>NC_140562.1:28929723-29529723 GCF_057381845.1 Rhamphochromis longiceps | reverse complement strand
GGAGGCTTGGAAGCAGGTTGCAGGAACAGGTAAAATGTTTTGAACCTAAACCAAAAATCTCTTGGACCAACTGAGTGCGATGCTTTATGCTACTATTGCAAGCCCATTATTTTGCTCATAATGTAGACAGACTATGTGACATGTCACTAGAGGTCTTCATCCAGACTATTATTCAATGCTCTTTTTTTTTCATAATCTAATTTATAAATTGGCAACTTTATGCCCTACAGGGACCTTTCCCAACCAGTGTTTGTGTTTTCTGTTTAAAGATCATCAGTCAGTGTCTAAAAGTAGGCCGGTTCTAGCGTTTGTTCACACCACAGGAGTTTAAATGAGCTCATTTAATTTGCGCAAGTGTTTGTATGCGCCCATATGTATTTATTTATGCGGTTGCTCACACATGTACAGCCAGAATGCATGTGTGTGTTTTTCATTCTGTCCACACCCTGTCATCTCCCTTCATCCCTCTGTTCTTTCCCTCCCTCGCTCTTAGCTGTGCAGTTGGGAGAGGCAGGCCCGAAGTCAAAAGTGCAAGTGTGCCGCTTGGCTGATGAGTCACAGAGAGGCAGCTTTCCCCCACTGTTTGTAAATATGTGGTTACCCTAATTGAACGCAGCTCCAGTTCCTAACAACTTTCATTTCTTCTTCTTTTTCTGAGTGTGTGTGTGTGTGTGTGTGTGTGTGTGTGTGTGTGTGTGTGTGTGTGACCACAGCTGGAGGAGCAGGAATCACATGACTGTGACAGTCGCAGTGGAAAAAAAAATTGCACATACATACAGTCACATATAACAAAGATGGAGAGATCCACTCACGCGCACACCTGGGGTCCAATTTTTACTGGGCGAGAGAGGGTTGTAACAAATCTTTCTACGTCTCTGCTTTTCCTTCTTTCTCACACACGTGCACGCACAGAGCAAC
Organism: Rhamphochromis longiceps; assembly: GCF_057381845.1. Classification (NCBI taxonomy): domain Eukaryota; kingdom Metazoa; phylum Chordata; class Actinopteri; order Cichliformes; family Cichlidae; genus Rhamphochromis; species Rhamphochromis longiceps. The sequence continues at coordinate 29,528,805 of NC_140562.1, read as the reverse complement.
TTTAACATCTCTCCATAATTACAGGCTCTAAGTTCCCAGTCTGGAGGCTGTGGTTTGGCTGCCCCTCCTCTCCCTCCATTAAGACACTAAACAGCGTGTGTCACTCAGCACTTGGACAACTCCTCCCCAGAGGTGGCAGCAGGGGGCCAATAAATGTACACTCTAATACACACATAAGCACACACACAATCACACTTTATGTCTCTCACTAACATACACACACACACACACACACACACACACACACACACACACACACACACACACACACACACACACACACACACACACACACACACAGCAGGTGTTAGTGAGGGGCCAGTAAATGTTTTCCCTGAGGGCTTTGTCTGGGTGGCACTGTCAGTGCTACTGCCAACTACCAAAGCTCATCTCTGTCCATTTTAAGATAAGATGAGATAAGATAAGGTAAGGTAGGGCAATTTATTGTCTCTCATACGAGGAAATCGTTCTGGAAAAGAACAAAAACCAATAAACATCACAACAGAAAACCTAAATGGGCAGATGTTTTTGCAAATTTGCTAACATAAATTTTACTAATTGCAGGAAAGCTTTGTAGAATTAACAAAGCCAGCCTCATGTTAACTAAATTGCAGACTACCCCAAGGTGTGATATTACCCTGTTATGAGACAGAATTGCCAAAGTATTGCACTTTGCTATTGCTATCCTCAAACTAACATTGAAATAGGAACTCCTCTAATCTCCTTGGCTAACTGGGTGAGGGAATTAGATTTTGCTAGTCACCAGCGTATCAGCCTGAATCTAGCATATCAGCTCCAATCTGATGCTCAGCCACAACAACATGCTGGTTTTGTGGGAGTGAAGCGAAGCAATGGGAAAAACAAGCAATCCCTTTTCATTTAAAACATCGCTATCACAGCTTGCATCTTGATAAACCTTGACCCTGGTGTTAATCCTGCCCATCGTGCTGATTGCCTAATTATTGGTCATCCTGAAGTTGTATATTGGACCACTAGATTGTTAGGCAATAAATTGCCAGAGTCCCAGAGGAACAAGATTCAAGCATCCAGGCAAAGAAAATCTTGCTGTGTACTCCTAATTTTGTAAAACATCCTAATATGTCTTTCTGTTAAACTTACTTTTGCTGATACGCATTATCAAGTCTCTTATCTCTTATTTTGGCCTCCTGACTTAACTGCAACTTCCTGTGATATCTGTGCAGACTCAGAATTGGGCTTTACTAAAATTGTCTCTGCCAACCCTTATCATTGCAGCATAGACTTAGAAATGTCATATTTAGGTCCTTAAATAGTTTTAATAGAACTAATTAGATTATGTCCTCCTTCTTAAGCCCAGGAGCACCTGGTACAGAATTAGACTTTATTTTAACCTATTTTTTCTTATGTAGCAGTTTTTTTTCCTACAGTCCTACCTTGACTTAACTTACTGATCCATGAGCCTTTTAGTAAACAAACATGAGAAAATGTTCCCCGGATTTAAGCCTATTGACTTCATCCTGTGCAATTCTAGAAGGCGGTCTGATACAAAATCCTTTTTAATTTATCTTACAGCACCTTGATCTTTAAAGTTTGGCTTTAAAGAACCTTCACAGACAAAGTTTGGCTTTGTTGGCGGCTGGGTGCATATGAAGATTTAGTAACTTTACCTCTTCTAACTGAACCCTGAAATCATCACCTTTAGGGCTGCCACAAACGATTATTTTGATAGTCGACTAGTCACCGATTATTTTTGCGATTAGTCGACTAAGCAGATCATCATCCATTGGACGCAAAACTACAGCTTATTGCACCAGCAGCATCTGCTCTTATATAACTATCATTAGCTTACAGCTTTAAGTGTTTATTCTTAGTTAGCGTATTGTCTGTCTTGTCTTAATGTTGGTTTAAAATGGAGCACTGTAACAAAAAATAATTTCCCCCAGGGATCAATAAAGTATTCTGATTCTGATTAAGGTCTGTGCTAACTAAAAATAAAGACAAGATGATAGTTTATTAAATTTTAATGAAATTTGCGGATTGTTTCGGTGAAGTTTAATAAACTCCTTGCTATCTAAAATATGACAGGACACTGGAGTATATTCTGGAGCATCTCACACTTCTGATAATCAGTTGTCTGCTACTAAAAAAAAAAAAGCCAAACAATAACATTTTAAGTTATCTAAGTGACTCATATATATTTAACCTGAGTAGCGAAAGACGGCGGTGGGTTTGAAAACGATTTGCGGGGAGTCCGGTGTTCTCACGGCGCTAGTGAGCCTAGCCCCCGGCTCGCTAACGAGCTAGTGGGTAACAGATGTCTCCGAAAACGTCGGAGCGCTTTTGAAAATATGTGGTGTCCTGATAAACTGAGCAGATATTTGAGGTTTACACAGCTACATTCTCGCCTGAAAATATGTTAAACGTTTATTTTGTGACCCAGAAAGAATAATAAGAGTAACATTAAAACTAACCAGCTGCCGCCATTGTTGGAAACTGCGCTGGGCCGCGCTATGAATTCTGGGACACAGCTTCTTCTTCTTCTTCTTCGGGGTTTAACGGTAGCTGACATCCTTGTACATGCAATGCTGCCATCTTCTGTTTCAGTCCGTTATTACACTCTTAAATCCTGCCACTTATTCCTGCGTCTTTTGTGATCTTACAAAGCTTCAAACGACGCGTCGACTATTAAATCAGTCGTCGACGATTTTGATAGTCGACGTAATCGTGACTAGTCGACAAATCGTGGCAGCCCTAATCACCTTGTTTGCTCAGTTATCATCATCACTAGAGAAAGATTTTGTTGATTTGAATTTGTTGCTGAGTTTTTAAAATAAGAATCAGCTTGTTAAAATCAGTTTAATGACATTAATTAATGAAGTTTAAAAATAAAACGATCTCAGAATTGCCTCTGTGGGAAATGATGAACCAGTTGTAAACATTAGGGTAGCGATACAAACAATATATAGGTTCAGATATACACTTTTAGCTGTAGCATTCTCACTTCCTGCTCCCTTGTTACACCATTGCATTGGCTCTTGGTGTTTATTCTGTCACCTGCAGCTCCATCTGTGCCAATTTTTACACTGCAATTCATCTGTACCTAATTTGAATTTGATTTGATTTACCTATGATGACTTGTGCTTGACCTTCCACTTAGGGTCATGGCACAGTCAACTCCAGGAGTTTTTTGACCCTGCACGGACTAACCAGTCTGTGTGTGGTGGAGACATATTGGTGTTAGGATTTCTGGCCTAGTCTAGTGTTGTTAATGACCGATTAATCGACTGGTGACAGTATATCTCAGTGCCAAAGCAGCTTAGCCTCTCTGAGCACAGCCAGAACACCCTGTGATTGTGTGTTGCACATGTGGGGACATTTGTGTAGCAACACCACACTGCTATAGCACATTTGCCTATCCCAAAGTACACGACGGAATGAACTGTACCAGCTGTATGTCACTAATAATTCCTCTGCATTTGTAAGGTAAGCACCATGATTACCACTGTGCAATACGATTAGCGGTGTATGATCAAAAAGCAACATGGGCAAAAGAGTTAGTGACTAAAGGAAACACATGCAGCTGTGCAGACCCGATGAAATAAGCACATATGCACGCTCATGCACACACTGGTCGGACGTTAAACACAGTTTAAATCCACTCGAGGATTACAAATCCACTTATAGTGGGTCAACTTGACGATGTCAGCTGCTGATCCCACACAGATCCTGCGGCCCTTTCACATCGCTTCATGTTGCAAATTTGAAAGAAAAAAATATGAACATGGTGAATTCCCCAGTGGGTAGTTGCAATGCATGTGTGCACGAGGGAAAAATGCATGCACATAGTCACTGCAGGGCATTACGGCCACGCTGTTTTCTGTGTGTAGTCCAGATGCTGAGACCTTGCACTCTGTGGAGACTGAGAACCGCTGCGTGTTTTACAAGAAGACCAAATAAGAGAGTGTAGCAGCAAGGAGTGAAGAGCAGAGCTTTTGCATCTGTTTTTGTATTAGCATGGTCCAGTGAAGGAGTACATCGTCTGAATGAGTAATGACACATATGATATTGACTTTAATCACATCTGTTTATGTGATTTCATCTCCCTCCATTCCCATTGGACCTCCCCTAGTTCTTGGATTGGGCTGCTGCCTGGTCTGCCAAAAATAATCACTTGTTTGCTGCTATTTACTTAAATCTGTCAAAGAGGCACTGTTGGAGCTCATGCTGTTATGGTTCTCTCTTTTGCACTGTGTGTATCTGCATTTGTGTATGCATATCTTTAAAAGGATGTGCCAATGTCTAATGTCCTATACTGTTTTGTCAGTTGTGTGTGAGAGTCAAACGTATCCAGGGATCCCAAGCCAGTGGATACACACACACACACTCTGTCTTTCGCATACACACATGCAACTAGAGCCAGCTAGCTAAAGAGTGTGATACGCCTCAAGATCTATGTGAGTAGAAACCTGGCAGACACACTGGGTTCATCTCACCATCTCTCAGTGTGAGACTAGAGGTCTGTGAAAAAAAAAACATCCTCAGACTATAACACACACACACACGCACGCACGCACATGCTCCCAGCGCCTTAGAGAAGTAAAGACGTGTCAGACAGTGGTGTTGGGGGAGATTTGTGTGGTTTGGATGTTTGCCTTGGTCAGATGAGCGATGTCATTTTTCCTCCTACTTTATGAAAAACGAAGGAGGGGGAGAGTGAATGGTCAAAGAGCATGCCAGGTGAGAGGATGCCAGGCAGATGTCAGCTCACACTTCCCCTCCCTTCTTCTTCAGCTTATGTTCTTTCTTCATTTTCTGTCTTGGTCCTGTTTAATCATTTCTGCTAACTCCCCTCTCTCTCATCTTTTCGCTTTTCACTTTGGAGTCTGGAGGCAGGCTGCTCCCAGCTGGAAATGGGTCTGAAAGCATCCAGGGATATATCAATTATTATTAAACCCACTCTTTGGTTGCCAAATACCTCATCACTCATGTGAACACATGCACAAATATGCACACATACACACACCACCTGACAAAGTGAAGCAACCACATTTCTGACAGACGATAGACATTTAAAAAGAAGAACAAAACAGCATCTTTCTGATTAGAAATTGAGGGGTTGGTCTTCCGCAATTTGATGTTAAAATGGTAAACATATGTCAAAGCTGTCTTCTCAGAGTACAAACTTGCAGAGCATCTTTTTGGAAGTCCTCTTTGTTATGCCGTTGATCCCACCACACCCAGTGGCCTGCGGTCCTTGTCCAAACTACACATTTGCAATCAATCCCAGGCTCATTAAACCCTCTAAACACACTTTCTGTGATGAAGACATTAAGACTTGAGCTCACTTAACAAAAGTCAAATGGTTGCCTTAAAATGATGAGCTAAACTGTTGTTTAAGGAAATATTTTCTTCATGTCGTGTTAAATTTTGCATCCTGCTCATTTTAATTGATGTTATTCACCTGTTTTGCATTTATTTGACAAGCCATTCAAAACAGGTGAAACATACATTAGGTACCAGATAATTTTCTACAGGACAGCTTTCCACTTTGCTACAGCAGGTATTTAACAGGGAGTTAAAACACTGAAATTATTTTTAGAGAGAAAAGCTTGTTGTTGCATTGCATTGTTTAAAGATCAAGTTAATTTTAAAAATGAATGGGGTGGAGGTGAGGACACACACCTGCAGATGTGCAGTACTTTGTATGCAATAGTGGAAGAGATCAAAGAGGTGCAATTCACATTGAAATGCATGAGGCAGAAACTTTTACAGCTTCCTGCATTTACATGAGGTTAATGAGATGAAATTATAGCATGACAGCACATGCACATCTTCTGAAATGTAAAGCTTCAAATCAGTAGTTGGTAAATGTTATGACTGTTTCACTATAGGAGACTGCATTAGTTAAAATATCAAGCGAATAAACTGCAACAGCTATAGATGCATTTTTTATTCTTAAAATATCTGAATAGTGCACAATTAGCATTGCAAGACTTCATTCAGTACACTGCAGCTCATGTATGTGAAACATGAACTCAGTTACACTTTTAGTTTAAATCAAGTGTAGATGTCTGTGTCAGTATTCCTTTTGGTAGTAGACTGTATTGCTTTCACTTCCTCCCTCCATTATTCGTTGCTGTGTCTGCACGCGCTCAGAAAAATCTGAGATAGCAGAGCTTATTTTCCTCCTGTTAGAAGAAGCCATTCATTATACTGGTCTTACTTAAACAGGATGAAAAACAACTTCCCCAGAACAAGGTAATACACCTATCACTGTGGACACGAAGCCAAGGAATCCATTGTACTTTCGTGAGCATTAAACATTTTTCCTGTTAATCACTCGACACCCACAGGAGGTAACAGGACATGGCGTCTTCTCATATCTTCCATATTTATTCCATAGTTATTGTTCAGATAACAGCTCGTCTTTAAGGAATGTTCTACAGCACAAAGTTTGTGATTCAACCAACACAGACGTCTTCCATCAAAGTGTATGAGTGGTAAAAAAAAAAAAAAAAAATTACAAACAGTCAAAAGATTGCACAAATTACCACAGCCCCTAAGAGGAGTTTAAAAAAACCTCTCTGCTAAAAATCATAGACTATTCAAATAACTGAAAATAACTACTAATAAGAAAACCTAAACAATAGAGATAGAGATTACTTTATTTAGTTTATTTAGGTTCCCTGCTACTTTAATTAGAGGTTTTTAAAATCTAATTTTAATTTTAAGTCGCAGTCTATTGGATTTAATCTGAATTTTGAATTCCAACATGTGGTTGCCTGTGAGTCATGATCTGAGGTTTTCTTGGTATTATGTCCATTCATCCAAGAATCCTTTAGGAAATTCCTTTGAATTAAGAAACTTTTTGTTTTCCAGTAGTTCAGATGTTATAAAGTTTTTGAACATTTATACATTATTTGAAATCCTTTTTTTTTTTAAATCAATGTGTTATTAATTGTATTTTGTCCTGTGTCATCCTATAATATCACTTAATACCTGTTAATCATGTCAAAAGTCAAGTTTCTGTGGTTGAACTTGAACTTGATCCTGATCCTGAACCAGAGCTGTTGCTTTCCCTCTCCTTTCTCTCTCTCCCTCCCGCCCTGTCTCTCTGTCTCTCTCCCCTCACCCCCCTCCCTCATTGTTGGGATTAAGGAGCAGTGGCCGCATCAAAGGCCTGTCACCACTAGAGTTAATGGAGCGTCACACATGTGCATTCACACACACAGATCATGAGAGACAGGTCCTGCAACTTGAGATGGGGGTATTTGGAGATTTGGGATGGGGGTATTAACAGTATACAAAGGAAAGAGAGAATGCTAAAGAATGGGTTAGAGGGCAGGGTATGGAAAGCATGTGTGAAAATGAAATGTTACAGTACAGACTCTAATAAATCCTGTGTGTGAGCATGCAATTATGAAAAAAGCTGGAGCAATGAGAGGTCATGGTTAGAGGTCGAATCCTTTAAGAGTACATGGGGGAAGTTTGTATTCATAAGAAGGAAAGAAGAGCGGCACTTGTTCAATGTAAAGTCTAATGTCATGCTTGCTTACACTTCAAACAGAAAGACCCTTTATTCACTGGAGAGAAATGTATACTGTTATCAGACACACACATGTTACTGGCAAGCATAGATTATATACATAACCACACACAATGACGTGCACCTTCCTGAAATATACTCCCACACACATACACAAATGAACGCATACCAGCAGAGCTGGGTTAACAGGGTACAGTTCCTGTTACTTCCCTGATCAAACAATGGCAGCTCTATTACAGGCCTGACAACCCAGACTATGTCGAGAGAGAGACAGATGCAAAAAGAGAAGGAGAGAGGCGGAAAGAAAGGGGGCAGACAGAGATAGAAGGGGCAGCAGGCTGAAGAAAAGCAGTCAACAAAACAGGCTTGCCAGAAAAAAAGAGGCTCAGAAGGAGAAAAGAGAGATCTTGTTACATACAGGATATACTGTAGAGTCCTCCAGGGTTTTGTCTCCTTAGAAGTTGCAAGACAGAAACTGTATTTCATTACCTGAATCCAAATAGCCACCTGTGTTGTGGGAATGACTTCGGCTGCATGTGGATTTGTGCTTGCTCTATTCACAAGCCCAGAAATATGAATTTGAGTTGTGCATGTGCTTCTCTCCAGTGTGCTGTACATTAGGAAGTGGCCAGACAGTGTTTTGTCCCTTCTGTTTGACACCAGCGTGTACAGAGCCCCTGTAAGGACACAACCTTTGCTTGGAACAAGCCACCCCTGTGTTTTCCCTCCTCCTTCTCCTCCTTCTCCTTCTGCATATCCTGCCTGCCCCGTCTCTCCAGGAAACGCTCCTCCTCCTCCCTTCCTTCCTCCCTCCCTCCCTCCCTCCCTCCCTCCCTACCTCCTCACCCCCACTTCACTGCTGTCTGGGCCTTTATCACTCCTCTGCCTCCTTCCTCTTTCTATCTATCTGTTAGGATGAAAGAGTCAGTGAGGGAGTACGTGTGAGGGAGCATTCCCTGTGTGCATAATTGTCTGCGTGTGTGTGTGGGTGAGCACTTATGTGTCTTTGTGTGTACATGCGTCTTTGTCTGTGCAAGTGTGTCTTTGTATATGTGATTAAAATTCTGTTGACTCTAGCGAGCTAGCTGTGTGAGGGCTTCCATTGAGTCAGAGCAGGTGGGCTCCTGCTTCTACAGTCCTGCTAATCACTCCTTCCTCTGGGTGACTGACTGGGTCAGGCAAAGGGCAGCTGACATACAGACAGCCCACTGTTGATGCCAAATAGTGAGGAGAAGTCAGTGGATGGTGAGACCTTGCTAGGTCCCACCCCCAAAATTGGTCAGCTGTTCCGTTTTTCATGTGGACTTTTCTGTGATTTCCTTACTTAAATGCTTAAGAAATATGTGTTCGTTTTTACAATATAAATTTTACAATATAAATTTAGTGCCCAGAGCAAAGTACACTGCTTTGCAGCACCTGTAAAAATTCATTCACAGTACAAATGTATTTTAAAATGACTCAGCCTGTCCAGCTGTCAAACAATGCTGGCAATAAGACAAACTTTCATCACTGAATGGATGTAAGAGACAGTTTTGGTTGTTAGACAAAATAGAAACTCAGCATTACATCATGTAATAGGCAGGTGTAATTGTTGCTGTGCTATTAGTGGCATCACTTTTTTGTATTTTAGATTATTCAGTAAATTGACTATAGGATGAAAATATGAAGTCCTTTATGGATGAACATAGTTATTCTGTGTGTTTGTTCTCTGATCATAGGGAAAGTTGAGGAATACTTTTGCTTCTTTCAGGGGTTTTTTTCTTTTCAAATGAATCATCTGTGTTTGTCACTTTTTCTGTGCTTGAGCTTGTCAGATCCACCAAAGCTTCAGATCAGCCTGGTGGAAGCATGGGTATGGGCATGATAAAGTTGAAAGTTTCCAAGATGGGAAGTCTGTGAACAGCATGACTGCTGTCTTGGCCACCGGTCAGATAAGCTTCTGTCATACACTGAGACAGCTCATTAACCCTGTGAGTCGACAGACTGACTACATCAGATAGCCAGTCACTCACTCAGGAGGGCTTTTTTTAAATTCTATGGATGGATGATGGATGAATTTTTTTAGTATGTTAGTATTCTTTGTTTTTTCATACTGTCATAGTAAAGTATCTGCGGTTTATGTCCATGACTGGCTGCTCCCAAAGAGAAGAATTGATTTTTGAATTTACATGTAGCAGCCAGGTTTTTATGGAGATTCACACTTTTGTGTAATTCATGTCTTTTATCTGGTTTGCGATTTTAATTGTCATGTGAGGATCAGAGATATTCACAAAGCTTTAGTCCTTTAAAGCTGGAGACAGTTACTCTAAATTGTGTGTCTTGGAATCCAAAATAATGAAATAGAGCTAAAAGTCAGAGCAAAATAAAGTCTAAAGTCTGTCATTTACAGGATGTAGGACATCTGCACACACAGCAAGAATTTGGTTGCTCTCTTGCCCGTTGTCTACTTGTCAACTATCCAGTAGCTGTCAGTAAACCTGTGGCAAATAAAATCCGCAGTGAATGAAAACATGTTTCTTGACTTGTGCCTTAAGCCGAGTTTCCTCAGTAAGCTAGTGTGCATGAAAATTTGGAGAATGAGACAGATGAAGAGAACAGGGAGATGAGTCTACCAGCCCTGGCATTAAGGGCCTTCCAGCACAGCTGCAGACTGAGACTGAGATGCACCAGTGGAAAGAGAGAAACTGCATTTGCGTTTTTCTTTGATCAGTTGGGGGAAGGGGAACCACTCATGTTTTGTTTTTTTTATGTATGTGTGTGCCTCCGACTTTATTCCATCTTTTATCTGTGTACATATACGGTTTCATGTAAACGCATAAAGAGTCTGCTCTCTGTCCTCTATAAAATTTTTATATCTGACCAAATGGCTGAAAGTCAGTCTGCAATCATCACTTACAAACTTATTGGATGCATGTAAAGATTATGAGAAGTCTTCAAAAATATGCTAGGACTAACAGCCTAACAGTGTATCAATAAAAAATATTTTTCAAGTAACGCTCAATCCTTTTAATAAGGAAAAATGGGAACCATGTATTATGTGACTCATATGCTTCAGTAATGGAATTTAAAAACATTATCCAAGTGGAGGCTTAAGTCAGATGTATGTGTATCTATTTCTGAAGTACCCAGCTATATATTTCTATTCTGGACTAGTGCCCAGTGCTGCCTATGGCTCCTTTCCTGGCTTGCTTCCAGTCCAAACTACAGATACACCAACCAGACTGGTTGAAGCATTAGCAGTGAAAGAAGATCACCTCTAATCTCTGATTTAAAAAAAATGAAAAAAGAAGAAGTTACATAAAGTATTGTGAGCTGTGGAGTATTATTTCAGATACTTTGGCTACCAACCAAGACATTCTTAAATCTGGCAGGGACTGCAGTACTTTTTTTGTGCGTGTCCCCCTCGTGCAGAAAGTACAGAGGGCTCATTGTGTCTTTTTCTGTCTGGGTAAGGAGGGGGAGCATTTGTGTGCACCATCCAGAGAGTGCGTACCTTCCCTGCAAAACCCTGCCTAAGTATGTTGTAAAGCAAAGATGAAAGTGAGTGTGTTAAATAGAAATCCACCTCCTGTTTCTTCCCTCCTTCCCCTCCCGCTCTTCCTATTTCCCTCCATCCATCTCCTTCTTTTCTCCAGCATTGGTATTTTTTTCTGTTCCCTTTTTCCCTATCAGGCTTAATGCCTGCTTACAGCTCCATTTACGCTGCATGCGTGGAAATTGGGTTGGGGATCTTGTGGGTTTTGTGTCCTTGGAGATAACCAATGTGTGGGAGGTGACAAAGGTAGTGTAAGCTGTTAGTGTGTGTGTTTTAGCATGTGCATGTGTGAGAGAGAGAGAGTCTGCTTTAAGTGCAGGAATAGATCTCTGACAAATGGAAGTGCGGAGGGGTATGCATCTGTCAGTGTTGTTTGAAAAGCCAGAAGAGTGGTAATCTGAGCGAGTCACTCCACCTTGTGTTTGATACACTCCGCATCTCAGCTCGGCCTGCGTCGCACAGCTGTGTTCTGCTTTGAGTAGTCAGGCCACTCTTTCGTTGAGCTGATGAGCTTTTGGCTTTCATTCATCAATTTCTCATCAAAGTTACATACACTGGAAAACTGTGGTGTGACTAAAAAAACAAAAATCTTGTAATCGGCCAATAAATGGCAATGCAGTCTCTCAAGAAATGAGCACCACTGGTACCAATAATGTGTTGTGATGTGCTGTCATAATGACTATAAGTGTTTTCCTCCACTCAAGTTATTTGAGCTGTTAGACAGTTTGTACTTATATAATTGATTGAGGCCCAGAAGCTAATCCTTCATGACCGGTTGCTGCTTTTTAAAATACGAATTTTAGACTTTTATGGGTTTACTTTGTTTAGATATTGTGCCGTGTTATGATTGGAAGGGAGGTTCTGTTTTAAATAAAGATTTTACTCTTATTTCAATCAAGATCACCTCTGACTGTTTTCTCAATGAGATTCAAACTAAAGTAAAAACAAAAAAAAAAAAAGCTTACATTTTGATGCCAGCTTTTAGTCACCTTACTCTAAACTAAATTAAGTTATGCATGTTTTTTCTGTTTTTTTTCCTTTCTGTCTTCTTTCAAATTCCTCTCTTTCACTCACCTTCCCATCTGTGTTTCTCTCCATCCTGAAGTGATTAGCATGGCCCCATCATCAGCATCACCATTAGTGTCGTCATGGTCCTTTATATCCCCACTAGTTCAATCGGTAATCCTCTCTAAACAATCCCTCATAGCCCTGATTCACCATTAGCTTATCAATAAGCCCAAATAATCACTATCAGCTACAAAGAAGCCAAAGCAGGAGGATCTGTGGCGGTCAGCCCAACCCAAAAGCTAATAATAAGCCCTTACTGGGCCTTACGCCTCAGGCTGAACTGCATGATTTGTGGCTGAGCACTGAGCCCCAGCCAGCTTGATCTAAAACAGTCTGACACTGGCTTATTGATCACGCACATTGATTCAGATGGGAGTGAGTGCTAATACACATGAACTCAACGCCAGAATGAACTCCATCCCAGTATGTCATTAACTTTTATTTCACATTAACCATACCACCTCAGTCCTCTTGACTCTCTCTGCCTGCTATCTCAGAAGAGAGAGTCAATCAACGAGGGCGTCAGCAGTTTCACCACAAAACCCTCAAGTGGATTACATCACCACCTCTTGTTAATGTCTGTCACAAGCCATCACCATGTTGTTGACTTCATGCAGTCATCTACTCAACTTTTAGTATAGCTAGATATTGGAACCAGTTGTATCCAGTCATAGCGAGCCACAGGCATGACCTCTTTGTCACTGAGAAGTACTGGATTTTGATTCTCTGCAGTGGAATACAGTTTCCCTCTTTCGTTCTTGCTTTCTGACTTCCATTGTTTCCTTCATCTTCTATTTGTCTTTCCATCTTTCTGTCTGCCTTGTAAAAAATGAGCAGTTTTTTTCTGGAGGTAAACACAGCCCCCATACAGCACACATCTGCAGGATTGTGTAACAGGATATGGAATTTAGTAGCCTATCTACATAAACCATTGGACGCACACCCTGTATTCTCATTCCTACAGTCTGCCAGGGTTTCCCCTATAGGCTGGAAAAGGAAAGGTGAGCAAGTCTCGAGTTACAAAAAATGTAAACAAAGAAGAAAGAGTGGGTATTGATATTACAAATTAGGTGCAATCAAAAATGTTTGCATTAAGTGAAAAGGAGTGGAAAGACATACGTTTGTATGTGTTTGAGATAGGGAGAGGTTAAATTGTGAAACAGAAATAAACAGTAATGAAGTGAGAGGAAAAAAGGAGTCAACCAAGCAGAGTGGTGACTGAGAGGGAAGAAGAATAATTAAAAGACAGAGAATGATCGAGCTTTGGGAGGAGGGTAATTGCAGGAAAGGGTGATTATTAGTTCGTCACTATCCCCAGTCTGGAGGCTCCCAGACCAAGGCCACGGATAAGTGAAATCATATGGCTGTCTCATCACAGAGCAGAAAGAGAGAGTGCTGATGAATGCAGACGCTTTCAATGAAGCAGTAAACATTAATTCAAAAACGCTCTTTGACAAATCCACCTCATTTATGCTATAGCCCATATGGCTCTATGAGTGAGCGCCTGTGTTAATGTGTGCATCTTTACATCCCTAATGCACATTCTTCATCTTTATGTATCCAACACTTTTGTTTTAGGACTCTTTCGGTGATTGCAATCAAGTGAATGAGTAGTGGTGAGTGAAATAGTCACACCATACAGTTAAGTGTCCATGAAATAAGTGCCACTGCAGAATCCTTCATTGTTGAACAATGAAGGATTCTGCAGTGGCACAAAGCTATAGGAAAGCCTCGTTGGTATGAGGAAGACAACACCTTAAATCTTCATAAAATACAATCTAGCCGTAGTAAAGAAACAGAAGGAAGATGTTTGTATTTGTTTTCAATTTAATTATATCTTTCTATACCAGGTGTCACAAACCAGGTGTGACCAATGGATTTGTTTCTGTACTGACAGTTATAGAAAATAGCAGGGGAAGTGATGACAGATTGGTCTTACTAAAAACTTTACATTTATGATAAAACCTGTCTAACTGAATATATGCTGTATATTTTATTGGTAAAACTATGGCAGAGTAGTTCATAAATTGTTTTTATTCAGCATTTATAGCCATAGAAGGCTTTGTCAGGAACTCATAAACAGAATTAAACACAATTTACAGGAAACGTTACAAATTCAGTAATGTTATAAATTTTGTTTATATTCTGTGATTATATGACAAAAGCAAATATTTGTGTAGCAAATGATATAAGAGCCTGTATAAGTGGAAGTGTTTGCCCCCATCTGTTAAAGGAAAAACTTTCTCTGAAAAGTAAATTAAATGAAAAAAAATGTTTACAAAAATATAAAGAGTTTAGTCTAGTTTCTGTACTATTTTATCTTGGTCATGAATTAAAAAACAAACAAAGAAACCAACTTTATTTGCTCTTAAGATCTGTGGTTGTAAATCCCCAGGGGAGCTGCACTACCAAAGATAACACTAATGCACTTTTAATCTCAGCCATTCACTTAGCAAGGATATTTACAGTTTTCTAGAGAAAGGCTTGCCTGAGGGAGACGCTTCAAAAACAAAAAGAGCTGCATGGAGAAGAGTGATGATGTTTTTGTTTTTTAGAGATAGCACGAGTAGCCCCAGCCTTTTAGATGAAGCTCAGCTCATTCTGCAGTGGTGTTATGTGGTTTTCTTTAACTCTTATTCACTCAGGCAGGCTAAATGATTCATTGTTTTCATTTAAGGAAGACACCTGTAGACATGTGCGCGAGTGGAGGGAGTATTTCACACATAAAGCCACTCTCATTGACATGGCATCAGATACTGATGGTTTATCAAACTCACTGAGACATGAACACATTTCAGACATCTGCTCAAGTGTGTTAAAGGTGTTTTTGTAATATTGGATGCTCAGTGCAAATGCTCATTTTTAAAAAAGCTGTAAAGTCCACATAGATGAGAAGAAAGGTAGCAGTGCTGTAAAGTGTTAATTTTAAGCCTGTGTCGGACCTTTGTTTTTTAAGTATGTTTCAATTTGTTTTCACTCAGGAGTAGTTTCATTTTTCAACCTTTAGTGTGGTTTTGAATCCCAAACTACTTGGTTAGCTTAAAGAAAAGATCATGGGTTGGGTTAAAATGAGCCTTTCACAATTCTCTATCCTTGCCTGATGAAAAATTAAGTGAAAAGGTAATCAGTGCCTGATCCACTCATCCACATGTGATGATTTAGGAGTAAGACTAGGCTAAACATACCTGCAGGCTGCCCAGTAGACCCACAGCAGCCTTGTGATTGATATACAGTATTTAGGAGTACAGTCACTGTCTGTGTGTTAGACTATTTTTTCTTTTTTTTTGTCTTTCATATTGCACTGGAAAGAAAGTACATAAACGAAGAAACGTGCATCCTGGCTTCATTTATTTCAGTCATGCTCAGTACTGTAAAAATACAATTTAATTTGCGGATAAAGACTGTCATTAAGTATTATTTCCCAAATTAACGGCTGGTAAAAGTTTAATACCAGCCCACCCTGCTCACAGTGAAACCTCAACACTACAACCAGAAAATCTCCAGGACCTGGCATCAGTCTAGAAACTTTTTCCACATCCATTTCAGTGTCAAGAATTTCAAGGCCTCTGGTCATCTCGCACCACCACACAGCATCCCTCTGTCTGTCTTTTTGTCTCTCTCTCTCGCTCTCCCACTCTGTAGTCTGTCCTCAACCAACCCTGAAGAGCTTTATGTGCGGGTTTGTTAGTTTTGGGAGCTGCTTTACTCAACATCAATCCAGGCTGGACAAGTAAATGCCTTAAAATGAGTGAAATCCCCCCCCCAAAGCTGATAGTGCAGGGATAGTACCGGCTTATGTGTTCCAGTGGGATCTGGATGGAGTTAGATTGAGAATAGTACGGAGAGCGCGAGTCGGGTGGGGGAGTGTTTCCACTGTTGAATTTAATATAAATGTACAAGCAAGAATCATATGTGCTCTCGTATAATGACTCGTATCATAAACATTTTACAAAACAGAGTGGAGTTATGCTATTGAGCTTGGACACTGAAAAGACAAAAAAGAAAAAGGAGAGGAAGTTATAACCCAGAGACAGACACAGAAACGGTGGTGATGAGATATGAGAGAAATGAAAAATTTCCATGATTTCATTGTGTCACCCTGATACTCTGCTCCTTTTTTCTCTCTCTTGTTCCCTCCATCTCTTGCCATGCTGTAACTCGGCTGTGTGTTTATTTTCTTCCCTTCCAGCTTCTCTTGCTCACATATCCATCTAGCCCCCCTCTCCTCTCTGTCAATTAGCTCATGTAAACTTTGCTTTCCCTCATTGTTTTTCCAGGGGAAAGTGCCTCTGCTTTTGATTAAGCCCAAGGCTCTGCTTTAATACATAGCTCCCCCTGCCTCCCTAACATGCACACGTGTGCACGCACGCATGCACACATACAGTAGAAGCATCGTATTTCTGCTTTACTGCGCAGCAGTAGTTTAGCTTTTGCAGCCGTGCACTGATTGACTGCCAGCTTATATGTTTCTTTCTAACATGAAGCTGCTTCATGTTTGTTTGTGCCTGTCTATTCTACACAAACGCTGCTGCATGAAGGGTTGCCATGTTTGTGGTTCAGAAGTATGCATCTACATACAAACACAGGGAGAGACACACATGCATAGGTGTGGTTTGGGTGGTAGATGGCAGTAGCACCTGTCTGCCAGCTGCTTGTTGTCCCTTGGGAGCTTCAACCGCCTGACTGACAGGTGAGGATACCCAGGGCTGAGAGGCACAACACAGCTGTCCTAGCCCAGATGCTGAGGAGGGACAAAAATCCTCTGTGTGTGTTCGTTGCCTCATTATCCTCACCTCCACTTTTTTGAGTTTTGAATAAAACGGGTGTCGTTGAGATCAGCATGAATCAAGTTTGTTAACAGGTGAAACTGACAGAGAAAAAACTGACCCTCATTTCTGCCATGTGCTTTGTTTCTGTTCTTTCTCTTATTTTCACTCATTGTTGTTTTACAAAGATCTCAAAAGATCAGTTCTTCCCTCACTTTCTTCCTTTCTTTCACTTTTGCTTTTTTCCTTCCCTACCTCCTTCTCACTCCTTTTCCTTCCTTCCCTTGTTGCCTCTCTTTCTCCGGTTCCCTCCATCTCCCCTTTTCCACATAAAGCTGTTTTTCATAGAAGCCCATGCAGCCTGGAATAGCATTCCCCCGGGCGCTGCAGGGTGAAACACTAGACTTTTCTGAGCCCAAGCCAAACAGATGCTGGCTCTTGGAGTCCCACCAGAAACAAGCCTTCATGCTTCTCCCTTTTTTCTCCTTCTCTCTCACTTTCATGCTTTTTGTCTTTTCTCTTTCTGTCCCTGGTTCCCCATCTTTCTTCCTGGTCTCTCATTCTCCCGACACTTTCTCACACTCTCTTCTCTGTCCGAGTCTCTTCCTTCTTTTCTGTCAAGGGCAACATCTTAGTTTCTTAATCTCTTTGCAGTGTCGTCAAAGCAGCCTGGTGTCTGGGCTCGAAAAGTCTGTTCAGCCTCTGCTTCGTTAAACTCCCTCCATTAAAATCCCTTTGTCAGGTGTCAGTCGCTTTGTGCTCCCACTTCTGAGGAGAGACTCTTTGCTTGGAAACAAGGAAGGAGTGGAAAAGTGGGGTTTCCTTTCTTCCTGCTTTACCTTGCTTTTTTGTGCTTTATCCTCCATGAAGTCTGTACTCCTACCTTTTGCTTTCTCTGTTGTTTTTTGTCCTTCCTAAATTCGCCTAAATCTTTTTTTTTTGGTTGTTTTTGTTTTGGCAGAACTTGCTATCCTCCCCCCCTCGTCCCCCTGCCTGTATAGCTCCTTCCTCTACTTATTTTTCTCCCTGCCTTTCTTGCTTGCTCAGTCTTTAAATTTGCTTGAACCCAGGGACCCCGACTGTTACGTAAATGGGTTAAACACAGACACACGTGCTCGAATACTGTATGTACACACTTATGCCTGCACATACCCTTTTTCATTGCGTATGCACACACGCACAGAGCGCTATAGGGCCAAACTTGGCTTTGCAGCTTTTGGCAAATGTTCAACTCTCTCCCAGTCTCTTCTATCGCTCACTAGCTGATGCACTGTTTACATGAGCTGCCAGTCACAACCAAATCAAAAGCCTTTTCCTCTGAGCTAAGAACAGTTGGGGGCCTGGGAGGTATGCAGTGAGTTGGTGTGCTAATACTGATACGACTATCGCCATTTTTGGTGGCTGAATATCCCCATTTGTGTCAAGTGCTGCTGCTCTGCAACAACCTTAGTAAGGCTGGGTCTTTTTAAACAAGTTCTCTTGGTGGAGTGGAGCAGTTTAATAACACTTAACGTTTTTTGAACATACTCTGGGCTGATTGCAGGTATTTGATTTTTACATAATTAAAATTTACTGCAGGGAAAAGTGGGAATCCTTCTGTGGTCTCAGCAATGTTTAAATTAGAGTTTCCCTGTTGATTTGAATATCTTGTTATTTATTATTGAATGACTTAATATCTTGATCATATTACACTGGTTCCTAACAAAACAGCCATTCATCCTCCTAAATGAACCCTGCGAACCCTAGGGTACATAAGCCTTTTATAAGGTTATGTAACATATTATGGTGGCTTCACCAGGCATTACATCACGGGGTTAGATTACTGGGGATCAGTTCTGCTCAAAGACAAAACTCTACCCCAGCATACACACATTGCTTCCTGCTTTATACCTATATATGCTGCTGATGAAAGCTCATGTTTGTTAAGTAAATTGTACTTGTTTGGTGAAGAGAACAATGACCTTGGGTACTAGTATCTGTTGCAGAGAGCAAACACTAAGAGTTGATTAAGTCTAAGACGGGTAAGTCTAAGTTTTGGGTTTCAGACAGCTGGTCAGAGTTACTTCCCTCTTAGTTAAGCACATGTTTGGGTAATAAAGAAAAAACATCATCAGTGGAGCTCTGACACCACGATTCACCGTGGCAACCAGTAAATAAAGAGCAGAGCCTCCAGTGTAGTCAGAAAAATGAACGTGGGCCAATATGGACCAGAATATTTTTATAAAAAATAAATGAATAACCACAGGTGTAGAAGAGAGTCAGCAAGTTAAGACGAATACCGATAAATACATTTAAAGTGTCCTCCATTCAATCATTTGCCCAGATTGAATTTCCAGTAATTAGTAATGCAGTTTGAATCCTATTAAATTGTACATGAGATTGATAAATATGTTGTCACCTGTAATATTCAGTTGTACTATGATAGGAATTAAAATGATAAAGTACAGTTTACTTATGACTTTAAAGTCATAGCTTTACCCAGTAAAAATTAATCTGATGATTTGCAAGGACAAGTTCAGACTTGAAATTTTTTGTTTTATTATTTTGTGTTTAATATAAAATAAAGAATTAATATATTTTATAATAGATGTAATTTTGCTGATAGGAATTACAAACGAAACAAGCAGCAATATAAATTGCTGTCCAAAAATTCAGCTGTTTCTGAATTTAAGCGCTTAAATTCAGAAACTACATTTGGACCAGTTTTGGAAGTCTGGGGTTTTCTCATTTGTAGCACACAAATCCTCACTCAGAAATATTTATCTTGAGTATTTTATGTGTCTAAAACTTCATACAAGTTATTTTTTTAAAACAGTGATTGCTACAGCAGTGCACAGTAAATGTTTTAGCGTGGGGAATCCACAGAGTTAGAAAAAGATAGCCTATAGATTTTATTCTGTGCTGAACACCACTAATCTGTCCTTACACCAGTATCAGATGGATTCATTAAATCATGTTCCTGGGATTTTAGTGTATTAAAGACGTTAAGTTGTGCAGGTCAATGTAATCCGATATATACTTTGATACTGAAAGTATGCATGAGGAAACGAAACAGAGTTGCTTCAGGTGCAGCATAAAAGGAAGAATCAGAGAGACTCAGATTATGTTTAAGAGCATGTTCAGTTCAAAGAGTCAGTAACACTGACAACTAAACTAGGGGTTAACTATTTATGGTGCAGAAAATCTGTAATTTCCATCATCTCAGGGTTAAACTCAAATTTTTTACCAAATTTGTTTTCTAGAACAGGCCCCTAATTGTTTGTGTTCTCTTGTCTGAGTCCAAAATGAGCGTCAGGGGCCTCAAAAAAACTGTGAGAAGAAAAAATTCAGCTGATCAGTCATGGTTCAGTCATCTCTGAGCATGTTCACACTTGTTCACTCTGAGTTAACAGCATGCATGATGCATTTAAAAAAGCCACCATCAATAAGCTGAAATCCACCATGGCAAAGGGTAAACATGGAGCAGAGCTTCTAGATTGTGCATTGAAATAGCATGTGACAGTAGAGATTTATCAGGAGCAGGGACAATGAAAGAGCCCAAGTTGGAGTGGAGAAACTGTGTGCACGCCAGTCATTCATAATTTAGCAGACTTTGAGTCCTTTAGTAGCTGATTAACAGTGGCATTTCACAGCATAGAATTAGTTAAATATGTAAATATATTTAATTGATTTTAATTATTCAGATGCAAAGTAGAAGTTGTTTCAGTCATGTACAGTAAATGTTTTGTGACATTCTGATACTTGTTTTATTTTTAGATTCTCATTGACTTCTGAGGAAATAAAACACGTCAGACAGCTCCTTCAGGTTCTGCAAGAGGACCTGAAGAGTATCTCTTGGTTCTCAGGAAGGGTCATGTTATCACAGTAACTGACTGAGACTTAGTTTAACTGAAAGCCCAGAGTTTCCCTCACCTAAGGATTAACAAGCTCTTAGTTTTCCCTAAACCCTCTTTCTGAAATAAACCCCTAGTGTGATTGTGGGAAGCTGTACTGTAACTGTGTGTTTAGCTTTAGCTTTGGATCTAAATTTCATTGATTAGGGTCATAGGCTGAGGCTAAGCAAAGCACTATTAATATGGATTAGCCACACAGCACAGTCAAATACCATGGTCCAGTTGCCATGTGGACAATCAGATAGTCTGTGCGTGTATGTTTTTGCGTCTGTGTGTGTGTGTGTGGGGGGGGGGCTTAGCTGGGGCAGAGTTGCAGGGATGTTGTGTGGGGTGATTGTGGTAAGGAGGTGAATTAGATTTAGAATTAGTATTAGTGAAGAGAAGTTAAGCGGGATGGGCTTACGGGCTAAGCGCTCAGTGGTGGTGGGGATGTGAATCCTTATATAAACACTGATACGCACACATTGAAACAGCAAGATCAATCAATACATGGAAGCTTTTTTTGTTTCTGAATATAATCTATTTAAAATAAGGTAGACAAGAAGAGATGGAAAGAAATGACTGAAGATGGCTGACAAACTAGCACATAGCTCTCTCACACACACACACACACACACACACACACACACACACACACACACACACACACACACACACACACACACACACACAAAAGTGGTGTTTTAGCAACTTGTTGTCTCTGGGTACACACATGCTTTGTCTGTGATCAGAACTCTAAGCAGACTGAGGACCTCTGCTGTCTGGCAGAAGCCTTGGGGTCGCCTGATGTCCTCTGCCTGAACTGAGTGCTCTTTTCTGGAGAAAGAGACTGAACATGGCAAGAGGTGATAGAGAGAAAATGTGTGCATGTATACATTATCCAGTAACAATCTCTGTTTTTATCTGTGTCACTTAATCAAATAACTCGTGCTAACTCTTTCACCCTCACACACGCGCATATTGACCCCGTGTGGCAGTGATGCAGCTCCCCATTGAGTGTCTATACTGCCAAACAGATGGTGGTCTGCTTTACTGTACAACTGCATCCTGATTGGTTTATCTGCTTGTCTGTGTTGGTTCCCTCTCTTGTTTGTTTGAACTCCAAGCTGTTCGGAGCTGCACTTGCTGTGAGGGTTACCACAATTGCCATTTGTTGGATTATCTTGGCGTCATTGTTCCTTTTTAAAAAAAAATTCTGTCTGTCATGTTGATTTTTTAAATTTTGGGGGGGAAACCATTCTTTCCTGAATTACGGATGTTTTGTTACTAGAAATAAATTAATTAGGGTCCACAAATTGGTGTGGTGAGATTTTTTAAAATATATATTTTGTGGTTTTATAATACTTATTATTGTATATTTGACCTCATGCACTAAGGAGGAGTTTTTTTTCTTTCTTGTGCAGCTAAATACATAGCATCAAATTTTTATCTTTGCTCATGGCGCTCCATCAAAGATTACACCCAAAGATAAACTCACAAAATGCCTGCTGGTGATAGTGACTGCTGGGTCAACTTCAGCCTGTCTGTTGCGCCTGGCTCCAGCTCCCTCACATGACCTCACCCTTTACCCCTCATCCCTCTCATCATCTGCCCTGACCGGGCTGCACAATGGACAAAGAGTGCCTCGAGAGTTTGTGTATGTGTGTGTGTGCTTATGTAAAAATGTGTGAACGTTACCAAGTGCCACGCTGTTTCTTTTTGAGCACGCTCTTGTCTCTCTTTGTGTGGTAAAAGTGCATGCACCGTGAACCAGACTTGATAAGATGGCAGTTTAGTTCCTGAATCCTGGCGCTCGAGGGCACAAGTTCATAGTCTGTCAGCTTTGCCATGTCCGTGCAAACTCCTCTCTTCCTCCTCTGTAATCCTCAGTCTGCATAGCAACAGTCAAACACACGGCGACACATCAGCAACACGGTGAGACACAGAAAATGAACATTGACATGGCGCAAAATGAGCGAACATCAACCCCTTGCCAACCTTGTGAAACTTCGCTATCATTGGCGCATACATTTTGACACGACTGTGATTGGTCACTGCGGGTCCACACCCCTGTGTACACACAAACAGACACTCACACTTATAAACACGTTCAAACACACTGTTTGCTTTGCTTGCCCTACGTTGAGCTGTCTGGCTGGCATCATCTCCAACTGCAGAGCCAAAGGGTCAGAGGTGACCACTGCTTGGCAGAGCAAGCTCCATGTCCTTCCGCTCTTCTCTGAGTGTGTCTGTGTGTTGTCAACGTGACAGCATGACCTCTTTGATCAAGTTTGCTCTCCCGGAGTTTTCCTCCATGTATATACAGTATAATATACACAGCCTTTACATGCAGCCCTGTTTTTGCTCTCCTCCTGTGTTTGCCAACAGCTCCTTTCCTCCTCTCCTGCTAGCATCTCTACTCCTTTTTTCTTTTGATTCCCCCCAACTACCTCCCACAGCGTTCTTAGTTTCTGAATCTCACCCTCCCTCTGTCCTCTTGGCACAGATTGACAGGACAGTCTCTTTGATTGTTCATACTTCCCATTGAGACTCATATTGTGGCAGAACGGAGCCCATTGAATGGTGCACTGTATGAATGCAACCAAGCAGGGGGCAGTGTCCAATATTTACTTCATGCAAAAGTTAATGTTATTTTTATGTGTTTATATTTATTGAAATTATACACTTGGATTTTTTTTCCAGATATATGACTTAGATCACTTAGATGTTATTATAGAGAGAACTTTTTTTTCAGTAGAAAATTATTTTGATTATGAGTTTTATGTATTCCCAATAGAACAATAATAATTTTCAGATGCATTCAAATGGATGTATTCTGTCTTTTCTTTCATCATTCCATTTCTCAGGAGCAAACAACTTAAGAGTTTCTCTGTAATTGGGTCTCTTGCTTTCCAGTGCAGCGTATTCACCCAGCAGACTTATTGACGTATTGTTATGTTCATAAAGTGGCACATTTGCTCTGAATTTTCATTGAAGTGTTCCCCGAGAGAAAAAGACTTGGCTGCTGGAAGAATGTTTGTTATCACTGTTATCTCAGTGGTGCTTTTGGAGGAGTTGGCAACCTTGCTCAGTATCACTTTGTGGATTTGTGTGCATGTGTATGTGTGTGTGTGTGTGTGTGTGTGTGTGTGTTGAGGATGTTTTCTCACTCTTATCGAAGTGTCCTTGGCTGCGCAAGTGCACCAACGTTCTATCAGTGTAAATCACCTTCTTTT
The DNA here is from genome assembly GCF_057381845.1 of Rhamphochromis longiceps. NCBI lineage: Eukaryota > Metazoa > Chordata > Actinopteri > Cichliformes > Cichlidae > Rhamphochromis > Rhamphochromis longiceps. Next base: position 29,504,803 of record NC_140562.1, on the reverse strand, counting down.
ATGTGTCTTGTAACGAACTGGAAAGAGTTTCAGGCATAAAAGTGAGAGAAAGAACAAAAACAATAATACTTAAGACATGTGCTGGTAAACAGGCAAGGATGTGTGGGCAGAAAGTGAGTGGTCTGTGTTGTTTAAAAGTGTTTGACTGATGCATTGGAACCAGGTAGGTGAATACGTATAAAGATATATTGACTATATTAGACTAACATTAGTCTAATATAGAAAGAGAAAGGAATAAATGGAAGGACAGCCAGTGCTACATGGGGGAGAGACTTACCTTAAAGCACCCCTCTGCTGGCCAGACAGGAAGTGTGTGTAACACCCTCAGCACAAAGACCCACAGTGTGTATCTAGGGCAGCAGGAAAAGGGACCGGGGGAGGAGAAATCCAAGTCTCAACACATGGCCTTCCCTTGCTCTTCAGTTCCATACTCAGCTTAGTACTGTACTTTCTCTGCAACATTTCCAGCTTTCCTTTTACAAAGCTGAAAACTGTGAGATGCTTCTCATACTCATACTTCCTTTTCTAAACTGCCTTTTAATTTCTTCCTGATTTTGCTCTGCAAAGTTTTATGATTCTTGTGCTGGTTTCTTCAGCTGCAAACATGCATTCTGCCACAGTTTCATTTAGTTATTCTTCTTTCCATTTTCAAATCATGTTCTTTCCCCTGCAAATCTATATTCCCTTGGCTCGCATATCTGTGTCTCTGTATTTCCCCTCTCTCTGTGTCTGTCTGTCTCTGTCTCTTTGTTGAGCAGTGCTCAGCTCCTGATGTTGCAGAGTGTAAGGCATTTTGATTTGAAACACTTTCTTTGAACATGATAGTACGCATGCTATGTAAGGGTCTTGCTATCTAAGGGCAAAATGCAGAAGGGATAAGCTCCTACTCACATCTCAATAATATTCACGGCTCCATATTTCTCTTTGATTTTATTCACATCACATCTCTCTCTCTCCCTTTTCATCTCTTTGTCTCCATTTTCTCCATTCCTGGCCTGCTTCTCTGCAGTCTAGAGAGTGAAGTCTGAGCTAACTGAGACGCCTGGCCCAAGGCCTTGTTGCTTTATTTGCATTTCACCATGGTTTACGTGTGCCAGGAAAATGCCACCTGGTGGCGATAGCAAACCACTGCAGCCATTTATTCAGTGTGTGTGTGTGTGTGTGTGTGTGTGTGTGTGTGTGATTTAGATGTTTGTGTCTTGTGAAAGCCACGTAGGTAGTGAGAATAGTGAGAATAAGTGTACCGCCTCTTCCTCCCTCCTTCTCCCTCCCACATGTTCCCCTTCTTTTTCCATTTCCGGCCTTTGTGCAGCTGTATTTATTTAGGCTTGACCAGGGCATTGCAGAGACACTGGTCCTTAACACGTTTGGGCCCCCACCCGGTTGACTCCTTTAAGCTGAGTAGAGATGAAGGTTGACAGGGTAATAATGCTGGTGTCAACACCACTTACAGGACAGTTATATCAGTATCAGCTCGGCAGGGGGACGTTCACACTCTGTTAGGCTAGGTCGTGAACCGTGCTGGGGGCCCCCAGCCTCAGCCACAGATACACTCACACATGCATTTCTCTTGAGCTGCTGTTAATGAAGCAGCTTAAATGTACATAATGCAAGGTCTTCATGCTGATATAAAGATAACACAACTTCACGCGTAGATACACGCAAGCTGAACACATTAATTCAGTGTCGATACACTTTTTCCACATTATTTTTAATACATTCACAGAGTACGTTTGTACCAGTGTGTGCTCGCTTGTGTATGTGTGTTAGGCTCTGTGCCTTCTTGTGTCAGCTTAAGTAGGACTCTTGCTCCTTGAGCCCTAGCGCTCCTTCAGGACTTTGAGTGTCTGTCCAAAGGCAAGTCTCGTCAGCATGACTCCAAAGCACAGAATCTCATTTACACTCGACTGTCCATATTAATTATGAATCAGAGTGCTGTCGGAGGCTTCTGTGACCGCATTGCATAGCAATGATCACTGTAACCAAATGGGATACTTAGAAGCATTCCTGCCTCACAAAACCTTTTATTGCCTCGATTACTAAATGAAACTATAAACATGCAGAATGTGCTGAGAGCTTTTGTTGTGTCTTGCAGAGAGTTCATAAAGGATTCAGATTTGATCTCACAACTCCAAAGTACAAAAACTTGGTGTAACAAAATCAAAGCATATTGCAGTGTTTTGTAAATTATCATTGACCTGTGTTGTACTGCCGATAGTGTAACAGCACGTTACCTGTTTCATCACAAGAACTGTGCTAGGTTTAAAAATGGGGACATACTTTAACTGAAATCCTTCAAACACTTTGTAACTTTGCAATTCCTTTCCATAGTACAGGCTTTTAGGGGCTGAAGATACAAAATGATTAAGTGTAGTCTCTCATGACCAAACCAATCTCCACAGTACCAGAAAAGCAGCTAGAAGCCCTCCTGATCATAGAGAAAAATAAACTTTCTTAGTTTTATCTTTTATTAAACAACAATTCCCAGCAGTGCCACTGCAAAAGATGTCTCTGAGAAACCTTGTTGAATTTTGTTTTAACTTTTTGTTGAAACTGAGGTTGTTAATGTTGTTTCATGAAGTAAAGAGCTTAGACTCAGTCTTCATCTAATGTGACTGGAGCCCAAATGGTTTATCACTTATATAAATGGCATTCTTGATGCTATGAACATCAGTAGTATTCAGCATAGATTTGTGCTCTCGCCTTCTACACACAGACATCTCTAAATTTTCCTTCAATTTTTTAATTGTTATGCAACTTAGAGGGTCACATCTCCAGATCCTTAACCATTTTTCTTTGAGCAACATCGTTGTTAAAATTGTCAGTGGTTCTCTTTTACACTGATCTTCATCCCTTCATCCCAAATCATGATTCCACCCGCCAGCTGATATTAACTCCATCACATCATCACTTATTTATTTTTTACCTCATGGCTTTTTACCCCTGTCTCATAACTTTCCACCATGCAGACTTTTTTGGAATGCATTTGAGGCCTAAAAAGCAGGCATTAATTTGTTCTTACAAATAAACTAAAGGTGTCCTGACAAACATTATATATCTTGTCTTCAAACTGTTTGGAATGACATACTGTACAAGTCAAAGTAAATTTAGAAACTCCTGCTGTATTTATTTACATTTTCCATACTGTTGCTCTTTCCAACTTGAGGTTGTATTTTGCTGTCTGCCTTTGGATACACTTCTGTTTCTTTAGCATTAAACAAGGAAAACCACACTTGTGAATAGTACAAATACAAAGATATAAATGGTTTCACCACTGAGCACTCCGTAAACATTTACATAAATTCAGACGGGGCAGTAATAAAAAAAAAAAAGGTTAATGTTTGTGTGTTAAAATAAACACCAGACTGTGGCAAAAATATTCTCACATCTGCATAGTAAATACAGTATTATAAAGACCTCTGTGGGGGAAAAAAATCCCCTGTGTTTTGTTATTTTTCACTTTATCTGCATTCTTCTTCTTTATTTTATTTTTTTTGGGGGGGGGGAATCGGTGACTTAGAGTAATCTGACACGCTTCCCATACTGGCAAGATTAACAGAATGCATTGTTTCACAGGCTCTGATTTAAGGAAGCATGCCACGACGTGTGTGTAGATGCTAAGTCTGTGACTCATTTTCAGCTCAATACAGTAAACTTGTAGAGCGGGGCAATATGGGTTAAAAATCTTAAAACTTTGATCAAGCACTGTGGCTTACTTTAATGCCACAAGTGAATGACTTTACACATCTACAGGAAACTAACTATTCATGTTTAAACCCATAAATAAAGATTTTTACTACTTATATTTCCTATTTAACAGCACACATTACCGAAGTGTGTGTTGGCTTTTTCTCTTACAGTCAGAATTTCCTAAGTAAGTTATAGGCCTAAAACCTAAGGATTAGCATAACATATATTGTGGCAGCCTGGGAATAATCTTGCAAGTTTATAAAGTCAACATTTTTGGAAAAAACATGTCTCTGGAAACCCAGTGATGGAGAAACTTTGCAGTATACAAGAAATTGCACTGGTGGAGAAAAAAGGTGATGGTAGGATGAGAACAAGGATAAGTGGGGGAATGAGGAACAGAGGAGAATAAATAAGGAGTGGGGTATGTGTGGGCATCCAGCCAGCCAAATACCCTCCAAACCTCCACTTTGACTATCACCCTCTCCACTCGTTGCCTGCGACTTCATGCATCCTCTCTAGACCATAACCCGCTCCCTTTCCCTCTCCCACTTTTCTTTCGCTTCTCTTCCCATCCTCCATACCCCCAAGCCTTGTAATCCCTCCTCTCTGCTCCTCCCACTGCTCTTCCCCCTCACTCCTCTTCCCTCCTCCTCCCCGCTCGCTCCTTCTCTCTTTTTTTCAATCCTTCCCTTCGTCTCTCAGCATCTCTCTCTCCTGGGTCTTCTTGCCATGGTGCGGTGCTGCTGGCAGAGCGTGGGCGCAGGCGGCACACAGACGGGAGCACAGATGGGCAGCAAGCTGCGCAGGGCGGCCAGGCACACCTGCTCCACACACACACGCGCGCACACATACACACACACACATGCACACACAGAGCCCTACTCTCCCAACCCGCCTCACAGCCTGCCTGGCACAGTGGCACGGTGATACAGGGACACAAACACAAATACACACAGACACACATGTATACATATATAGATACATACATTTATTTGTGCATTCACATAAACAGTTGGGCGTGTGCAGATTTGTAATACATTTTGTATATGCCAGACGAACAGTGAGCATATATAGCAGCTAATTACACCATAGATTTGTCAGTTTCCGCTGACATTTTCGTTCTCTTATGACTCTTATTGATTCAAAGTTTGGCTTCTAAGCAACTTATAAGATTTTCCTCTAAGAGTAAAGATTTGTAAAGGTCACATTCACACTTTGGTTTCAGCACATGGGGATCTGGTTAAGACTTTTAGGACAAAAGCGTTTTTGCTCACATACAGAGATGTATACACTAAATAGCAGAAGTGATGAAGACTTATTAACACAGAAACAGAAATGTTCCCTCGTATGACACAGACTTAAATAATTAAAAAATGAAACAGAAATATATATATATTAAAATAAAAAGGGTAAAAAAAATAATAAAATAACATCCAATAAAAGAGCTGAGTGAACATCTGTGTGGGATAGCCGGGGGGATTAGGAGGGTTTGGAACATTTTAAGCGCATTAAGGATTAAAAAAAGGTCAGAATGTTTAGCAACATACCGATAAACCTCTTAAGCGAAACCCAATTGGGAGGCTGTACCGCGTTATCCTGTGTTTTGGGGAGGAGAGGAGAGGAGAGCTGAGGGGGAGGAGGAGACGGAGGGGGAGTGGTGGAGTTGACATTTGTTCCAACAAGGAGGGGAATCTCAACACATACTGGTAGTTACACACATGCATGCTCACACATATGGACACATGCTGGTTTGATGTGGCTACAGAGTACATTAGCTCACTTGTTGGTTTTCATGTTGATGTTGGCAGTGTGCGTGGTTGTACCGCACATACTCACAAATGACAAGCAGTGTTTATGAATCTGTCAAACAGCGATGTGCCACTGCAGAGCCCACTTGTTACTTCTTTCATTTTTGATCAGCAATGACTAGCAAGATGTATTTTCATTGTCAGGAGACGATATGAAGATTTGCGGTCTCTCACTGTTTTATGTCTATGTCAAGAGTATATCAATTAAAAAGAAAAAAATATAGGAATTGTAATATGGATTATTGAGTATTGATTTAAATGTTCCAAGCGAAATAATCATCTTGAGCAATGTCCTGACACGTTTCAGATTTTCCTCAAATCACAGAGGTCTAGTTAGTTTATCCGTCCAAAGGACTGATGAGCTTATGCCGTAGCAAGGCATCTGGCCACAATCCACAGTCGCTACTCCTCCTACAGTGTTGGTCAGAATTTAATCAAATGTACAAATGTGCTTGAGGTCAAGGTAACATGGTTCATTTTATAGACAATAAATTGTAACAGATTAAGCCTTTTTCTCTTTGGTTTAATTGCTTTTACAATCATTGGTGCCTCAGTTTTTACACCTTTGAGCACTTTCAGTTTGTTACTGACCCAGAGTTCTTTCAGGTGATGAAATTTGTAACGGAGTTAGTCCTCACTTGAGTACACACAGCTTTAGCGTCTTCCGATGACCAAAACAGTTGAAAAAGCCACTGAGCTAAAACCTTTATCCACATCTGTGGAACAGATGTTGGATTGATTAGTTGTTTGTTGGGGAGGATTCTTTAATAGATCCATTTGTGACCTTGGAGATTAACAGCGCAGGAGGTAATATTGGGGAAAGAGTGATTAGTGAAGAAAATTTAATAGCTTAGGAATTATTATAACTAATGAGGATATCATATGTTTTTTAAAAAAATGAGGAGAAGGAGAATCCTCCACTTGACCTCATGAAAATTAGGAGGAAAGCCACAGGAATTAGTGCTGGGTGTCAGAGAGATGGTAAGAAGGATTGCAACCTAGAGAGCACAGCCACAGTCAGATGCATGGTGCTGTATGTCAAAGCCATGATGAGTTGGGTTGTGTGGATTGTAGCGGAGTTGTAAGAGAGAAAAGTCTGCAATCAGCAATCAGACAGTATAAAGAACCAGCACAGAGAGAAAGCAGATGCTCAGCTAAAACTCACTACACTATTTATTTATTTAAAATTAAAAAAATTATTATTTAAAATGATTATAAACTAATGATTAAAAATCCAAACATTTACATATAATTAGCACTCATTTACTTTGAGCGTACACCAGCATTTAGTTGTGCAAAGTCAAGTTTGTTGATAACCAGCTCTCATTTTTAGGGACTTACGACATCCCAATTTACTCTTTACTTCCAGGATGTTGCACATAAAAGTGAAATCCAGGGGAAAATTTTAGTGCAAAGCCAATGTTTAGCTAAGTTTTAGTTAATCACTGTGATACTCACTTACCTAAATGGTTACATCAACAGTGATGGATGGGCTGTATCACATAAAGTCCGTCATGAATAACTGTATATATTTGTATATTCATACACTGTTATCAGAGTAGAGTTTGCGTGGGCTTCTCATGTGCACCATCAGGACACAATGCATACACTGTTTTTCTTTGTATGTCGTCTTTTTAATTCACTGGGTTCAAGCGGCTGCGGAGTAGGCTGAAAGGTTTGAAGTCAGAGATGGGTTGCTGGTGGAGGACGCAGAGGGGCATCTGAGGGAGGGAGTGGCTGCAGGACTCTGATTGGGGTTGCTGAAGGGAGGGCTTTAGGGGGCTGCGGTGAGAAGATAAGGGGCTGGATGCGTGGATGGAGGGTGTTGAGTGTAGAGTGGGGGGTTGTGGCTGCTGTCGTAGGCTGCAGCATGCACAGCAGTGATAACCAGACCTCTGTCTTACCTCCCTCTCGCCCTGTCCTCCTCACTCGTCTCTACAGCTTTATGATGCACTGTTGAACTCAACAGTGGCACCTATTTCCAATGAGTGATGTTGCGATGTGTTGTAAGCACAGTCTTAGTAGGCTAAAGAGCCTGAGCTCAGAGCAATAGAGCCACAGCTGTTGATAGCTTCAGTATCTATGTAGGTTATCATATTGTGCAGTTTGCAGAAAAAGATTTTCAAGAGCTGAATAAACTCTGTAGGTGGGAAAATAGTATTATCAAAAGTTCTTTGCTTAGAATAAAAAAGAATACATAAATAAGATGAAAAATCAGAGCGATAATAGGAGTCTCTGTATCAATCGGTCTCATATACTGTGAGAGTTGGTGTGCCCAAAGGCAGTCAAAACCTCAGGGTGATGTTGAGAACAGCTATCAGTTTTCCTGCTGCTACTCATATGTGCCTGTCAGCTCTTATCTATACCATGAGCCTTAGCTTTCACACCTTGACAAGAGCAGAACATGTTCAGGTCATGACAGGCCAACAATAGGCAATTTAAGACAGATGGGCAGAGTTTCCAAGTGCAGGATCTTTCCAGAATGTGATATGTCCATACTGAAAATCAGTTGTTCTCCATTACCCAATAAGATTTGCAGAATATAATTTTAAACCAGAATATGGTATTATCGTTGTTAGGTAAAGCCAAATTCAGGTGATAAGAGCTTCCTGCTGTCACTGCGGTATTGCAGGATGGGCTGAACTTGTTATATTTGTTTAAAAAAAAAAACACCAATTGTGATTTCTGCCATTTATGCCGCAATTATTTGTAACATCTGTCAGGTGGCAGGAGCAGACTGGCTACAGAATAATCCTTCAATTAGTAACTTTCTTAATATCCTAAACAAACAGAACTGAGCATCAGGTGCCACACTTGTTACTGTAAATAATCAACCGTGGAAGCAAATATAAACACAGAACTGATTATGCATGTCAGTAGACATGCATAATCACACAAAACATGATAATAAGTTGTATGCGCCAATATGATTTCTTGAAGCAAATCCACCAAAGGAAATGTTGGTGTAGGAAAGAAGCTACGGACATTTTACAGTTTTTCAAAATTCATGCCTCACACGTGAATTTGTGCAGCTTCGTGGCGGCAGCCATGCTTTCTGTATTAGATTGTGAGATATCTGTAAAGCGTATTGTTCATACAGTAACGGTCCATTGCATCTAAGCGCCATATGCATAGTGTGAGAAATAGTGTTTACATTAATGTAGAGCCCTCCGGTGAAATACTACACAACGGTTAAAAAGTCCATTGAAGTGAGGCTGTTTTCTCCACAGCTTTCATTGGCCACCATATATGTTTACTCTGCGTGTGTACCTCAGTGTTTGTTCACGTGTGTGTACGTGTGTGTGTGTGTGTGTCTGAATGTGTCTGTGTGCATGCGTGGCGGGGGCGCAGCCTCATATGTTTGGAGTGAGTGCCGTCAGTTAGCTGGAATGTGGCACTACCGCCAATGCTAAGATGGCTGCCAAGCTCTAAGATGGCTGCCAGGATTACACCCAGCCAGTGAGAGACACAGAAGAGCGAGACATTCTGCATGAAAAGAGAGGGGAAAAAGAAGCTCTCTTTCATTTCTGTGCTCTTTCTTTCTTTCTTTCTTTCTTTCATTCTCGCTCTTGTCTGTCTCGCCCCTCTCTCGGTGGATAAGCACTGCTTCGTAGGCAGCGAGACAGGTCTGTTATTGTTTCTGCTCAGTAATCTGTGGCTTAGTGTGGCTGCAAGGCAAGTGCTGCTGGCAGGAGTCTGTGTGCTCTGTTATCACCTACAGCCTGCAGATAAACACCTCCTTTAGCTAGCTTACTAGCTAGCAAAAGCCTAGCTAGGCCTGAATGGACGGCCAATGGCATGAGTATCCCACATCACACCAGTCCAGGAAGTGAACTTGGTCTCAAACACCCATGTGTTTTTCTTTGTGACTTGCACTTTTACTCCAACTATCACGTGAATGAAGCCTCAGTAGACCAGTCATAACAGGTGTGCACAGCTGCACACATGTTAGGTTTGCGTTTTATGCGCTTGTGTTTTCTTTGTTATTATTTTATTTCAAAGGGACGAGCGTTGCCTCAATTTTATACAATTTTATACTCTGCGTCAAATCCCTCTGGACGAGCAGGCTGGCCTGGTCAATGTTATCTCTCGATCTGCATGTGTGTATTTATGTGTTTGTTCTTGTAAGGATTACAACATGTATTAAAGTATGAAGCAAAAATTACAGGAAGAAACAGATTGAGAGTGAGTGTTATGTGTGGTTATGTGTGTAAGGTGTTCTGTTTACGCAGACTAAATCCCTACCAGCAAGAAAGTATTAAATAGGATTAGGGAGAGGGATATGATTGCGTGGTTAGATACTAAATGGCATAGCAGCACAGTGTAAATCATCGCACCTTAAGTCTGGAGGGACAGAGGGAAACAGGAGAGAACAGTCTTAGATACAACACTGTCACACAAAAATGTGCGAATTCACACGCACATACATTCGCAAGATGTATACCATACCGCAGCACATACTGTAAGTCCCTCTTATTCCCTCTCACACCTGAAATATCACATTCTTGGCAACATGAACACACAGCTATGACTCATTGAGATGTTGCACGCTTACCAGTATGTTTTTATTAGTTTCTTAAGCATGCAAATCAGATAATAACCATTAGTCTGTCTCTATCCTTTTTGCAGAATCTGGACAATCAGACAGCTCCAGCCAACAAGGGGACACAGACATCAAGCCACCACCCAATGGTGGGTATATGCACAAGCACGTGCCTATGTTCAAACCCTCTTAAATTAGCGTTAAATTAATTTCACCGAGCTCATCAAGCTTCATCCACACTAATTAGTTTTGCTTTAAAACCGAACACCTGAAAATGCATAAGACATGACTGTTCACATACACTGACGATGAGTAGCATGATAAAAGGCAGAATTCAACTGCACAAAAGCTGCTACCAGCTGCTGAATGATTTTAGATGAATTCGCCATTGGTACTCAAGGATGATTTGCAGAAACTGGTCATGTGGCTGTAACATGAAAAATCATCAGGCTAATCAGGCATCGAACACAGGTGTATTGAATCCGTGACATCACAGGTTCCCAAAATCAATTTCCAAACTAAAAACCACAGTTTTCAAACTTTTACCTGGCTCAGCAGCGTTTTCAGGGTCCTGATGCAGCAGAATAGTTTGAATGTTAGGTATAAACATGAAATTGCAGACTTAACAGGAGGGACGTTTTACAAACTGACCTGTTGAAACAGCAGCATCCTATTACAGTACCAGGATTATATTCAGTGAGCTCCTAAGGATGACCTGTTCTTTGTGCTTTATTGCGTTGTTCTTCATTTCTATGTGCTTTATTTTAAACATCTGAGATGCTGGGAATGAAAACACCCGAATTCATAAATTACACACTTTAATCTATGAATTCGGGTGTTTTCCCCGATGGTGTGGGCCCATACTTTAGTCCATACAGTGTAATTCAATTGCGTATTCCCATAGATGTTGCTCAGCAAACAGAGTTAGAGATGGAGTCTCCTGAGTTTCAGTTTAACATTTTTTGTGTTTTTGTGTGGGGAGGTGGGTTTTCCCAAAGCTTTTGCGTGTATTTGTAAAAGCTTGATTATTTCCTCGTCTGTACAGGCCACCTGAGTTTCCAGGACTGTTTTGTCACCTCAGGAGTGTGGAATGTGGCAGAGCTGGTCAGAGTGTCTCAGAGTAAGTAGAAAAACCAGATCACGACACAGGCAAAATGCCTGCACATGAGTAATTACAATACAATGCATTTGTTTCCTCATTGAAAAAAAATCTACTGCAACAATGCAGCATAGCATTTTGAGCATATCCTCTTATCTCATGCTGGCATATTTCTCGCTTCCCTTTTCTTTTCTCCCCACATTCCCTTTATATTTGTCTCCTTGTCAGCTCCCGTAGCCACAGCGTCGGGTCCTAACTTCTCACTGGCTGACCTGGACAGCAGCCCCAGTTACTACAACATTAACCAGGTGGCTCTGGGGCGGCGCTCTCTCACCTCCCCTCCTTCTACCAGGTAAATACTCCCCACAGACATGAGTAGTGAAGGTTGTGCAGACGTACAGTATACGTTGCACAGGAAACATCATGGAGAGGTACGGCTGTCTACCATAAGTAGACCGTCTAGTGGGTGAAACCACCATGTGGCTTTAGCAGTTCTGCCTTGGTTAGTGATGCCAAGGGCAAACTTGAGGGAAGTGTGAAATCACAGTACTGTAATATTTACCAACCGTATATTGCTTGTTATCACAAAGATGGCTACAGTACACCATCTCATTGAAGTTTCTTGTTATGAGTGGTGTGCAGCTATGCACTACGAGTCCAGTCCCAGTCTTGGATTCTCTTTATATATGTGTATGTCTCTCAGCTAGCTGCTCTTGTCTTTATGAATGTGTGATGTCTCTTTCTGCTTTTTACTCTCTGGGTCTTTCTTAACCTTTTCTTTCTATCTTCTTACCTCTGTCATCTGCTGTCACTTTAGGTCTGAGGTGGAGTTGTACGCAAACCTTCCAAGGAGGTAGTTATAAACCTGAGCTTCATCTAAAAAATATAAAAGATACAACTTGGCGAGACACATGCACAGGAAAGCACGCACAAACACTTTCAGAAAGTCGTGTGTGACTGCCTCTACTTTCTGACTTTGCCTTCTCTTTCTTCCTTTTCCATTCACAGTTTTGACATTCATTGTGCTTTGTCTGCTCCAAGACTTTGTGATTTTGTTTCCCCTAAAATGCAAAAAAAAAAGTCTGTTTATATGAAAAGTTCTTACTTCTGCTAGGTGTTGTCCTTCCCATCATATATTTTTATTAAAAAAAATCCTACCTGCTCTCACTCTCTCCATTTATCCCTTCCACTTTTACTCCAACCACCAAATATCCTCTCGTGTCTGCAGCTCCACTAAGCGGAAGTCCTTAGATGATAGCGAGCTGGAGAGCCCCACAGATGATGTTTTCTACCCTGGGCGTTCGCCTGCTGCCAGCTCCTCCCAGTCCAGTGCGTGGCCTAATGACATGGAATCAGGTACCCTCCTACCCCACCCCACACCTATCCCTTGAAGCATCATGAAGCTTTTGCACTTTCTGCCTGATTTGCACCCCCAAGTCCAAACTGATCCCTCCATCTGACTTTGTCACTTCTCCCTACCGCAATCTGTTGCTGTCACTGTGGTGATGTACTCAGCCCTGGAGACCACTCATACACCTCCACTCACCTTTCTTAAGGCTCTGTGGCACAGTCTGATCACTCTACTTACAGATACACACAGTAGTTAATTTGCTCATGCTTAGTTAATATATTATTGAAAACAATGGCTGTGTTTGACTAGGATCTGTTTGTATTTAAAAGTTTGGTGTGAAACCATATACTCAAACACGTGAATATAAAATATGTAACCTTGAAACAGAAAATGTTTAAAGTCACATGTCTCGCATATGACAGAAATGCAAATACATGCCTTAATAAAAGAGAGATGAATAATAAAAATGACAATGCTAAATGCACCAAATATTTTAGTTTAGTGTCTCCATTGTTTTGGTAGTAATACTTGTGTCATTTAGCTCCGGACATTTTGCTCTTTATTCTACCTCCTCAATACCTGAACCCCTTTCTTGGTCACTTTTCTTCAAGCATTCATATGTTCTCACCCTCACCTTAACGCCACTATCATGCATACAGTTTACCTGATCTGTTGTCAATTATAAGTGATTCACAACCTCCATCATACACAAATGCTCACACTTAACTCTCTCTCTCTCTCCTGTCTATATATCTTCTCCTCTTTTTTCTCTTATTCTTCCCCTATCTCATTGTTAACAATACCCTTCTTCACTTTCAGTGCAGCACCATTTGGCGAGTGTGCAGGAGAGGAAGATAAAACATGAAAACGATGGCGTGCAGTTTCCTTACCATGGTTAGAACAACATTGATTACACTCATATTTATTTACTATTTATCAGCTTTTATGTAGCTCAGTCATTCCTCTGTGTGTATGTATAAGTGTGTGTGTGTGTGTGTATAAAATATAGATAGATAGATAGATAGATAGATAGATAGATAGATAGATAGATATACACACATTATGTGTGTTTGTGTGTTGCATAAATGTGGGGAGGACAACTATAGCATGCTAAAAGTGTGTAAAACTTTCATTTGTGTTTAGCTGTTTACTAACTGATGTCAATGATGCTGATGAAAGTTTCATTTTTTGTGGTGTAAAGTGCCAGGACTGTAAGGGAATATCCAGTTTTCTGTCATATTTATATAGTGTTACTGTGGTGGAGGGTCATAATAAACATGGGAAAAGTTCCATATAATTTGATCAGTCTGTGTGCAAATAATCCATGTGAGCCAAAAGAGCCAACTGTTCTGTTTTAGACAATTTTTTTCTTCCCCTTAGCTCATTTTTTGTGAGAGTAGATATCCCTAATATGCTCAGCTTTGAGCATATTTAAACTGACAAAGCCAGTTGGAAGAGGTTTGGCTTAATTGGAGGTGGTAGGGAGCTAAATTGTTTTATTTTAGTCAGTGGATGAAATGAGGGTGAGTATAAGATAAAAAAGCATTATTTTGAACTGTAAATCATGCAAAGCCACCCTAGTAGAGTCCAGGATAATACACATGGAGCTGGAAATGTGCACAATAGCTTCATTTAACTAACCGATTTCACCAGATTTCACCAGACTTACACTGACAACACCAGCAGGCATATTCAGTGGCTGCACCCACTCTGGCACTCACACACTTGCACAGTGACTCACTCATATGCATAAACACCCACACACAAGCGCAATGTACATAGACGACCACCCCATACTGGGACTCGCACACTTACAACCCCCCTCACATGCAGACGTTCACACATTTAAATACACGCGCTTATCATACTCCCCACCCCTGCAGGTGTTCAGGTGTCTGCCTTGCCTCCATCTCTCTGTTGCTCCATCCCTCCCTTGCCTCAAATCCCTCATTAGGACTCTTCTGTGGATCAGAGGTGTAAAACCCTTCCTCTTGCTCCCTAGTTCTCCCTTCAGCCCTTCTTCCCTGCGTCCCTTCTGTCTAATTGAAAATGTGTACAGCAGGAATAGCCCTGGGGAGGGAAAACATGTCAGAGGAGAAAAGGCGGCAAGAGAACCAGAAATTAGGCAAGTGTAAAAGGAAAAGTGGGTGGTGCAAAACAGAAGAGAGGAGAGAAGATGACTTTGGTACTCAAATGGTGAGAGCTAATGAGAGACAGGGGTTATCACGGTGTGAACTAGAGAAGCCAAGAGCCTTGGTTAGGTTTTGCCCCAGACTACTCTCACTCGAGCCTCAGCGTCTGCTCTCCTGCTCCTGCTCTACTTAGCTGTAAATGTAATTAAGAGGCTGCTCATCAGAGCCACAGCAGAGGTTCCTGCACGCCTTAGCGCACCAGAGCCTTACCTCCCAGCTTTTTCCTCTCTCACTTGCTCTCACTTCCTCTGTGTGTCTATGTGTGTGTGTGTGTATAGCGACACCCTTACTATCCAGTGCAGCAAACAGCCGTGTACACTTCCTAATGAGTTTGGCAAATAAGTGTGTAGAGTTGCATGCAAATCTGGACCGTTTGCCCAATTAATTTACAAAATCCAGGCGAAAAATTGAAAAGCCAAAAGCTTTTGTAATTGACGGGCTTTTTTTTGTGGATTTGGTAATCATTTTAAATCGTGGCTAGCACAAGAAGCACGAAGGGGAGAATGTGTGATATTTGGTAGTCTGTGTCTATTTAATAAAATATTCCACCTGCCATTGGGATTTCCTGTTCAGGTGGGGGAATGCAAACAAGCAGGCGCACACACACACACACACACACACACACACACACACACACACACACACACACACACACACACACACACACACACACACACACAGGAACCCCACAGGTGCACCTCGCAGCCTGTCCATAGCACCATTTACTCTTCTTGACTTCCACTATAACCAACAGAGCCCACACAATCAAAGGCACCCAGAGATGTATGAAGACAGATTCAAATAGATCACACAAACACAGCTACATACAGATATCAGTTAGACACACATGCGCACGCACACACACTTGCACAGCTGAAGCTTGGTCCCAGATGGTGTTTCAATGTATGTGTAGCCTTGGGATCCATGAGGATGCTGGAGACATCTGCTCCACAGGGGCATAGAGGGTTGGGGGAGGTTAGTGGAAGCGATCGAAACAACCACGATTTCATATTAGTTCCAAATGATCGCAAATTTTTCCTAAGACACCAGAGACTTGTGGTGGTGGGAGCTTTGCTTGGTTCTTTGAGTTAAGTGTTACAAGCCCTTGGAGGGATACGGCTGGACTTAGGTTTTGGACATATGCGTCTTAAATCACTGGAGAGAGGAGAATTCCCCAACTTTCCTTTACTTCTTTAAATCACTATCTCCTGTCTTTTCCAACTGTGTGTGAGTGCATGAATATGTGTGTGTTTGCGTCTGTGTGTTCTTCAGAGGCGCATCTGGTGGCAGGCCTGTTAGTGCAAAGAGACAGAAGGGTCATCATGGGAACGCTTGATTGGTTGCCAGTGAAATACTAAGGCTTGCCAGAAGAGGAAACAGTGCAGTTGTGGCACACACACACACACACACACACACACACGCACACATGCACACGTGCCAGATCAGACCATTGCATAGCCTCTGAAGTAATAAAATATTGTCTTTCCAGTCCCTTGCTGTTTATGACACTGCTATAACTTCCTATATATACAGATGTCAGTCTTCATCTGATCCTCTCTGTGGATCCTGGCTTTCATTTCTATAATTTGGATTCATTTTTTTACTTCTTAAGTGAAAACCTACAAGATTGCTTCTCTGAAAATATAATTGTATAATCCACATGGTTCTGGTTTTTACACTTTCCTCTAAATCTCAGCTTTTCCTAGCTTTCCCCTCCGGTGCCTTTCTGTCTTTCAGTCTCAGCAGTCTGCTCTTATTTCCACCTTTCTCCCACCAGTGTGACAGTGTCATAGCAATCACTGCTAACTGCTGGTGTCAGAAGTGGGATCGGGGTTGTTTTCATGCTTGGAATCTGTCTGACAGTACAATACGCCCCCAGACTCCCGCTACATTTGGGTGGGGGGTTATATGTCTGCTAAAGACATAAATGGTTCACACATATTCACTCCCACCTGCTTGAGACTTAACTCTTTCACACAGGGAGGGAAGGTTTTGCACGCCCCCACACTCCCATAGACTTTCACACGTCTCCAGCTGGAGAACTGAGGAGGAATCATATTTAATGCCTTGTTTGATGCGGAGGGGCCACAGAAATAGACTACAAAACAACAGTCTAAAAAAGTTTAAAAAGAGAACAGTGTCGCACCACTCACTTGTTAGGAAGATTAGAAGAAAACTTAGAGAAGAAGAAATTAGTCTATTGTTTCAGCAGTTAAATAAGGCGGCCTTTCAAGTGTGTTGAGACGGGTGTGAGTGTGTGCTCGCAAGAGATAATAACCATACTAAACATCTTATGACATTCCAATTTCATACGTGTTGTCAGAGCAATGCAATAAAGAAAAAGACGCTTCTGCATTTTTCACAGGTTCCGCTTTGCTCTCTTGCTCCCTTGCTCCCTCACATATTTTCATGTCTCCCACGTTCTTCTCGCCTCTCTCGTTCTCCCTCTCCTCTCCCTCTGTCTCCCCTCTCTGTCCGTCTGCTTGTCTTTCGCACTCAGCAGCTGCCGTGTCCATACTGTACAGTGTGTGCTATTTCTGAATGAAGCTGTCTTCTCGTGCAGCCAGCCTGTGAGCTTTGCTGAAGCCAGACCACAGCTAGCTGACTCTGGCTGTATGGTGGCCGTGCTCGTACACAAAAACGCTACAGTTGGCACCTGAAAGAGAGAGAGAAACAGAAAGAGATGAGACAGAAAAAACATACATTGGCACAGAAGAGATTATTATAGCTACAGATGTTTTTTGGCACTAAAACAAAAAGCCCAGATTCAGTTTGGGTTTAGGTATTTTTCTCCCTTTTTCCTTTGAAGACACGCACTTAGGTTATGAAATATTACTCAGGCCAAAGCTGGTAGTTGGGAATCCTGAAGTGTGTCTCTGAATTAATAATTACAGAATAGGATAAGGAAAAAAAGGGAAAAATCTTCTGGTCTTTTGAGTATCTTTATGTTTTGTGGTTGCAGTCCTCTGACAGACTCATTCAAGCGAGTCAATGGCCTACAGCCAGAAAGGACAGGGGGACGACAATGCACTGCCATCAACCAATGAGAAAATTTAACAATCTAATAAGAAAGTCGTCACTGTTCAAGTCCCCTTCAATAGGAATCAAACTGATTTTTTTTTTTTAGTGTAGCCAGTCAAATAAGCAACATTTTGTTGATTAAAACAACCTCTCTCTTTTCCTCCCTCTTACCCCCACTTTTTTTTTTTTTTTTTTTTTTTTGTTGATCCCATTTTTTTTCGCCAGGACTGTCCTCGCCTGGTTCACTTAAGAAGCCGGGGAAGTTTGATTTCAACGCCCTGACTTCCCAGACGAGGTCTCCCCGCATGGCGTTCACACACCACCCGCTGCCTGTGCTGGCAGGAGTGAGACCAGGTGAGAGCCCTGCCATGACCCCAACAACTCAACCTTTCCCCTCCCCCTTTAAATCTGAAAAAGAGAGAGAAGGAAAGGGAGTGTCAAATCCTAGATTGCAGTATTTACTCCCCCCAAACTCGTCCGGAGACAAAATAAATTCAGCTATCATGTGCCTGAAAATAAAAATCCAAAACGTACTTGCTGAGAAAGCAAACAAAACTTTCCAGTCTTACAGTTGCAACTGCTGAGAAGCAATATGCCTGCAGAGTTTCACCTGTTCAGTGTTACTGCTATCATCACGGCTTGGCATAAATTCCTCTCTCTCTCTTTCAGCCTCTCTCCATCCATCCATTTTTACCACCATCTTTGTGCCTGTGTTTATAATATTACCATCGCATGGTACCAGTGCTGCATCCATGCATTTGTGACTGATTTGCCTCTCATCTTACTGCTTCATGCATTTTGTCGTAACGATTGTAGAAGCCTTGCATTTAAACTGACAAAGCTGTTCACTCTGAAATAATGACCTTGACTGGATATGTAAACTTACCACCATATGGAGCAATCAATCAAGTGAAAGTGAAAATATATATTTTTGAATTTATTAAAAAAGCCAAAGACAGCAAAGAACCAGTATCTGTAGTGACGCTGCCTTTGCTATAGTGCACATTAGAGCCAGCCAGTGCTTCTTTGTTTGGTTTTCCTTCTTTTTACATTTAGACTTACACTGAGGTTGTATTTTTGTTCTTTAAAAGATATGTTTGTTAGTTCTCAGGCGCAAATGCAGATTAAAGAGATTCATAACAACTTAGAAGCCAGCAAGGGAACTGATAAAGTGTTTGAACCCATGTAGTTGCACAGGTGTACAGTGTAGCGGGTAAAATTCTCAAAGTAACCTCCAGTGTTTCCAAGGTCTTGTTTTAATAAAGGCGCTAAGGGGAAGTTGTCCTCGTAAGAGCTTTTCAGTCCTATAGGGTAACCGACATGGTTTGTTCATCTCGAGTCAGAGAATTCCCGAAGTCTCCAGGATCTCAAGTTTGCCAACAAGTCCCCGCAGACTGGTCTCACTTTTCAAAAGAATAAATATGTCCTCCTCTCCCTGTCGCTCCCTCTCATTCCATTTGTCTCTCAAAGGGATGGATTGGTCCGCTGCCAAACCAGACCTGCCATGTAAAGGTCATTTGGACTCATTGCCCTCCATGTTGAAACGTATTGAATTTTACTTGCGGAGCTCCCCAAAGTATATTTAGATAATATAGTCCTGACTGGATCTGGCAGCATTAAGCCAAGTTGTTTATCTGCTCAGAGCAGTCTCATAGCATCTAAAGAATCCAAAACACCAGATTGAATTTTGAATTGATTTCTAAAATTTCCTCCTGTTTTGCGCACGAGGTGTCAGGGACTAGCTCAGCTTTCTTTGTTTCTCAACTAACTTCATGCACTCTCCAAACTGCGTGTATGTATGTCTGTGTGTGTTTGTGTGTTAGACAGTTGGCGAAAGGTTTTCATGTAATAGAGAGGCTGTAATGAGGCGGCGTAGAGAGATTGTGCGCGTGTGTGTACATTTACACTCTTGTGGAGGACTCTCTGTGCTAAAATGGCTGCCATCCAAATGGAATGTCCCTCGGAGGCCTTGGTTCTATAAAGAGACTGGAGGATGTCGGGAGGGAGGGAAGGAGAGGGGGATGAAAAGAGAGATGGGGCTAGAAAGGAATGGGGGGGAAAGCAGTTATCAACCATGGTTTGCCTTGGATGGGTTGAAGCTGTTAACTCTTGGTGTATAGGTCTAGCGAGTGTGGCTGCTCAGGGGTACGAGCGAGATGGTTTACGTCCTGTTTTTGGCTCCAGACTCACATGGAGAGCTGCCAGATTAACTGTTGCCTGATTATATTAGTCTGGAGTGTCGGCCATTGTGGCAGCGATTACACACAGACACACAACAATATACTGTATGTAAAAAGACACACGCAAGCTGCGCCAGACACGGCAACCCATTCATATGCATACACTACAAAACTACACATACTGACATGGAAACACACACACACAAAAGAGAACCCACAGGCACGGTGCTGACACAAAAAGGCTTGAACATCAGTTTCACCAAACATGGAAACTTTGAACTTCACTTTGTGAGTACAGTATCCACAAGAGATAGTAGGTGACAGACATAATCACAGATGCTTGTACGCCAGACTCCCCTCACCTAGCAGCTTGCCTCTTTAGTTTGGTGTGCCAAATTGCCAAAGCCATAGAATCACAGCAGACAGGACAGACAGTGGAGCCTAGATTGTGAATGTGTGTGTGTGTGGTTGGCTGGCTGGCTGACTAATGTCTCTGGGAGGTGTTTTGTGGTCGGTTGGGAGCAGAGGGGAGATTCTCTCTCAAGCTTCAAACTACTGGGCAGAACCGCACAGCAAGGATACGCTGCTGATTGATTACACATCACTGACAAGCAATAAAACAAAAGTGGAAAAACCCAGTGTGTGTGTCCGTGTGTGAGTGTGACTCTGTCATACCCGAGCAGTTTGTGTGTGTGTGTGTGTGTGTGTGTGTGTGTGGGTGAGAGAGAGAAATGAAGAGGGAGCAGAAGGCAGAAAATACTGTAACACACTAGCGTTTATGTGGCTGTGAAACTGTGTGTGTGCATGTGTTGTGATGCCAGGCTTACCAGAGGTACAGAGAAATCTAGTGGGCTGATTTATAAAATGAATGGGACCAGATGTTGCTCAATAGCCAGGGATAATGCCAGTCATTTGTAAGCAGAAACAGCTTCAGTCAGTCAACCACAAGAGTGTCACAGCTATTTTCTGCGTTAGGACAATAATGGGGCCTAAATGACAACTTGGACATTGATGCCAGCTGTCTTAGCGCTTAGTTAAAATATATGCATGTTCATGTTAGCGTAGGTGTGCATGTTCATGTACTCTCTATCATAGTGTGCTGTATTTGTGTAGAAATACAACAGAATGACCTTAAGCTCACTGCATTTGTTTTCCACTTTCGGTCTCTCTTCTTTTTATGTTTCTCTTCCTCCTCCCCTTTCCTTTCCTCTCTCCTATCTACTTTTCTTCTCAGGGAGTCCCCGTGCCTCAGCCTCAGCCCTGCACTTCCCTTCCTCCTCTATCATCCAGCAGTCCAGCCCGTACTTCACCCACCCCACCATACGCTACCATCACCACCAGGACCCGCTTAAGGAGTTTGTGCAGTTTGTCTGCACCGACGGCACAGGCCAGCCCAGCGCACAGGTAAGTTTTCTATGGATCCTGCAAAAGGAGGAGCAGTGCCTGAAGGATGGTGTGCTACATTAGTTTGGAAAACAAACTACTATGAAATATTATTAAAACTGGTGTATTTATTAATGGAAGTTACTGAAGAGGATGTAGTGCAAACAAGTAAATACACAGAAGGTGCAGTAAGCCAAAACCTGCATACAGAACAATCTTTATGAAGTGAAACGGCTCCACCAGGGATGGTCGCAGGGCAAATCAACAGGAGGAGGGGGCCAGATGTGCTTAATCAGAAAAAACTCAGCTGGAGGAAATTATGGGGGAAGATGCCAGAGCACATTTTCATCACAGGCTCAATATAATATAATGCCATGCCTTCTCCCAGAATTGGAAGATTATGCCCGTCTGAAATGTTCAGATGGGGAGGGGTCTGTCAGGAACAGAAGCCTTTGTAGCGTGGCCGGCCATATTGTAGGTATGCACTGGGTTAAACGTTTACTTTAGAGAAGCAAGGCTGAAAGCTTTGGCGAGACCAGATTTGTAGACAGATCAAGATTAATTTTGTTTGGAGAGTATCCTTGGAAGAAACCAGAAGTAGATATTTAAAGACTACATCTGTGCTCCAGTAGTGATTTATTGACTGTCATCCTTTGTGACATTCCTTTACTCTCCAAAACTCTCTCTAGAGGTAAATGCCCCTTCGCAGTATGCCACGATAATTTTCTTGGCATAATGTGTGCCGTTGAGACCGAGTAATATACACCAACGAGCCACAATATGTAAACCGGTGAAAGGTGAACTGAATATTATTTATTATTGGATTACAATGGACCTGGTATATAAATGTTGGGATATATGTGAGCTTCAGAGCTAGACCATGGAAGAAGGTGGCCAGATGTGTGTCAGTCTCTTGACAATGCACGACAGGAATAAGGCAAGTTGGTGGAGGCAGTGTGGCGGTCTGCTGGGACATCTTGGATCGTGTGGATGACGTCTATAAATATTGTTCAGAAATGGTTTGACAAATATGACAAAGAGTTCAGTGTGCTGACTTCACCTCCAAACTCCTCAGATCTCAATTCAGTCTATGTGGGATGTAAAAACTAGTTTGATCCATGGAGGCTCCACTTTTTAACTTACAGGACTTACAGCTTTCAGCTCCCTTAATACACAGAACAGTTTCTGAGGTCTAGATCTGGATTTGCTATTTTGCTGGCACGAGTGGGACGTAGACGGTACTAGGCCCGTGGTTTTAATGTTGTGGCAGATAGTTAATAGATAATAATATAATAGATAATAATAGATAATTGAAAAGTAGTTATCTATTTAGCATTTTTGTATATGAGAGTAAAATGCTAAAAAAAAAAAAAGTCACACTGCAGAAGGATTTAAAAGATGATTACTGAAACACACCAAGCTGTGGGAGCTAGTGTGCAGCTGTAGATGGAGAAGAAACTCATTGCAGAAGCTGAAGGGGGGATTTTTGGGGACACAGCTGAGCCTTTTTAAAGTGCCGTGGGTCTAATTAGGTGAAACTTTAGTAAAGGGTGATACCCAGATGAGCTCCCCAATAACAATCCCATACTCACTGTGCTGAAAGCTACAGATACAATCAGCAAAACAGAGCATACAGCTGGTCTTTCAGAGGTATTTCTGAACTATTCTGACACATTAAATAAGGTACTACTGTAAACCTCTACTGCAAACTTGGCTTTTTATATTAACTTCCTCAAGCCCTTTTTCATGACCTATTATCCTTTGTTCACGTTACTTCACACTCTAAAGAAACAGTAACATCTTTTTTTATTGCATCTGCACTACATGATGGACAGGCACGCAAGCACCAAGACATCTTGTACACATTGCTGATTTTCTCCTTCTTGCGCCGCAACGACTTCCCTTAACAATCCCTCACTGTCCCTCATGGAAAACTCAGTTTTTCTTCTCCCCCTGTGTGTGACGATGTTCATCACTTTTCCACATCTTATTTTTTTCACTACTTTTGACCAGACGGCAATATTTTTTTGTTTTGTCTTAAAGCTATGTGAGTCTCCCTCAACCCTGTGTGCAAGTATGGGTGTGTTTTAGTCTGTCTGTTTGGATCCTGTATGGTTTTGTCTGTATATGAGTCTCCAGTATTTAAATGGGGCTCTGTCTGTGTGACTTTGTGTTGTACGTGTGTGTCTGGCTTCCTATATACTGTATATTCTCGGGGTGTGTCCTGCTCACCCTGTCTGTATGGTCCATCTGCAGCCTAATGGAGGTGGCCAGAGCAAAATGCCGGGCTCCTTCCTGCTGCCCCCGCCACCCCCGGTGGCTCGCCCTGTGCCCCTCCCCATGCCCGACTCTAAAACCATCAGCACGCCGACTGACGGCGGACTCAGCTCACCCGCATCTCCGTGTAAGTCACTCCCCACTCCCACTCCTCCCCACAGACCACTATTAATACCCCATATTCCCCACAGCCTTTTTTTAGAAACCAGTCCGAACCAATTTTAGGCCCTCATAGGTTTGTTAGCCCCTACCTGGCAGCAAATTTTATGTATCCCAATACCAGATGAAGTTTTTTAGGCTAGAAAAGACGTAACCATCATAGAAGTCCCAGTATTCATGTGCAGTGTAAGCTTCTGGTTTAACTCCTGGAAATGCACAGGTTTGGGGCTCCTACAATGGCTACTGGTATAGTTTCCACATAGTAAGATGGAATCTACTCAAACACTCAGCAGCCCCGAGAGCTTCAGTCCTGTTTCTCCTATCATCTTTTTGACTGCCAATATACTCTGCTGTACAGAACCAGCAAGAACCGATTTTGAGAAGGCAGAAGCCACGCCTTTGCCAAACCAGAGATCCCTTGTCAGGTTCCTTTGTATTGCTTTCTCTGTCTTCCTCTGAAATTCAGTCTCCTTTTCTCTCTTCATGTCTTTGCAAACCACCTTAACCTCCTACTTTTCCCTATCCTGAAGTCTTTTTTCTCTATTTTTCTTTCTCTGGTGTTGGGTTTCCTGCTAGCACCACAAGAGGCAGTGTAGTTTCTCTCCCTTCTTTTTCATGTGTTTTGTAGTTTGGAAGAGCAGAGCAGAGCAGGGCCCTGTGCACGTTGCCTCTGTAGCTGCAAGCCTTTGATCAATGCAGACTTTGCATGTCTGTCTGTGACAGCAGCAATACAATCTACCCCCTTCTCTCATTTCGTTTTTTGCTTTCTACTTTATTTGATATCACACCCTCCTTTCTTTGTTTCTTTTTCCTTTCTTTCTTTCTTTTTTTCTTTTTAAGGGAACAAAATTAGGGCAGTTGGCGTGGACTCCAAAAAACATCATGCCCCACTTTACCCACCCAATCCCCTTGCCACCTTCACACAAATCTCACAACAATTAAAAATTGAGAACAACAAAAAACATGAAAATCACAGTATAACAAGAACAACAACCCATCTCTCTAAACATGAATGATGAAATCTAATCAAACTTATCTAATTAGTGCTATACCGGGGGAGTGGGAGAAAGGAGTGTCGGCAGAGAGTGGTGAGGCTTTGGTTGGTTCCACCCAGACAGGTGCAGTACGAGAGTCGGGCCATGGGAGAGGCACACCAAGAGGGGGCACTGGATGGAGCAACGGGGCACCTTCTCCTCTTTTTGTTTGAACTCTTTCTCCTCTTCCTGTCCTATCAAGTCTTTCTCCCCTCCCTCCTTCCAGCTCTCACAGATTAACATGTCACTCTTATTTATTTATATGAAAATCTATATAAATAAATATCGTACTTTCCGTCTCTTTTCTCATCCCAGTGACTGTTATCAGTGTATTTTTTTCTTTCCCCTCTAATTTTGTCTTTAATTCTCAAGATATCTTAATTACAGCCATGAAACTCATACGCACGCACACACACACACGCACACACACACACACACACACACACACACACACACACACACACACACACACACACACACACACACACACGGTACACTCTCACCCTCAGTCATGCATCAGTTTCCAGCCCTGTCGCTGTCACCCCTACACATTCCCATCCCCTCAACTCACTCAAGCCATGCACAGTAAAGATTTTACTCAGCCTTCATGTTGGAGTCCAGTGAGCACAACTGCCCTAAATTTGATCCCGTGGCATTCTTTAGTGGTGTCACTGTGTAGGCAAGATGCTCCTGTGAACCTGTTAAATGCAAAAGGAGCAGTGATGATGAGTACAGTTCCTCCATAGACCAACTTTTTATCAAGTCTACAGTGAATCATTCGTGGTTCTCTGTGATCACTGTGGCTTGTTATTGAGGCCAGGGGCTGCTGAGGAGCGTCTGTGGCTAACAGAAGGCTTCTCCATGTTAGCACTAATCATTACATTATGCCCCCTTCTTAACCACAGATTAAATGGTTAGGTTGAATAACAGTGAACCTGTCCACAGCATGAACAAATCACCCATGTGACTAATACAGAATCAGTATCCCTGACCCTTTCCCACCAGTTTATTTGACAGATATACTGCAAGAGCCTAAGCAGGTTTATAGTAGTGTAGATTAAATATATAGAAATTTGAGTGTGTATGTGTGTGTGTAAAAGCATGTACACACTTGTATCTCTCTGTTTATAGCATACTCCACGCCAGGCTCCACAGCTCCCAACCGGTTTGTCGGCATCGGAACACGGGACAACTTTCTGAATATCCCCCAGCAGACCCAGGTACCCCGCCAACCTCCCTCATTTAATTAACATCCACATATCCACCTCTCCCTCCTCCTCCTCCCCCTCTGTTTTATGTCTTTTTCTTCCTTTTCCCTCACCACCCGCTGCAAGCCTAACGCTGCACAGTCCTGTGCACACATACAACTTTCCATGGTTTAAATGGACAAGCATGACATTCAGGGTGAAGGCCGTGATACAGAGGCAATACTCAGACAATGGCTGTGCACCGAAAACGTGCTACGATCAGTTATTCAGCACACGACCCCAGCAGCATAAATGATATAAGTATTGCGGAAAGCCAATCATACCTTTTTCCTCACACCGTCTCTACTCAGGGTCAGTAGTTTAGCGTGAGTATCGTACCGTTTTTATCGGGTTGTTCAGCTGTCACGGACATGGATTCAAGCTTAGTTTATAAACGTTTTATAAGCTTTCAACGTTTAACAGATATTGTCCATCAACTGTTTGCCCATTTGCTCAGCTACATTTTAATAAAGTGTTGCCCATGTATCAAGGCCTTTAGTTTCAGTATTGGTTTACAGTGCTGATACCACAGTAGCTTCCCCACAGTGACTGTAAGCAGTGCCAGTTAGTTTCAGCTCCAGCAGTGTTGATTTATCTCTGCAAGGCCCCACAGTGTGCATTAGTGCAGCGTGTGAGGCCAGTAGTGCACTACATTGTGGTTTTTTAGCTTTGGCTGTGCTCTGCCACTGGGCTGTAGTGTCTTGGGCCTACTCCATCACCAACACAACTTTTCTCATTAGGGGCTAACCGCACCTGCCTGCAGCCAACTCGGCTGTCCTGTCCTCCCCACACATGGAAACAATCTGCATTCCTCCTCGGCACAGCTCTGCTTAACCCCCCCCCCCCCCCCCCCCCTTCACTCCCCTGTGCATCAGCAGCCCACCCTCTCTCTCTTTCTCTCCCTCTCGCTCCTCCTGCTGCTCCCTTTACTAGTTTCAAGCTCCCCACCTGCACCACTCTCCTACAGATGTAGCTCTGGCACCGAGGGGAGATTCAAACACCATCCAAATGTGTGTTAGCGCATATGCACATACACTTCAACTCTGTGCCAAATCTCTTGCCCCTCATTTTCCCTCCTAAAAACAACAGGGCTTTTACAACAGCTTACATCTGTTCAAAATGCTTATTATCTCCAGCAATTGCTTATCAAACATTATTGAAAAATGTCCACTTTGAACATTTCTGCCGGGTTTACAGCAAGCACAGCGAGAACCTGGGCAAATGCTCCCAGTTACTGAGCCTAGTAGGTCAGCAACAGTGTCAGCCAGAGTGAGTAACAGAGGTCTCTGCCTATCCTGCTGTTCTCTGGCATATGGCGAGGTTCAGACGATAGTCCTGCCAGCCCGCCTTGGTGCCTGCTAGCCAACTAGCCAAGACAGAAGGAGAGAGTGTCTTCCCACTGCCGTCAGAGCAATAAGTAGAGAAAAGCTGGTCTGAGGAGCTCTCTGGTGGTGAAACCTTAGCTATGCAGGAGGAAGAGAGAGTTGGGCGGTGGGGGGGCGGCAAGCATGGAAAAGTAAGAGGGACTGAGAGAATGGGAGGGAAAAAAGAGAGAGGGGGTTAGTTGAAGCTCGCTGCACTCCACAGTCACGTCCTGGCTGTCTGGTTGCCCGCAGCAACGAGACATGATGTCATAGGCAGTTGAACTTGGACTTGAAGAGGGGGGGGCGTGAGGGTGGGAGTGGGGGGGTCACTTTCCACTGCCAAGGATTGCACTGAGAGAGCCAGAGTAAGTGAGAGAGGGGAAAAAAGAAGGGGGTTAGAGGAAGTTGGAGCCAGGAGGAGGAATTATCTTCAAACACCAAAGTAAGGTAGAGTGGTGGAGAATAGATGGAGGTTTAAGGGTTTTGAAACTTTCTCTGGGTTTTCTGATTTTTTTTTTGTGGGGTGGGGGGGACAGAGTTTGCTGTCGAAGGTGCCGTGAGTCTCTGCTCTCACCGGGCCGAGGCATGTCAGAGGCAGCCAGAACAGCTCGGTCTGTGCCAAAGCCTTCGCTCTGCCGTCTTATCAAACTCAGAAACTGGATCCCCAGAGTAGCTGCCCTCCGTAGTTTTACAGTGTAGCCTGAGCCGACTCTGGCCCACAGAGCAGAGGCATATCAGGACGATCACCTTACATGTAAACTGGTTGCCCATGACAGAACAGCAATAGTCCCGTGTTTGCTTAATGAAAAGTCTTTAGGACTGACACAAAAGATGCTGCCCTAGTTGAACTTGTAACTCTGTAATAACACAACTGTTTTTAATGAGTAAAAAAGCTTGAGTCAGCCCTCTTAAAAGCAGCAAGTGGTAAGGTAGTAACTTTTGTGACACCGTGTGTTACTGAGTTCAGTTAAGTACTGTAAGTGAAGGAGAAAAGGGGTAATAGGTGGCCCCCTAGTGGATAAATACCTGGTGTTCCCGTTCAGCATCAGGCCTTCAAACCAAATCAGTATATTTTATACCTCCTGGTTGTAAACTGTTCAGTCAGAGAGAATTTAATTATTTGAAAATGATAAAAGAGGAGAAATTATAAATAGTTTAGAAAAATTATTATTAAGAAAAGACAACTAAAAAAATATTCACAATTTGACGTTTCACAAATATGTTTTTGTTATATTTTTCCTGTCAGTTTGATTTTGTGATATGTTGTTGGAGTCCTGAACACAAGGTTGGGAATCAATGATATAATAATAACTGGCACCAATAGCACTGAGGTTTTGTTGCACATGTCCTCAACATAAACTGTTGATTGATACAAGGATTAAAACTTGTGTGTAGAATGCTGTTCTGTCATCATAGTCCATAACGCTTTATGCTCTTTCATGTCTCTGTGCATGTGCTTGGTAGGTATTCTTCTGTGTTCCTCACTGCACACTGCACACACAAAAAAATTTTTTTTAATGTGGCTTAATCAAAATGTAATTGTGGTGATGGGAGTTGAAAAACTAAACACATTTATGTTCTTTTTTTTATCTTTACAGTCCTGGTTCCTCTGACAAGGCCTCTCTGAATCAACAGCTAAAATTGTGTCATGAAAATTGGAAATTTGACAAAACAAACACATCGCCACTGAAAAAGAACAAACTGCTGACACTAAAAGGTCTTTCTCTCTCGCCAACACTATTCAAAGTACTACTACAGAACCCCGAAAAACCCCACGCTGCCCCAAGAGGACTCCCAATTCAACACGATTTGAACAGGAACATTCGTCCCCTTTTGCACAGGAGTCTTCAACAAGATTGAGTGGACAGACTCAGAATGCAAGGAGGAAGAAGAAGATGAGAAACTGTCTCACACACCGTGAATTGTCAGAAAGGAAACACAATATGGCAAACTGACAAATGACCAATTATACATTTGTTTCTTTTTTTTCTTTTTTTTTTAATGGTTTTTTTCCATTTTGTTGTCTCCACAATGAAACTCCATGCATTGGCTGGGAGATCCAAAAAAGAACAAGTAGTGGTAAATGGTGAAGTCAGATGTGCAACTTGTAAAGATTGCCACCCAAATAGCACGCCTCCATATCTGCATATCTCTCCTCCAGGTACATGGTCCCACCTGACACCCACCACCCCACACAGCCTGTCCCACCTGGAGCTCGGTGCTTGTCAGGGGCAAAGCTGTAACTGCAGCCTCGTAGTTGAGTGTCCCCTCACCCCACTGTTTCATCTGCTCAGCCCTGAGCCTCTTTCACTTCGGATTGGCCAATCATGCTGACACCATCCAGTCCAATGGTGTGACACATATGCACTAAGTGGCTGGTCTTTGTTTACCTGTCAATGTACCAGGGTGTCCTGCTATGGGAGAAACGACGGCCATGAGGCACGAAGGCAAGAAGGTGAACACACAGATAGTCATAACACTAACTCTACACTTGCTCTCTCGTCCCCTTACCTATGCACTATTAATTTTTTTTTAAGGGATGAACAGTATTGCACACTGATGGTCAGATGAGCGATTAGAGAAGTGAATCGAGGCTGCAGGTATGGGGGCTGTGCTAGCATCAGGCCCTGAAAGATACAGCACTCACATGCACACACACATGCAAGCTTGCAGGCAGCACATGCAGACCAACCTTTCCAGTAAAGTCGGTCACAAAACCACTCACAAAATCATCTTGTTTTAATCCATAGATATTGCTTTTACAATAAGGCGCACACAGCATCGGCTTCATATTATTTGCTTTAATTTTGTTTGTAGTTGTTTACTTGCGATTTTTTTTCTTTTTCCAGATTTGGTTTTGGTTTTGTCTCTGTCTCTGGCTGGATTGTTTTAACCTTCTCTTGCATGTCATAACATTTTTCTTTAGTTTGCAGTAACACATAGTATCACGCTCGAATTTCAGCAAAATGGAAACAGCAGTTTCTCAAATTTCTCATGTATGGACAGCACAGTAACGACAGCTCATCACACGCAACCCTGGCATTGCTTCACCCCGTGTCCCGTAGTCTATTCACAAGAAAACCCAGAGGATTACACACACACAGATGCACATATAAAATAACACCACCAACAACCTGGTTTAAATTTATAAAGGGAAGCCTTTATACTGGTTCTCCAAACTGCCTTTTAATGGTTTTTCATTCATTTTAAAATTTGTATTTTTAATTTGACATATTTTTCTATGTAAATGTTCACACTGAAATCGCTGTTGGTATTATTTTTTGTCATGACACAATCCAACAAAAGCCGACCTCACAAAATAACTGGACTGCCTAGCTGTTGGTTCTGTTTTTGCAGGGATAGTAAACAGGGCTGAGGGCTCGTTCTCAGCCTCTCTAGTAACATTAGCTCTATGTACTAAAACCATATATCGAGACTATAACAATATATGGAAGTGCCTCTGTATTCCCTTCATGCAATTAGTAATAAACTTGACTTCAGGTTCTCTTCCCACATATAAGCTAAAGCTACATGGGCATGGTAGCGTTGGTGCATGTGGAAATCATTGGCCTAGGACAGATCTTTATAGAGGACTGCAAACTCTTTTTTTTCTTTTTTTTTTTGTAAAAACAGAGAGAGAGATCTTATACATATATATTTATGATATATGCTCCTTTGTAACTTTTACTACGAGCTTGTTGGCAGTCTAGTTATTTTCTGAACACTCACCCCCCCCCCCCCCTCACTACCCCCCTCCCCCACCCCGCCCCACGACCTGTTTCAGTAACATCACCATATTGTTACCAATACGAATTAAACGACACACGCCATTGCCATCTGCTGCGCAGCATTATAATACCTAGATGAACATGTCAAAAATCGACAGTAGGTTTGAAGAAAAAAAAAGTGTTTGTTTTTTGATGGAAAGTATTATTATTGAAAAATATGTGTCGATTGAGCCACGTGCAATGCATTGGGTAGATCATTGTGTTTGTCTGTTAGAGATTTTTAAGAAAGCTAAGAGAAAAGAGAAAAAAAAATGTATTTGTTTCAAGTCCATATGCTCCGGGACTCTAAACTAGAGGGCCACGAGAAATCCTAGTCTTTGTAAGTTGGGGGTATTTGTTTTTATTTCCTTTGTCTCTTTTTTAATGTTATATGTGTAATCATTTGTTTATAAAAATGTGGGAGGGCTGAAGGAAAAAAAAAATGTACACAACTTCAGAAAAAAAAAATCTCTATCATCAGATGAAAAACTGGTGCTTTAACACTATAAAGTACATTCAGAACTATTATAAATGAGTGAACAAAAATAACAGACCATTTAGGAAACTGCATTATTCCTCTCTCTATTTGTATTCTTCTATTTGTATTAAGTGGGGGGAGAGGTTCCTATTCCTTAAGGTTGTGACACAAAAGGCATTTTGGTTCAACCCTTAGAAGAAATAAAGCAAACCTATACTGTCGAGCCCAAGAAACTCTTTAAATAACCTACCTGCGCACTGCCTGAAACTCACCAGCAAATCAAAACAAACAAAAAACCTTCCCAGTTAATTCATTTTATCACATACATTGGCATTGACACATGACAAGTCTCTCCCAGTACTGCGGAGATACTTCACATCCCAAAATCAGTTTTTTCCCATTATCATCCGAGTATGTTTCTAAATCTGGAGTTGGATGGAGCTCAGCAGGCTGTGTTGAGACACCTGACGTTGAAGTGGACCGAGACCTTCTGTACAGTTAGCAGAAAAGGGGTAAAAGAAGCTTTTAATCTGGCATACATATGAGGTCTGAGCCATTTGTGAAACAGGCAGCAAGGTGAGCCTCTCCCCTGTTCCACCCCCTCCTCTGTAAATGACTCTTATAGTGCTTGTGCTGTAGTGTATAGTTTCCCAGCAGTTAAAGGTTGTCCCTTGAAAGTGCCTTTTGTTCACAGACTCCATTTTGTAATCAAGATGGCCCTTTTTTTCTTTTCATTTGTTTTTTTCCTTGAAACAGCTTGAGGTAGCAGGTTGCCCCTGAGTGCTGTAAGGAGGCAAAAGGTCATCACCCATTCAGCGATCAGGGGCACCTCTTTCCTCCGGCTTCGAAAATGAATTCCCTCCATTGTTCCTTCCCTTCTATCCTCTCTTCCTTTTCAAAGCTATATATATATATATACATATATATAGTACGAAAGGAAACTGGTGTGAATTAGTTCTTTACTTTTTATTGATAAATGAGAAAAAAAATTGAAAAGGCAAAAAAACTTGTTCTCGTTCAGCTCTTGCTTTTTTCTTCCCCTCTGTCTCCACTGTCTGTTTTCTCTTAGACACTGGAGTAGTCTGTAACTGTGTGTCTGTCACTCTCGTCTCTCTCTCTCTTTCTCTCTCTCTCTCTCTCTCTCTCTCTCTCTCTCTCTCTCTCTCCTGCCCTCTCTGCTGTTGGGAGGATGAAAAAAAAATATTGCCGAAAAACTTTTGTCTGAGCAGAATGCAGTTAGCTCACATGTTATTCTTGTCTGTATGCTTCACATTGTATTACCATACCCATCTTCTTCAGCTTCTCCATTCAGCAGCTAATGTAAGTGAACAAATTACGCTGACGGGCTTTTGGGGGTGTCCCTGGGTGGGTGAGGAAGGGACGACAGTGGTTCAGGGGTTTGGGTTCAAGAGGTTTAAGGGGAAGATTAATGGGGTTGGAAGGGATAGATGAACTACTTTGGGAAGTTGGAAAGGGGCTGCATGGGCTAGGATAAGAGTTTGCTCTTTTTGTTTAAGGTATTTATTTTTTGGCTTTGTTTTATTCCCTCTTTTTTGTTTCCTTTTTTAATTTGGAGTTCTTTTCATATTTGCTATCAGGGTATGCTGTCGTTTAGGCTCTCTTTGAGTATGCCTTGGACTGTAAAATGAAAGCTACAAGCACCTTATAACCGGACTTGTCGTGCATGAGGCTGAAAGAGGGGCGATGCTTTACCAGCATAAATCCCACATCCATTTTAACCAATCTTATAAAGTGAATCTCTTTTTTTTTCTTTATTGCTATTTTTACAGTGGGTTTCACACATGGAAACCCACAGCAGTATTAGCCATTCACCACACATCAACCAGATAGAAAAAGGCCAGCATGAACCTGATCTCTCAGATTTTTGAGGATCCAGGGAGTCCCTCCATTTTTCTCCTCCGACCACCTCATGCAGGATTAATCCGTGTTTTTGTTCTGTTGTTTATTTTAGTTCTTTTTCTTCTTAAGTGTGTATGGTTTAATGGTGAATTAGGCAGCACCCTAGGCCCCCTCACTCCCAAGTCTTCTATGCCTCTGTCTATGCCCTCAGTGCAGCACCACTTCTTTGTGAGAACACCCCCAGAGCTCTAGGTGAAATGCATGTGTTAATTACAGTTTCTTTTCCATAAGAAGAAAAACACAGTTTGAGAAGAGCAGCACCTGATTGAATAAAAAGGATGTTCTTGACTGTACCATCTTGCTGTGCCATGTCATTCTTTCAGTATGTAGGATAATGCATAAAAGAAATGCCTCAGGAACAGCTGTTAATATACTTCAGTCCTTAGTGTTTCTAAACTGGACTTGCATACATTAAAAAATAACTTGTCTCTTTGCAGGGTGTTTGGAATTTGAAAGCATTCAGGCTACATGCCCCACCTCTTTGTTCCAGATTCAAATGTGGAATGTCAGTAGTGCCCAGAGGGCAAACTGCTGAATTTGGTTATTTAATCACTTTTCATGTCGTGTTATGAAATTAGTTGGTCAAAATAATTGCAAACTAAATACTTTATAACAAAGTTAGAAATTTATTTATGTCATTTTTATCTCCAGTTTCTAGTATGTTGTCAGCGCTGTTCCTTTTTCTTAAAACACCATCAAGCTGATTTCTTGAAACTTTGGTATAGAGGTGCAAAATGTGCAAAGAAAGAATATTGGTATTGCTGACATGGATCATCTTTAAAGCTTTAACTGCACTGGTCCCCGTCTAAAATGAGATGGGAAACTTATTAAACGTTATACTTGTTAAAAACCAGATTGATAGCATTGTGACCTGAGCGTTCGCATTTCACTCAATGTGATTCGCAGTGGTACAGCCTCACAGAGCTGCTAGCAGGGCCTGCAGGCTCTTTGTTGCATTCATTAAAGCAGTGGTCCCCAACCTTTTTTGTGCCACGGACCGTTTTAATGTCAGACAAGATTTTCACGGACCGGCCTTTAAGGTGTCGCGGATAAATACAACAAAATAAAATGATACGACCAAGAAAAAAAACGGTGGTATTTTGTAAATATGATAATAAACACAAATTCACTGTGTAATTTTGTAACTTTATTAGCAGCGCCAACAACATTGTGAGTAACGTCCTCCTCTCTGGCCCTTAATGCTCTCTGGTCGCTATGGTAATGCGTAAATATTTCTTTGAAAATAAGACGCACAACTACAACACAGGAAAAGACCCAGGGAAACCGAGTTAACGATGAAAACTCTGAAAACCATACATTTAACACCCGAGCTTCAACTCTCCTGGCCCAGTACCAAACCCGGGGGTTGGGGACCGCTGCATTATGGAACTCACCAAACACTGTCAAGCCTTCCTTCAAAAACAGTAATGCAAGTGTTCAAAACAAGAAAAAGTTTAATAAAAAAAAAAAAAGGGCAAGTGACAAAAAAAGGACAAAATTTGGTTCAACAGTGTTTAAATATTTGGGTTTTTTTTAAAGATACATTTACAGGTTTCAAGCACTGCAGCTGCAAGTTTGACTTAAGTATTCTGAGCTACTAGCTCATACTCCAGGAAAGGATTCCTGTCCAGCCAGCAGTAAGCACATTAGCACACGAACATAACGTTAAATACACTGATACAAACAGATAAAAAGAAATGACAATAATTTATTTGGAAGACCAAAATTAGTTTTTAAATACTATTTTTGAGCAAAACGTTGTTGGTTAATACTCTGCACGGTAATGACTTTTTACAAATGAGTGTTCACACTAAGTATGTGCAGTATGGTCCTGTGTTTCAGCGTAAGTCATGACAAATTAAAGTAAACCAGAAATAAAACATCACTGAGGTATATTCAACAACCACATTAAAAATTTCTGACAAAGTGCATGTGCTGGTGAGCTTTTTTCTTTTCCCCACATGGCAATAGTGCACTTCTTACCGGTTACAGTGCCAAAGAGCACGAGGCATCAGATGACTGCTTGATCACTTCAAAGATTTAAGATCATAAATAAATTAAAATGACTTTAGAATTATGAATCATAAACTCCTATGATTTGGCATCGATTTGATCAAGTTTCAAAATATTTTCCTTACTTCAACCAGTAATATATCCCTGCCTGTGAAAGGTAAACTGGGGGAAAAGTTAGACATTTTCTTTCCTCATATTCAATAAATTAAAAATAATGGAAAAAATACTTATGGCCGCTAATGCTACCCTCAGCCTCCTAGTAGATGCACCTATAGTATAGATTTGAAAATCATTACTTTCTTCTTTGGTTATTGTATTCACCAGATTTTCAGAAAACTTGACCTCTGACCTTGAGGTCAAGGTCACCGAGGTACTTTAATGATTTTAATGTACTTTGGCTTGTTCAGGAGTGGCTAAGGTAGGTAAGTGGATTGTCTCTAATAGCTAGTAGTTTAACTATGTGCAAATTCCATAAGCAAGGCATGAACTTCATGAAGTACACGTTTTTATGACTGAATGAGAAACACATAGCAAAGCGCTTCGTAGAGCCTAGCTAAAATTAAAAAGACAAAGTAGAAGTTCACTGCAATATAATGACATTCAAATGATCCCAACTGCTTGAAATTTCAAGTATCAGCAAGTAACTGAAGCTCCTCAGGGCATGCGCTCCTCTCCATTCTCACCTGCCTGAGCGTCAGCTTCATCGGGCACCCTGGATCCAGAACTCTGAAGAAGATGGAATCTAATTAGTCTTTTTAATAATGAAAATCAGTTTTTAAGTTTCTGCTCAGAGACAACTGACCTGTTGGGCTAACGTCTGCGGTGCAGGGTCTGTTTCCTGCACTGGGAGGTGCTTATTTTCTTCATCACCATCTGACAGCTCAGGCCCTGCACTGTCTTGCGATGGTGGAACCTGTAATCCATTTTGCATGGGTGGAAATGATCCATTCTGGATGTTGAGAGATTAAATCATGAAACTTTTTGAAGGGTCTCATGTCAGTATAACCACAGACTGTGGGGGAGACATTTACCTCTGAGAAATTTGCCTGCGATGATCCACTTGTCTCCTGAACTGGAGGATATTCAGGAGGTATTGGTATTGCAGCATGCTGAGGGCACGGTGAAGATGGAGGCTTTCCAGAAGCCAAAGTAACAGGTGGAGGGGGTGGAAGGGGTGGAGGGGGTTGCTGAACCGAGGCCTAAATGAATGAAGTGCCATTAGAGACAGTCTGATGTGCAGGCAGGCAATTCTGTAACATGACTCGAGTTACCACAACAGCACCAGTGGGTCTCTGTAGCTGCGACTACTGACAATGATTTCAGGTCTCTATTTCTGGTAGTTTAGGAATTTCTTATAACAGGAACGATGTATAATGGGCAATTAGGCTTCTTTAAATATTGTTTATTTTATTCCCAACACTTACAGAACTGAAATGCATTCAATCACCAAGAACAACTGCACAACTTAGCAATGGATATTGTTTGGGTTAGTCATATTCTGAAAAAGAGACCTTAGTGTGGCATATTAAATAATTATGGTAATCTAAATTTAAGCTTAGGTAGGTAACAATATATGTATGGATGCAATAAAAAATAAATAAAAAACAAAAGCAAAGTATTTGACTTTGAGTCCATCATAATGGTTGTTTCACAAGTAAAAGAACAAGGAAATAAAATCCACACTTGTTCTCCTGAGTTTTGACTCTTTTTATATCAAACAGCACTTAAAAATGTGC
Organism: Rhamphochromis longiceps; assembly: GCF_057381845.1. Lineage (NCBI taxonomy): Eukaryota > Metazoa > Chordata > Actinopteri > Cichliformes > Cichlidae > Rhamphochromis > Rhamphochromis longiceps. The sequence continues at coordinate 29,467,541 of NC_140562.1, read as the reverse complement.
ACTTTGACACATATGGGACAAAAGGACAAAACAATGCAAAACAACAAAAACAGGCTAGCAAATAGCAGCTTATCGTCCATTTGCCTGGCATTTATAGAAGAACAAGAGTTGGGCAAAACAAGACAAAGTCACATGACAAAAGTCATATGAAACATCAGGAAAATGAACATCAGCCTACGTGCCTTCATAATCCTCCTGATCTGATGTTGTTACACCATATACAACTATCACTGCTGTACATGGTGTAACTATGTAAAGCTATCACTGCTACTAAGTGACTGCTAGTAATTATCACGATCATAATCATGGTCATAATAATGTATCTGTGTTTAAAAATTGCATACTAAGGAGTAATGCTATATACACGAGGAATTAAGCACTTATTATTATATTATTATAAAGTGCTACCGAAAAAAATACATTCAATAAAGTAAAATAGCTCCATCCACTCAAAATAGAAGACAATAGTACAAAACAACACAAAATGAAAACAATACACACACACACACACACACACACACACACACACACACACACACACACACACACACACACACACACAAACACAATAAATAATAAAGGAAGTCATAAAGGAAAAAATCTACATGGAGCTCAATGACATGTGTAAAGCTCAATATAATCCGATAAGCTCGATACGTAAAAATCTAAATAAAATACAATAAAAAGCGTCTGTAAAAAATGAACATATAACGCAATAAAGTGGCTCTATAGAGTAAAATCGATCAATTAATTCAACAAAGCAACATGAAACTGAATGAAAATGGCTCAGATGACATTAAAGTACGACCATAACAGAGGGTAAGAGCAGTACGAGCATATAAAGTGGCTTCGTGTATGTGCACACGGGGTGTGAACACTTTTCTCTCGGGGTTCAGCCCACTCTCTGCCACGGCTGAGAGAAACCAGCTCCCCATGTGTAGCTATGTTTTATGTGTTTGGGCCACACACGGTATGCGCTGTGGAGTGTATATGGTGGCCATACCGTACCGTAACGGAGGCACATTAGACCCAGGTTATTGGGGATGGTGGGACAACTCGGCTGTGTAGCAGATTTCCCGGCCATAATGTGGGCCGGTCCTGCTCGCGTACAACACCTCAAACGCCTATTTTAAACCGCAAAAGAAATCAATTTGTAAAATCGAATGAGTCCGGTCATCTAGAGCAGAATTTAATGTGTTTTGGTTGTTGTTTGGTAGCTAGGTTGTCTACCCCAGCTGCAGCCTTCGCCCTGAAATGTCCGTTAGTTTCAAACATCAATCCAGATAATAGCAGGTTTTGATTTATATGCAAAGCTTAATGTTTTACGATAAAAATATAGACCTCAATAAACGTTTAGCTTGTTAATTGGTGAAAGAAAGATGTGTCGCTCGCTTACCATTGGCCAGCTCTTTATCACAAGAAGGTTAAAAAATGAGACGAAACTTTCTCTCTTCGCGTTCACTTGACAGGAACCAATATATGCCCTTCAGAATAAAAGCGTTTTATTTATTTATTTTTTCACCCAATGCAGTTATGTCAGAAGCTGAATATTTTATTCATCGTTAAGGACGTTATGTGGTTACAGTCTAAGGAGCTTGGAAAGAAAAGCATCTGGACTTCTTTAAGTGGCTTGAAGACGTTTCACCTCTGATCCGAGAAGCTTCTTCAGTTCTAGGGTAAAATGGTGGAAAGTCCCAGATTTAAGCTCTGTGGGAGTAACCCACCGAGAGGGACAATGGATCCTCTACCTAATCACATGAGCTAATGTGTGAAAATGGCTGTAGGTCACAATCAGCCAAGGTTTCGGGTGAGCTCATTGTGAAATCTAGCCCCACCCTATCATGTGATTTCCTGAGGTCAGATGGCCCAGGATGTGAGTGTGTTATGGCGTGTGGGAAGGGATCGCAAAACTGGATTGTTGATGTTGTTGATGTACGACAGTTGGTGTCGTAAACCACCGCCTCTGTTCAAAGATGGTCGCTCACAGTGGACATAAATGGCTTCTTTTACTCCTCTTTCAAGCTATCTGTCCTCTCTGTCCAAAATATGTACATTGCTATCCTTGAAAGGGTGACCTTCGTCCTTTAGATGCAGATGGACCACCGAGTCTTGTCCCGTGGAGGTGGCTCTTCTATGCTGTGCCATATGTTTATGAAGTGGCTGTTTGGTCTCTCCGATGTAGAGGTCTGGGCATTCCTCACTGCACTGTACAGCATACACCACATTGTTAAGTTTGTGTTTAGGAGTTTTGTCTTTGGGATGAACCAGTTTCTGTCTGAGTGTGTTGCTGGGTCTGAAGTATACTGGGATGTCATGCTTGGAAAAGACTCTCCTGAGTTTTTCTGATACACCGGCTACATAGAGGATGGCAATTTTGTTCATGATTTATATGTTACTCTAAATTGTAAAACTATTTTATTTGCTATTCTCTCTGTAGAGCATGTACAAAAGGGTGTAACTATTGCACTGTGTTCTGTGCATTAGATCTTCAGCTCTGCCACTTCCAGCTCAGCTTCCTGTCTTTTTGTTAGTGCTACCATCTCTAAGCTATGCATCACTGCAGGTCTCACTACCATCTTGTAAACCTTCCCTTTCATTTCACTTTCCTGCTATCCTTCTGCTACAAATCACCCTGACAATCATCTTCACCTGCCCCACTCTGCCCATGCAATCTTCTTCACCTCTCCTGTGCACATACTGTCCACTGCTGGATGATCCCCCAGGTATCTCAACTACCTTCACTACCTCTGCTCCTTGCATGTTCACTTTTCCACCTGTTTTCTTATTCTTATTAGCACAAATGTATTCTGTCTGGCTTCAGCTGTTGTTCATTTCTCTTCTCTTCAATGTATATATCCACCTCTCCGGGCTCTCTTTCACTCGCTCCATACTGTCACTACAGATCATGTCGTGTGCAAACATCATAGTACACAGAGACTCCTGCCTGACCTCATCTGTCAGCATGTCCATCACCACTGTAACCAAGAAAGGGTTTAGATCACCGATGCAATCCCACCCTAACCTTAAGCTTTATCATCACTCCTACTGCACACCTTACCACTGTCCTCATCCATGTCCTGCACCACCCTCACATACTTTTCTGCCACTCTTGACTTCCTTATACAGTACCACAGCTCCGATCTTGGTATACTAACATATGCTTTCTGTAGATCCACAAAGACACAGTGCAACTCCTGATCTTGTCTATAATTCTCCATCAACACTTACAGCAAAGCTCGCATCTCAACTTTTAATTTGAAGCTTTTACCGGAAGTTTAATGTTTGATGTTTAGAAAACTTCCTGGTGATATAGTTCCGGCTCGTATTTCTTGTAAACATAGCGTACGGTCGGACACACAGAATTGTTCTCGCTGATACAGTTAAAATTTGTGTCGCCAGTTGTTATTAAAGCCACGGTATCGCTCAGTGTTGGGCGTTTATCGCGTCCGAACGAGCTGCAGCGCTTCTCCGTAAATAAGGCTCCCCGCCGAATGACAGCTGTCAGCTAAAAGCTAGCCAAGCTAACGTTTAGAGAGAGCGCCGAGTCTGTCAGCATTAGAAAGAAGTGACAGTCTCATGGTGGTCTCATTTCAATGGGGAACTGTCTATTTTCACAAGGTGCGGATGACCTGTCGCTGCTGAACGACTCCGAGGGAGGCAGTCTGCCCGGAGAGCCCCCGCCGCCATACCAAGAGCAGCCCGGGTCTCAGGTGAAATACAGCCCGGGGAGTCCAGAGCATGACAATTGAATCCCCCCACCCTCAAGTCTAATTAGTGGTGGAGGCTGTTATTGCTGTTATCTTAAATTTGGAAGCTGAAGTTTGTGCAGCGCAGCTTTCAGGATCAGATTGCACCATGCAGAAATTAAGCTTGAATAAAGTAAATACCACAGTCAAATTACTGCTACAAAATTTTAGAAACACAGTCATAATTTGTGTTCGGGTCTTATATTTTTTTGAAAAAAGGATAAAACATTGTGCAGTGTATACGCATAATTTGCAATGTGACAATCTTTATCTCGATCCTAAAACATTGGTTCCTTTATCTAGTTCATGTCATCAGCTTATTATCAAGAAAACCAGGAACGTCTTGCTGAGAGGTGACGGTACAAACCTTTGCACCACTTTGTCACGGATATATAAGTCAGGCTGAAACTTGCCTAAATGTATTTAGGGCTTTTTAACATTTAACTTTATAAGCAAGTAAACATTTAAAAAAACAAAACCGATTTTTTGTGTTTGGCTCAACACAACCTGTCTCCTAATAGTGGACCTGAAAATCTAGAAATTATGCAAACACATTATAATGCTTGGAAATGTACACTCACTGAACACTTTATTAGGTACACCTTATTCGTACTGGGTTGGACTTACTTTTGCTTTCAGAACTGCCTTAAGTCTTTGTTGCATCCAGGTGCTGGAAACATTTCTCAGATATGTTGGTTCATATTGACATGATAGCATCACACAGTTGTTGCAGATTTGTCAGCTGCACATCCATGATGGGACTTGCCTGTCCCACCACATGTGGTGCTCTATTGGATTGAGATCTGATGACTGTGGAGGCCATGTGAGTACAGAGAACTTTTGATCAAGAAAGCAGTTTGAGATGAATTGAACTTTGAGGCAAATTCACTGAGGTCATTAAAGGATGGACCTGGTCAGTAACGATACTCAGATAGGCTGTGGTGTTTAAATTATGCCAAGGGCTCTGACATAGACAAGATATTGTGACCCAGAGAACTGTGGCTCAATGGATATTTTCTCTTTTTCAGACCATTCTCTGTAAGCCCTAGAGATGATTGTATGGGAAAATTTCAGTAGATCATCAGTTTCTGAAGTGCTCAGACCTGCCTGTTACCAACAAATATGCCACATTCAAAGTAATGTGAAAGGCTGATTGAATATTTGCATTAATGAGCAGTTAAACAGGTGTATCTCATAAAGTGACTGGTGAGCGTATATGCACTTTTTGGCCCTCAAAATTGTAAAGATGGTTAGCTTGTAGTCCAGTAATCAGTGCTAGAGGGTTCATTTATTTAGATTGTACCTGTAGAGACAGAATCTGCTTTTGCTCAGTGTTTCAGTCTTGGACATTTAAAGCATAAGGAACTCTGATATACAGGTGTATCATATTTTAATTTAAATTTTTAATTTAATTTAAATGAAGATGAAGATTCAGGTAATTTAGAAACATATGAAAACACAAGGAAATAAATAAAATATCTTTATCTGGTCCCAGGTTTTCTGATGCCACTGGAAATATAAAATCACCCTTTCAAAGATGACACGAATTGTCTTCTTTTCATTTATTTCAAGGAGCGCACTCAGGCTGTGCCAGTGTACCATCCCACCCCAGGCGAGAGCCGTCTGGCCAGTCAGCTGACTGAGGAGGAGCAAGTCCGCATCGCACAGCGCATAGGACTCATCCAGCATCTTCCCAAAGGCATCTTTGATCCAGGCTCTGACGCCTCTGAGAAGAAAGTTAAAGAGTGAGTTTTAAATGGTGGCACTCTCATTTGTTTCAATTTACATATCGCTTTGATTCCCCCCCCCCCTCCCCCATTTGATTTCCCCATTTGAAATGCAGTTACTAATAGTTTATTCAGAAATCTTTGAATAGTTCCACTGTCCAAGAACACAAAGCTTTCGCATCTTGATGCACGCTCAATCATCCAGGTAAGGAAATCCCAAAAAGTTGATTCTGTTCTTCTGGACGTAGCGTTTTCAGTGGGAGAAACATTTCGTCACTCATCTAAGGCTACGTCCACACTAGCCCGGATAGATTTGAGAACAGCGTCTGAAAACGCTCCGCGTCCACACTAGCGTTTTCAGTCATTTTCATAGAGTTGTGCGTCCACATTAAAACGGTCGAAAACACTTACATTCCAATTCAGCGCATGCGTGAAGCGCAAGAAGATTCGACCTGCCTCATTTCTCTCTGCCGCTTATTTACTTTCCGGCTCTTTGAAACGTTGCGGCAGAATGTTGAGGAAAAGCACTGAGTTTTTTAAATGGACTAACAATGAGGTGGAGTTGTTGCTGCGAGTAACACAAAAGGCTGTCAAAGTTCAGAGCAAAGCAGCAATCACAGCAATGTAAGATGGTGAAAAATATACCCTTAGGCCCCCTTCTCGATTCAGAGATGGTCTTTCCCTTTTCACATAAATGGCCTCCTTGACTCCTCTCACAAACTAGCATTCCTCCCTGTCCGGGATGTGTACATCCTCATCATTGAAAGAGAGGCCACTGGCCTGTAAGTGTAAATAGACTGCAGAGTCCTGGCCTGACGAGTTAGCTCTTCTGCGGGGACCAAGAATTGGGTCCCCTGGCACAAACAGAGTAATATAATATAAGTTGTTAAGTGCCAGGAGCATTGCTGTGATTTATACATTGGGGCAACAAAACAACCTCTGGCTAAGATGATGGCACAGCACAGAAGATGAGTTATCGTATGAGTTATTGATTGTATTTTGAGATGCTTTTTTTTGTAATATATCAAAGTCTTCGGGTATTGGTAAATCTTTTCACTTTTTTCCCCTCCAGATGTGTCATCTGCATGTTGGATTTTGAATATGGCGACCCCATTCGGTTTTTGCCCTGCCTTCACATCTACCACGTGGACTGCATCGACCCATGGCTGATGCGTTCCTTCACCTGCCCCTCCTGCATGGAGCCCGTAGATGCAGCCCTGCTGTCTACTTACGAAACCAACTGAGCGGCCCCTGGTGGCTGCTTCTGCCTAAAAGTAATGCACCTTTTTAGCCAAAACTGTCATAGCTGTTCCAACAGATAGATGAGGGGATGTGGCATGATGCAGATGTTTGTTGGGTGCTTGTTAATACACACAAGTAAACAACTGTGTCCTACAGCACACTCTGTAGGCCTGAAATGCACCTAGTCAGACTTGGAAAGCATGCTTTGGCAGAAGGAAGATGTGCCAAATACAACGAATGAAGGAGCTGTACAAGTAGCAAAATATTACTGCACAGTAATTTCACTTTCATATGACTTACACTTATTTTTGCCTTTGTGTAATTTGCACCCTCTTTCAAGATGTGTGATGTGTAGCATGTTCTCTAAATGGAGGAAATGCATAATTGTTTTGATCAAGTGGGAATCATTGTCAGAATTTCCAGTGAACACATGAAGTGAAGTAACTGCTCTCTCCAAGTAAACTTTCGATCTTGAATGTCACCTAAACACAATGCTCTCTACTGAAAAGCATACATCAGTATACATAAAACTTCACAAATCACACTTTCCTGAAGCTATGCCATGAGATAAAATGGTGTCAATTCAGCTTTTGAGCAAATTTTGAAAATTACTCCAGTTTTATTTTAGCTGCTTTGACTATATGTGAATGTTTCTGTTGCTTTCCCACAATATGAATCCTCAGCTTTTGCTTTGCCTTAAGTTTGTGCTCTCAACCCGTAGTTTGTCCTTTACAGTCAATAACAAAGACACAATATACCGTGCAATCACCCTTAAAGCACCTTGAGATAAGATGTCTGTCACCTGATACTGTGTAGCTTGTAGATTTCGATAATGGTGTTTTTTCTATGTGTGTATGTTTGCATTTTATGGGTTGTTGGATAGAGATCGTCATGTCAAGCTAACATTGTGAGTTAACCCCCTCAGTTGTAAAATGTAATGTAGTTTCCGCTCCTTTTCTTGTTTGAAGCTTTTGGATTGTGCGCCGAATGCCTTCTAAATGAGCAAGTGATGCATTTCCAAAGCTTCCACGTCTGGTAATGGAATGTGATTTTTATGCTTTTGGTGTTGGACATGTGCTGTCAGTTATCGTTGCATAATGCACAAAGATGAGAAATGGCAAAAACAGAAGCTACAGCAGTAGAAAGGAATGTATCTTCAATGTAAAGCATGATTTCAGTTGTTACACATTGACGGTATGACTGTAAAAGGAAATTTGTGATTTACTGTGCACATACTGTGCCTTTTAAGGTTGAGGTAAGCCAATTTCCTGTGAAGTACAATCATTTATGACATTACTTTTGTTTTTCTTTAGTTGTCCTCTAGGAGGAGGCAGATACCAGCAATGTAGTGATTTGTGTCACGATGAAACAGGCCTAGGATGAAGCCAGAAATGTGATCTGGCTGCTGTTAACAATCAACAGTCATTCTGTCTTTTGATTTATGACTTGTGCTACAAGTGCACAGGTTTTAGGAAATCCATGAAACCACAATAAAAGTGGATACCAAATCTTATACAAGTGTGATGTTTTGTTTCTGCATTAAATATTGTATTGAAACACATTCTCAACCTCTCAGCTGGAGAGGGTAGTGGGTTAGAACTTAAGGAACAGACAAAACTAAATTTAATTTATCATGTTTTATATAAATCTTTAGATTCCTTAAGGAACAGAGCATGTATTTATCTCAAACACCATTGCATATGACTGCGTTATAGTCTTCTGTGTTTAACTGAGCACTAAAATAATTTATTTCCATAAATGACTGATTCGTATTGATAACAGTTAAGCCCACTGAGTATAGACAGTGTGCAAGATGTTAAAACTTGATAGTTAATCCCTGAAGTGGATTGGCTGTCTACGCCTTTACATGAAAAGCTTCAAAGAATGTGTCATCACTGTCACAGCTCAGAATGAGTCAGCCCTCATTTCTTTGTGTTTTCTTAGAAAAACAGGAAATGCACAAACGTAACTGCAAATCAAGTACAGTCAGATAGAAAATGTCAGTACAATTATTATGAGCTTGGAAGTTAATATTGGTATGATCGCCTTTATTCTTTAACATAATCTGAACTCAAATATCTTGTCATTTCTCATAGTCTTCAGGAATAGTTCTCTAGGCTTCTTGAAGGATATTCAAAGCTCTTCTTTTTTTTGTATCTTAGCTGCCTGTTCAAAGGGATCCCACAGTACTTTAACAATGTTGAGGTCTGGTCTGTGGGGAGGCTAATCCAAAAGTGACAGTTCCACTGTGTATTTTTCTACATAGTGCGTTTGCATTGTTTTGCTGATTATAGTGCTGAAAAATGAAGCCGTTGGCAATTAGATGCTTTTCAGACAGTATTACAGCACTTTGCTGTGTTCATAAATTCATCAGTTTTCACAAGATCCTCAAAGCCTCTGGATGAAATGTAGCCCCAAACCACGAAAGAGCGCCACTGATCACTCATCACTTCTTAAAACCTGATTGCTACTGATTGTCATTTCAGTTTTTGTGTACTTTGACATACCTCGGTCTTTTCACTTTGTTTTGCTTCCTTAGGAATGGCTTCTTCACAACCACCCTTTCACTGAGACCATTTCTAATGAGGCTATAGTGAGCAGCAGATGGATCAACTGAAATTCTAGATATATCTCTTATGCCCTATGTGAGGTCTGCTTGAGTTTCTTCCTGTTTTTTTAAGGACGTGGCATTTATTTGTTCATTTGCTGTAGATAGCTTTTTTTAATCACGCTATTTCTTCTTTTGTCTTCTTGTTTCCTCATATTGTTTATAGACACATTTCACACCATGCTGAGATACATCAAGCTTTTTTTAAGGAAATGGGAACAAATTGGTTTCTTTGTTAAGTTGTCTTTACATTTAGACACAAAACTGGTTTGTTAGTTAGTCACCTGTTTATGCTTGAATGATCCATGGATCAAAAAGAAACTATTTGTGTATGAAAACTGGACTGCAGCCAATGTCCAAAGAAAAATGCTGAAACACCTTTAGAAAGTCTAGAAATGTATGACTCAGGATCACTTTAAAAAAGACGATAATCGTTATCAGGCAAAATGATTTATGTTTTAAACAAACAGTTTAAACATATCACTTTGGGCTGAGTAAAACTGAAATAAGGTTTTTTTTTTTAGCTTGCAACATTTGTTAAGCAGTGCTGTGGGTGGCTTGCCAGCAAGTGAGTTTATTTAGTGTTTAAATCATATAAAAAGGACTTGCTCCCCGCATCCAGACTCTTGTATGACTAAGAGCCAAATGAACAGCAGGCATGTGGTCGGGTGCCAGAACATTAGTGGACATGTCCACCAGCTGGACCCTCAACATCAGCAGAGTAATGCTCATTACTAGAATGAACTTCATGATCACTGTACTAAAGCAGAAAATTTTCACGATACAGTACGATAGAGATATTTTCTTTCAGCAGAATATTTTATTAAAAGGTTCATATATATTTACAGTATTTAAAGCACACACATTGCACATTTTCAACCACAAGGGATATCAGTGCAACAGATTCAGAAACTATTACACTTATTGTACGTATGTGTGAGTGTGAATGGTTCCTATGGATAAATTACATGAATATTACACAGTATTTTGTGATCTGTACATGTTTTTAAAATCTTACAGTTATAATCAGGTGGGGATTTTTCTGCTTTTAGGTTTACAGTACCAAAGCAAAGATTTCAAACCTCAACAGCAACACTTCATTTCACAGTATTTCTTGAGTTTCTTTTCATAAAGCGTACATTCCCACACTGACAGTAGCCAGAGCCACAAACAGTCCCAGGACCATCCTGAGCAGCGAGGAAGTGTAAATGTTTTCTGACATGTGGAGTGTGCTCGCCTTTACTGGCTTGGACTGTGTCATGGAGCTCTGCAGGTTGTTGTCAGAGACAGTCAGCATCTTCTGTAAATCTTCAAAGACCTGTAACACAAACAACAGAGCATCTATCAGCTGCTGTAGCTAAATATTAGTAAGTGTGATGGAGCTAATCTAAGGTTCAGCTGCCCTCTGAGTGGCACTTTTGCTTTACGATCTGTCCTTCCTAGATTATCACACCTCCTTACCTGAATGTTGAACTCAAAGGCCCTGACAGCCTCCTCCAGCACACCGTTCCTCTCCTCCTCTGTCAGCTCCACACTGTTCATTCGGCTGCGATAGAGCTGTTTGAACAGGTTGGGGCTGGACACCCCAGGGAAGGCAAAGAAGGACAGACCATCACCATTTTTCAGATCCATGGACTTCTGAGCGATCCGACCAAGAACCTGTCCCCCAGACAGGTCACCCAGATACCGGGTGTAAGCATGGGCAAGCAGGAATTCAGGGTTTTCTTTGCCAATCTAAAAAATGGTAATGGAGTTATCAAGAGTGTTAATTGACCATCACCTAGCAGAGATAGAAGCATGCATGTGATTCATGGAAGGTTTAAATAAAACATACCTGTCTGAGCCTGTGGCTGTATCTTTTAGTGGCTGCAGGAATGACAATCTTCTCTCTCCAGTCCTGACCATAGAAGTATTCCAGATCTTTTTCAATGGACTTCAGCCTGGCCAGTTCAGCAGGAAAGTAAATAGGTGCGACGCTCGGATGGTCCGAGTTCCTGTCCAGCTCTTCCTCCAAAGCCTGGTAGATCTCATACAGCGAACACAGGAGGAGCTGAAGAAGAAGAGACACAAAGCCATTAAATCTTGGTATCGACCCCCACAAAAGTAAGATTATTTAAACAATTGTGCTGTCCTTTTTTTAATATTACCTTATATTGCGGAAGCGTGACCTTTCCCCTCTGGAAGCTCAGCATCAGTTCTGTGTTTTCTGCTCTAACGTGACTCTCCTTAGTCACTTTTTTTATTTGTTCAGACAAGTCCCTGAGAAAAGAAATTGATCACAATTAGAAGAGAAAGACAACATTTAATGTATTGCAGCTAAGATAAAGGCAGTGACACAAGGCTAAGAGCAGTAATCATTAGAAAACATGTAGGGCAAATATGTGCATCCAAAGTAAACTTCCATTATGATATTGTGATTAGAAATGTTTATGTAGCTCATAAGCTTCCCAAACATATTCTGCTACTTGAGATATGTGTTGGATGTCACAGAGCTGATTGAAAACTAAATCTATCCCCAGACATTAAAAGAAAAATGTGCATGGAGCGGAAAAGAAGATTTAGGTTCTTAATAAAATCACAGCAGCTCAGTCTAACCTGTCGGTCATCTGCTCTGCTGCTGTATGCGTCTTCTTCTCGGTTTCCATTGTGCCCCTGAAAAAACAGTAAAGGACAGTAAAGATGTCAGAAAGGTACTTTAACAGAGCATAAATCCTTTTCTGATATGGTGAGAACACTGTGGATATAAATCGACAAAAGGTTGTCAAATTTAAAGTATGATATCTCGTTTGACTCACCAGTAAGAATGAAGTCTGATCTGTGCCCTTAGTTTCTCTCTGGATGTCCAGTGCAGTTGTGTGCTCTGCTGGCTTTCACGCTTCTCTTTATACGATCCGCTTCAGTCTCCTCCTCCCACCACCAGCTCAACACAAACAGGAACTCAGCCTCAACAAAAAAAAAAACTGGGCTAAACATGACACGGCAACATCAGCAACAATAGTAGGAGGGGACCAGGAGTTAACATGATACGGCAACTTTGAGGAAAACTGCTGAGGGAAGGACTACCAGAGTGTGAGGAGGGAGTTCCCTGGAAAACCAGGGGGGAGGGCTGAGCGCTAAACATGATGCTGCAACTTCAGATTCCAAAGTAGAGCCACACAGGGGAGGAGGAGCTGAGGCTAAGCATGACAGTGTGAGTTTGCAAAGCTGTGAGAGAGGAAGTGTTTAAACAGTGACTAATGCTGTGCATTTGATCAGAAACAAGAGCAGGTTTGTCATATTACACAAGTCTATCAACATTCAGTGACAAAGTGGAGGAGTATTTTTGACAAACAAGAGTAGATACTGTTCATTTAGTCCATGTAAACAATAGTAAAAAGCTACTGATATCATCTTTACACACAAAAGTTAAGCCCAAAACTTATTTGTGACTAGCCTGAAATAAAACAAAGCTTTTAAAATTATTTCTTCCACAATATGTCATTCATGAGTGACTGTGACTCTGAGCATTATATACAGATGTGATCAATTCATATGCTCTTGTAAACAGCCTCTACCCTTCTGGGAAGTCTTCATCCTTGATTGCCTAATAGTGCAAGTATCTAAAAGAGATTATAATCTGCAAAAATCTTCTGTCATCCACTAAAAGAGCGTCACTGCTTTTATCTTCATCCTATTGGACCCCTCCTAGAACTGTTACTCAGAAATCTTTTCATGGGGTTTTGCAATCTGCAACATTAAAAGAAGTCAGCAAAGTGTTCCCAATTTTAATTTTCCTCAGAAGCTGCTTGAAGGAGTAAAGGTCAGAGGTCTTGAACTACAGGAACAAAACTGGAACCACACTACTGTCCAACCTAGTTTAATTTGAGTTATTTATAGAGCCATCTTGAGGCAAAGGAAACAGAAAACCGCTTCACTCTGAGCAGCTCTTCCAGCGAAACAACTCCCAGCCTGTACGTGGTTGGCAGTATGCTTAAACCTTTGGTCTTTTATAAAGAACGATTATTATCATATATTCACTTTAAGTGAAAATAAGGTATGTTTGTCATATGGGTGTCTACATAGCTTTGACTATAAACTGTGCTTAGACGTTTTATGTAAAGGCCTAAATAAAAATGGCATTTAAAATACGTGACTACTTGAAATCAGTTGAGACAAAGCGATGAAAAAATACCGCTACATCTGTTTTTTGTCAAAAGGCCAAACGTTTCAATGCGTAATTATAACCTACATGGACAAAAAAATAACATAAAAAAGCACAACTCTATGTTATATATGATTTGAAAAATGTGCCACTAAACTGCAGACTGCCGTGCATCTGCTCAGCCATCTGCAGGTATAAAATCACAAAGCTTCACTCGGGCTTAACGTGACTCAGCACAGCGTAGTGACCGACAGAGAGGGAGGGCGGGCGCTAAACGTGAGTCAGCAGGCTTTGCTTCACACGTATACAGCTGAGCAGCACAGTGAGTTTACCACAGGAATGTCTGTGACAGAGCTGGCCCGAGATTTAGGAGCTTGTTAGAGGTCGTGTGCTTCATGTTACCGGACCAAAATCCGGCATTTTCCGGAATTAAGGATAGTTTTTAGTCAAACGTGGAAACAAAACGAAAGGAAGACAGACATCGATGTGAGACGTGTTTGAGATTGTTTTCTGCTCGGTCTTATCAGTTTGTATTTATTTTAGATTAAAAAAAACCCACAAGCTTCGACAACCCCTGTTTTGGGCATAGTAGAAAGCCCACTGCTTAACTGCTATTATCACAAACATTAAATTAATGTTGAACCAGAGGACTTCAAAACAACTTGTTTTCCTCACTAGCTAGCACACATAACTAGCGTCTAGCTAGCACTAGCCTTAGATCATTTATTTGCCTTGCACAGTCAGCAGTCTGCTGAAGGTGAGCTATTCATTTACTCGCCCAGGTGAGAATGTTTTATCTTCAGCAATTTAGGCCCATAAACCTTAGAGAGACGGCGAGTCCCTGCTGAAACCTTTTATTAGCTGCTGCAACCTTTTATTAGCTTTATCCAGCCTTCATGTTTGGTCAGACTAAACTTCAGAGCATATTCCATCTAAAATCCTCGCAGTAAACAGAAAGTATATGAAGTGGTCATTAAATAAGCAGACTGTACATGCTCAACTTTATCTCACATTACTGTGTTATCATGCAACTTCACTGTACTTAGAGTTCCTGCTGTCTGAATCATTGATCTCTCTTCTGTTGGTCTAGATGGATGGTGAAGCAGAAATAGTGAGTGGATGCACCCACAGAGAAAACAAAAGGTCATACAAAGACTTTTTGATGGATGTTGAGGACCTGGAGGAAGCAGGATCAGATGCAGAGGAGCATAGCACCAAGATGCTTCACCAGGTGCACTATTCTGGGGATTTTTGAATCATGTTTCTGCACAGAGTTGCAGTGCAGTGTATATTCCATTGCAGGGACGCTGTCTTTTTAACATCTTTGAATTTTAACTGTGCTACATTTTGTGTACTTTTCTGGGCAGTCATGGCTCAAGAGTTGGCAGTTTGCCTTGTAATCGGAAGGTTGCCAGTTTGAGCCCCGGCTCCAACAGTCTCGGTCGTTGTGTCCTTCCATGGGCAAGACACTTCACCCGTTGCCTATTGGTGGTGGTCAGAGGGCCCGATGGCGCCAGTGTCCGGTAGCCTCGCCTCTGTCAGTGCGCCCCAGGGCAGCTGTGGCTACAATATACAGTGGGGCAAAAAAGTATTTAGTCAGCCACCGATTGTGCAAGTTCCCCCACTTAAAATGATGACAGAGGTCAGTAATTTGCACCAGAGGTACACTGCAACTGTGAGAGACAGAATGTGAAAAAAAAAAATCCATGAATCCACATGGTAGGATTTGTAAAGAATTTATTCGTAAATCAGGGTGGAAAATAAGTATTTGGTCAATAACAAAAATACAACTCAATACTTTGTAACATAACCTTTGTTGGCAATAACAGAGGTCAAACGTTTACTATAGGTCTTTACCAGGGGCCTGTTCTTCGTACCGCGCTAAGTGAGTTAGCTGGATGAGATTGTTGACGATTTCGCGTGATCCTGGATCGTTCGGTTCCCCGAAGCCCATCCGGGACTTGCTGTCATAGCAACAGAGCCGTAAGCGTAAACCTGCTGGGGAGCAGGTTTACTTTATGTAAACAGGATTAGATCGCGGCCACGCAGGTATGTCCGCGTCATTCATACGAAAGCAACAGCGATATTCCACCACTGTTTCACCATAAATAAATAACATCAATGTAACTAAAGATAATGCAGCACTTGATCCTTTTATTGATTTCACACAGATACATACAGGTCATTCCCTAAAAAAGGGAAATGTACTATTAACATTCTATTACATGTATGTGATTATTACAGATGTAATTCATATTTCAGAGTAGTAATTGTAAATTACTTCGTGTAATCAAGATGAGAGACCACGGCTATAAAAGCGAAGGTGGATTTGGGAAGTCTGTCGCAGTCATATCCTGTCCGTTTACGCGAGCAACCCATTGCGGAAGGTGCAAGATTGATAAGGAGAGTCCTCAGAATTCAGCGTATATTGCGGGACAGACAGGATCCTTTAGCTCAGCGCGACAGTGTGCTCATAGAGAGATATCGATTTTCCCGTGAGGGTATTATTCACTTAACCAACTTGTTGACGAGGGGGTGCAGGACCACCACCTGTCTTTTTTTTTGCTCTGCCCTTTTCTTGGTTGCTGTTATGAACAAACAAACAGAGTATTCCAGGGTCTCTTTCCAAGAGACGACAAGCAATATAAGTGATAAATATTACCATTCTGTAGAATATTCTTATATTTCACTTTTACTTGTTCCCATGTTCTAGTGGGTCCTGTTGTGGCTCTAATGTGAAAGGGGATATAATATAACATATTATAATATAATATAATGTAATATAATATTGGATAATATGGTGTGATATGATAAATCTACCCTACCGCCTACTGGTGTTGGCCAGAGGGGCCGATGGCGCAATATGGCAGCCTGGCTTCTGTCAGTCTGCCCCAGGGCAGCTGTGGCTACAACCGTAGCTGCCTCCACCAGTGTGTGAATGTGAGAGTGAATGAATAGTGGCATTGTAAAGCGCTTTGGGTGCCTTGAAAAGCGCTATATAAATCCACTCCATTATTATTGTTATTATTGAATTACTTACGAGTTTGATTTGTCAGCAACTTTCTGCCAGCCCTCTCTCCTTGCTTTTGCAGCCTTTGCAGTGTTCCCTTGCGTTTTAATTAAACTCTGAAACTCCTGAAATCCCTCACTCAAGAGTTCTTGCTCTGCTGCCGAAAAATACCGAGGGCGCTCCTTCGACATTTTCGCCGACCAATCAAAGGGTTGCCGATCAATGTTTCTACTATCGATGCGTAGCCCCTGTTGGGCCACCCAGTGATCTCACATTACTTCATCCAGCTATACTAATCGTCAACAACAGGTGTGTTCGGGGAACCGGAATAGCGAGCTCAGAGTTAGCGCGATGATTTGGTCTTGGATGTTTCATTTAATCTTGGATGTAGTAAGCGACGTACGAAGCACAGGGCCCAGGTTTGCACACACAGTAGCTGGTATTTTGGCCCATTCCTCCATGCAGATCTTCTCGAGAGCAGTGATGTTTTGGGGCTGTCGCCGAGCAACACGGACTTTCAACTCCCGCCACAGATTTTCTATGGGGTTGAGGTCTGGAGACTGGCTAGGCCACTCCAGGACTTTCAAATGCTTCTTACGGAGGCTCTCCTTTGTTGCCCAGGCGGTGTGTTTTGGATCATTGTCATGTTGGAAGACCCAGCCTCGTTTCATCTTCAAAGTTCTCACTGATGGAAGGAGGTTTTGGCTCAAAATCTCACGATACATGGCCCCATTCATTCTGTCCTTAACACGGATCAGTCGTCCTGTCCCCTTGGCAGAAAAACAGCCCCATAGCATGATGTTTCCACCCCCATGCTTCACAGTAGGTATGGTGTTCTTGGGATGCAACTCAGTATTCTTCTTCCTCCAAACACGACGAGTTGAGTTTATACCAAAAAGTTCTACTTTGGTTTCATCTGACCACATGACATTCTCCCAATCCTCTGCTGTATCATCCATGTGCTCTCTGGCAAACTTCAGACGGGCCTGGACATGCACTGGCTTCAGCAGCGGAACACGTCTGGCACTGCGGGATTTGATTCCCTGCCGTTGTAGTGTGTTACTGATGGTGACCTTTGTTACTTTGGTCCCAGCTCTCTGCAGGTCATTCACCAGGTCCCCCCGTGTGGTTCTGGGATCTTTGCTCACCGTTCTCATGATCATTTTGACCCCACGGGATGAGATCTTGCGTGGAGCCCCAGATCGAGGGAGATTATCAGTGGTCTTGTATGTCTTCCATTTTCTGATGATTGCTCCCACAGTTGATTTTTTCACACCAAGCTGCTTGCCTATTGTAGATTCACTCTTCCCAGTCTGGTGCAGGTCTACAATACTTTTCCTGGTGTCCTTCGAAAGCTCTTTGGTCTTGGCCATGGCGGAGTTTGGAGTCTGACTGTTTGAGGCTGTGGACAGGTGTCTTTTATACAGATGATGAGTTCAAACAGGTGCCATTCATACAGGTAACGAGTGGGGGACAGAAAAGCTTCTTACAGAAGACGTTACAGGTCTGTGAGAGCCAGAGATTTTCCTTGTTTGAGGTGACCAAATACTTATTTTCCACCCTGATTTACGAATAAATTCTTTACAAATCCTACCATGTGAATTCATGGATTTTTTTTTCACATTCTGTCTCTCACAGTTGAAGTGTACCTCTGGTGCAAATTACTGACCTCTGTCATCATTTTAAGTGGGGGAACTTGCACAATCGGTGGCTGACTAAATACTTTTTTGCCCCACTGTAGCTTGCCATCACCAGTGTGTGAATGGGTGGATGACTGAATGTAGTGTAAAGCGCTTTGGGGTCCATAGGGACTAAGTAAAGCGCTATACAAATGCAGACCATTTACTTTTAGATTTTTAGACTAATTACAGTTTGGTAATTGTTGTTTCAGTTAGTGCCTGGGCCCAAGCCTAGATAAATGGGGGGGGGGGAGCAGAAAGGGCATTGGGTATAAAATCTTTGCCAAATCAAACATACAGATCATCAATAATACTGACAGGACAGATCGGGTTAACAACAACCGCCTTCGGTGCTGTTTGCCAGCAGGGTTGTGGTGGAGACTGTGCCACTGTTGGCTGAAGGCAAGGGAAGAGGAAGGGCGAAGGAGTCTTCAGAGTCATCCATAGAAAAGGAAAGGCCTGAATGTGGAGGTGAGAGTAGGGTCTTTAAATGTAAGGAGCTTGACTGGTAAAAGGAGAGAATGCAAAGTAAGAGAGGCAAGGATGATATGGTTTGGATGTGCAGAAGAGGGATAGCAGATATACTGGACAAAGGATATTGAGAATAGAGCTGCCAGGCAGGAAGAACAGAGAAAGACCACAGGGAAGATCCATGGATGCAGTGCTAGAGACGGGGTGAGATGGTGCCAGATCATATATACTGTGGTGGTGACCCCTAAAAGAAGTGGTCGAAAAAAGTGTTTCGCCTCAGCTGTCTATAAAACCATAAAACACAAAGATTGTTGCAATCAATTTTATAATTCGGTTCTTGCTTTGTGATGACACTGGAGGAACGCAATTATATTTCCATCAATGTCAGCATCAGTTAGGTGCTGGCTAAATGTTAAGATAATGTGAAGAGGAAAAACAGGGCCGTTTATTTGAAGTAAGAAAGATTTCTTTGTGGTCCTGGTATAAAAGAGGGAATAAACAAATACAAATGCAGAATAAACAAATAAAAAAAACTTTGGCTATGGACAAAATTGATTAAACAATCATGTGTGTTGTTGCAGAATTTAACAATCATTGCACCCCAGTACCTTTAAACCACCACTATGTTTGTTTTATAGTGTGAGTCATGCGTTATACTGATATTTCTAACGGGTTAAAAGTCATGTAAGTGCTTGTAATTTTTCCAGGAACAAAGTGGCTCCCTGAACAAGAACATACCACCTATTGGTAAGGCCTTAGCAGCTGTGTACATTACACTGTGATATGTTTGTTTCTGATGCAACTTTATTTGACATCTCTGTGTCTACAATGTCTAAGGTTGCAAAAGTAGGATATTTTATTTAACAAACGTTATTATTTATCAGAAATTCATTTATAGCATGTTAATGCACATAAAATCCTGATCATCACAGTATTTCATAAGGTGTTAAGAGTATAAAAATAACAAGGTGGAAATGTACACTTTTGGCTTAACCTGGGAATTATATGTTAATGCATTTGTTTATGATTCTTCTGTCCCCTAATTGCAGGTAGTAGTGGTATAGACCACAAACCTCATGGAGCAGACGTCTCAGGCTTCCTCCATGAATATCCAGTCTGTGTGTCACAGGACAGATGGACAGTGAGAGGAGAAGAGGTGATAAAACAGACACTAGGGCTGTGCGATATGACCAAAATCTCATATCCCGATATAAGAATTCTATCGTCCCGATAACGATATAAATCACAAAAATATAACATTTTTGTAAATTCTGTGAATCTCGGGCAGCTCGACTTGCGGGAAGTGTTTCCAGCTGCGCGTCATGTAGCTGGAGTCGAGTGTTTTAACCGATGCATGAAACTATACATTTTTAGACATAAGTTGTAACAGCCGCCGTTTTCTTTGTGAGTATTTAGACTTAGAGACTTAGAGCTTTTTATTGTCATTGTGCAGTTTCTTGCACAGTGAAATTGGGTAGCTGAACCACAAAGGTGCTAAAGTAAGAAGAAGAGAAACCAATATACAACGTGCTGCGGGGAACAGCCTGTTCTAACGTTTGAGTCTAAGGTTTATTTTTTAGCACCTGCCGGCTCTTTTTTTACTTCTCATTCGTAAATATTTTGAAAAGTCTCAACAGGATCTTGAGCTTTATTGTGAAAGGTTTATGTGGAACATAAACAAGCGGACACGCGATGGTTTTACCGTCGTTGTTGCTAACGACAACGCATAAAAACAGGCGCTTGTCCGTCCTTAGTGTGGTTATATAAAATATAAGAGAAAGAGAGAACTTTAAGAAATTAATATAGCCACTACAGTGACCATTAAAACGATGAAAAAATATTGCCGTAAAGGGTTTATTTTTGCGACACCACGAAACAAACGATAGCGTAAAATGAAACGATAGACGTTTTTATATCGTTATCCGATATATATCGTTATATCGAACAGCCCTAACAGACACATCCAAATATTTTTCTTTTTACCCACCATGGTTAAATTTTTTTTTTTTCAAATCTTTATCTATCAAAACAAAAAACAGGACTTTATCCTTTTACTTCTAACCTTGTGGCTACTTCTTTCTTTGTAGCGTATCCAAGAAAACTTGTTGCATCCATGTTTTAATGCAGAGGGAAACATTAGTCTGGTAATGTTTTGTAATTTATGATTTATAGCCAAGTACTCTATATCTCCCAATCTCACATTTAATCATTACGTTTTGTATTCCTTTCGTTTTCTTTCAGAGGAGTCCAGGTCCCATGATGGAGTACTTGGTGTATCTTAATAGCCAGCATTATGGGGCAGATTGTCCCAGTAACGGACCTGCCAGCCCCTCTGTCTCTCCAGTAGGCAACTGGCCTCATCACTCTACACCCATTCCTAGTTCACTGACAGCTATTTCTACTACTGTTAGCTCCACGATGACTAGCTTCATGACTGATTCATGTAGTCCCATTGGTTTTATATGTGGTGTCACTACTTCAGCCACAGACCCTCTAATGTCCACCCCCAAGAGTCTCTGCTGCTCTGACCAGGATCCTGCCAGTGCTGCAGCTTACCTTCACCTCCTGGGAGAATCGTTATCCCTGATTGGACACCATCTCCAGGAGACAGATGTGAGTAGATTCAATTAAAAAAAATCTTTTTATAAGACACTTAATGTCGTTTGTTCATCTCTCACATGTATTCTTCATCTTGCTTGTATAAATTCAGAAATAAGGGGTAATAGTGGTCCCAGAACCAGAACTACTTTATATCTTTGCTAATCAGAAGTAAACATAGAAGAGATTTTGATCTTAAACAGATACTGTGAAGGCCTCGATAGTTGGAGTGTATCCCAAGATAGTTGGTGGGAGTTGAAACATTATACAGTCCTACAACGTGGTGCTTTCTTTATCTTTTTCTGTCTATATTCCAAACTGGTTCACAGAGGTCTGTTTTCACAAAGCGAGTTTAACATAGCCAAGCTATCTTTCCCTTATCTAGATTAACTTGTTTTAACATTGGCAATCAGGATAAACGGTCACATGAGGCTGGTTATCAACTTGTTACGCTAACCTAGGGTGAAAAATGTTGGCAGTCTCTAACCAGTCACTATTATAGATAAGTGTACTGTCAGCAGAGTGACTCATTTTACAAAGGAAGATGAAACAATAGTGTGCGAAAAAATATCAAGAGGTTAAACTGACTGAAAAGCAATAAAGCTGCTACAGACGAAGCAGTGTGTGTGTGTGTGTGTGTGTGTGTGTGTGTGTGTGTGTGTGTGTGTGTGTGTTTGGGGGGTGGTCATGTAGTATTAAAAGTTTGCTCATTACACTGTTTTATCAAGACTACTGGAAAGCATGCAACTTATTCATTGCACTATAGGGTGATACAGGGCTCTCTGTGCATCTCTGCAGAAAATGGTGTGCATGTCGAGTAGTTTGTCTCTACTCTTGGACTCTCTATTGTGTGCTATGGCTCCACTTACCGGCCTCACTATGCACATACCAGAGCTGAGGAGCTGCACACAACACACACTGGTAAGCATTGCTGCCAATTTATGGTGCATACACATCATATCCTTTACATGTTGTTATGTGTACATGCTTTCACCTTGGTGAAATTATTGTAGTGAACTTCCAGTATATTGTTTGTTAAAGGAAAAACGCCTGCAGATTTATGCTTTACTTTGTTGACACAATGCCGCTGTTATGAATGAAACTTGTGGTATTGACAAAGTCCAATAACTGTAGCGGTACTTATCCTGTCAGTGTTTATTGTTCAGCATTGATTTATTTGTTGTTCCACTAATCAAAGCTGCTGTCACAATGTACTGTTTGTACTATAATACCTATTCTAAACATCTCGAATTTGCACCTAACAAATGCCATTTAAGCCAAAGAGAAATATTTATCCAGGAGAGATTTAATCAAAAAAGGGAAAAACTCATTTCAAAAGGTTAAAAATAATACCAAGGAATAAAACGCAAATGTTTACAAACAACTGAAGCTACAGTGTAAACATCGTAACCCATTCCATAGACTCAACAAAACTAAACAAGTTTGCGGTAATTTTATTGTTTTATTTGGACATGTGCTCCTAAATGCACTTTATTATTATATCGTTGCAATCAGCATTTTTGCTTCCTCTTTCCTTGATTTTCTTTCCTTTGTGAATGCTTTTCTTGTTTGTTTAAAGGCCTCCACCTTGGATAACATTGCGTATGTGATGCCTGGCCTGTGAGTAAAAGGAGACCCCTACTGGCTCTACACAGCAATGATAACCTGAAAAACATTTTTCTGGTAGTTGATACTTGAAAAGTAAGAGTTTTGTGTTATGAGAATTTGCCTGCACTTTGAACTTTGAAGTGAACTTTTTTCAGAAGGACATTTTTTTTGTTAATTACATATGTTAATTATGTTTAAAATGCAAATTAAATGCCTTGCATTAACTATTTGATTAGATAAGATTTTTGAACACTCTACTTTTTAAATTAAATGAATAGTGATAGAGATGTCTTGTGTACTTGGAAAACATTAGAAGTAGTGGGTAATTCACAGTAGAGATCAGGCATCACATATTTACATTTGCCTGGTAACTCAATAATAAATGTACATGAATACCATCTTATGTTTTGTTTGTACAGAATGGGTATGTATAGTCAACTTAAATATTCTTACAAAATGTTCTTGATGAGATGAGAAAAAGCTGGTTTCTTGAACATGACAATGAATTCATTGTACTCGGATGTCATCCACAGTCACCAGGTCAGTAGTCAATTCAGTAGCCACATCCTGGATGTGCAGCCAACAAATCTGCAGCAGCTGTACAATGCGATCATATCAATATCGACCAGAAACTATGAGAAATATTTCCAGCAACTTGTTGACACTTTGCCATGCAGAACCAAGGCAAGGGGATCCAGCCAAGTACTAGCAAGTGGGAATACAAGAAAATATTTGAGGATGAAGCTGTGGGGATGTGTGCAAATCTGTAAATATTACCCAGCTACTTTAATCACAGCCATGAATATATGCTGAAAGAGCAATTTTCTTGTTTTGCAAATTACTGAAAACAGGTTAACATTTGAATCCTTAATGACTAAGTGTTAGTGACATTAATCAAGAGGTCTGTTTGTAATTACTTTGATGTTGAAATGAAACTTAACAGCTCTTACTCATATGGAAGGCCATGAAGACTTGAAGTTTTATGCTTCATGATTCCGTAGGAAGAAAAGTTATTTTATTATTTTATTTTAAATTTTCCATTCGTGTAACACACAAAAGAAGCAGAATAATGTTCCTCTTGCATTTATTCTGTCTTTACATTGTAACTTTGTTTGTCTGTGACAAGCCTTCATGCTTTCATTTCTTTCTGGTTATGACAGCAACATATTTACAGACCTGGTTGACCAGGTAATATCCTTAGCAACTGCAAACCATGAAGGACACCTCCTTTAACAGATCTCTATGAGTTTTGACATATCATAGGTGTGGTAGTTAAAACTATCTTGGAACGATTCCCAGTGGCAGCTGGTTATACTGCCTCCACCCCAGGTTGGACTGCTTAGCAACCTACAAACTGAGAAACCTGTTGTATCAAAAAATATATTTACGAGTGCGCTCATGTATGAATGTGTTTAAATTTGGGAGTGGCTCAGGCGAGACACCTCATCTGAGCAGACAGCTTTTGCCAGTCGACTGGGAACTAGCATGTACTGAAGTTGTCTGCGTGAGAAATATAACCCAGTGCCAACCAAAAAAACTCAGTATTGACACAAGACAACACATGAATGCAACTTTGTAGACCTTAAACTCTTGAGTAAGTATTCGTCTTGTTGCTTAAATTGTTGTTGTAAGATTGTCTTGGTGTAAGAGACTTAATTGTTAAATTAGTTAATGTTATGCACTTGTTGATTAATTGCAATCATATTACGTTTCTTAGTTGTATTACTTTAATTACTGAAATTACATTGAAATTACTACATTGTTGATATATAATGTGTCATATTTGAGGAAATAGGTTGTTAGGTTAGCTCAAACTACATCCAGAAACTCAAACTATTTATTGCAGTTTCAGCAATAGATTCACGCCTAATTTAGAATTTGTGCCAAAGCAAGTATACTTATGAAGTACAGCACTATTTGAAATGCTTCATCAACTCTCGTTGCTGTTTGTTCAGTATGGATTTGGTTTGTACCTTTTTGCATATATGAGTCCAGGCAGAATGTTGTTTGACAGGAATGGCAAGGTGTGGTATCAAACACTGAGATGAAATTGATGTGACCCACAATCATTTCCAGTGAAACTACCAGTGAATTACTTTAGTTTTTGTTCATTCATGCACAACAAGGAACTGTAGGTATCCTGTGTGCAGAGAGACTCGTGTGGGAATAGAGGAGAAAGATTTCAAGTTAAGTTTAAGATGGCATTTTATCCGTTTCTGTTAAGATTGTATGATTACTTGATGCTTAAAATAGTAACTTGACTGATAAAATCTGCCTAGCTGAACCTGCTCAGCTGATCCAGTTGTCTGTTTTCCAGGTTTATTTGCATGTAAAGTTATGTGTGAGTTTGTCTAGGCAAAACCTAACAATAAAACCTAGTATTAAAAGACAGCTTTTATTTTGGTTGGTTGGTGTAGCTTCCTACAAATAACACAGGTGATATACTGTCCTCAATTTCTCTCTCTTTTGTTTTTTTGGACTCCTTCCTGTTTCCTTTATTCATGTCAGGGATGGGTGAACACTACAGAGAAAGCTACTATGGATCCTCGTCCTCAGACCTGAGATTGCTTCTTTTGGGGAATATCGGATGTGGAAAGACAGCATTAGCGGACACTATCCTGGCCCAGCTTTCCCCCATTTCTCCCGGTGCCTCCAGGAGCTGCCAGCTACGGCAGGGCTTCATTGAAGGCAGGAATGTGACCCTGGTGGAGGCACCGAGATGGTACTGGAGTGGTGGCAAGATGGAGGACGGTGTCAAAAAGGAGACACAGCGAGCAATGACTCTGGTACCACCAGGCCCACATGCTATTTTGCTGCTGGTGCCTGTTAATCAATTCACAGAGGTTAGTCTTGGCTTGCCCGTTAGTGATGTCATCTGTTGCTCAACTTTGTTGAAGTTGCAGTCTGTAATGTGTACTCAATAAAAAAATGTCTATCTATCAAACTAGTGGAAAAAAATGTGTTCCAAATATACAAGTTACAGATGTTCTGAAACATCTCCATAACAAGCAGTAACCAGTTTAGATCCATTTTTCCTCTTTGCCTTTTCCCCACGCAGGTGGAGACACGTGTGCCTGCAGAGTTGGAGGAACTGTTTGGACAGGAGGTGCTGGACCACACCATGGTCATGCTGACCTGTGGGGACTACTTGATGGGAAAAACAGTGGAGGTATGAGAGGTGTTCACCTACCCTCTCTTTAAGCTGATCTTTATAAAGCAGGAAAGTCACTTAGTGCCACTATAAAACGGCATAGTTTCACCTATTAACTTACGACCTGGCCCCTTATTTATAAATAAATGTTATCTCGTGTTGGGTTTTGTAAATATGCTGTCAGTAATATTTTAGGTGGTTATCTTATTCTTGGAGTATAACATATAGGAGTGATGCAAATCATTGCAGGTATAAATTCACACAAGCTGCATTGTTTTCTCACAGGAGTACCTGCAGAAAGAGCACCCAGGCCTGAGGCAGGTAATTGAGGGTTGCGGAGGACGGTACCATGTCATCAATAATCGTCAGCGACAGGACAGGGACCAGGTCCGTGAGCTGCTGGAAAAGGTATGAAGTAGGAGTGAAAAACAGTTATCAAAAAGCAACATTCCTCAAAGGGTTTGTCTGATTCAGTAAAAGTGTGAGCGTTCGTGCCCTCACACATTTTATCATTTGGATGAGACTTCCTCATTGCTTAAGTGCATTGAATTTTTTAAATACTCTATAGGTTGGAGCTTTTTGTTTTAATGGTTTCTTTAAGACTACTGAGCAAGTACGCATGCATGCATGCTGTTTTTCCAGGAACGCCTAGTTTCACATCACACCCTGTTGTAGTCTGGACTGGTTTGAATATTAGCGACGATTGTGATTGTTTTCTAACTGTGACTCACAAAACAGAGTTAAAGTTCCTGCAATAAGTTACTATTGTTTGTTTATTTATCTACAGGTGGACAATATGGCGCGGAAAAACGGGTTATACTACATGAAAACAGTCCAGGATAGAGAGCTGGAAAAACGGGTGAAAGAAAAAAAGGAGCAACTTATGGAAAGTTTCAGGGCTCAAAAGGAAGAGAAGAAAAAGACCCACACATCATCTTATACCCCAAACACAGAAAGTCAAGAGGAAGAGTACTTCAATGCCATTTCAAGAGAGAGAAGGAGGAGACAGGAAGAAAAGGAGGGAATGGTGGAAGGAGTTAAGGTGAGCCAGGTGTCCAATGAGTATGTCAGTGCCATATCAACAGAATCAAGGAGGAGAAGAGAAGAAATGGAGGAAATGGTGGAAGGAGTTAAGGTGAGCCAGGTCTCCAGTAGCCTTTATTCAACTCCAGCTCTAGAGCGACAGCCATCCTCCGAGCTCTGTGATACCGGGGAGTTAAAAAGGATACCCAGTTTCAAACTGAATCGAGGTAAATGCCACTAACCGTGTGCTGTCCTCCATTATTGTACCCTGATTCATTCTTTTAGAAGAGTTAAAAAAAAAAAAAAAGACAAAAGTGAGCAAAACTTGCTTTTTCCCCACTAGATGGAGCTATACTCTCCCAAATGTCAGAGGATAAATCAACTCAAAAAGTGATCTCTACTTGTAAGTCAAAGGATTTCACTCTCTCATATGTCACTATCAGCACTTCACTTCTTAATACGTCACTGACTCTGATTTTTACCTGATGGTTTCAGTTCACCACAGAATTAACAGCTTTGAAGAGAGATCACCCGAGGGTTCGCCTACCACTACTCCTCTTTCGCCAGTCTTCTCCTCTTCCTTCCCCTCCTCACCAACTTTTGCTGCCTCTCCTTCCTTGATCTCCTCATCCAGCTCAACCCCTTCTTCCCCCTCATTGTCCTCATCTTCTCCGGAGCTTCGTCTGGTGTTGCTTGGAAGATCTGGATCAGGGAAGAGTGCAGCTGGCAATGAAATACTGGGGCAGGAAGCCTTTGAGTCACGTCCAGACAGCCTCATAGCAATCACACAATGGTGTGAGAAAAAGAAGGCATTGGTTAAAGGAAGAAGGGTTAGTGTTTTGTTTTTGTTTTTAAGTTACTAAGATGTCTTTTTTTTTCTATTTATCTCAACATACACCCATTACAATATCTCAAAGAATAAAGTGTTTCATACTCTCTTCTTGTTTTGTTGCTTTTGATAATAGCTCTTTACATTTTTGCATGCATTTTCTCTGTCACCTGCAGGTGGCAGTGGTGGATACTCCAGACTGGTTCAATTCAGAGCGCACTCCAGATGAGGTGCGAGCTCAGATCTCCTCCTGTGTGGCTCTGTCCAGTCCCGGCCCGCATGTCTTCCTCTTTTGTGTTCCCTTAGACCAGCCTGCAAAGACCGAGCTGCAGGCTCTTGCGTCACTAGAGGCTGTTTTTGGGCCTGAAGCAGTCTGGAGACACACTTTGGTCCTCTTTACTTACGCTGATCGTCTCAGGGCAAGTGGGAAGGCCAAAAATAAGAACATTGAGGCATACATTGCTGGTCAGCGAGGAGATTTGTTAAAGATTGTGGAGAAATGTGGGGACAGATTTCATGTTTTGGAGACAGAAAGAGGTGGGGGAGAGAAGAGCAATGTTGCCGACCTGCTAGAAAAGGTGGAGCAGACAGTGAAGGAGGCCGGGGGGCAGTATTATTCTTGTCCTGCTTTTCAGGAGGCCGAGAACAGAGTGAGGCAGAAACAGCAAGAGATGGCAAGAGAGAAACGAGGCGAAAACCTAGCAAGAGTAGAGGATGTTGGCCCACTCAGCTCTGAAAGGCGAAAGCTTTATCCTTACATGCAGTCTGTTTCTGAAGTAGACGAGGAAGTGACGGAAGATGATATTGAGAAAACAAGGGATGAGGCCGAGATGAGTGTAAGTACTACAAATATTGAGAGTCTTCCTCCAATTACACTTTCGACCATATCCCCTTCACTACTTAGTTCCATAATGGAGAAGATGAGCACGGGTGCAAAGAATTTACCCAAGCTGTTGGCAGATAGCTCTGTGTGGGTTGGAGAGGGAGCACAGAGGATGAAAGATAGTGGAATGTGGGAAAAAGTTGGCACTAGTGCACAAAGTGTCCAAAAGATGGTGGTTGATAGTTCTGTGTGGGAGAAGGTAGGAGTTACTGCAGGAAATCTCTCCAAAGCAGTAGGAAATAAAGTTCCCAAGGTAGTGGTAGATGGTTCTGCATGGGTGGGATCTGGAGCAAAAGCAGCGGCTGCAAGTCCAATGTGGGAAAAAGTGGGTTCAGGGGCCAAAGTCATGGCAGAGAGTTCCATGCGTGTCGGGGCTGGAATTGGAGCTGGGGCAAAGAATTTGGCACAGAGTCCCGTGTGGGGAAAAGTAGGCTCTGGAGCCAAGGCAGGGGCCAAAATGGTGGCTGAGAGTTCAGTGTGGGAGAAAATTGGAAATACAGCTAAACAGGTGCCCAAAGTAGTCATTGGCGGGGCACTGCTGGGTCTGGTGCTCGGTGTGCTTTTGGGCGGTGTGATTGGCGGAGCTGTTGGGGCAGCTGCTGGATCTGCAGTAACAGAGGTGGGCAGGCGAAAACTCAGCAAGAGAAGCACAACAGAGAAGACAGAAGACGCTGCAAGAAACGTTGACAGAACAGTAAACAAGAACATCGACGCAGTGAGAAAACGGGGAGAGAATTTTTTGAAAACTGAATGAAGGACTGACAGATGTTTGTATATAAAATGTATAGCAAATGTAAAAGTGCTTTTTTTTTTTTTCTTGTGAAATAATATTTTCAGCTTTTTGACTGTTGTGTAATTTTTGAGGCATAAAATACTTTAAAATGAATTTGATTTGAGACGATTATAACTTCAGTTTATCGCTACATGTTTTATTGAGACACTCGATAAGTACAGACGAGTGTGACATTTATTAATAGATGAATTACACATATTGATATTGAAGCAATAATATATAAATGAAAATACTTTTCTGAATGTTGATACATGTTTGCAAGACATCAAAATATGCAAAGGAATGATAAAACGTATGACTATTTTTGATAATGTCAAAGGCAGTGATTTAACAAAACGAGTGAGTAAAAAGAATATTAAAATCTGTATATTGATGGAAATTCTGTAAATTATACCCTGAATTGGTCACAGTGTTTTTTGATTAAAAGTTGTCATCAGAAAGTCATTGCATTTTTGTGTGTTTTTGGTGCTGAACCACAGAGCATGAAAAATTCTTTACGAACATTTTTGATTTAACAACAATAGACAGTCTTTCACTTTTTAACCTTTATATACTGAAGTTGGTTTCACGTTTATGAAATCTTTGACAGTATTTTCAGCAAGCGAAACCTGCTTCATGACTACAAACATTATGACATTACTTCTCACATTCAGGTTTAGGCCGTAATGAATGTGTCAAATTCAGTTCAGTAAGAGATTTTGCATTTGTAATTATTTATTATAGCATCAGAGTATAGTTACTTTGCATCTAGCTTGAGTTCATCCTGCTGATTTTATAAATTGAGAAGTGATATTTTTCTCCCTGTAGCCTACAGGTGGATGCTGGGGGTGGAGAGTTTGAAAAAACAGGCAGCTATGCAGAAGAGCAGAGGTATTGACCGTAAAATGATTTTACCTGTGTAAGACTTAACACAGATCAAATTGTATGCTAGAACTATGAACCCTATTCCAAAAAAGGGACAGAGTTTAAGATTAAAATTAAAAAAAACAAAAAGTTTGGAAATGTTAAACTAAATTTATTCACAACAGAAGGCAGAGAACAAATGGTTAAACTGCAATGTCCAAGTCCTATCTTGTATATAAATTTAGCTTCTCAGCAGTCATGTGTCTTCTTTGTCATATTTTTTGTTTCATTATGTGCCAAATGTGTTTGTGAAAGCACCCAGCCTCTCCTAGTAAATCATGCTGTTGTAACAGATGCTGTATGCATCTATTGCAGCTTGTTGAAATATGCGATGGCTTCCCTGGAAAAAAGATGTCATCTGCATGGAAGCATATATTGTTCTAAAAGCCACATATACCTTTTAGAAATCAGCCATTTCCGTGCACACTAATGCAACCCCATACCATCAGAGATCCGGGCTGTTGAACTGAGGCCTGATAACAAGCCAGATGGTTCCTCTCCTCTTTGGTCTTGAGGATGCAGCATCCTCAAAAAGAATTTAAAAATAAGATTTGTGTAACCACAGATCAGTTTTCCACTTTGCCTCAGTTTATTTTCAATGAGCTTTGGCCCAGAGAAGATGGCAGTGTTTCTAGATCATGTTCGCATATGTCTCCTCCTTTGCATGATTTAGCTCTAAGCTGCATTGTGGATGGCACAGTGAACTGCGCTCAAAGACGATGGTGTCTCTTCTTGAGCCCATGACAGAGTCATGCCTGTATTTAATGCAGTGCTGCCTGAGAGCCCAAATGTCATGGACATCTAATATTAATTGTTGGCCTTGACAGAGATTTCTCCAGATTCTTAGACTCGTTTGATTCCATGTAGCGTAGATGATCCAAAGTCAAATTTATGTTGATGAACATTTTTCTGAAATTGTTGTTTGTAGATGCAGTTTTTTGCTGATTAGTAAACATGAGCCCATCTTTGCTTCTGAGAAACTCTGAGAAACAGATGGTGTTTTTATACACATTCATGTAACTGTCCTATTTTCAGTGTTCCTCCAGCAGTGTCTTTTTAGGAATGCTTAATTTTCCAGCCTTTTGTGGCCCCATCCCAGCTTTTTCGGATGTGTTGTGGAGATTAAAATAAGATAATATTTTTCTCAAAATAGTAAAATCTCAGTTTTTTTGATCTGTTTTCTGTTCTCTTGTGAATATGTGTTTATGACATTTGCAAATCACTATTTTTTTTTGTTTACATTTTACGCCACATCCCCAAATCTTTTGGAATTGTGTTTATAGTTTGCAGAATTCACTCCGTTTATTGGATTTATTTACGTAAGTGGGTGTGCTTCTGGTCGTAAGAGGGACACAACTGAGGGTGGGAGGAGGAGGTAGGGTGGAGGCACTGGCATTATCTCTAAGTCCCAGGCTGGCTAGCATCACCCTGCGCGGCCTCCTGTATCAGAAGTCGAGAAGGTTGACATCCCAGGAGTTTGAATTACAATTTTGAGGGTTTATTTCCTGAACTGTACTGTGCAGCCATAAAAATATTTTTGAATAAATAACAGTAGTAACAATAGTAATAATACATTTCAACAGTTTGCTTTTTTATCGGGACAAGCTTACAAGATAAAACGGGTTAATGTCTAACCCATAAATCATATATTGTTAAACAACTCAAATAAATCTAGTGTGTTATCCAAAAAATCTTTGAATAATTCAATTTGTACAACTGCAAAGTGACACACTATCTTTAATTTGCATGACCCCTGCTTCACTCTGTAATCCTGTCTGAGGTTTTAGAGTGAAGCAGGGAGGAGAAGGCCCAGCTTAGCACAGCCGAGTGGGCAGATGCAGTCACAGCAATGTTGTGAAAGCAGTTCTTCCTGTTGTATGATCCTGAAACCAAGTGTGCAGGGCTTCCCAGGGCACCCTGGTGGCTGTTTTCTCTTTCTTTTCCTCCTCCTATCTTCCCTTCTTCTATGCAGCGGTTGCTACCCCACACATCCAAACACCCATCAAACATGGTACAGTCACACCGCCACCACCCAACCTCCAGGAAACTCGTTGGCCGTAAATGAGACAGGACTAACTGTAAGCGTTTCCTGGCCAATTGATAGACAGACACCCGCACCACGGCAACAGCTGCAAGCCCCCTCCCTCCCGAACACTTTTCACTTTCCTCCACCATTCTGAACCCCATCTTCAACCGCATCCCACATCCACCCTGACTTTCCGCAAACGCAACCACACACGAAAAAAATTGTTGCCTTCACAGTTTTTTTCCCTTGTTCTTCAACATATAACGCACATACATGCACACACTGTCTTCATTTTAATTCACCACAAATTTGCTTGTGATCACAAATTGTGCCTATAATGTTGTATTGTATTGTCAGACTGGGCATTCATCTGTAAATCCTCCACCAGTATAAAAACGCTTTAAAGTCTGCTTCTTGGGAAAACCTCATTGCCTTGTGGAAAACATTTGTTTTTCGGTTTGCTGGACTTGCTACAGGAATGGCAGGGCAACTGTAGATCCATGTTCTCGGTGTCACGTCACTCACTAGTTTTATTTTTTGACTTGTGTTGTTTATGGCTTCCATGCTGAAACACTATTGTCAGTCATCTGTCATTCTGGTGAACAGCACACGTAAACAGCATGGAGTTGTGCTTTGGCTACTCGCGCTGACAGCTTTGTTATGGACAAACAGAAGGACACATGACTTACGTGCAGATTTTTCAAAATAAAGTTAAAAGAAGCGAACTTCCAATCACCATAAACCATTTTAATCTCATAATCTAGCAGTTTGGTCATTGTGTTCATTTTATGCTACTTACTGGTGAGTTTGAGCATACACAAGTATGCTAAACCGAGAGCGGCAAAACATTTGAATGTGTTGAGAAATTGTGCTGACATAGAGCAGTCTTTGGAGCGCAGTAAGAGGATGTCAAATAAGGAACAGCAAACTAAAACACACTTTATTTCTGTCTCTTACAAGTGTGTCACAATGTCAGGGCGGAACCATCGGCCCTGCTTTTCAGACAATTAGAGCAGCGAGGACATTAAGAAACGGCAACGTCAAATCACCACTGCATGCAATGCATTTCTCTGCAGGCACTCTTAAGTTACCGTAACTGCACTGAGGCAAGGCTGATTATTTACATGTAAACTTCAGAGACTGACAAAATATTTGATTTTCATGCTTTTTTCTGACAGATCTTCCATTTTTATCCATTTGCTAAGAAGATTTTAAATTCCCCGGATTACCTTTATAAGCACGTGTAATCAGGGCCCTGTTCGTGTCTTTCTTCTTCTACTGTTTTAGTTGTATAATGTTTATTAAAGGATCATTGTTACCATATTTGGATATGAAGCTGGTTTGAGTGTTCTGTTAAGTTTCATGTCTCAGCCTTCCTCAAAGCACAGTTTGGTGTTTCACTAAATGACAGCTTCACAATCAACATTGCCAGAAAAGACAAAGAAGCTCTCAAACCTGCAAAATTCCTTTAAAAAAATCCCTCTTTTTTTAAAAACTTATTCACACCTTTCTGCAATTGATCAAACACTTTTGATATCTCCGTCTCTGCCTGGCATTTAAACTCCCAGTGTTTACTGCCTTTTGGTGTCACCGCTCATCATTCGATGCTGCCACCATCCCTATCTGACTCTTGACCTTTCCCAGAATGCCTTGGGTAACCACAGAGGTCTTAGCACCAAAGCTTTCTTCACTGTCTGTGTCTCCATAGCAACTGGACGTTGCTGGGGAATTAACCAGGGCACTGATTGAGTCAGTTGAGTCTCTGTCTCTGTGGGCTAACGCCAAAGCGGGACGGGCTGACGCAGGCAGGGCAGAGTGGGATGGTGGCGGAGTGTCGCACTGAAAACGAGGGTTCAGTTTTTTGCCTGCCAAACCAGGAGCCATGCTCTCATCCTCCACATCATCCTCAGCCGAGTCCCTGCTCTTGTCTTGATCCTGGTCATTGAGCAGTGTGACCAGGAAGTTGATGTACTTCACGGCCAGGCGGAGGATTTCGTTCTTGCTGAGTTTCTTGTCAGGTGGGTGCGTGGGAATGAGTTTCCTCAGCTCCGAGAAAGCCCCGTTGACGTTCTGCTGTCGCCAGCGTTCACGGCTGTTGGTGAAGACGCGGCGGGCGAGTTTTTGGGGAGGGCCTGTTAAACACACATAAACACAGATTTAGTCCAAAAGGTGGTTTTTTTTTTAACAAATCCTTCAAATCATCACCAACTTTTTTTTAAAATAACTTTGCTAACAAAAGGGGGAGGGGATTAATTAGACTTTGGAAGAATATTAAATATTTGTTATCCATTTTTAACGATTAGATTCCTCTGCAGGAGGTTTTGGGCCATGAGCTGGTTTTCAGTTCCAAAAAAAGTGGCATATGGTGCCAGGGGTATATTCCTATACCCATGGCAAGGCAAGGCAAGGCAAGGCAAGTTTATTTGTATAGCACAATTCAACAACAAGGTGATTCAAAGTGCTTTACAGAGACATTAGAAACAAGAACAAATAAAAAGCATGATTTAAAATTGATTAAAACAAGCAAATAAACTAACTAATTAACAAACAAACAAACAAACAAACAAACAAACAAACAAACAACAGTATATAAAATCAAAACAGATAAAATCAGGCAGGATATAATGGCAGGATATAGAAAAGCACTGAGAGATGGACTAGCAAATTGTGGAAGTATGTTTTTCTCACAGGATGTGATGGCAGTGAAAAAAAGTGCATAACATTGCCACATACTCTTTAAATAGTTTAAATATATGCCTTCATCTCCAAAATGTGGACATCAATTTCCCCAAATTACAGTTCAAAACATTCAAACAATAATTATCTCCATAATAGTGTCGGATGTACACACAGAAACTCACATTCATTCATCTCCATCTCAAAGTGCGAGGAGGGTCTCCTCTTGAT
The DNA here is from genome assembly GCF_057381845.1 of Rhamphochromis longiceps. Lineage (NCBI taxonomy): Eukaryota > Metazoa > Chordata > Actinopteri > Cichliformes > Cichlidae > Rhamphochromis > Rhamphochromis longiceps. The sequence goes on along the minus strand of NC_140562.1, from coordinate 29,432,196 downwards.
GCGGTTGTTGCTGATGACACCATAGCTTCCTCCTGAAGAACCCAGGTACGAACTAGAAACACAAACACTATGTGAATCATTTGTGGGATCGTATTTACAGTCAAACAAGTAAAAATAAGCTACATATAAATAAAAACAAGACACATATAAGGTTGTTTTGGCATTTCGTCCTCCTTCCTATAGCAACTGAATAGGGAGAAATCATAAAGAGTGGCTAAAGAAAGCAGGAACATGGTGGAAGTCATTAATGGAGGTGTGAATGTGAGTGGTGGCGTTGATTGAGTGTGCATGCAGAGTTTTAACCCAATCTCATTAAGCTTGGTTACTAGCTGATTCTACTTCAGGGGGGATGAAATAGATCAATGCTTCCTGCTACAAACAAACCAGAGAGGAAAGGGGAGAGAAGCTTATTCCCAGACCTCCATGACAGATGGGGAAGCCACAGATATATCCACTGTGCAAAAAAAGTCCCACTTTTTCCACTCTTCTGTGAGAAAACTGTGTAGAAAATGCCATTTGGAGTAGAGAATAGAGGAACAGTAGGAGGGCTTTGATAAAGACTGCAAATTAATGCCTTTCTTCACAGGAGTAAAAGAAGAGCTGCCAGTTGCTCGGGCCCAAAAAGAGCTTTAAGAGTTCTGGTTTGCTTCCTTTTGTCAGTTTAAGGATTAAAATTAGCTGTAATTAAAACTGGATGTATAGTTTAGAAAAGTGGTATATTCAAGTAAAGGTTTTTTACTTGGCTGCTAAATGCACACACACAAACACGCACACACACACACAAAGAAAAAAAACATTCACTGATTCAATTTGTGTTCGGTAACCAAAAGGTCTGCTGGGTAAATTTAGCGTGAGAAATGTGAGGTCCCTTCAAAACAGCACACATCCTGCTGTCATTTTCACATAACAGCGCAGCACAGCGGCTATTAATCATGATGGGAAGTCGAGAAATCCGAGCAGTTGAGGTTTTATCTGAAACTTGGCATTGCAGCGAGAAAAGTGGCATCATCCTCGATAGCAGCATGTCAGGAAGCTGTACTGTAGTGAGTTTTATAGTTTAGTTGTCCGCATCTGTTTGCAGGCTTTTTCGAAAGGAAGTCAATGAGTGTGCGATACTTTATTTTACATAATGTTCCAATTTATGCGATGGTTATTTTACATAATTTATAACTTTTTCATTTTACCTCTAGAATTATTTGCTTCCAATGAAACAAATTCATTCAATAAACATATTCATGCACTGCACTGATCATTTTAACCACACTGTCAGCAAATGTTGCAGTTTTTAATCGAGCAGATAAAAGGTAGCATTACAAATATGCATTTTTCTTCTTCTTCTTTTTTTTTTTTTTTTTTTACCTTGCATCAATCTTTTTTTTGTTGTGGATACTTTAGCTTTACTTGCTTTAGCCTTCAAATATATTAATTTGAAGTCAAAAGTAGGGCCTTGTCTAATGTTTGGATTACTCCAAAAGTAATTTAAAGGATTCTTTTCTTTTAAAAAACAACAACAACAACAACAAACAACCAACATAATCCTGCTCAACGTTTGGAGTAGATACAGGAATTTTTGAATTGTAAGGTTTCTTTGATTGCATAATTGCAGTCTATCTTCAGAAATTAGTGTCAAATTGAAAAAGGAAAATTGGGAGACATGATCCAGATGTTCCCCCAAAAATATCGTATACTAATCTGCATAAAGATCCAGACTCACTTTAATCATGGTGTAGCAGCACTCAGACTGCTCTTGTTTCAAGAAGTTATAAGTGACTCACACTGTGTATGAATGAATTCAAATTTGTATAATCTCACCTAGTGAAGAAGGGGTGACCAGACAGGTACTGATGAGACAACAGGGGCCCTGAAGAAGCAGCTGTGGGACCTACGGGACCTCCAGTAGATCCAGAAGCTCCGGGGCTGACCACAGGTAAACAGTTCAAATGGCCGCGGCGAATGTCTCCATGTGGCCCATGTAGGAGATTGGGAATTGGGTGGAGGGCAGTCAAAGGGGTATTTGGGAGTGGCAGTGGGGGCTTGCTGTGGCCAAGGCTGATAACTGGAATGTGAGGAGGAAGAGGAGAGGATGATGAGGATGAAGGGAAGGCAGCTGTGGAGGTTGGAGGGGGAAGAGGGCACGGGGAAGTCTTTGCTGGTGCCGGGAGGAGTGGAGGTGGCGAGGAAAGAGTTGGGGACCAGTTGGCTGAAGCAGCAGGAGCAGTGGTGCTCTTTGGCCCCCCTAGTTTTTCCTCGTCCTCTTCTTCCTCCGTTTCCATGGCAATGGGCTCAGGTGCAGCAGTTGTATCTGCTTGATTGGTTAACACTGTGTTTGGGGTGATGAGGGCTTGTGTCGAGCCAGGAGTAGGGACATCCGTGTGTCCCTTGTGCCCTGTCTTGTTAGTGGGTTGTGGGCTGCCGATAGCATCCAAGGATGCTGACTGCTGGCTGTAGAGAGGGCTGCTATGCTCCATGGATGCACACGATGGTGAGGAGGCAGAGGATGAAGAAGAGGAGGAGGGGCGAGGTATGTTGTGGGGTGAGGCAGGCGGGCCAGTGGAGTTCAGCTTCTCCATCATGGTGGTGAAGTCTCTGAAGGAAACTCTGTCAAGGTGTCGCTCTTCTCAGCTGCCCAGCGTGCGTGCTGCAAGTCTGTGTCTCGTCCCTGTGGTGTTTTACACGAGAGTCAATAATGTGTTTATATTCCGGCACACGCAGCTAGTCCTACAGGGCCTTAAAATTTTCTCCTGGCCTGGAGTCTTTTAACCCTTTATTTACTTTTCCTTTGTTCTACTTTTCTACAGATTTTTCAATATTTTAGCATTTCTACATACATGCATGAATTGTCCTTATTTCTCAGCATACAAGTCTTTTAACATCAGTTCAGTTTTATTTAGATTTTACAATATTATTAATTATTTCATGAATCTTCACAGTGACACCTGCTGTTACACGCTTAGGAGGTTTTCGTACAGCCTTATTACTCATGATGGCTGTTGCACAACTGTAATATAATGTAACAGAATATTGCACAATGTTCCAGTAAAGCAAATTAATTAATTTCCATGTTCAATTTAAATTAAACGTAGTTGGATAGAATTTGCAAACTTAAATAAGGGGCTAATGCTGTGATTAAGTCTCTGGCTCCAGCATATAAAGGAGGTGGCTCTTGCAGTTTGATGTGATGGGGAAGTCTGGTTTTTTTGTGTTGTTTTTTTTTTTTTTTACTGTACATCCCGAGTAGCAAATTCTTTTTTGGTTTTGAACGAGTCTCTAGTGGCTTCTCTTAATAAGTCTATCCGTCTATCTGTCTGTCCACATGTATTTTGAGGATATGAGTCAAAATCCTTTCACGGACCCCAAAAGTCCCAGAACGCTGACGATTGGATTGATATCAAAGAGTCTGTTGAACAAAACAAAGGGAAAAATGGACTCAGGATATATATTTGATGTATGTTTAGCAAAGACTATAAGATATGAAAATGTGCTTAAAGGTCAGTTTGCACACGTGCAGTGCAACAGTTTCTGATAAGCTGATGCATGGCTTAAAATCTGGATTCAGTTCATCAGAAATTTATTTCAATTGTAAATTTAGAAGTTTGATGCAATTTTAAAATGTTGACATATGGAGTAAATTCATTCTTGTACTTTACAAATTGCTGCTCGTTAGTCTGTCTTGCAAAGCTTACAGCTCATGATTTTTCAGGTTTTGCAATCGCAATTGTTCCTGTTTTCTTTTCTGGTGGTCATGACTTTATTTTGGACAGTTCCGTCTTTCGCAGTGATGTGTAGGAATGACATTTGCAGCTAATTCTTTATAAATATATATTTTTTGCAGCATATCCCCAGCAGTTTGTTAACCATTGTATTGATTTTTAAATGTAAGGCCCAGCATGTTTACTTTTGAAGCACACATTTTAAAGAGGATTCGTTTTTGTAGTGAAAGACACAAAGCAATGCTTTCAGAAGTCCCCTCATTTTTTTGGTTCAATTTACAATTGTGACAAAAATGTTATTAACTCTTAAAGTTTTTTTTTAAATTTTTGTTCAATATCTTTCTTTCTGGTAAGGCCACTTGTTATTTTCCTATATTGCTCGAGTAGCCAAACAGAGTGTATTATATTTTTACATAAATAAATAGATAACTGGGGGTAAAATGTTATAATTTAAATTAGGACAGAAATCAGAAATCCTATGTTTTCAAACAGTTAACTAGAATATATTGTCAATAATAGAAATATAATACATTATTAATATTTTTTAATGAATAGATACATGATGTATTGGACATCATGTATGTGTATTGTGCTATTATTACTAGTATTTAAATAAGCATTACTTCCTGCAAACTATTTGCGTACAATTTGAACAATAAGTAAGACAATAGGTAACCTTTAATACTTACATATACATTATGACATCCACTGTGGCTCGTGAGTATGGCGTACAAAATCCCTCAGAGTTCGAGTGATCGGAGAACGCACATGTATCTGCTCAGTGTTTAGCGTCCTCTCCCTCCTCCTTTAAGTCGCTCACACTCCACTGCAGCCTGTCAGCGTCTGTCTGTCAACTTATGAGGTCAGAATTGGAGCCACGCTGTCTGATACCACTGCTCATATTCTTAAACATTTATAAATAATTATAAATATTCAAAGAAAAAAACATTTACAAAGAGAAGAAGTCAGAGCGAGGCCAAGCGACTGGGAAACATAGATGTATGGTTTTTTTGATTGGAAGTTGCTCCTTTGAACGAAGACACACTCAAAACGTGGAGATGGAAGGTGCGGGTCTCCACCATCACCCCCTGTCCATATGTCAATCTCGTCTCTCTCCCTCTCTCTGTCTGTCTTTCTCTATCTTTCACCGTCCTGCCTGTCCTTTCCCTCGCTCAATCTCTTCGCCAAGAAGACACAATGCTGTCGCTGGTTGCCAGAGTTCTGGTACTGGCAAATGTGAGGTGGGAGAGAGAGTGAGAGAGGGGGGGGGGGGGGGGGGGGGGGGGGGGGGGAGGAGGGGAGAGAGTGAGAGAGAGAGAGCGAGAGGGAACCGTGTTGCAAGGAGAGTTTTCCGCTCCCTGCTGGACAAGAGGATGTGCTAGTACAATATGGTGGCTGCTGATAAGAGCCTCAAAAGCTGCCTGTGGCCTGTAGATAAGGAACCTTCACCACCCCTCTTCCTCCACCACCAATGCCAGCACACACACACGAATCAGCAGGTTCACGCCTACATGCATGTACGCACACATACACACGGCACTGGACTGGTCAGTCCCAAACTTTGAAGGGATCTGGATCATTTCCAAGAAAATATTTGCAGCTGCACTTATATAACAATATATTAAAGAGACAATGTGGCTGCTGCTCATTCATGCACGTGCTTTCACAAATATGCCTGTGTGTGTTTTAACGCACACATACATCGCATGCATGCACAACATGGCCACTTGGGATATCTTTGTTTAAAATATCAGCCCTTAAAGCTCGTTGTCACATTCTGATTAGCACAAAAGCCCTCAAATGATGGGCGTTTAGAGCAGACAAACAAGTTCTGTTTGCTGGATTTAGACCACATTTGAATGACTGAATGAGGAAATTAAACAAACGGGTATCTGAAATTAACAACTTATTTCAGTTGAAAAAGATAAATGTCTCACTACGATCAAAGGTCAAGCAGTGATCATTAGAAAGGTCATCTCTTCAAAGTTGGTTGTATATACTTTGAATGTGTCATATGTTTGAATAAGGCTTTCACGATTATCTTGGCTCGACAACAGAGTAAATGGCAAAATAATTGACAGGGTGCTGAAAAACATCGTTAATCACCTTAATCTTCACTGGTATAGATGTTACCTACACAAATGCTCTGAGATTTTTGGTCTGTGTTGTTTTTACTATGACATCAGAGCACACCTGTGCCACCGCCGACCGATAGATAAGTCATCATCACGGCAATTTTCCTCTCCAAGAGCTCCCAAACTTCCTTCCTCAATTTGTCTCTCACCCTTTCTCCTCTTCGCTTGTCCATTCCCGTCCAATTCTGCCCAAACTCCCTCTCTCTCTTTCAACCTCAGGGTCAGCACTTCTTTTACATTGCCTCAGTCATTTCCTTCTTAGACAGACTGAAACACAAACATTATAAAGGCTTTACAGTTACCTGACCTTCAAGGTCCTGGGAAGGAAAAGTGTTTGCTGAACAATTGCTCAGCAAATCTGTCACCACCTTCATCATCATCATTTTATTAGTTGTATTTTTTTTCCCTTTTCACCGTAATCACCTTAAACATCATCGTCGTCATCGCTATAAGCAACTGCTGCATGTGAATATGTCAAACTAACAATAGGCCTACAGAATCAGAGTACAGACGGTGTCGTCTGCTGGTCCTGGTCGTCACACTTTTTTGCTTCCACAGCTGTGGTTCCAGTTGATCACTCTCTGTGTGCTAGAACAACGCGGTGGCACCGTTGCGCCTGCAGATGCTGCATAAATTTGCGTGTAACATATAAAAAGCTACACGGGGGACAGACAGAAATCCTTTGGGATTAGCTTTTTCCTGTGCTTTACAGTATGTGTTCCTGTCACACAGTTGTATTGTTAATAACGTTTTGGTTCATTAAAGATGTTCACTTTGCTTCCGCTTCATTTAGAGATTATTTTAAAATAAGATACAAACAAATGATAATGCGCATAGTTTCGCTTTTTGACTGATTGTCGTGTTTAGAAATTTTAAAAGTCGGGACGGGTAAAGGGGTAAAAGAAGTTGGAACGAGAGGGCGTGGGGCGGGTTTAGAAATGAGAAAATTCTAAATTAAAAAGTTAAAAGGTTAGAAATGGATAGATAAACATGAAAGTTTTATATCCCCATGTGTTACCATGTCTTTACATTAATTTACTCATTTATTTACTGCAGTGAAAGCACGCTTCAAGTCTGGATAAAAGGCACTTTACATAAAAGTAAGAGAAATTTGTATATGATACAACACTGTGTCACATAGTGAGTAACGAATCATTTTACAGTTCGGATTTCCCCTTCTTCAGGTAAAACCCTTCTCAGACAGTCACAGTTTTCTCGGGACCAGACTGTCTTATTTAAAGCCCCATGTGAACACTCAAACTGTAAATGGGGAATAATAATAGAAACAAACGATAACAGCCAGCTTCCGCTTTTCCCTTGAGTGAGGAAGAAATCAAGAGATGATTGTTTTAATCTCAGCGCGGTGCCTGTCACACCCTCCTCCTGGCTACCTTAAAATACCCCGCTCAATAAAAAGAGCATCAATAGGGGAACCTCTGTGTGTGTGTGTGTGTGTGTGTGTGTGTGTGTGTGTGTGTGTGTGTGTGTGTGTGTGTGTGAATGCACCTGCAGAAACACTGATCTCATCTGGGCAAAGAGTTGAAAATGAAAATGTTTTAAACGAAAAGCTTTGGATCCAGTAGAAAATAGGCCCCATCAGCAGCATTCAAAACTGCCAAAATCTAGATCCATCTGTTATTATTTTTAAAATTTTATTTAATGTATTTATTTATTCACTTATTTATTTATTATTTTAGTTATTTCGTTTTCTATGCTGGTCATTTGTAAGAAATGTTTTTATAAATTGGTACGGGCAGTTGAACACAACAAGCCATTTAAACAAAGCCGACCTTTAAGGAGAAATGAGGCCACTGTCATCATCACGATGACCACAAATGAGTTTTCAGATAGCAGGTGTGCATTGCTACACTGGTATAAAGCACATATACAGTATACGTATACTTTATTAGGTATACCTTGCTAGTACTGGGTTGGACCCCCCTTTGGCTTCAGAACATTAGTCATTAAGGGTGTGGCATGTGGTGTTTAGAAAAAGCTGAGTTGGCACATGAAGATATCCTACACGCCGTTACACAACTACTAACACCTTGAACTGTTGCTACAAGGTGTTTGTGCCAAATTATGACCAGGCCATGTTTTTCCAGTCTTCTTTTGTCCACGTTTGGTGATACCGCATGAAGCCTCAGCATGCTCAGTTTCCTGTACTTGGCTAACAGGAGTGGCCAGTCTCTGTAAACTCTAGAGATGGATGTTTGGGAAAATCCCAATAAATCAGAGGTTTCTCAAATACTCAGATCAGATCTGAGCGACAAACATGCCACATTCAGAGTCACTTAAATCACCTTTCGTCCCAAACTGATGTTCAGTTTGAACCTTATCAGGTCATCTACATGCCCAAATGCATTGAGTTGCTGCCATGTGGTTGGCTGATTAGATATTTGTGTTTACATGGAGATAAACAGGTGTACCCCATAAAGTGGCCAGTGAATGTATGTACATGTTTGGAATAAACTGCAGTACAGTCTGTTCTTTTCAACCCAACAAACAAGCAAGATCACTTTTTTAACCCCTTTTTATTAGGCCTTCGTGGATCTTGAGAATAATATGCCAGAAAACAGAAACAGGCTCAAAGCTATTGTGACTCATTAGTGCAGTTAGAGAAGCACATATCCTAGCTTGCCTGGTAGAGTGCTTCACCACCTAGCCCTGCGGGTGAGTCTCTCCAGAATTGATTTTTCTCAGAGATGAATTTTACTGTGCCTTTGCCTGGTGTAACATGCCTTTAGAAGTGTGTGTGTGTGTGTGTGTGTGTGTGTGCGCGCGCGCGTGTATGTGTGTGTGTGTATGTGTGTGTGTGTGTGGCCTTGTGACTATGAAGTTACTTCTAGCAGCACAGTAAATATTATTTTCCTTATTTTCTGTCATTATGTCATTACTGCTTTTAATTTGACAGACATCTATCTATCATCTGTGATAATGTTCATGTATTTCCCATTATCAGATTAAAATAAACTTGGAGAACTTACAGTGAGCACATGCACATAAATCAGAAAACGCATACACACTCCCCAAAGTGGGCTCCATGGCCACATTTCCTCCGCGTCATGTAAACACTATTGTGTACCCGGTGATAGGGATCACTGGAACCTAATTGTTTGAGGCAATATTCGCAGTGCATTTCATGGAGAAAGTGACAAACAATGCTGTGAGCGCTGGTCGGGACAGACGCCTCTCTTCTCCTCCTGCTCCGCGACAGATGTCGACTGTGTTTATTTTTCCTGATTGTCCTGGAGACAGGCCATCCAGCCACAGGACACAGCAAGGAGGGTTTTAGTTTAGTTAGATATTCAGCACAAAGGAGGAGGATGGGGTTGCATTGCCAGCCTTGAACCTGATCTCTTCCCCCCACACAGCACGGTGTACACCTGATCATCTCCATCAGGACTCAACCTTAAGTATTGGAGGGATCAAGCTACAGGAAAAATAGGAAAGGATTTCAATTCTGTAAACATGAACAAACATTAGAAGATAACACCATTGTAGATGAAAAAGATCAAAAACAGGATAATTTTCTTCTGAAGAATAATGAAAAGGATATATTTTTTTGTGAGTCAAGAGGAAAAAACGGGAGTGCGTGCATCATTTCACATAATTACTGAGTAATCTCATAATTTCATAATGTCTTGTGATTTACTTCCTGAAAGTTTGTTCTCTATTACCAGCTTTCCTTTTTGCTGAGATCCACCAGTATATTTTAATTCTTACTCCCAAATCCTACACAGAACCTCTGTCTGCTATCTCCTTGTACAGGATTGGAAATTCAGCAACTAAACTCGGCACATGGGTACCTCTTAGGACCCAAAAGGTTCTTATCTTTATCACTGATTATGTCATCATTATTTTGCTTAGCAACAACCTACAAACAGGTTAAAATGACCTGTTGTGCTCCCATAGCACCTTGTAAATTGTATCATTTTAATTTCAGGACAGTAAAATAATATATTTTTTAAAGCCACAAAACTTAAATTATGCATGATATATCCTGATGTCATCATGTTGCCGAGCAACAGGCTAAAATCAAGGACCAACCAAAACAGCATGGACTTGTACTATTTGACAAAATAAGCAGGCAGATACATTATAACTAAATTAAATATAATGGCTTTTTAAATTAATTGCAAACATTTATTTTATGGCAATTTGAAGCCTAGTTAAAAATATTTTATTTTATTCAGCAGTACCTTTACAGCCCACAAGAGGGCTCTGAGTTTTGGAAAAACAGCCATTAAATTATAGCAGTAGTTTTATTTTCATTTCATTTTAATTCATTTTATAATGAATGACAGAATTCGACATAGATTTAGAAATCACTGCAGAGGTAGTTAAACCTCAGCATGTATGATCCATTTTAATGATGGGTGGTCTACAGAGATTTGATAAGCTCAGGACTTTGATTTTTCATTTTCGGTCTACTTGTAAAATAACTGACTCAAGTCACACCTTTTATCAGACAAGTTATCAGATTTCACGCTTGTCCATGTGAAGCGCCTGGAGGCTTGAAACACACCTTTAAACAGACGGTAAAATCAGTGGAGTTCCCCTTTAATTTTTGGAAACGCAGTGATTCGTGAGATTAGTTTCCCTCGTGCGTCTAATCTAATACAGATCAAAAAATCTGATCAAAACTCATCCTAAATCGGTTGCAGTGATGCTCTGTGAAACTGTTGCTCGTTCAAAAGCACAACATAACTTTAGAAATTAGATCAGTGAGGAGTCTCGTTTTTCTCTCCTATCTGTATAAAGTTCATGGTGATTCTGATTACAGTAACGGCACCTTGTACAGTGTCAGCCACATGTCGACGGTCACACATCGCTCCGTTCCCAGGATGCACCTGGCCACAAGCAAGCAGGCGGACGTGAGGGACAGCTGTTTCCTGTGCATGCTTCCTGGTTTGGCAGAGAAAAAAAAAGGGGGGGGGGGGGGGGCTTTAGTGGTGGGAGGGAGTTGGGGTACAGAGTTGGGCAATGGGGTAAATTTGTGTTTTTGCTGAGGGATTTTTCAAACAAGAAATATCTGCCACAGGTGTGAGGGTAAAGAAGGGTGTCACACATATAGAGTATATGCTACAACAACACGATCTCATAAAAGAAAAATAAGAAGTCACGGGGATCGTGGGAGAAATGTTCCTTTATTGTCTCCAGTCTTTGACTCCCCCACCCCAGGGGGAGAGCGTGGTTGGCCACCTAATCAGAGCATAATGGTCTCAATCAATAGTTTCCTTGATTGCACACGTACTGTACATTCCACATCAACAGCGCACAAACAGGGCTGTGTTTTCATGCGAGGTGCTTAAATCAAGGAAGCCTGCGACAGTGTTTCATTACATGATTATGCTGCTGTTCAAATCAATACCATGTTTTTCAATATTTCCATGGAAATAAATAACTTCAGTGAATAAGTTCAGTCAATAGGTTATTCTGAGCATAACAAGGCAAATATCTGACCAATCAGTGCAGTTAATTGGACAAAATCTGTTAATAACACTTTTCTGTTTGTCTCCTGTAAAGTCTGGATGGACGTTTTATATTTCTGAACTAAAGGAATAAAGACTAATCATTATGATGCTTTTGCAAACATGGCTAGAAAAATAAAAACCCAGTAGATGTTGCAGCATGAAACCTGTAACTAAGTATAGTTGTATTAAGTGTCCGTGAGCACGCATCGTTGAGCCTATTTAGACGTTTTTTTCCAGACTTTAAAATCGGTTTTGTGACATTCAGGAAAGACGAGCGTGAGATGAGGTGACACAGTGGAAAGACGGTCCAGCGACACTCGCTGTGTGGACCTGTCTGACTCATTTGACCCTGAGGCCGCCCGCTGACCTTTGACTCTAAGGCGTCATTACGTGCGGAACTTTACGAGAGCACTGCGGCTTTTCAAACAGCCAGCTCACATCCACTTCCACTTTTGGCAACAGAATTACAAATATTTCTACACGAGATGAGCTCTGACAATAGCCTTTGTAAGTGTGTGTATATATGAATGGATGAGTTTCTGTTTGATTCTCTGGGCCTCGGTGCCAAAACTGTATGTGTCTAAACGAGCATATGTGGACGGCCGAGGTTGCGATTGCCACTCGGCACACGTACGGTGCGTGTGTCTGTGTCTGAGTGCGTGTGTCCTTTGGATCGTGATGTGTGGAACAACAGCGTATTGTGTCTTCCTCTCTCATATTTCTCATCATCAGCACTGCCGGTGTCTAAATTCCACTGGTGTGTTCACAGCGTGACGGAGGGACTCAGCCCTGTTGTCAACCCCCACCCTGCAAAAATAGGAAACACAGCATCACTTTTCCACTTTCTCCCTCACTTTTCACCACTAATTCAAAATATATGTCTTCCTGTTTGGAGCTCTCACACTCTGGACTTGGTTGTTTGTATTGGAGAAAGGGTGCAGTTTTGCACATACTCTGTGCTGCTTTTTGAGCAGCCATTGGGGAAACACCTCCATTACTCTGACACATTAACTGTAGATGTTTATGCCTTTCGCCCCTGTATTTGTCAATATGATTTACTCATTATGTGATATAACTGCATCAGACACCTGTGATAATGACCTACAGTATTGGTCAGAACTGAATCAGTCTTACACACAGCTTTTTCATTTTCACAAGGCTTATTTCGCCTTCTTGCTAAGCATTGTAAGATTTTGGGTGCTGAACAGGCCTGCCAGCAGTCCAGACCTTTCACCAACTGAAGACATTTGCAGCACCATAAAACATGACAGAGAAGAGCTGGGACTATGCGAAAGGGTGAAGTGCTGCAGTAAAGTTGCAATGGTCCTATCTTTTATACAGTCTATGGTTCACTCTACTAAGATGTGATTATTTCCAAGCTCCATTTAGTTTTAGTTAGCTGAAGCTAAACCAGAAGTTAAAACGAGATGGTGAAAAACATTTTTAGTTAATGTTACGACTGTTGTTGTAATGTTGTCTCATATGTAAATCTGAGTGCTCAGGTGCCTTTCCTTGATTGGTGCATCCATGGGACGGACCATACAGATTGGCTAATGACCTGGAGACAACATATAAGATGACACTGCCATGGACCTCAACCAGCAGGCTTTGTGTTACCTGTTTCTTTATACAGGAGCATGTAGGGGTGGACTGCCTTTTTATTTGATTACCCTTTTCTCATGTTTTTGTTAGTTAGGGACATTTTGGGGGACGTTATTCTCTTACTTGTTAAACACATGCTCCCATCCACTCTCTTGGTCCAGAAGCTCCATAATCCAAGTGTCCCAACTCAGGTCTGATGGCATTTTTTCAGTGGTGTTTTTAACCTCTTGGGAACTTTCACTACATTCCTTACTTGATGCAGAAAGAAGAAACGAGTCAGGGATGCATAGCAAGCACAACAAGACACCAGCAGCCCAGACCTTTCACCAACTGAAGACATTTGCAGCACCATAAAACATGACAGAGAAGAGCTGGGACTATGTGAAAGGGTGAAGTGCTGCAGTAAAGTTGCAATGGTCCTATCTTTTATACAGTCTATGGTTCACTCTATTCGATTACCCTTTTCTCATGTTTTTGTTAGTTAGGGAGATAAGACATTGTCATTTGGTTTTATTCTTTTCATAAATAAGTTTTGTACATCCTTTAGATACGGTCCCTTTTGTTTGTTGTTTTGGGGTCCACCCCGAAGCTGTAGTTCGCTCCTTTCCTTTGTTAGAATTCAATCACTGTGAAAAAAAATCACCATCAAAATTGTACTGGTTGTGTGATGTGCTGCTTGGGGTCAGACAGGGGTGGATCACCCTTATATTATGGTCTGGCCACCCTTAGACAGGCCATAACACTAACTAAAATGAAAATTAAAACTAGACTTATAACTGGCTGGCTGGTGTCCTTGGGTCTGAACTGTGGGCTCCTCTTTCCAGGTGTTCGTACTGCCTGAGTGGCACCAAGGTGTGCTGTCTTGCCTCTTTTGGGTTTTCTGCATGTTTCTGGCTCAACATGCAAGTATCCACTTCTTGACGTTCGCTGTTGGTTGCAGCCACTTGAGGTTTTTGGGCTCATTTGGGTTCTCAACACTGGGCGACTTTGATGGGAGTGAAAGCATCCTCACAACATAAATCACCACACTACCTGCTTTTGTTTCAGGTTTTTTCTTTATCCTTGTTAACATGTTTGGGTACTGGGTTTACCTGTAATGCATTTTGTGCTCCAAAAGCTGTTATTTTGTGCAGCTGTGCTCCAAAAGCTGTTAGCATGACCTTTCTTATCATTAGATTGTGCCACACCAGCACCTGAGAGAAAAGCTTTGAGTTTGATTTTGTGTTTGTGTTTTGCAGGCACTCAGGAGAATAAGTCATGATGTTTCTTGTGTTTGTCATGTTAGTATCTCAGTGCTTGTCAATCCCCAGTCAACAGTGTCACCACTGTGAACAACCTTCGAGAAGTCCCTGCAGCTGCTTCAAAACTCATCACTGAGCTCGATCTCTCTTTTAACACGCTGGAGACAACAATGAAAGATGACTTTTTTTCATATGCTGCTTTGAGGGCTTTGTTCGTGAACAACAACAGAATCAAAACCATCCATGAAGAGACATTTCACCCGCTGATTAATTTGGAGAAACTGGACTTCCACAAACCAGTTGGAGACTTTGTCTTCTGGATGGTTTCAGAACCTGATTTCTCTCCACTATTTCAATCTTTTGGGAAACAAATATACAACACTGGGTCCGGTTGTTGTTAACTGATCTTGACTTTGTTGATTAAACGTTGCAAACCAGCCTTCAGTGTGTCCTGTACATGAGGTCATTTAGTACACCACAGCACGGTGAGTTTTTTGAGCTGATGAAGTTCAGCCAAAACAGGAAACATGCAGCAGGAGACAGTAACTTGTTAAAATGTTATAAAAGGTACAATTAAAGATTTTCACCCTACAGGGTTGTCAATGATCCAAGGATAAATGTCTAATTTGGTCAAAAGTTTATAAGCCATTTCTGGAGAGACTGCAGTGGAAATGTTGTCACTTTTGGACTTTGCTACCTGCAGCTAAACATTTGCAGCTAAATCATTTATTTAAAAGCAGAAGCTGCAACTGATCGAGTGAATGTTTGTCTGAAAACTTAAACTGAACTCCAAGCGTACCATTGCTCCAGCTTACCATCTTTACCTGAGTGAATCAGTTTGTTGAACAATCTAAATGATTCAGAAACTTCTGTGACATCAACTTAACTAAGGCTCATTACAAATTTCACAAAACACTGCTGAATACTTTTAATATTTTTTTTATTAGTTATTTTTGTTTTGTTGTTATTTTGATTTTAATAAAACAAAATAACATAAAGAATCAAATTGTTTCTTTGTTTTTTTAAATTTAATTTATTTTACAAATAAATTAATAATAATATTAATAATAATAACAACAAATTAGTGCTGTCAGCGTAAACGTCATTAGTTAAAATGACGTTAACGCTGACAGCACTAATTTGTTGTTCCAGAGAGCAAGCCAAACACTGGTCTAGAAAAGGACGATCTCTAGTAGTGCTGCACTACTAGTAGATTTTGTTTTAACCTCCTAGGACCTGGTGTCCACATATGTGGACATAACATTTATGAGACCAAAATACAAAATTTTGCTCTTCAAAAACCTGATATCCACTTATGAGGGAGGACATTACACTGCCACTGTTCAATCGAACTTTAAAATGAATGTCCTCATATGTGGATCTCATTTTTTTGAGAAACAAAAAAAAGATAGTCCGAATCTGATGTCTTTGTTTTCACATTCATCAGGTCCCAATCAACCCAAATGGCACAGAGAAATTAAAAATGCATGCCATGAAAGAGTTCAGGTCTTAGGATGTTAAAAATGTCCCTGCTGATGAGACCAGTGAATGTGGGGCGACGGTGGCAAGAAAAAACTCCCTCCTGGAGGAAGAAATCTTGGGAGGACCAGGCTCTCTGGGAGGACCCTTCCTCCTGAGGGCAATACTTACCAGTACTTGTCCTCCAGTGTGCGATGGTGGGCTGGGACGAGTGTTGTTTCTTCTCAGCATGATGATGACCTTCCTTCCATTTCCTGTTTCAGAACTGAGAATGAAGACAAAACTGGTTAACAAGGTAACAGGACATTTAAAAATTCTCTCACTTCAGGATGAGATGCTGTGTCTTCTTACGTTTCTCTTGTAAAACAGCATGTAGGCCGAGTGCTGCTGTTCCTCACAAGCTGCCGATCCGGTTGTGTGGAGCACCTGTGCGTCATTATAGGTGAGCCAGCGATCTGATGTAGAGTGCTGACTCTCCTCAGGATGGACAGAACTACAGATGTAGTGTCCTGAAATCACATTAAGACAAATGAATCCAACTTCTGGAAGTCAACTGATTCAAGCAAACAGTGATTTTGACTTAGTGCTTCTTAGAACATCAAAAGCTTTTGTGTGTGAGTCCTTCACTGAAAAGTAGAAAGTTTTCATTTTCTGTTTGTAACAAGTCTGTTGTTTTACCTGATTCTGTGCCTCCATAATGACTGATGATGCTGACAAGACTATAACAGCCACCACCCTGAGAAGGAACAAATCCAAAGAGTGTTAGTTTCATAAAGTCTCACATCAGAGCCATAATTAAGCTGATTTGCTGAGGCTACGTCCACACTAATGCGTTTTCGTTTGAAAACACATCGTTTTCTCTCCGCTTTGACCTCCCGTCCACACTGAGACGGCGTTTTCCTCAAGGAAAAACACAGCATCTTGAAAACGCTCTCGAAAACGCAGACTTTCTAAAACGATGATGCATTTTAGTCATGTGATGCAGTCATGTGAGCAATTAAACAAAGATAGCCGAGTGCATTTTACAGCAGTTGTTTTGATTGCTCTCAACTTTGAAAGCCCTAAAAAAGATTAATATCAGTTTGTACATGCTCCGGATAGCTTTTCTTCAAATTCTGTAATCCTCACTCACTTTTGCGCATGCGCAGGACTGGAACGTAAGCGTTTTCGGCCGTTTCAATGCAGACGCACAACTATTTGAAAATGACTGAAAACACTAGTGTGGACACGGAGTTTTCAAATCTATCAGGGCTAGTGTGGACGTAGCCTGAGACGTTCTGCAGTCTGTTTTTACCTGATTGGATGGCACCACCAAGTCCCTCTGCAGCCTGACGGGGTCATCCACCTTCTTAATGTTGTAGGTTTGTGTAAAGCCAAACCTCTTCAGATGCAAGATCAGGACTCTGGCAGAAAAGAAGAAAAAAAACACAAACAAGGTAGAAAATAAGAAGAATGAGTGTCAAACACAAACAGAAGATGGGAGAAAACGACTGCTCAAGTATTGTCTCGAAAAACTCTGATATTTGATGCGCCACAGTTTGGAAACCTGGTCAGTCGATCACTTCTGATGTGACCTTACTCACCTTGGCAGTGTATCAAAAGACGACTTCAGTTCTGAGGCCGTCCCTCCACAATCACAGCGAAATTCTATTTCTTGTTCCTGAACAACAGCACAGAGAAAACAGGCTTTATGGTAGAAAGAAATCTCAACATATGCACACACACATACGCACAAACACTAACAAAAAAGGTGTGTTAAGATCGCTGACACTACAACTCTATTGGAATTTGTGATCTTACCTTCAAGTATGTCTCTAACATGTTTATAATAGACCCCTCTGGAACAAGGTCAAGAGACAAGCTGGTGAAGTCCTCGTGCTGTGATGATTGGTGACCACAGCTACACATTTCAGGAGTAACGTAGTTAAAGTAAAGATCAGGTAGGTGGAAAAGAGGTATATGAAAATATTGCAACCAGCTCTGCGTTTCTGAAAGACAGGCTTACCTCTTGCATGTCCTCATGTTTTCCATTTTAAAAATGTGATGCTCTTCTACTGGGCAGGTATAACTTTGGCCCAGGAGAGCTGCGTTCCTCTCCAGGTGAGGTGCGAGCCTTTTGACCTCATTGAGGAACAATGTTAGGAATTCATGAGCGTCCTGAAAGAAAAGCAGAGAGATTTAAAACAGTACATCAAAATCAGAAGGTAAAGCAAAAAAACAAAATGTCCAAATAGCTGACGCACTTTCTGTGCACTGCCGGTGTATTCAGGAGCTTGACTGCTGAATGCCTTCTTAAAAGCTCTTAGGTGGTGATCTTTAAGGCCATAATCTGTTGACTCATGACAGTCCCTGACATCAATGAGCCTTCTGTAGAAAGGAAAGGGTAAACAGACATTTCTGCTGTTAGATCTCTTTGTTCTTCAGGTTTTTGAAGAAAGTAGAAGGTTGACGTAGCGCACCTTAAGAGCTGAGCTTCTGGATCTGTGCTCCACAAAACCTCCTGACGCCTGATGTCTCTTATGAACTCCTCAATGTTGAGGAGGCTCTGCAGGCAGGAGTTCATGTAGCAGGTGTTTCCGATGTTTGGAAACCTGACACACACGCACAACGTTTACAGTATCAGTGTAAAAGAATTCATTTTCTCCACTTTGACAAAGTGAGCTTTGGTCTTTGTGCACCACGTGTACTCACCCGAAGCAGTCTATAGTCCCAGTTTGACTTTCTATTATTTCTCCACCGCATGCTACACTGCTCCAAAAAGGTAAAAACACAAACACAAAATTAGGAAAGATGTCAGGATGCTGAGCAGTGTATGTGCATGGATGCATGAGCTTTGAAGTTGAAACATTTTGGAGGACGTCTTTCTCTTACCTGTTAAACACATGCTCCCATCCACTCTCTTGGTCCAGAAGCTCCATAATCCAAGTGTCCCAACTCAGGTCTGCTGGGATCGTTTCCGTGGTGCTTCTTACCTGATATAAATATATAGGACATAGCTGTGTGCCTCATTGCTCTTAATTGCTCTCATTTAACTGTGATGAGTAAATGCTTGATGACAGTGACTCTTTCCATAAAACATACCTTCCCGGATTTAAAAAGAGAGCAGCGAGACCTTTTTTGTGTCTTCACAGTGTTGCTCTCTGCCTCTGCATCGCTGTCAGTTTGCTGCAGAGGACGAACAAACATAAGTTTATTAAAAAGTACATTTTAAAGAGAATGTGTATTTCATATGTTTTGTGTAAAAGCAAACCGAGGAACAGCAGAAGATGTGTCTCCATTTTCTCTTCTTTTGGCCATTTTCAGGGTTAGCTGGTGTGGCAGCAACAGAAGCATCCGGGATGCTGATGAGGACAAAAGTGTAAATGTTGTGGAAATTTATAAGAAGGAGTACATTTTGCTAATACAGATTGCTAATAAAAGTGAATAACTGTAATGGAATACCAACATGAACAAAATCATGTATTTTATACATTTACACTCTACATTTTCAAACGCTAATCTCTGCATCCATATAAATAATAGACAAGACTAGAAGGAGTAAAAAAGATGTAAATACACAAGGTGGAAGAAAAATGCCAATAAAAGGGAAATAAAAGAGCTCCAACTCAACCACTGCTATAAATATCTCCAGCAGCATTAAAGACTGGCGCATTTCTTTACCTCTGATGAGACGTAGAAGGAATTTCCTTCTCTGCCACGTTTTGTTTGTGTAATTTCTGTTTAGAAACAAGAAAACCAACATCAGTAATGGCATAAAACAAACATACCAAGTGGGTCTCTCCATGAAAAGTGTCCAGTTAGAAAATTTGGTATTATTTCATATTATTTATCACTTTAGTGAGCTGTCAGCTCATGAAGCAGATATAGGAATATCTTTAAATAAAATAAAAACAATTTATTCATGCCTTAAATTGAGTTTTAAAGTTTGTCCTATGAGATACAAAATCCTTCATTTGGTTCTGATCAAAATTCAGTTTTTACAGAAATCATCCATGAAGCTTCAAAAATGCTTATTCACCATAAAAATATTTAGAGAAACATCCTGCAAGTCTCTTCGAACTTACCTTTCTGTGAAAAAAAAACGTTTAAACATCTTTGAACTTAATTTGAGGACATAGCTGTGTGCTAAATTGCTCTTAATTCTTCTCATTTAACTGTGATGAGTAAATGCTTGATGACAGTGACTCTTTCCATAAAACATACCTTCCAGAATTTAAAAAGAAACCAGCGACACTTTTTTTGTGTCTTCACAGTGTTGCTCTCTGCCTCTGCATCGCTGTCAGTTTGCTGCAGAGGACGAACAAACATACGTTTATTAAAAAAGTAAAGTCACTTTAAATTAACAAGTGCAATTTAAAGAGAATGTGCATTTCATATGTTTTGTGTAAAAGCAAACCGAGGAACAGCAGAGGTGTCTCCATTTTCTCTTCTTTTGACCATTTTCAGTAACAGGAGCATCCGGGATGCTGATGAGGACAAAAGTGTAAATGTTATTTTTCAAAGTGCAAATTTTTAACAAGGAGTACATGCTGGAGATTGCAGATAAAAATTAATAACTGTAATGGAACAAAATCATGTATTTTGTACATTTACACTCTACATTTTCAAACGCTAATCTCTGAATCAATATAAATTATAGACAAGACTAGAAGTAGTAAAAAAGATGTAAATACAAAACACCAATAAAAGGGAAATAAAAGAGCTCCAACTCAACCACTGCTATAAATATCTCCAGCAGCATTAAAGACTGGCGCATTTCTTTACCTCTGATGAGACGTAGAAGGAATTTCCTTCTCTGCCACGTTTTGTTTGTGTGGTTTCTGTTTAGAAACAAGAAAACCAACATCAGTAATGGCATAAAACAAAGTATATGGTATGAAAATACAAAATCCTTCATTTGGATTCAAAATTCAGTTTTTACAGAAATCATCCAAGAAGCTTCCTTAAAAGTTTCAAAAATGCTTGTTTACCATAAGAAAATATTCATAGAAATGTGCTGCGAGTCTCTTCAAACTTACCTTTCTGTGAAAAAGAAGTTTAAACATCTTTGGACTTGATGTGATCGCAGCCAAAATCTCCTCAGCTTTGCAAAAGTTCAACTGAAAACAAGCAGTCAAAGGTTGTATATTTATAAACTTTCAGCATAGAATGTTCATACCCTGAACAGCAAACATCATCATTATGATGTATGGGGCAAATTTGCATATTTTGGAATGTATGCTCATTTGAACTGTATGGTGCTCGTCTCCAAGCAACTGCTACACAAAACAGGTCAAGTCAAGTGGCTTTTATTGTCATTTTAACCACGTGCAGAGGTGCTGTACAGAGTGAAATGAGACAGCGTTCCTCCGAGACCCTGGTGCTATATATGACATATACGGACAAACCCAGGACTACATAAAGTGCAGTGTGCATAAATTGCAAAAATAAACAAGACAAAACAGTGCAAAACGTGACAGAACAGGACGAAACAGACACAAGACAATGGAAATGTGCAAAATGCTGAGTATTGTGCAAAAGTAACTTGGTGTCTGTATGTATGTGTATGAGTGTGAGATACTGCAGACAAGTGCTTGGTAGTGACATGTGTGAAGGTGTGCGTGTGCCAGTGCAGTCACTGAGTGTTCAGGGGTCTGACGGCTTGTGGGAAGAAACTTTTCCGTAGTTTGGTAGCGAGGGCCCGGATGTTGTGGGACCTCTTTCCAGAAGGCAGCAGGGTGAAGAGTGTGTTTGAAGGCTGTGTGGGGTCCTCTAGCAAGCGGGTGTTATAAGGAGGGGAGAGGGGCTCCAATGACCTTCTTAGCTGCTCTCACAATCCGTTGTAGGGTACTGCGATCCAATATGCTGCAGTTACCATACCAGACAGTGATGCAGCTACTTAGGATGCTCTCATTAGTCCCACTGTAAAAGGTGGTGAGAATGGATGGTGGGAGATGGGCTTTCCTCAGCTTCTGCATGAAGTAGAGATGCTGCTGGGCCTTCTTGGTTATGGAGCTGGGACTGGGCAAATCTTAAACTTGAAAGCCAGGTCAGAGCTGTTGTAAGATCTAGCTTTTTTCATTTGAGGGAATTAGCCAAAATAAAGCCTATCTTATCGAAACAGCATTTTGAGACAGTAATCCATGCCTTTGTTACTTCTAGGCTGGATTATTGTAACGCACTTTATTTTGGGGTTAGTGATGCGTCCATTAGGCGCCTGCAGGTTGTGCAAAATGCTGCAGCACGTCTTTTAACTGGAACAAAAAAGTTTGAGCACATTACCCCAATTTTAATTTCACTCCACTGGCTACCTGTACATTTTAGGATTGTTTTTAAAATTCTCTTATTTGCTTTTAAATCTCTTAATGGCCTGGCCCCCTCCCTACCTCTCGGAGCTACTACAACCATATACACCTCCCCGTTCCCTTAGGTCCGCCAATCAGCAGCTCCTTAAGGTACCAAAAACTAAGTATAAATCTAAAGGTGATCGTGCTTTTGCTGTAGTTGCTCCAAAGTTGTGGAATGATCTACCCTTGCATGTTAGGCAGGCCTCTTCTCTCTCTGAATTTAAAAGTCTTCTTAAAACCTATTTATTCGCTGAAGCCTTTGGCATTGATTAGAGGGGTTGACTCAATTTGTTTTGACATGTTTCAATTTATTTTAGTTTTTTAGTTATTTATTTTATCTTATCTCATTTTAATTTTCTTTACTTATGCTTTTAGCATGTACAGCACTTTGTGAACTCTGGTTTTATGTTAAAGTGCTTTATAAATAAAGGTGGTATGGTATGGTATGGTATGGTATGGTATGGTATGGTACTTTGAACGCCTCATTATAAACATCGAGCAACAGGGGACTTAACATATCCTCAAATGCTCTATAGAAATCCAATGGTAACCCATCTAATCCTGGAGCTTTATTAAGTGGCATACTGTTAATTGCACGGGTAATCTCCTCCACTGTAATTGGAGCATCTATAATCTGCTGGTCAGTAGTAGAAAGCTGTGGCAGGTTTAAATCAGTAAAGAATGCTTCGAATTTCTGTTCATCTAAACTACCTTGTGTAGAATAAAGATTATTGTAAAAGGCCCTGAATCCATCATTTACAGTGGGGCAAAAAAGTATTTAGTCAGCCACCGATTGTGCAAGTTCCCCCACTTAAAATGATGACAGAGGTCAGTAATTTGCACCAGAGGTACACTTCAACTGTGAGAGACAGAATGTGAAAAAAAAAAATCCATGAATTCACATGGTAGGATTTGTAAAGAATTTATTCGTAAATTAGGGTGGAAAATAAGTATTTGGTCACCTCAAACAAGGAAAATCTCTGGCTCTCACAGACCTGTAACGTCTTCTGTAAGAAGCTTTTCTGTCCCCCACTCGTTACCTGTATGAATGACACCTGTTTGAACGCATCATCTGTATAAAAGACACCTGTCCACAGCCTCAAACAGTCAGACTCCAAACTCCGCCATGGCCAAGACCAAAGAGCTTTCGAAGGACACCAGGAAAAGTATTGTAGACCTGCACCAGACTGGGAAGAGTGAATCTACAATAGGCAAGCAGCTTGGTGTGAAAAAATCAACTGTGGGAGCAATCATCAGAAAATGGAAGACATACAAGACCACTGATAATCTCCCTCGATCTGGGGCTCCACGCAAGATCTCATCCCGTGGGGTCAAAATGATCATGAGAACGGTGAGCAAAGATCCCAGAACCACACGGGGGGACCTGGTGAATGACCTGCAGAGAGCTGGGACCAAAGTAACAAAGCTCACCATCAGTAACACACTACAACGGCAGGGAATCAAATCCCGCAGTGCCAGACGTGTTCCGCTGCTGAAGCCAGTGCATGTCCAGGCCCGTCTGAAGTTTGCCAGAGAGCACATGGATGATACAGCAGAGGATTGGGAGAATGTCATGTGGTCAGATGAAACCAAAGTAGAACTTTTTGGTATAAACTCAACTCGTCGTGTTTGGAGGAAGAAGAATACTGAGTTGCATCCCAAGAGCACCATACCTACTGTGAAGCATGGGGGTGGAAACATCATGCTATGGGGCTGTTTTTCTGCCAAGGGGACAGGATGGCTGATCCGTGTTAAGGACAGGATGAATGGGGCCATGTATCGTGAGATTTTGAGCCAAAACCTCCTTCCATCAGTGAGAACTTTGAAGATGAAACGAGGCTGGATCTTCCAACATGACAATGATCCAAAACACAGCGTCCGGGCAACAAAGGAGTGGCTCCGTAAGAAGCATTTGAAAGTCCTGGAGTGGCCTAGCCAGTCTCCAGACCTCAACCCCATAGAAAATCTGTGGCGGGAGTTGAAAGTCCGTGTTGCTCGGCGACAGCCCCAAAACATCACTGCTCTCGAGAAGATCTGCATGGAGGAATGGGCCAAAATACCAGCTACTGTGTGTGCAAACCTGGTAAAGACCTATAGTAAACGTTTGACCTCTGTTATTGCCAACAAAGGTTATGTTACAAAGTATTGAGTTGTATTTTTGTTATTGACCAAATACTTATTTTCCACCCTGATTTACGAATAAATTCTTTACAAATCCTACCATGTGGATTCATGGATTTTTTTTTCACATTCTGTCTCTCACAGTTGAAGTGTACCTCTGGTGCAAATTACTGACCTCTGTCATCATTTTAGGTGGGGGAACTTGCACAATCGGTGGCTGACTAAATACTTTTTTGCCCCACTGTATGTTGTCTCCTTGACCTGGAGACAACATATAAGATGACACCGCCATGGACCTCAACCAGCAGGCTTTGTGTTACCTGTTTCTTTATACAGGAGCATGTAGGGGTGGACTGCCTTTTTATTTGATTACCCTTTTCTCATGTTTTTGTTAGTTAGGGACATTTTGGGGGACGTTATACTCTTACTTGTTAAACACATGCTCCCATCCACTCTCTTGGTCCAGAAGCTCCATAATCCAAGTGTCCCAACTCAGGTCTGATGGCATTTTTTCAGTGGTGTTTTTAACCTCTTGGGAACTTTCACTACATTCCTTACTTGATGCAGAAAGAAGAAACGAGTCAGGGATGCATAGCAAGCACAACAAGACACCAGCAGCCCAAACCTTTCACCAACTGAAGACATTTGCAGCACCATAAAACATGACAGAGAAGAGCTGGGACTATGTGAAAGGGTGAAGTGCTGCAGTAAAGTTGCAATGGTCCTATCTTTTATACAGTCTATGGTTCACTCTATTCGATTACCCTTTTCTCATGTTTTTGTTAGTTAGGGAGATAAGACATTGTCATTTGGTTTTATTCTTTTCATAAATAAGTTTTGTACATCCTTTAGATACGGTCCCTTTTGTTTGTTGTTTTGGGGTCCACCCCGAAGCTGTAGTTCGCTCCTTTCCTTTGTTAGAATTCAATCACTGTGAAAAAAAATCACCGTCAAAATTGTACTGGTTGTGTGATGTGCTGCTTAGGGTCAGACAGGGGTGGATCACCCTTATATTATGGTCTGGCCACCCTTAGACAGGCCATAACACTAACTAAAATGAAAATTAAAACTAGACTTATAACTGGCTGGCTGGTGTCCTTGGGTCTGAACTGTGGGCTCCTCTTTCCAGGTGTTCGTACTGCCTGAGTGGCACCAAGGTGTGCTGTCTTGCCTCTTTTGGGTTTTCTGCATGTTTCTGGCTCAACATGCAAGTATCCACTTCTTGACGTTCGCTGTTGGTTGCAGCCACTTGAGGTTTTTGGGCTCATTTGGGTTCTCAACACTGGGCGACTTTGATGGGAGTGAAAGCATCCTCACAACATAAATCACCACACTACCTGCTTTTGTTTCAGGTTTTTTCTTTATCCTTGTTAACATGTTTGGGTACTGGGTTTACCTCTAATGCATTTTGTGCTCCAAAAGCTGTTATTTTGTGCAGCTGTGCTCCAAAAGCTGTTAGCATGACCTTTCTTATCATTAGATTGTGCCACACCAGCACCTGAGAGAAAAGCTTTGAGTTTGATTTTGTGTTTGTGTTTTGCAGGCACTCAGGAGAATAAGTCATGATGTTTCTTGTGTTTGTCATGTTAGTATCTCAGTGCTTGTCAATCACCAGTCAACAGTGTCACCACTGTGAACAACATCCTGCGACTGTTTGAGCCAAAACCTTTGAGAAGTCCCTGCAGCCGCTTCAAAACTCATCACTGAGCTCGATCTCTCTTTTAACACGCTGGAGACAACAATGAAAGATGACTTTCTTTCATATGCTGCTTTGAGGGCTTTGTTCGTGAACAACAACAGAATCAAAACCATCCATGAAGAGACATTTCACCCGCTGATTAATTTGGAGAAACTGGACTTCCACAAACCAGTTGGAGACTTTGTCTTCTGGATGGTTTCAGAACCTGATTTCTCTCCACTATTTCAATCTTTTGGGAAACAAATATACAACACTGGGTCCGGTTGTTGTTAACTGATCTTGACTTTGTTGATTAAACGTTGCAAACCGGCCTTCAGTGTGTCCTGTACATGAGGTCATTTAGTACACCACAGCACGGTGAGTTTTTTGAGCTGATGAAGTTCAGCCAAAACAGGAAACATGCAGCAGGAGACAGTAACTTGTTAAAATGTTATAAAAGGTACAATTAAAGATTTTCACCCTACAGGGTTGTCAATGATCCAAGGATAAATGTCTAATTTGGTCAAAAGTTTATAAGCCATTTCTGGAGAGACTGCAGTGGAAATGTTGTCACTTTTGGACTTTGCTACCTGCAGCTAAACATTTGCAGCTAAATCATTTATTTAAAAGCAGAAGCTGCAACTGATCGAGTGAATGTTTGTCTGAAAACTTAAACTGAACTCCAAGCGTACCATTGCTCCAGCTTACCATCTTTACCTGAGTGAATCAGTTTGTTGAACAATCTAAATGATTCAGAAACTTCTGTGACATCAACTTAACTAAGGCTCATTACAAATTTCACAAAACACTGCTGAATACTTTTAATATTTTTTTTATTAGTTATTTTTGTTTTGTTGTTATTTTGATTTTAATAAAACAAAATAACATAAAGAATCAAATTGTTTCTTTGTTTTTTTAAATTTAATTTATTTTACAAATAAATTAATAATAATATTAATAATAATAACAACAAATTAGTGCTGTCAGCGTAAACGTCATTAGTTAAAATGACGTTAACGCTGACAGCACTAATTTGTTGTTCCAGAGAGCAAGCCAAACACTGGTCTAGAAAAGGACGATCTCTAGTAGTGCTGCACTACTAGTAGATTTTGTTTTAACCTCCTAGGACCTGGTGTCCACATATGTGGACATAACATTTATGAGACCAAAATACAAAATTTTGCTCTTCAAAAACCTGATATCCACTTATGAGGGAGGACATTACACTGCCCCTGTTCAATCGAACTTTAAAATGAATGTCCTCATATGTGGATCTCATTTTTTTGAGAAACAAAAAAAAGATAGTCCGAATCTGATGTCTTTGTTTTCACATTCATCGGATCCCAATCAACCCAAATGGCACAGAGAAATTAAAAATGCATGCCATGAAAGAGTTCAGGTCTTAGGATGTTAAAAATGTCCCTGCTGATGAGACCAGTGAATGTGGGGCGACGGTGGCAAGAAAAAACTCCCTCCTGGAGGAAGAAATCTTGGGAGGACCAGGCTCTCTGGGAGGACCCTCCCTCCTGAGGGCAATACTTACCAGTACTTGTCCTCCAGTGTGCGATGGTGGGCTGGGACGAGTGTTGTTTCTTCTCAGCATGATGATGACCTTCCTTCCATTTCCTGTTTCAGAACTGAGAATGAAGACAAAACTGGTTAACAAGGTAACAGGACATTTAAAAATTCTCTCACTTCAGGATGAGATGCTGTGTCTTCTTACGTTTCTCTTGTAAAACAGCATGTAGGCCGAGTGCTGCTGTTCCTCACAAGCTGCCGATCCGGTTGTGTGGAGCACCTGTGCGTCATTATAGGTGAGCCAGCGATCTGATGTAGAGTGCTGACTCTCCTCAGGATGGACAGAACTACAGATGTAGTGTCCTGAAATCACATTAAGACAAATGAATCCAACTTCTGGAAGTCAGCTGATTCAAGCAAACAGTGATTTTGACTTAGTGCTTCTTAGAACATCAAAAGCTTTTGTGTGTGAGTCCTTCACTGAAAAGTAGAAAGTTTTCATTTTCTGTTTGTAACAAGTCTGTTGTTTTACCTGATTCTGTGCCTCCATAATGACTGATGATGCTGACAAGACTATAACAGCCACCACCCTGAGAAGGAACAAATCCAAAGAGTGTTAGTTTCATAAAGTCTCACATCAGAGCCATAATTAAGCTGATTTGCTGAGGCTACGTCCACACTAATGCGTTTTCGTTTGAAAACACATCGTTTTCTCTCCGCTTTGACCTCCCGTCCACACTGAGACGGCGTTTTCCTCAAGGAAAAACACAGCATCTTGAAAACGCTCTCGAAAACGCAGACTTTCTAAAACGATGATGCATTTTAGTCATGTGATGCAGTCATGTGAGCAATTAAACAAAGATAGCCGAGTGCATTTTACAGCAGTTGTTTTGATTGCTCTCAACTTTGACAGCCCTAAAAAAGATTAATATCAGTTTGTACATGCTCCGGATAGCTTTTCTTCAAATTCTGTAATCCTCACTCACTTTTGCGCATGCGCAGGACTGGAACGTAAGCGTTTTCGGCCGTTTCAATGCAGACGCACAACTATTTGAAAATGACTGAAAACGCTAGTGTGGACACGGAGTTTTCAAATCTATCAGGGCTAGTGTGGACGTAGCCTGAGACGTTCTGCAGTCTGTTTTTACCTGATTGGATGGCACCACCAAGTCCCTCTGCAGCCTGACGGGGTCATCCACCTTCTTAATGTTGTAGGTTTGTGTAAAGCCAAACCTCTTCAGATGCAAGATCAGGACTCTGGCAGAAAAGAAGAAAAAAAACACAAACAAGGTAGAAAATAAGAAGAATGAGTGTCAAACACAAACAGAAGATGGGAGAAAACGACTGCTCAAGTATTGTCTCGAAAAACTCTGATATTTGATGCGCCACAGTTTGGAAACCTGGTCAGTCGATCACTTCTGATGTGACCTTACTCACCTTGGCAGTGTATCAAAAGACGACTTCAGTTCTGAGGCCGTCCCTCCACAATCACAGCGAAATTCTATTTCTTGTTCCTGAACAACAGCACAGAGAAAACAGGCTTTATGGTAGAAAGAAATCTCAACATATGCACACACACATACGCACAAACACTAACAAAAAAGGTGTGTTAAGATCGCTGACACTACAACTCTATTGGAATTTGTGATCTTACCTTCAAGTATGTCTCTAACATGTTTATAATAGACCCCTCTGGAACAAGGTCAAGAGACAAGCTGGTGAAGTCCTCGTGCTGTGATGATTGGTGACCACAGCTACACATTTCAGGAGTAACGTAGTTAAAGTAAAGATCAGGTAGGTGGAAAAGAGGTATATGAAAATATTGCAACCAGCTCTGCGTTTCTGAAAGACAGGCTTACCTCTTGCATGTCCTCATGTTTTCCATTTTAAAAATGTGATGCTCTTCTACTGGGCAGGTATAACTTTGGCCCAGGAGAGCTGCGTTCCTCTCCAGGTGAGGTGCGAGCCTTTTGACCTCATTGAGGAACAATGTTAGGAATTCATGAGCGTCCTGAAAGAAAAGCAGAGAGATTTAAAACAGTACATCAAAATCAGAAGGTAAAGCAAAAAAACAAAATGTCCAAATAGCTGACGCACTTTCTGTGCACTGCCGGTGTATTCAGGAGCTTGACTGCTGAATGCCTTCTTAAAAGCTCTTAGGTGGTGATCTTTAAGGCCATAATCTGTTGACTCATGACAGTCCCTGACATCAATGAGCCTTCTGTAGAAAGGAAAGGGTAAACAGACATTTCTGCTGTTAGATCTCTTTGTTCTTCAGGTTTTTGAAGAAAGTAGAAGGTTGACGTAGCGCACCTTAAGAGCTGAGCTTCTGGATCTGTGCTCCACAAAACCTCCTGACGCCTGATGTCTCTTATGAACTCCTCAATGTTGAGGAGGCTCTGCAGGCAGGAGTTCATGTAGCAGGTGTTTCCGATGTTTGGAAACCTGACACACACGCACAACGTTTACAGTATCAGTGTAAAAGAATTCATTTTCTCCACTTTGACAAAGTGAGCTTTGGTCTTTGTGCACCACGTGTACTCACCCGAAGCAGTCTATAGTCCCAGTTTGACTGTCTATTATTTCTCCACCGCATGCTACACTGCTCCAAAAAGGTAAAAACACAAACACAAAATTAGGAAAGATGTCAGGATGCTGAGCAGTGTATGTGCATGGATGCATGAGCTTTGAAGTTGAAACATTTTGGAGGACGTCTTTCTCTTACCTGTTAAACACATGCTCCCATCCACTCTCTTGGTCCAGAAGCTCCATAATCCAAGTGTCCCAACTCAGGTCTGCTGGGATCGTTTCCGTGGTGCTTCTTACCTGATATAAATATATAGGACATAGCTGTGTGCCTCATTGCTCTTAATTGCTCTCATTTAACTGTGATGAGTAAATGCTTGATGACAGTGACTCTTTCCATAAAACATACCTTCCCGGATTTAAAAAGAGTCTTCACAGTGTTGCTCTCTGCCTCTGCATCGCTGTCAGTTTGCTGCAGAGGACGAACAAACATAAGTTTATTAAAAAGTACATTTTAAAGAGAATGTGTATTTCATATGTTTTGTGTAAAAGCAAACCGAGGAACAGCAGAAGATGTGTCTCCATTTTCTCTTCTTTTGGCCATTTTCAGGGTTAGCTGGTGTGGCAGCAACAGAAGCATCCGGGATGCTGATGAGGACAAAAGTGTAAATGTTGTGGAAATTTATAAGAAGGAGTACATTTTGCTAATACAGATTGCTAATAAAAGTGAATAACTGTAATGGAATACCAACATGAACAAAATCATGTATTTTATACATTTACACTCTACATTTTCAAACGCTAATCTCTGCATCCATATAAATAATAGACAAGACTAGAAGGAGTAAAAAAGATGTAAATACACAAGGTGGAAGAAAAATGCCAATAAAAGGGAAATAAAAGAGCTCCAACCAAACCACTGCTATAAATATCTCCAGCAGCATTAAAGACTGGCGCATTTCTTTACCTCTGATGAGACGTAGAAGGAATTTCCTTCTCTGCCACGTTTTGTTTGTGTAATTTCTGTTTAGAAACAAGAAAACCAACATCAGTAATGGCATAAAACAAACATACCAAGTGGGTCTCTCCATGAAAAGTGTCCAGTTAGAAAATTTGGTATTATTTCATATTATTTATCACTTTAGTGAGCTGTCAGCTCATGAAGCAGATATATAGGAATATCTTTAAATAAAATAAAAACAATTTATTCATGCCTTAAATTGAGTTTTAAAGTTTGTCCTATGAGATACAAAATCCTTCATTTGGTTCTGATCAAAATTCAGTTTTTACAGAAATCATCCATGAAGCTTCAAAAATGCTTATTCACCATAAAAAATATTTAGAGAAACATCCTGCAAGTCTCTTCGAACTTACCTTTCTGTGAAAAAAAAAACGTTTAAACATCTTTGAACTTAATTTGAGGACATAGCTGTGTGCTAAATTGCTCTTAATTCTTCTCATTTAACTGTGATGAGTAAATGCTTGATGACAGTGACTCTTTCCATAAAACATACCTTCCAGAATTTAAAAAGAAACCAGCGACACTTTTTTTGTGTCTTCACAGTGTTGCTCTCTGCCTCTGCATCGCTGTCAGTTTGCTGCAGAGGACGAACAAACATACGTTTATTAAAAAAGTAAAGTCACTTTAAATTAACAAGTGCAATTTAAAGAGAATGTGCATTTCATATGTTTTGTGTAAAAGCAAACCGAGGAACAGCAGAGGTGTCTCCATTTTCTCTTCTTTTGACCATTTTCAGTAACAGGAGCATCCGGGATGCTGATGAGGACAAAAGTGTAAATGTTATTTTTCAAAGTGCAAATTTTTAACAAGGAGTACATGCTGGAGATTGCAGATAAAAATTAATAACTGTAATGGAACAAAATCATGTATTTTGTACATTTACACTCTACATTTTCAAACGCTAATCTCTGAATCAATATAAATTATAGACAAGACTAGAAGTAGTAAAAAAGATGTAAATACAAAACACCAATAAAAGGGAAATAAAAGAGCTCCAACTCAACCACTGCTATAAATATCTCCAGCAGCATTAAAGACTGGCGCATTTCTTTACCTCTGATGAGACGTAGAAGGAATTTCCTTCTCTGCCACGTTTTGTTTGTGTGGTTTCTGTTTAGAAACAAGAAAACCAACATCAGTAATGGCATAAAACAAAGTATATGGTATGAAAATACAAAATCCTTCATTTGGATTCAAAATTCAGTTTTTACAGAAATCATCCAAGAAGCTTCCTTAAAAGTTTCAAAAATGCTTGTTTACCATAAGAAAATATTCATAGAAATGTGCTGCGAGTCTCTTCAAACTTACCTTTCTGTGAAAAAGAAGTTTAAACATCTTTGGACTTGATGTGATCGCAGCCAAAATCTCCTCAGCTTTGCAAAAGTTCAACTGAAAACAAGCAGTCAAAGGTTGTATATTTATAAACTTTCAGCATAGAATGTTCATACCCTGAACAGCAAACATCATCATTATGATGTATGGGGCAAATTTGCATATTTTGGAATGTATGCTCATTTGAACTGTATGGTGCTCGTCTCCAAGCAACTGCTACACAAAACAGGTCAAGTCAAGTGGCTTTTATTGTCATTTTAACCACGTGCAGAGGTGCTGTACAGAGTGAAATGAGACAGCGTTCCTCCGAGACCCTGGTGCTATATATGACATATACGGACAAACCCAGGACTACATAAAGTGCAGTGTGCATAAATTGCAAAAATAAACAAGACAAAACAGTGCAAAACGTGACAGAACAGGACGAAACAGACACAAGACAATGGAAATGTGCAAAATGCTGAGTATTGTGCAAAAGTAACTTGGTGTCTGTATGTATGTATATGAGTGTGAGATACTGCAGATAAGTGCTTGGTAGTGACATGTGTGAAGGTGTGCGTGTGCCAGTGCAGTCACTGAGTGTTCAGGGGTCTGACGGCTTGTGGGAAGAAACTTTTCCGTAGTTTGGTAGCGAGGGCCCGGATGTTGTGGGACCTCTTTCCAGAAGGCAGCAGGGTGAAGAGTGTGTTTGAAGGCTGTGTGGGGTCCTCTAGCAAGCGGGTGTTATAAGGAGGGGAGAGGGGCTCCAATGACCTTCTTAGCTGCTCTCACAATCCGTTGTAGGGTACTGCGATCCAATATGCTGCAGTTACCATACCAGTCAGTGATGCAGCTACTTAGGATGCTCTCATTAGTCCCACTGTAAAAGGTGGTGAGAATGGATGGTGGGAGATGGGCTTTCCTCAGCTTCTGCATGAAGTAGAGATGCTGCTGGGCCTTCTTGGTTATGGAGCTGGGACTGGGCAAATCTTAAACTTGAAAGCCAGGTCAGAGCTGTTGTAAGATCTAGCTTTTTTCATTTGAGGGAATTAGCCAAAATAAAGCCTATCTTATCGAAACAGCATTTTGAGACAGTAATCCATGCCTTTGTTACTTCTAGGCTGGATTATTGTAACGCACTTTATTTTGGGGTTAGTGATGCGTCCATTAGGCGCCTGCAGGTTGTGCAAAATGCTGCAGCACGTCTTTTAACTGGAACAAAAAAGTTTGAGCACATTACCCCAATTTTAATTTCACTCCACTGGCTACCTGTACATTTTAGGATTGTTTTTAAAATTCTCTTATTTGCTTTTAAATCTCTTAATGGCCTGGCCCCCCCCCTACCTCTCGGAGCTACTACAACCATATACACCTCCCCGTTCCCTTAGGTCCGCCAATCAGCAGCTCCTTAAGGTACCAAAAACTAAGTATAAATCTAAAGGTGATCGTGCTTTTGCTGTAGTTGCTCCAAAGTTGTGGAATGATCTACCCTTGCATGTTAGGCAGGCCTCTTCTCTCTCTGAATTTAAAAGTCTTCTTAAAACCTATTTATTCGCTGAAGCCTTTGGCATTGATTAGAGGGGTTGACTCAATTTGTTTTGACATGTTTCAATTTATTTTAGTTTTTTAGTTATTTATTTTATCTTATCTCATTTTAATTTTCTTTACTTATGCTTTTAGCATGTACAGCACTTTGTGAACTCTGGTTTTATGTTAAAGTGCTTTATAAATAAAGGTGGTATGGTATGGTATGGTATGGTACTTTGAACGCCTCATTATAAACATCGAGCAACAGGGGACTTAACATATCCTCAAATGCTCTATAGAAATCCAATGGTAACCCATCTAATCCTGGAGCTTTATTAAGTGGCATACTGTTAATTGCACGGGTAATCTCCTCCACTGTAATTGGAGCATCTATAATCTGCTGGTCAGTAGTAGAAAGCTGTGGCAGGTTTAAATCAGTAAAGAATGCTTCGAATTTCTGTTCATCTAAACTACCTTGTGTAGAATAAAGATTATTGTAAAAGGCCCTGAATCCATCATTTACAGTGGGGCAAAAAAGTATTTAGTCAGCCACCGATTGTGCAAGTTCCCCCACTTAAAATGATGACAGAGGTCAGTAATTTGCACCAGAGGTACACTTCAACTGTGAGAGACAGAATGTGAAAAAAAAAAATCCATGAATTCACATGGTAGGATTTGTAAAGAATTTATTCGTAAATTAGGGTGGAAAATAAGTATTTGGTCACCTCAAACAAGGAAAATCTCTGGCTCTCACAGACCTGTAACGTCTTCTGTAAGAAGCTTTTCTGTCCCCCACTCGTTACCTGTATGAATGACACCTGTTTGAACGCATCATCTGTATAAAAGACACCTGTCCACAGCCTCAAACAGTCAGACTCCAAACTCCGCCATGGCCAAGACCAAAGAGCTTTCGAAGGACACCAGGAAAAGTATTGTAGACCTGCACCAGACTGGGAAGAGTGAATCTACAATAGGCAAGCAGCTTGGTGTGAAAAAATCAACTGTGGGAGCAATCATCAGAAAATGGAAGACATACAAGACCACTGATAATCTCCCTCGATCTGGGGCTCCATGCAAGATCTCATCCCGTGGGGTCAAAATGATCATGAGAACGGTGAGCAAAGATCCCAGAACCACACGGGGGGACCTGGTGAATGACCTGCAGAGAGCTGGGACCAAAGTAACAAAGCTCACCATCAGTAACACACTACAACGGCAGGGAATCAAATCCCGCAGTGCCAGACGTGTTCCGCTGCTGAAGCCAGTGCATGTCCAGGCCCGTCTGAAGTTTGCCAGAGAGCACATGGATGATACAGCAGAGGATTGGGAGAATGTCATGTGGTCAGATGAAACCAAAGTAGAACTTTTTGGTATAAACTCAACTCGTCGTGTTTGGAGGAAGAAGAATACTGAGTTGCATCCCAAGAGCACCATACCTACTGTGAAGCATGGGGGTGGAAACGTCATGCTATGGGGCTGTTTTTCTGCCAAGGGGACAGGACGGCTGATCCGTGTTAAGGACAGGATGAATGGGGCCATGTATCGTGAGATTTTGAGCCAAAACCTCCTTCCATCAGTGAGAACTTTGAAGATGAAACGAGGCTGGATCTTCCAACATGACAATGATCCAAAACACACCGCCCGGGCAACAAAGGAGTGGCTCCGTAAGAAGCATTTGAAAGTCCTGGAGTGGCCTAGCCAGTCTCCAGACCTCAACCCCATAGAAAATCTGTGGCGGGAGTTGAAAGTCCGTGTTGCTCGGTGACAGCCCCAAAACATCACTGCTCTCGAGAAGATCTGCATGGAGGAATGGGCCAAAATACCAGCTACTGTGTGTGCAAACCTGGTAAAGACCTATAGTAAACGTTTGACCTCTGTTATTGCCAACAAAGGTTATGTTACAAAGTATTGAGTTGTATTTTTGTTATTGACCAAATACTTATTTTCCACCCTGATTTACGAATAAATTCTTTACAAATCCTACCATGTGGATTCATGGATTTTTTTTTTCACATTCTGTCTCTCACAGTTGAAGTGTACCTCTGGTGCAAATTACTGACCTCTGTCATCATTTTAGGTGGGGGAACTTGCACAATCGGTGGCTGACTAAATACTTTTTTGCCCCACTGTATGTTGTCTCCTTGACCTGGAGACAACATATAAGATGACACCGCCATGGACCTCAACCAGCAGGCTTTGTGTTACCTGTTTCTTTATACAGGAGCATGTAGGGGTGGACTGCCTTTTTATTTGATTACCCTTTTCTCATGTTTTTGTTAGTTAGGGACATTTTGGGGGACGTTATACTCTTACTTGTTAAACACATGCTCCCATCCACTCTCTTGGTCCAGAAGCTCCATAATCCAAGTGTCCCAACTCAGGTCTGATGGCATTTTTTCAGTGGTGTTTTTAACCTCTTGGGAACTTTCACTACATTCCTTACTTGATGCAGAAAGAAGAAACGAGTCAGGGATGCATAGCAAGCACAACAAGACACCAGCAGCCCAAACCTTTCACCAACTGAAGACATTTGCAGCACCATAAAACATGACAGAGAAGAGCTGGGACTATGTGAAAGGGTGAAGTGCTGCAGTAAAGTTGCAATGGTCCTATCTTTTATACAGTCTATGGTTCACTCTATTCGATTACCCTTTTCTCATGTTTTTGTTAGTTAGGGAGATAAGACATTGTCATTTGGTTTTATTCTTTTCATAAATAAGTTTTGTACATCCTTTAGATACGGTCCCTTTTGTTTGTTGTTTTGGGGTCCACCCCGAAGCTGTAGTTCGCTCCTTTCCTTTGTTAGAATTCAATCACTGTGAAAAAAAATCACCGTCAAAATTGTACTGGTTGTGTGATGTGCTGCTTAGGGTCAGACAGGGGTGGATCACCCTTATATTATGGTCTGGCCACCCTTAGACAGGCCATAACACTAACTAAAATGAAAATTAAAACTAGACTTATAACTGGCTGGCTGGTGTCCTTGGGTCTGAACTGTGGGCTCCTCTTTCCAGGTGTTCGTACTGCCTGAGTGGCACCAAGGTGTGCTGTCTTGCCTCTTTTGGGTTTTCTGCATGTTTCTGGCTCAACATGCAAGTATCCACTTCTTGACGTTCGCTGTTGGTTGCAGCCACTTGAGGTTTTTGGGCTCATTTGGGTTCTCAACACTGGGCGACTTTGATGGGAGTGAAAGCATCCTCACAACATAAATCACCACACTACCTGCTTTTGTTTCAGGTTTTTTCTTTATCCTTGTTAACATGTTTGGGTACTGGGTTTACCTGTAATGCATTTTGTGCTCCAAAAGCTGTTATTTTGTGCAGCTGTGCTCCAAAAGCTGTTAGCATGACCTTTCTTATCATTAGATTGTGCCACACCAGCACCTGAGAGAAAAGCTTTGAGTTTGATTTTGTGTTTGTGTTTTGCAGGCACTCAGGAGAATAAGTCATGATGTTTCTTGTGTTTGTCATGTTAGTATCTCAGTGCTTGTCAATCACCAGTCAACAGTGTCACCACTGTGAACAACATCCTGCGACTGTTTGAGCCAAAACCTTTGAGAAGTCCCTGCAGCCGCTTCAAAACTCATCACTGAGCTCGATCTCTCTTTTAACACGCTGGAGACAACAATGAAAGATGACTTTCTTTCATATGCTGCTTTGAGGGCTTTGTTCGTGAACAACAACAGAATCAAAACCATCCATGAAGAGACATTTCACCCGCTGATTAATTTGGAGAAACTGGACTTCCACAAACCAGTTGGAGACTTTGTCTTCTGGATGGTTTCAGAACCTGATTTCTCTCCACTATTTCAATCTTTTGGGAAACAAATATACAACACTGGGTCCGGTTGTTGTTAACTGATCTTGACTTTGTTGATTAAACGTTGCAAACCGGCCTTCAGTGTGTCCTGTACATGAGGTCATTTAGTACACCACAGCACGGTGAGTTTTTTGAGCTGATGAAGTTCAGCCAAAACAGGAAACATGCAGCAGGAGACAGTAACTTGTTAAAATGTTATAAAAGGTACAATTAAAGATTTTCACCCTACAGGGTTGTCAATGATCCAAGGATAAATGTCTAATTTGGTCAAAAGTTTATAAGCCATTTCTGGAGAGACTGCAGTGGAAATGTTGTCACTTTTGGACTTTGCTACCTGCAGCTAAACATTTGCAGCTAAATCATTTATTTAAAAGCAGAAGCTGCAACTGATCGAGTGAATGTTTGTCTGAAAACTTAAACTGAACTCCAAGCGTACCATTGCTCCAGCTTACCATCTTTACCTGAGTGAATCAGTTTGTTGAACAATCTAAATGATTCAGAAACTTCTGTGACATCAACTTAACTAAGGCTCATTACAAATTTCACAAAACACTGCTGAATACTTTTAATATTTTTTTTATTAGTTATTTTTGTTTTGTTGTTATTTTGATTTTAATAAAACAAAATAACATAAAGAATCAAATTGTTTCTTTGTTTTTTTAAATTTAATTTATTTTACAAATAAATTAATAATAATATTAATAATAATAACAACAAATTAGTGCTGTCAGCGTAAACGTCATTAGTTAAAATGACGTTAACGCTGACAGCACTAATTTGTTGTTCCAGAGAGCAAGCCAAACACTGGTCTAGAAAAGGACGATCTCTAGTAGTGCTGCACTACTAGTAGATTTTGTTTTAACCTCCTAGGACCTGGTGTCCACATATGTGGACATAACATTTATGAGACCAAAATACAAAATTTTGCTCTTCAAAAACCTGATATCCACTTATGAGGGAGGACATTACACTGCCCCTGTTCAATCGAACTTTAAAATGAATGTCCTCATATGTGGATCTCATTTTTTTGAGAAACAAAAAAAAGATAGTCCGAATCTGATGTCTTTGTTTTCACATTCATCGGATCCCAATCAACCCAAATGGCACAGAGAAATTAAAAATGCATGCCATGAAAGAGTTCAGGTCTTAGGATGTTAAAAATGTCCCTGCTGATGAGACCAGTGAATGTGGGGCGACGGTGGCAAGAAAAAACTCCCTCCTGGAGGAAGAAATCTTGGGAGGACCAGGCTCTCTGGGAGGACCCTTCCTCCTGAGGGCAATACTTACCAGTACTTGTCCTCCAGTGTGCGATGGTGGGCTGGGACGAGTGTTGTTTCTTCTCAGCATGATGATGACCTTCCTTCCATTTCCTGTTTCAGAACTGAGAATGAAGACAAAACTGGTTAACAAGGTAACAGGACATTTAAAAATTCTCTCACTTCAGGATGAGATGCTGTGTCTTCTTACGTTTCTCTTGTAAAACAGCATGTAGGCCGAGTGCTGCTGTTCCTCACAAGCTGCCGATCCGGTTGTGTGGAGCACCTGTGCGTCATTATAGGTGAGCCAGCGATCTGATGTAGAGTGCTGACTCTCCTCAGGATGGACAGAACTACAGATGTAGTGTCCTGAAATCACATTAAGACAAATGAATCCAACTTCTGGAAGTCAGCTGATTCAAGCAAACAGTGATTTTGACTTAGTGCTTCTTAGAACATCAAAAGCTTTTGTGTGTGAGTCCTTCACTGAAAAGTAGAAAGTTTTCATTTTCTGTTTGTAACAAGTCTGTTGTTTTACCTGATTCTGTGCCTCCATAATGACTGATGATGCTGACAAGACTATAACAGCCACCACCCTGAGAAGGAACAAATCCAAAGAGTGTTAGTTTCATAAAGTCTCACATCAGAGCCATAATTAAGCTGATTTGCTGAGGCTACGTCCACACTAATGCGTTTTCGTTTGAAAACACATCGTTTTCTCTCCGCTTTGACCTCCCGTCCACACTGAGACGGCGTTTTCCTCAAGGAAAAACACAGCATCTTGAAAACGCTCTCGAAAACGCAGACTTTCTAAAACGATGATGCATTTTAGTCATGTGATGCAGTCATGTGAGCAATTAAACAAAGATAGCCGAGTGCATTTTACAGCAGTTGTTTTGATTGCTCTCAACTTTGACAGCCCTAAAAAAGATTAATATCAGTTTGTACATGCTCCGGATAGCTTTTCTTCAAATTCTGTAATCCTCACTCACTTTTGCGCAT
This sequence comes from Rhamphochromis longiceps, assembly GCF_057381845.1. Classification (NCBI taxonomy): domain Eukaryota; kingdom Metazoa; phylum Chordata; class Actinopteri; order Cichliformes; family Cichlidae; genus Rhamphochromis; species Rhamphochromis longiceps. Next base: position 29,392,447 of record NC_140562.1, on the reverse strand, counting down.
GCGCAGGACTGGAACGTAAGCGTTTTCGGCCGTTTCAATGCAGACGCACAACTATTTGAAAATGACTGAAAACACTAGTGTGGACACGGAGTTTTCAAATCTATCAGGGCTAGTGTGGACGTAGCCTGAGACGTTCTGCAGTCTGTTTTTACCTGATTGGATGGCACCACCAAGTCCCTCTGCAGCCTGACGGGGTCATCCACCTTCTTAATGTTGTAGGTTTGTGTAAAGCCAAACCTCTTCAGATGCAAGATCAGGACTCTGGCAGAAAAGAAGAAAAAAAACACAAACAAGGTAGAAAATAAGAAGAATGAGTGTCAAACACAAACAGAAGATGGGAGAAAACGACTGCTCAAGTATTGTCTCGAAAAACTCTGATATTTGATGCGCCACAGTTTGGAAACCTGGTCAGTCGATCACTTCTGATGTGACCTTACTCACCTTGGCAGTGTATCAAAAGACGACTTCAGTTCTGAGGCCGTCCCTCCACAATCACAGCGAAATTCTATTTCTTGTTCCTGAACAACAGCACAGAGAAAACAGGCTTTATGGTAGAAAGAAATCTCAACATATGCACACACACATACGCACAAACACTAACAAAAAAGGTGTGTTAAGATCGCTGACACTACAACTCTATTGGAATTTGTGATCTTACCTTCAAGTATGTCTCTAACATGTTTATAATAGACCCCTCTGGAACAAGGTCAAGAGACAAGCTGGTGAAGTCCTCGTGCTGTGATGATTGGTGACCACAGCTACACATTTCAGGAGTAACGTAGTTAAAGTAAAGATCAGGTAGGTGGAAAAGAGGTATATGAAAATATTGCAACCAGCTCTGCGTTTCTGAAAGACAGGCTTACCTCTTGCATGTCCTCATGTTTTCCATTTTAAAAATGTGATGCTCTTCTACTGGGCAGGTATAACTTTGGCCCAGGAGAGCTGCGTTCCTCTCCAGGTGAGGTGCGAGCCTTTTGACCTCATTGAGGAACAATGTTAGGAATTCATGAGCGTCCTGAAAGAAAAGCAGAGAGATTTAAAACAGTACATCAAAATCAGAAGGTAAAGCAAAAAAACAAAATGTCCAAATAGCTGACGCACTTTCTGTGCACTGCCGGTGTATTCAGGAGCTTGACTGCTGAATGCCTTCTTAAAAGCTCTTAGGTGGTGATCTTTAAGGCCATAATCTGTTGACTCATGACAGTCCCTGACATCAATGAGCCTTCTGTAGAAAGGAAAGGGTAAACAGACATTTCTGCTGTTAGATCTCTTTGTTCTTCAGGTTTTTGAAGAAAGTAGAAGGTTGACGTAGCGCACCTTAAGAGCTGAGCTTCTGGATCTGTGCTCCACAAAACCTCCTGACGCCTGATGTCTCTTATGAACTCCTCAATGTTGAGGAGGCTCTGCAGGCAGGAGTTCATGTAGCAGGTGTTTCCGATGTTTGGAAACCTGACACACACGCACAACGTTTACAGTATCAGTGTAAAAGAATTCATTTTCTCCACTTTGACAAAGTGAGCTTTGGTCTTTGTGCACCACGTGTACTCACCCGAAGCAGTCTATAGTCCCAGTTTGACTGTCTATTATTTCTCCACCGCATGCTACACTGCTCCAAAAAGGTAAAAACACAAACACAAAATTAGGAAAGATGTCAGGATGCTGAGCAGTGTATGTGCATGGATGCATGAGCTTTGAAGTTGAAACATTTTGGAGGACGTCTTTCTCTTACCTGTTAAACACATGCTCCCATCCACTCTCTTGGTCCAGAAGCTCCATAATCCAAGTGTCCCAACTCAGGTCTGCTGGGATCGTTTCCGTGGTGCTTCTTACCTGATATAAATATATAGGACATAGCTGTGTGCCTCATTGCTCTTAATTGCTCTCATTTAACTGTGATGAGTAAATGCTTGATGACAGTGACTCTTTCCATAAAACATACCTTCCCGGATTTAAAAAGAGTCTTCACAGTGTTGCTCTCTGCCTCTGCATCGCTGTCAGTTTGCTGCAGAGGACGAACAAACATAAGTTTATTAAAAAGTACATTTTAAAGAGAATGTGTATTTCATATGTTTTGTGTAAAAGCAAACCGAGGAACAGCAGAAGATGTGTCTCCATTTTCTCTTCTTTTGGCCATTTTCAGGGTTAGCTGGTGTGGCAGCAACAGAAGCATCCGGGATGCTGATGAGGACAAAAGTGTAAATGTTGTGGAAATTTATAAGAAGGAGTACATTTTGCTAATACAGATTGCTAATAAAAGTGAATAACTGTAATGGAATACCAACATGAACAAAATCATGTATTTTATACATTTACACTCTACATTTTCAAACGCTAATCTCTGCATCCATATAAATAATAGACAAGACTAGAAGGAGTAAAAAAGATGTAAATACACAAGGTGGAAGAAAAATGCCAATAAAAGGGAAATAAAAGAGCTCCAACTCAACCACTGCTATAAATATCTCCAGCAGCATTAAAGACTGGCGCATTTCTTTACCTCTGATGAGACGTAGAAGGAATTTCCTTCTCTGCCACGTTTTGTTTGTGTAATTTCTGTTTAGAAACAAGAAAACCAACATCAGTAATGGCATAAAACAAACATACCAAGTGGGTCTCTCCATGAAAAGTGTCCAGTTAGAAAATTTGGTATTATTTCATATTATTTATCACTTTAGTGAGCTGTCAGCTCATGAAGCAGATATAGGAATATCTTTAAATAAAATAAAAACAATTTATTCATGCCTTAAATTGAGTTTTAAAGTTTGTCCTATGAGATACAAAATCCTTCATTTGGTTCTGATCAAAATTCAGTTTTTACAGAAATCATCCATGAAGCTTCAAAAATGCTTATTCACCATAAAAAATATTTAGAGAAACATCCTGCAAGTCTCTTCGAACTTACCTTTCTGTGAAAAAAAAACGTTTAAACATCTTTGAACTTAATTTGAGGACATGGCTGTGTGCTAAATTGCTCTTAATTCTTCTCATTTAACTGTGATGAGTAAATGCTTGATGACAGTGACTCTTTCCATAAAACATACCTTCCAGAATTTAAAAAGAAACCAGCGACACTTTTTTTGTGTCTTCACAGTGTTGCTCTCTGCCTCTGCATCGCTGTCAGTTTGCTGCAGAGGACGAACAAACATACGTTTATTAAAAAAGTAAAGTCACTTTAAATTAACAAGTGCAATTTAAAGAGAATGTGCATTTCATATGTTTTGTGTAAAAGCAAACCGAGGAACAGCAGAGGTGTCTCCATTTTCTCTTCTTTTGACCATTTTCAGTAACAGGAGCATCCGGGATGCTGATGAGGACAAAAGTGTAAATGTTATTTTTCAAAGTGCAAATTTTTAACAAGGAGTACATGCTGGAGATTGCAGATAAAAATTAATAACTGTAATGGAACAAAATCATGTATTTTGTACATTTACACTCTACATTTTCAAACGCTAATCTCTGAATCAATATAAATTATAGACAAGACTAGAAGTAGTAAAAAAGATGTAAATACAAAACACCAATAAAAGGGAAATAAAAGAGCTCCAACTCAACCACTGCTATAAATATCTCCAGCAGCATTAAAGACTGGCGCATTTCTTTACCTCTGATGAGACGTAGAAGGAATTTCCTTCTCTGCCACGTTTTGTTTGTGTGATTTCTGTTTAGAAACAAGAAAACCAACATCAGTAATGGCATAAAACAAAGTATATGGTATGAAAATACAAAATCCTTCATTTGGATTCAAAATTCAGTTTTTACAGAAATCATCCAAGAAGCTTCCTTAAAAGTTTCAAAAATGCTTGTTTACCATAAGAAAATATTCATAGAAATGTGCTGCGAGTCTCTTCAAACTTACCTTTCTGTGAAAAAGAAGTTTAAACATCTTTGGACTTGATGTGATCGCAGCCAAAATCTCCTCAGCTTTGCAAAAGTTCAACTGAAAACAAGCAGTCAAAGGTTGTATATTTATAAACTTTCAGCATAGAACGTTCATACCCTGAACAGCAAACATCATCATTATGATGTATGGGGCAAATTTGCATATTTTGGAATGTATGCTCATTTGAACTGCATGGTGCTCGTCTCCAAGCAACTGCTACACAAAACAGGTCAAGTCAAGTGGCTTTTATTGTCATTTTAACCACGTGCAGAGGTGCTGTACAGAGTGAAATGAGACAGCGTTCCTCCGAGACCCTGGTGCTATATATGACATATACGGACAAACCCAGGACTACATAAAGTGCAGTGTGCATAAATTGCAAAAATAAACAAGACAAAACAGTGCAAAACGTGACAGAACAGGACGAAACAGACACAAGACAATGGAAATGTGCAAAATGCTGAGTATTGTGCAAAAGTAACTTGGTGTCTGTATGTATGTGTATGAGTGTGAGATACTGCAGACAAGTGCTTGGTAGTGACATGTGTGAAGGTGTGCGTGTGCCAGTGCAGTCACTGAGTGTTCAGGGGTCTGACGGCTTGTGGGAAGAAACTTTTCCGTAGTTTGGTAGCGAGGGCCCGGATGTTGTGGGACCTCTTTCCAGAAGGCAGCAGGGTGAAGAGTGTGTTTGAAGGCTGTGTGGGGTCCTCTAGCAAGCGGGTGTTATAAGGAGGGGAGAGGGGCTCCAATGACCTTCTTAGCTGCTCTCACAATCCGTTGTAGGGTACTGCGATCCAATATGCTGCAGTTACCATACCAGACAGTGATGCAGCTACTTAGGATGCTCTCATTAGTCCCACTGTAAAAGGTGGTGAGAATGGATGGTGGGAGATGGGCTTTCCTCAGCTTCTGCATGAAGTAGAGATGCTGCTGGGCCTTCTTGGTTATGGAGCTGGTGTTGAGGGAGCAGGAGTGGTTCTCCGCCAGGTGGACACCAAGAAATCTGGTGCTCTTGACGACCTCCACAGAAGATCCATTCATGTTAAGTGGGCAGTGATCTCACTGTGCTCTCCTGAAGTCAACGATCTCTTTTGTTTTGTCCACATTCAGAGACAGGTTGTTGACTCTACACCTCTACAGATGGCCCACAGTGCAACCCTTCAGCTTCCTAGTAGATGCACCTATATACAAATTTAAAGACCTAGGAGACTTACTTCTCGTCACAGAGTTGTAGCATTCACAACATTTTCAGAAAACTTGAACTCAAGGTCAAAGTCACTGATATTCAAACTGACCCCAGAACTTTAGTAGATGCACCAATGGCATCAATTCAAAATCCTGCCCCTCGTTCTCGACCAAGCTGAGTATACAATTATGAAACAATCATTTCCCATTTTATTTCACTATCTGTAACTAAGACAAATAAACAGTATTTGGGACACAAGTCACTATTAAAGTGGTTAGTGAGACTCCACATCTGATAACAGTATAACACACTGCTTATTTATGTAAAATTGTCATCAATAAATGTGTTCAAAACAGAAGCTACACTGGCTTTAAAAGTTTTTCTTAACTCTGACTACCTGTCTGCTCTTACCTGTTTCTTTTGCTCTCTGCTGTCTTCATCCTCCATCCAACTCTACAGCTATTGTTAGGGATGACATGATGAAACTGAAGGATGTCTGGGCACCGAAAAAAGAAAAGAAGAGAGATTGGATTAGGCTGCAGCTGGCGTGCCATTCTCTCACTTCAGGATGAGATGCTGTGTCTTCTTACGTTTCTCTTGTGAAACAGCATGTAGGCTGAGTGCTGCTGTTCCTCACAAGCTGCAGATCCAGTTGTGTGCAGCACCTGTGCGTCATTATAGGTGAGCCAAGGATCTGATGTAGAGTGTGGACTCTCCTCAGGATGGACAGAATTACAGATGCAGCAGCTGTTTCCGATGTATGGAAACCTGACACACAAACAAAAGTTTACAGTATCAGTGTAAAATAATTCATTTTGTCCAGGTTGAGAAGGTGAGCTTTGGTCCTTGTGCACCACGTGTACTCACCTGAAGCCATCTCTGGTCTGAATTTTATTTTCCATTATTTATCCACCGCCCAAATGTTTCACTACGCTACTGCAAAAAGGTAAAAACACAAACACACAATTAGACGCTGAGCACTGGATGTGCATGTATGCTAGTGATGTGACGTTCTGTATTGAGGCTCCGAAGCTTGTGTCGAGTAATGGAGGGGGCGTTTCCGCGATGAGCGTATCGAGGCTTGCTTCATTTATGGGAGGAGCTGAAAATGATGACGTCCGAAGCCTCGCTGCCCGGCTGTACCACGTGACTGGTTCATGAAGTGGTTCGAACTTTGCTGCGAGATGTGACAGCGATACAAACCCCTCAGACTTCAATCAAAATGTGGGTGTTTGATGGAGAGCTGCGGTTAGTGAGAGTTGGAGACAGCTGGGAGGCAGTTTGGAGGTTTATGAGAGTGAGGAGAGAAACTCAGGAGAGAATGGAGCCAGCTAAGAAGAGGAGGATGTCCTCCCCTGTGTGGGAACATTTTGATCTTATTCCTCCCAACAAGGTATTTCTACAGAAGATGTATTTTCATAATACTGATGGTGCAATACAATTTAAGTTAAGCTGTATTTACTTTTGTACAAGGTGAAGTGTTTGCTATGTGCCAGGGAGCTGGGATATAACAACAACACCTCATCCATGCTTAGGCACTACAGAGCTTTGCATGAGAATAAGGGGAACACCGATTGTGGAGCAAGACCAGGTGAGCCATCAAATGCCATGATAATAATAGCATGCCGTAATGTTACTAAATGATATAACAATATTATACAACTGTAATAAGTTACGTGTGTGATATTTATATTTGTGCTTTGTTTTTATTGTCTTTCCTCAGGAGAACAATCTCAAATAGATGAAGACCTGGTTAGCATGGTGATTGAGGACTCCCAGCCATTTAGCATTGTGGAGGACAAAGGATTTATAAGATTTGTTAAATCATTAAATCCTAGCTATGTTCTCCCCACTAAAAAGGTCATAAAAGCAGTGAAAATTTAGTTTTTACTGAATAAAATATGGGCAGGACTGACGCCTCAGTGTGTAGCTGTCCATACCTCAACGTTACAAAAGCACAACCACTGTCCACACCCCAACCACACCTCACCTCACAGTAAATGATCATTTCCATTTTAAGCATTTCCAAATAATCATTTTCCATACTGCCAGTATAAATATACACAGTATACTGCATCACTACAATATACATGTTTTACACACTCCTTTTGTTGTTGACATTTACAGGCTGTGTGCAAAAGGCCACACTCTTCAAATTCATGCCAACTAATATTTTTACGTCCAGTAGGTGTCCTACTAGAGCAAATGAAGCTTCAAGAAGCTTTGCGCTGGGGTGAACCAATTGGATGAAAAGCTTCAGTGCTTCATCTGCCCATCACTAATGTATGCATGAGGTTTGAAGTTTAAACATTTTGGGGGACGTTATTCTCTTACTTGTTAAACACATGCTCCCATCCACTCTCTTGGTCCAGAAGTCCCAACTCAGGTCTGATGGCATTTTTTCAGTGGTGTTTTTAACCTCTTGGGAACTTTCACTACATTCCTTACTTGATGCAGAAAGAAGAAACGAGTCAGCGATGCATAGCAAGCACAACAAGACACCAAACAAATATTCTCTCTCTGGAGAACAGCATTCGACCACCAATGCTTATTTTGACCCGCAATTTGCCAAAGTATTAAAAGCACTTACCTGGGGTTGTCTGTAATTACACCCTGGGGACATTCTGGTTGTCCTGCTCGGGGGTAGATGACCTGCACTGGATCCTACGAACTTCCTGTTAGCTTATAGTGCATTAGCTAACAGGCATATTAGCTAAAACTGACTGAAGCTCAAACAGGCTAAAAACAACATAAATAAAACCCTCAAGGATTTATTTTGGTATAGCAGTTGAGGTGGTTAAGTTATCTGTGCCTTGATATCTCTCTTAGGCTGAAAACACGAAGGGTCCGACCCCCAATTCCTTTACTCATTGCTGTTAAAGTTAAGCTAACATAGCCTGTTTTGGGTCTCCAAGTTAGAAAACGTTACACCGATTAGAGTAAGACTCATGAGTTGAATTGTAGTTACGTTACAGCTTGATCCCCAGTTTTGGCACACAGTTGAGCATATTATTTAAAATCAAATTAAACAATATTAAAGTCAGTTTATGGTAAGGTAAATAATATTTTACATTTTTCTTCAGTCAGCTATGTTGTGTGAACAGGGTCTGCAGAACAGCTAGCCTATTTTGACACCTCATTGACTTTAACAGCACTAATCTTATTCCCTCCGGGGGGGTTTTCAGCACCAGGTCTTTTTTTTCTTATTGTAATGCAGTGTTAACTCTGTGTTGTGGTGTCTCTTCTGATGTAATGTGTACACGCGGGTGGATGACCATGGAAAAGTCCGAACAAAAGGAGGATGAGGCTCATTATCAGCGTAGTTATGAACCCTGTAAACTACTAAACATTTTCAAAACTGAAATATGAAACTGAAACAAGCAAACTGTCACTGCACTAACTAAAACTGAGCTGGATTAAAAACAAAAAGTGAAATTACTTAGAATTAATTAGAAAATACTTGAGTACAATAACAGTATTATTGTCTCTGCTTTGGTCTCTTGACCACTAGATGGCAGCAAATGCATAGATTTCCATGACTCTGGCTTAAATAATTAAAAGGGCATTTTGCCCATTTCTTTTTTCTCGCATATCCTTATTTTTTTCTTTTCTTATTTTTTATCATAGCTGGGCATCCCTATTTCCTTTAAAACATTTCAAATCCATATTCATATGCTTTCACTCAATTTTAGGGCAGAATATATTACAGCTGTTTTTTATTTCTTCTTCAATATTTACATTGGGGGGGATTTGAGTTTTGAAACTGGTGAAATCTCCACACAAATAATTTAGTTTTTGGCTATTTCCTGTTACTGTTGCTCCTGTGTAAGTTCAAGTAAGTTCAAGTGATGTTCTTGTGTATGAATTTATAATGCACTCACACACACACATACTCTGCTGGTGGCCTGAGCATCACTGCTCAGTATGTGGGTGGTCTTGCCAGGTGGAGGAGAGAGCGATTAACACCAGGCCTGCCCAAAGGGAAAAGAAGGAGCGAGGGAGAGAAAATAAGAGACGTAAGACAAGATAGACATCTGTCTGCCAGATGTGCTGGGAATAAAGAAGTTAGTTTATGAAATAGACAGAAGGGAATGAAAAGGGTTTTGGTCATGGCACTCACTGACAACTGTGTTGGCTGTGACTGAAATAATACTTATTCTGTCTGTGATTCATGTTCAGTTGCTCTTTCTAAATTTCCTGTGTGTGTGTGTTTGGTCTTTCTTGTCTGTCATCTTGTTATATTCATAACACAAAGACAGCCACGTACTCACTAACACTTGCTCTCTTTCCATCTCTTCTGCTGTTCGTGCAGACTGCAATTACAGCCTACAGTATAAACCAGTGATGACCACCTGTCAAAACATGTCCAGTAAATGTGTGTCTGTTAGGAAGGTGTTGAGGGGAGGGAATGAAACAGGTTTTACATACAGAGGAACAAAATACTGGTTCCAAGTATAAAGTCATTTCTTTGCATTATTTAATAGCCACTAAAAATACTCTAAAATTTTTATTGTTGAGAACTTACACTACATGGATAAAAGTAATGGGCCACACCTCTCAATCTTTGAATTCAGGTGTTTTTAGTCTGCTTTTACAAACATTAGTGAAAGACTAAAGAGCTCACTGAATTGGACTGCGTTGCTGTTATAGGATGTCGCTACAGGAATTCCTCTGGCATTAATATCAGTATAAGAAGGTGTTTTCAGGGTAATGAAAATGTACTCAAAAGAAAGTTTCATTTGCACAACTTTTAAAAAATTTCATTTCATTTATTGAAACTAATGAACTCGTTTCAAATCAAATACTCTTTTTTTCCCCTTGAATTTGAAGCCCAACTTTGAAACAAACATGTCATACTTTCCTTCCCTGATTTGCAGTGTTTGGTTTCTTTATTTGGTGATCTTATAGAAGTATTACATGATATTTGCAAATTCTTCCTTTGAGGTTCAGCTTTTGGTTGAGCGTCTTTTCTTTTCTTCCCCCCCCCCCCCCCCCCAGGTCCTGAGGAGTCAGTGTTTCTTTCCCGTGCAGCATGTGTGAGTATGTGTGTGTGGTTTACAGCTGTTTACATAGCTCACAGTGGGTGATCTCTGTTCAACAAGACCAACCTCTGAGATTCAGGCATTTCGAAGGCCTATAAACTCTGGATGAAAGCTGAAGCCAAATTAATAAAGTTATAACAGGATAAAGATGTGGCTAGTTACACAACGCGACATTAAAACTGCCCTCGTAAATGACCGACCACTCCTGGTCATAAAACGCAGCATGAAGAAGAATACACTGTGTTTGTATACACCCTGTTCGCATTAAATCTTGTGCATGCGGGGCCTTTTCTTGGTTTGTCTTCATCCCCGCTGGATCATTTGTCCCTCATAATGAGACAATAAGTGAGTGTGGAAAGGCAAAATCAAACAAAGCTTTTACTTCATGTTGACTCCATGTGAACAACAATGGCGAGGTGTGTTACCTGGAACCGTTAAAATGCATTTTCACTGATGCTCTAGTTATTGGGTGCTATGGGTTTTATCCCACCTGGCTCTGCAGTACTTGTTGTTCTTTCTGACTTGTTAAACTCAGCCTTCGCACACAAGTTGGAAACCAATAAATGCTGGAAAATAAAGTGAATGAATTCTTTTAAAGATGTAATCCTCTGTCATGCAAATATTTAAAATCTGAATATAGAGCATGATGAAGTATGTGTGTGGCCAAAGTTAGTGCATGTGTGGCATATCGGTATGCATCACTCATATTTTGGGCGAGGAAGCAAACAGCTTCAATAGTATCCTCTCTGTCCAGCAGGGCAAACTCAGGAGAAGATCTAGAGCAGAAAAACGTGAAGGCGAGGCTGCTCTACACAAAGAGCTGAAGGAAAAGTGTATAACTTATAAATGAGCATACTTCTCAGGATGACGTGGCAAACACAGCAGCTGCAGTATTTGCCCACTTGGGGGCGGCATATTGAAATGTTTTCACCTTTCATGAACACATTGTCACAAATAGTTACCCACTTGCACAACCTGCAGATACGCCTAGCACTTTTAAGGAGACAATGATTCAAACCTCGTCTCACATGCAGTTTTTTTCTTTATCCCTGAAAATGAAATGTCTCTGGTGGCTTAAAAAGAAATCACGAGAGCTGACGCAATGAATGAACACAGTATGGTGAGCAATTAAAACAATAAGCACTTTTGTTTGTCTGCCTTTAGCAGATGCTTGCTGTGCAATGCCGCAACAATTTGTTCTGGAGCCTCGTGTTTTTGCATGTTGCTTTGTTTTTCGAGCCAGAATTGGGATAAGAAAGCAGCAGAGCTGGGGAGCTTCTTGATTTAGTTTTACAGCATGTCTTTTTAATTTACTGGGATATTACGTGAGATATGGTAAAAACAAAGCAAGAAACAGACTTTAAAAAAGATGTATTTGTGAGAAAAAAGAGAAAAAAACTGAGCAAAATGAAACCAGCCCCTGGTCATTGTGCATCAAGCCTTACAGTTTTTTCCAGTCGCTAACAAGCGTTTGTCCAAACAGTTGTCACATTTGCAAAACTCTAAACACAATTAGCACAGCATCGGTCTGTTGTGGCCATACCATTCTTACATTTCATGTCGTGTTCACCCAATATGCAGTCAGTGAACACATTTCCACAATGCTTACATTTTCTTAACAGACAAGCTATACCTCCCAACAAAATTATGGACTGTTTTTGTAGTATTTACGAATGTTAACACACAACATCCCACAATAGCAAAAACAATATTCCAAACCGTAGATACAGTATAAAAACCTCTGCTTCTGCAATGATATCAGTACAAAAACAATATCAATATCAAAAATATATATCAGCTGATAATAAACAAACAATTGAATAATTGACACACAGCTGATTTATGTTGGGTAAATTGGGCCAACGACAGCTTCTTCCATTCTGGCTTAGACTCAGTGGGGTTTATAAGGCAAGACCTTGAGGAGTGATGTTTTTGGAAACAAAAAAAAGACAAACACTGTAATGTCTGGTCGAGGAAGAGTAAGAGCAAGGGGCCCAGGGAGAAGAGCAGGCCCAAGGAGAGGGCAAGGTAGAGGTGTAAGAATGCGTGGTGGTGGCATTCCAAGGGCTGCAAGAACAGTAGTCAGTGATGAAATTCGTGCCACTATCATTGACCATGTAATCAACCATGGTCTTTCACTAAGAGAGGCTGGTGAAAGAGTGCAGCCCAATTTGAGGCGGTCAACGGTTGCCTCCATTATACGCATCTTTCAACAAACCAACAGGTAAGTATTGCATTTTACATGGATTGTTTCTATTCTCACTTGACATGTCAATATGGTCATACAGTAATGCATATGTTGAATTTTTTGTCTTTCTAAAGAATGCAATGTCTTCCACCCTCTGGGGGAAGAGGAAAGCTCCTCAGTAATGACAGGAGCTTGCCATTGTAGAAATGGTTACTGCAAATAATGCAATAAAACTGCGTGAAATTCAAACTAGAATTGTGGCGGACCATGAGATATTTGACAATATCGATAGAATCAGCCTCACAACCATTACGCGGACATTGTCCAAACACAGAGTGCGGATGAAGCAGCTCTACGCTGTTGCCTTTGAGAGGAACAGTGAGAGGGTCAAGGAGCTACGACGACAATATGTCCAGGTATAGTGTATATTCAATCCAATGTCCAGTTCTATAAGCTTTGCACTTTGCAAGTAGGTAACCTACACAATACTAGGTTACAGTACAGTATGGTATACAGTAATAACATGACTTACATAAACTTTGTTTCAGAGAGTTATGGAATTGGAGGCCAACCAGGCCCCTCATAAATTCATATACATCGATGAGGCAGGATTCAATCTGGCCAATAGGCGTCGACGTGGACGAAATGTAATTGGAAAAAGGGCCACAGTTGATGTGCCAGGACAGAGAGGGGCAAACATTACCATGTGTGCAGCAATTGCAAATGCAGGATTACTCCTTCACAGATGTCAGGTTGGACCCTATAATACAGAGCGCTTGCTTGCCTTTCTCAATGATCTCCACCAGCGCCTGGTTCCAGAGCAAGGTCAGGAGGGTGAAAACATGAGGACCTTTGTAATTACCTGGGACAATGTGGCTTTCCATCACTCGCAAGCAATAACAACATGGTTTGAAGTCCACCCAAGACTGGTAAGTCTCTTCCTTCCACCCTATTCACCTTTCCTCAACCCCATAGAGGAGTTCTTTTCTGCATGGAGGTGGAAGGTTTATGACCATCAGCCACATGACCAGATGTCCCTCCTCGAAGCCATGGATGCTGGCTCCAGGGACATCACAGTTGACGATTGCCAAGGGTGGATCCGACATACCAGGCGGTTCTATCCCAGGTGCATCGACTTGGATAACATCAGATGTGATGTTGATGAAAAAATGTGGCCTAACCCTGAAGATCGCAGAGATTAGATGCAAAGTTTTTGCCTTTTTTTTAGCCCCCCTCCCCCTCCCCCCCTTTTGATCTTGGCTTTTTGCTGTTGTTTTTTTGTTCAGAATGCTCTTGTGTGTTTCATGGATATTTTGTTCACTGTAAGCAATACTGTAAAACTTTCTCTGTCCTATCATACTGTGTTTCTACTGTACCTCCTGTAGTAAACAGTAAAGAAACATAAACTTGTTTGCTTTTTACTGGAATGCTTTTGAATGTGAACATTACTGTACATGTGGACATACAGTTACCAACCAAGACATTTCTGGTGTCAAAATGGTGGATTGCATGTTTCGCATGCAAATACCTGTAAAACTGAAACATAAAAGTCTATGCAGTTTTTGTAATGTCAATAATAGCCAGTATTTTGAAACCTGGTGTACTTTGATTGACTGCATGTACCTTGTGAAGTGAAAACAAGTGTTATTCTTTGACAGACTAATTTCATTTTGAGTCAGATTTATAGTGTTTTTGTACAGTTAGTGTGTGCAGAGAAAGATGTGTTCTATTTTGAAATGAAGAGTTAGTATATATTTAACAAAATGTATTTTTGAGAAGAAAATTATCCATTTGGCCAATTGTGTTTTGTAGGTGTGAGTCTGTGTTAAGAGTTTAGAAAAAGTATCTGAAGTATGGGTAGGCGCTTGTTAGCGATTGAAAAAAACTGTAATGCACAAATGCGTATAAAGCCTCAAGTGGCCATGAAAGAAACTGCAGCTTTTCGCACACATGCCTTTCATAAAAGTGTCCATGAATGCTTTGCTCAATAATGAAGTGAAACAAAATGTAAATGTGGCCAGAAATCTCTGCCAGTTTGCTCAAATTTGTGTCACATGCGTGTGAACATGAGATCAGTTTATCTGAGATTTATCTTGCTCAGTTTCCTGCTGTAAGTAAAGCAAACAACATTTTTGAGCACACACGAGGCCGCTCAAACATGTCTGCAGTTTTTCAGTGACAGCTGTTTGATGCTGCCACCATTCAAAATGTATGCGAGACCCACAAATCACTTCTTGCAAACATGTTTACGACATCTTACCCACCACATCCCGGCTCGTTCACTGCTGTGCACACATGAAAAAGTATAACAACACGTTTTCTCACTGTGTTTCTTGCACGCAGCTTTAGCTTGTGTATTTTATTTATGCGTTAATTATTGTGTCCTGCGTTGTGCCATTTTGTTGTTTTTGCCTGAAGTTGAACTTCTGATTGCTTTTGAATCTTTCTCTATCATTCATTTTGCTTTCATGATTTCAGAAACATTTTATTGCAGCATAATGGATCAGAAAGGATGTTTCCTCTTTGCTGCATTAACTGAGGTCCATACATCTGATTCAAAGCATATCTTTGTGAATGGAGCTGTCGCACAGCGCGCTCACACTCATACACCGTCGGCGGTCCCCTGACATGAAACAAACTCCCTCACATCGTTATCCACCTCCCATTCATCCATCCTCACTCAAAGACCAGAAAAGGATTTATTTGTGCGATCAGAAGTCTGCTGCAAAATCTGGCAACCATATGCTCGGACATATAAGTCTTTTATGCCTTTCAACTTGGTCTTTTTATTCACACATGTGCATGATTCTGCTCTTGTTTCATATTCTCATTGTTTTGAAGTGAATCTCAGCATTGTGTGGTTGATGACTTTGTGCCACTCGGCGATCCTTTCTGCTCTGTGTCTAAATGTTCGAGGGGGATTATGGTTCAAAGGGGCTGAGCTGAGCTTGTACAGATGACTCTGGCCTGCAGTTTCCCTCATGTCTACAAGTTGTCAGTAACACAGGGATGTATTACAGATTAGTTCCACAGCTCTGCTCGTCGGCTCTTCTGGCATTAATCTTATGTCGGCCTTAAGTGGATCACTAATTGCTTTAAAGAGTTCGGAAAACAGACTCCTCTGAAACATGGGATTCAGACTCACAATAGGCACGCATGCCTCTACTAATATTGCTTTTTTTCTGGGTGTATTAGGCTATGCTACAAATGAATGAACTGGACATCTTTTAGAAAATATTAGACTTAATGTATGATTTTGAGATTGCATTAAATATCAAGCATTCAGTTTTTTCCTGCCTGTAAACACAAACTGGACAAACTGGATTTTTCATGACATTACAGTTTTTTCTGAATGCTTAAACGCTAACTGTGATTCCTGTAGCACAATCTCTAAAACTATTCAGACTTATAGCAAAACCACTCACTGAGTTTGCAAAACTAAAAGCACAAAAACTGCTTTGCACTCAGTTTGCAATTTTGTAACACACACTTTGCAAAACTGTAGGCACAATTCACTGCACAACACTCAATTACCAAATTTCCAACACACTCCTAGCAAAAGTATACACATGTATGGCTATCATTAACACTAATTTGCCAACTGTCTGGCACACTTTCACATGTGAAAACTTTTTTAGATAATTCGTTCACTTTGCAATCAGCCTAAGCACTATAATACAGGTAAGCTCTGTGTGCGGAGTACAATGGAGGGAGTAGAAAGAGTGAGAAGTAGAGGAGGCCGAGGAAGAGGACGTGGAGGTGAAGAAGTAGGACGAAGAGGACGACAAGGACAAGGAGGAGCAAGAGGAAGACGAGGAGGGGGGAGAGGAAGATGAGGAGGGGGGAGAGGAAGGGTAGGAAGAGTAAGAAATAGAATTGCTGATGACATCAGAGCTACAATAGTGGACCATGTAATCAACCGTGGAATGACCCTGAGGGTAGCTGGCCAACTGGTCCAGCCTAAACTGAGCCGCTACACTGTAGCAAGTACCATAAGGACATCTTGAAATGAGAATCGGTGAGTATAGTCACTTCGCACAAAGATTTGTAGCACTGCCATATGCCAATGAGAAACACACCAATACCATTGATGTAAAAATACTGAAATTGTTACTTTACAGAATTGCTAGATGACCAGATGCTGGGGCAGAGGAAGCATGTTCACTGCAGACCAAGTAACCCATATAGTCATTATGGCGATTGCAAATAATCCTATACTTGGAAATAAACACTTGTGTTTGTTTTGATGTGTTTGAATAAACACCAGTACTTGAAGTTTGGATCCCTCTATGCTTATGGATCTATGACAGAAGTATGAGCTCAAACTGACATAGCCTACCTTGTGCACAGAGAAAGCAAAAGCCAGATGTGTTTTGTATTCATACCATCAGTGTGCAGTTGGCGCATTGTGTGCTTAGTAGATGATGGCTTGTGTGTACTGTTTGATACGGAAACACCATTTTTACGAAGGTGTGAAGAGTTAATCCAGCTGTGTTTGCTTTTGCAAGAGAACTACAATGTTTTGATGATTGGGTGACAGGTTTTCTTATTTGTGTGAAGAGTTTTGCAAAATTAGCCAATAGTTACAAAAAATGTGCTTAAGCAATCAGAAAAAACTGTAAGCACATTTTTTGTAACTATTGGCTAATTTTGCAAAACTCTTCACACAAATAAGAAAACCTGTCACCCAATAATCAAAACATTGTAGTTCTCTTGCAAAAGCAAACACAGCTAGATTAACTCGTCACACCTTCGTAAAAATGGTGTTTCCGTATCAAACAGTACACACAAGCCATCATCTACTAAGCACACAATGCGCCAACTGCACACTGATGGTATGAATACAAAACACATCTGGCTTTTGCTTTCTCTGTGCACAAGGTAGGCTATGTCAGTTTGAGCTCATACTTCTGTCATAGATCCATAAGCATAGAGGGATCCAAACTTCAAGTACTGGTGTTTATTCAAACACATCAAAACAAACACAAGTGTTTATTTCCAAGTATAGGATTATTTGCAATCGCCATAATGACTATATGGGTTACTTGGTCTGCAGTGAACATGCTTCCTCTGCCCCAGCATCTGGTCATCTAGCAATTCTGTAAAGTAACAATTTCAGTATTTTTACATCAATGGTATTGGTGTGTTTCTCATTGGCATATGGCAGTGCTACAAATCTTTGTGCGAAGTGACTGTACTAACCGATTCTCATTTCAAGATGTCCTTATGGTACTTGCTACAGTGTAGCGGCTCGAGTTAGGCTGGACCCGTTGGCCAGCTACCCTCAGGGTCATTCCACGGTTGATTACATGGTCCACTATTGTAGCTCTGATGTCATCAGCAATTCTATTTCTTACTCTTCCTACCCTTCCTCTCCCCCCTCCTCATCTTCCTCTCCCCCTTCCTTGTCTTCCTCTTGCTCCTCCTTGTCCTTGTCGTCCTCTTCATCCTACTTCTTCACCTCCACGTCCTCTTCCTCGGCCTCCTCTACTTCTCACTCTTTCTGCTCCCTCCATTGTACTCCGCACACACAGCTTACCTGTATTATAGTGCTTAGGCTGATTGCAAAGTGAACTAATTATCTAAAAAAGTTTTCACATGTGAAAGTGTGCCAGACAGTTGGCAAATTAGTGTTAATGATAGCCATACATGTGTATACTTTTGCTAGGAGTGTGTTGGAAATTTGGTAATTGAGTGTTGTGCAGTGAATTGTGCCTACAGTTTTGCAAAGTGTGTGTTACAAAATTGCAAACTGAGTGCAAAGCAGTTTTTGTGCTTTTAGTTTTGCAAACTCAGTGAGTGGTTTTGCTATAAGTCTGAATAGTTTTAGAGATTGTGCTACAGGAATCACAGTTAGGGTTTAAGCATTCAGAAAAAACTGTAAAAGCTTACGTAGGAAGGAGGGAATAGCTGAAGAGAGCTGAGTCAACCAGGGTGGTCCTCTGCTGCATACTCAGATGGGAGGCTTGTCAACACAGCGTCAGTCACCATTCACTCTAAACTCTCTCAAATGCTGCATCAGTTTGTTGATTTACTTGAAATAATAAGTTAAAATAAGTGAACTGCTGGGATCTCACTCAAATCATTAAACTAAAGTTTACAGTTTTTTCTGAATGCTTAAACCCTAACTGTGATTCCTGTAGCACAATCTCTAAAACTATTCAGACTTATAGCAAAACCACTCACTGAGTTTGCAAAACTAAAAGCACAAAAACTGCTTTGCACTCAGTTTGCAATTTTGTAACACACACTTTGCAAAACTGTAGGCACAATTCACTGCACAACACTCAATTACCAAATTTCCAACACACTCCTAGCAAAAGTATACACATGTATGGCTATCATTAACACTAATTTGCCAACTGTCTGGCACACTTTCACATGTGAAAACTTTTTTAGATAATTAGTTCACTTTGCAATCAGCCCAAGCACTATAATACAGGTAAGCTGTGTGTGCGGAGTACAATGGAGGGAGCAGAAAGAGTGAGAAGTAGAGGAGGCCGAAGAAGAGGACGTGGAGGTGAAGAAGTAGGATGAAGAGGACGACAAGGACAAGGAGGAGCAAGAGGAAGACGAGGAGGGGGGAGAGGAAGATGAGGAGGGGGGAGAGGAAGGGTAGGAAGAGTAAGAAATAGAATTGCTGATGACATCAGAGCTACAATAGTGGACCATGTAATCAACCGTGGAATGACCCTGAGGGTAGCTGGCCAACGGGTCCAGCCTAACTCGAGCCGCTACACTGTAGCAAGTACCATAAGGACATCTTGAAATGAGAATCGGTGAGTATAGTCACTTCGCACAAAGATTTGTAGCACTGCCATATGCCAATGAGAAACACACCAATACCATTGATGTAAAAATACTGAAATTGTTACTTTACAGAATTGCTAGATGACCAGATGCTGGGGCAGAGGAAGCATGTTCACTGCAGACCAAGTAACCCATATAGTCATTATGGCGATTGCAAATAATCCTATACTTGGAAATAAACACTTGTGTTTGTTTTGATGTGTTTGAATAAACACCAGTACTTGAAGTTTGGATCCCTCTATGCTTATGGATCTATGACAGAAGTATGAGCTCAAACTGACATAGCCTACCTTGTGCACAGAGAAAGCAAAAGCCAGATGTGTTTTGTATTCATACCATCAGTGTGCAGTTGGCGCATTGTGTGCTTAGTAGATGATGGCTTGTGTGTACTGTTTGATACGGAAACACCATTTTTACGAAGGTGTGAAGAGTTAATCCAGCTGTGTTTGCTTTTGCAAGAGAACTACAATGTTTTGATGATTGGGTGACAGGTTTTCTTATTTGTGTGAAGAGTTTTGCAAAATTAGCCAATAGTTACAAAAAATGTGCTTAAGCAATCAGAAAAAACTGTAATAGAGAGAAGGTCATTTAAAGCAGTCTTCCAAGAACGCATTGCTTAACTGTTCAGAGATTTTTATAGTTGGAACAAACACAGGAAAGCGTAAACTTGGGGTGTGGCATAAAGTCATGCTGGAGTCACAAAAAGCAGTGATCAGAATCATTTGGAGATCCAGTTGTCATCTATATAAGTTCCCCCAGTTTTGCAAGCTGTTCATTCTCGTTTACGTGCCCCACCCTCCCTCCCTTATTTTCAATTCTTTAACTTCTTCATTTCTACTTAGTCCATGGTGATCTGCCAGGCCCGGGAGCCGTCGCCAGTCCCCTTCGAGGCCTTCCCCAAACCGCGGTTCAATTCATGTCCAAGCATTCACCTTTACCTACTAAAACGCTGTCAAACCTAAAATGAGGACGTGGGCCCAACTAGTGAAATAAAGGTTATTGTATCTCATTTATAGTTTTAAAGTGTTACTGGGAGCATGGTAGGATGTCTTTGCAAGAGTCTTTTTAATTGAATTCACATCATGCAAAAAAACAAAGCAAACAAACCTAACTTGGGTGCTTTAAGGAGATGCAGTTGTGTTGCGTTGTATTTTTTTTTGACTTAACATAAATTTTGGCAGTGTGAAGCATGAGGGAGGGATGGCAGAGTTCACTTTCTTTTTTTATCCCTTCCTTGTTATTTCCCTTTTCAGAAAAGGGAAGCAAAACTTGGCCTGATGGCTGTGAGATAGACAAAGGTCAAACCAGATGCCAGGGAGTTCTTCAACTTCACTTATGTTCATAAAGCAGATAAATATACGTGTATGTAAATATACCACAAGTGGGGACTTAAAAAAGGCAGATTTAAAAAAGGTTCAATAATAATAATAATTATTAATAACAATTAACAATCAATAATTGTTTATGAGCGCTGGAGGTAGGAACGGAAACGGAGCAGCGTGGAGAAAGGCAATGTGCAGAGGAGAGAAAAGCTGTGAATGTGGACATTTTATGGGCTTCAGGGCAGCACAGAGTTGTGCAGCTGGTACAGATTTGTCTTTCAGGTATTACAAACTACCGCAACTTCTTGTTAGTCTTTTTCATGTCACAATCTAGCTAGGATTGAGTTAATGACAGTTATTCATTGTCCTACATCAGTTTGTAGTCTGGACCACAAAACTCCAGCGTGAACAGCAGGATGGATTTTCTCCTTCTTTAAACACTTAGGTGGCCGGTTATTCGATTTAATCGATTTAACCTAGTCAACTAATTTTTACAAGGGGTTAGATTTGATGGTGGGACTGTTGTGGAAGGCTCTATTAATAAGTTTATAAAGATATACAACTGATATTGAGCAGAACTGAATTCCACTTCCACAAGAGTCCCACTTTCTCACATTGTCATCTGGCAAAAATTAATAGCCAACGCCTGCTATGAGTTTTGAGCTGAACAAGGTATTTTTCAAGTTATAAAAAACAGAACAAAAAAATCTGCTTGCCTCAGCATATTGCACAATATTCTATATATTATTGTGCAAGATGATGAGAGCCTTTTGTAAAAATATGCAGTGTTCAGGGTATAATGTAAACAGGTTCCATAGGCAAGCTTAATTTTTAGCATGATTAAAAACATATTTATAAATTTAAATGTATTTAATTTATTTAAGAAACCATGGGCTGAATCCATCGCTGAGCCAGGCCATGGGCTCCAAATAGAGGACACCAGATTGATAGCTTCACTTTATGCTTATGATGACGATAACGATTGTTGGCACGCACTGGTGGAAAGCTTGCAGAAACAGGTCCAGAGCAGGAGGTCAGAGAAGTGTGTTTTCCTTTCCAGATCAAAATTAAACTGGAAATAAAAAGTGATCCACACATAAACAAGTGGCTGCATAAACAAGTCAAAGTGATATCTAGTTATCTGTCTGAACAATCCAAAATCATGGACCAAACCCTGGACCCAGTGGGTAGACTAGGTTTATATTGATGATGGTTGGTTTGCATGTTCATTGTGTGGGAAGCAAACTGAAATTAAACAGATAACCTGTGATGTTTTTAGCTGCAGTGAATTCAGGAAGGCTACTGGAGAGTTAACATCCAGTGATTTGGAAACCATAACAGTGTAGGCCCAGCATTAATATTTTGTTCACAGCTTTCAGTGTGTGTTTCTCCAGAACACAGCTGTAGTGTACACAATAATTAAAGAGGGGTTTCATTGTTACTACTTAGGAAGGTACAGCACAAAGTCAATAAAAGTGTGTGTCTTCCTTGAGAAGGGAAGCTGGAGACTTTGGTGAAGGCTAATAAAAATACAAGTAACACATCTGACTTTCACTGTATATTTATTATTAATAAGGGACTTGTAAGTGTGAGCCTTTCTCCTCAGAAAGAAAAGGTTACCCTCAAAACTAATGATAAATTATTACTGTGTAATACACACTCTCCAAACTGTGCCCATTTTTTCCTTGCTTGAACACATCAGTACTGAGTTTGGTTACAGCACAATCAACTGACATGACAAACATCCTCATCCATCATCATCACTACATGTTCTGTAACATTAAGACTTATAATCAGTGAGTTTTCTCCAGTTCCATAGATGCATAGGAAATTATATATTTACTTCTTTGTGCAGCTTTCAATAAACATCCAGATATCCATGCATTCATAATAACATGCCTGAAAGGCAAAGTTCACCTTTTGCACAAATTCAAACATGCAAAGCCTCGATCATTGGTGCTTTTTGCTTCAATATCAGTTTGAGTATTAACCACAAACAAGTAACTCTGTACAAGTGTGTACTGGAATGCTAGTACAAAAATATTTATATTAAAAGGGGAATTGGGAATTAGGACCCATTTAAGGGGAGAATGATCAGTAGATAATTCCAAAGCAACTATTATTTGTCCAACCAACAGCAATACCTGTGCAGTTATGCTCATAGTCCTGAAAAACAGTGCAGTTGTCAAAGGAGCCCGGAGGCCAGTACGTGAGTGTGGACCCAAGCGCAGACCAGACACAGAGACAACTGGTAGATTTAACACAAGCTTTATTTATAAGGCAAACGTGAACTTGAAAAATGCAAGGAAGGGATTCTTGGTGAGGTGTTTTGACATAGCATGACTGCAAACAGCTCATGAAGGCCTGTTACCAACTTGACTTAGCTGATAAACTGACAGAGAAGAGATTTACCATCTTAAATACTGTCTCACTGATTGCCAGGGATCAGGTTCAGGTGAGCTGTTCAGGTGAGATGAGGAGGACGGGGTGGATGCGAATGAGAACATGGGAACACTGGAAACCTACGGGCAGCTCACTCAGACCATCATAGCAGTAGATTGATTGTTTCAGTGAGTGTCTTTCTGAAGCTTGTGCTGTGTTTAGTGTTTTCATATGAAAGGTCTCTGATCCATATGTAATCTCTCAGAGCAGAGGAGGACTCCAGATGATGTCAGCGGGAAAAAGCTGGTTATGAGAACAGTAAAGATAAAGGAGGAATCATCGAAGATGATGGTTGAGGTAATAGTGATAATCACCCATTTCAGTTCTAAATTACTTGTTAATTACAGTCCTGTTTTGAACTGTTCTGTTTTATTTACTTATGAACATTTAATTATTTTTACTTATGAACTTATTTACTTATCTTTTTTAGTGGTCAGAGCTCAAACTGGTGGAAAAGGCACTTATTAAAGGACACCGTCCAATGAACCCCTGCCCGGTGTATGACAAGGCCAACAAGAAACTTTTCCTGTGTTGAACACAATATCACTGAAATGTACCAAAGAAAATGCTATGACAACAGGACCCGTCTCTGCTACATCACAAGGTACGATCTTGGAGAAACCTGGAGCAATGTGACCGATTTGACAGACAAACTGAGTGAAATAAAACACTGGTCCACATTTGCTGTTGGGCCAGGCCATGGTATTCCAGCAGAGAGTGATAGACTGATTATCCCAGTTTATGCTTAAACTTGTCGCAGTAGTGCTTCCCTCTCGCGTTGCTGTTGTAAACTAATTACATGTTTTGTTCAGTTCCCATTGTAAATCGTATGCACTCTCACTGTATAGTGGTAGTCATGGTGAAAACTGGAAATTTGGGGAACTGTTTAATACGGTATCAGTTGAGTGTGAAATGGCTGAACTTTCCAAAGACCACATCTACTGCAAAGCCTGTAATGAAAATGGCTATCGAGTGGAAGCAGTCAGTGATGATAATGGACATATCTTTACCATTCCCCAACCTGGAAACAAGCTGGACGGATCAATCGGTGGCCGCGTTACAGGACGCACTCGATGACGCAGACTGGGACATGTTCAGAAACAGCTCCGATGATGATGTCAACGTGTTTACGGAAGCGGTTGTGGGATTCATCGGGAAACTAGCGGATGATACCGTGGAGACAAAGACTATCACAACGTTTCCCAACCAGAAGCCGTGGGTGGATAAAACCATCCGCGATGCTCTGAGATCCCGCACCGCTGCCTACAACACGGGACTCACGACGGGGGACATGGACCCGTACAAAGCCGCGTCATATAACGTGCGGAGGGCGGTGAAAGAGGCGAAGCAGCGCTACGGGAGGAAACTAGAGTCACAACTCCAACAGAGTGACTCTAGGAGCCTGTGGCGGGGACTAAGTGTCACAGGCTGGGTCTCTGACCCAGCGCTCTGAGTTCATGTTTGTATTTGTCTCATTTTGTTATGTGATTTAGTTTGTGTTATTTCCTATCTGCCTTTAGTTTAGGCAGTTATTGTTCCTGGGTTTTCTATGTTTTGGGGTTTTGTATTTATTCATCACATATTAGGTCTGTTAAGTTGTGTTGTCATGTTTTAGTATTTCCTGTTTTATTCTGACAATGTCATGTGTTCTTTGTTTATTGTATTTAGCTTTCCTCTCCTGGTCCTGTCATTAGGTTTATGTCTGTCAGCTGTTTTCCCCCATGTGTCGCCACTTCCCCTGATCACCTCATGTCTGTATTTAAGCCTTTTGTTTTCTTCATGCCATTGTCAGGTCGTCTGCTCATCCATGTCTCATCTCCAGGTACCCATGTCAGTTCACTATGGTTAAGGTTTTTCATGTTTTGTTATTAGTTCACCCAGTTTAGGTTATTGTTTAGTTTTCACCGATGCCCTATTATTTTGTACCCTCGTTGCTAACCTCAATAAACGGCTTGTTTTGTTAATCCACACCACATTTTGGTCTGCGTTTGAGTCCTCCTCTGCAACACATACGGTCTGCCCCAGTCAGACCGTGACACTAAGGACAATAACGGACTATAAAGCACCAACAACCGGTATGACGAACGCGGCCGTGACTCTGGCAGACGAGCTGAACACTTTCTATGCTCACTTCGAGGCTGCAGCTAAGGACTCCAACGATGCTAGTGCTAGCGGCGCTAACGGCTGCAGACAGGAAGATACTGCCAGCACCGGAAACGTGCTCGTCATCTCCGAGCATGAAGTAAGGAGAGCCTTCAAGAGAGTGAACACCAGGAAAGCAGCAGGACCAGACGGCATCCCAGGTCGTATCCTCAGAGACTGCGCATACCAGCTAGCTCCTGTGTTCACTGAGATATTCAACATCGCTTTATCTCAGTCGGTCATCCCCACATGCTTTAATCAATCAAACCTTTATTCGTCACATGCAGGTTGCCCTGCAGTGAAATGGGACCCCCCCCCCCCGACCTTACACATATAGCACAAACATTACATGGGGATACAGGTCGGAGATTGGTAGAATCAGAGAAAAAAACATTGAAATTTACACTACAGTGGGGAAAGTGCAAGAGGAAAAAAGAGACCCCTACTCATGCTGTGCTTCCATGGTAGGACAGCATGAGAACAGGAAACAAAAAAACTCCTTTGCACAAAAAGCACATAAATGTCCACAGCACAACATTGTGAAGACATGACAAGCCACAGGGGTGGGTGGGGGGTGAGGAGTAATCCGAAGCGAACACAGCAGCCACCCTGCACAGCGCTACCATTCCAGCACGGCACACAGCCCGCCGCATTCCCTCGCAGGAAACAAGCATCGAAGGCGTTGGAAGGGGAGGGGGGATGAGTGAGTGCCTATCAGTGTAAGTGTGTGTGTGTGTGTGCGCGTGTCCATAGTTCAGCTGAGACAGTGTCCTTCGGCCTATCAGGCTAAGTAAACAGTCCTCCAGCCAATCCAGGTGTCCTTGCATGGGATGGGAAGAATAGCCGTAACACAGTCGTTATCAGGGAGTGATTGTTTGGCTCCAGCCTTGGGCCTGCAGCTGGCGCGTTATGGGGGTCCGCAATGTTCATGTTGATTTTGTTAATTTCCATGCGAGCAGCCCAGGAGAATTTTCAGGCTGCTCTTTAACACTCTGACACTGGCCTCTCGATCTCCCGTTGGAGAGTCGCGAGCCTCCCCATGATGGTATCAAACTTCTGTTCCATGGTGTTATCATTCTTTTGATTCTGAGACCTCACAACTGCAATGATCCGTTCCGCGATGTTTTCCAACTGTCGCTCAAGGGTCTCATTTTGAGCAGGCCTCTCTCTGATGTTTCCCCTCATACGCTCAATGGTGTTGTTTTGAGCCTTCACAGCAGCTGCAAGCGTCTCCAAGGTGTTGACCATATTACGTTCGTTGTGAGAGGTCGCGCCTCGTTCCTTTCCGATTCCAGCGGGCAGCCTTGGGGGGGGTTTGAACAGCCGGTTCCGCTCTCTTATTTCTCCGATAAACCAGGGCTAAGCCAACTCCGATTAGCATGAACCCTGTTATCATGGTTCCGAATAGATAGATATCTTCAGCGTCCTCGATCGACAGTCCCGTCAGGCACATGATCCTCCAGTTCTGCCACCCGTCCATCGTGTATCTGGCAGGGAAAGTCCCTCCAGGGCACTCAGGCTCTCCCGAGCCCAGATTTCTCGTTGAGAAAAGGGTGTCAATAGCATTCAGAGACCAGTTGATCAAATCCATAGTTCTCTTTTAGGTTTTAGAGAACGACAGTGGGAGGCTATTCCAGGGAAAGTAAAGAGTCCATCATTGTTCCTGTCCCGAAGAAACCCCACCCTGCTTCTCTCAATGACTATCGCCCTGTAGCCCTCACCTCAGTAGTGATGAAGTGCTTTGAACGCCTGGTCAGAGACTTCATCATTTCTTCACTACCAGACACACTGGACCCACTACAGTTCGCTTACCGTCCAAATCGTTCCACAGACGATGCCATCTCTCATCTCCTCCACACATCACTCACTCACTTGGACACTAGAAGGGGGAATTATGTTAAAATTCTCTTCATAGACTACAGCTCTGCATTTAATACCATAATTCCCTCCACACTCACCACCAAGCTGGAGCATCTGGGACTCAGCTCATCTATGTGTCAGTGGATCTCCACCTTCCTAACTGGTAGACCACAGGCAGTAAGGATGGGGGGACATGTCTCAGCCTCCACCACTCTCAGCACTGGAGCCGCCCAGGGGTGTGTTCTGAGCCCCTGAGCCAAGACGGCCTACCTGAAGGAGATTAGGAATCTGGAGAACTGGTGCCAGAGGAACAACCTCCTTCTAAACGTCAGTAAGACAAAGGAGCTGATAGTGGACTTCAGCACTAAGCAGGAGAGGAACTACCAGACCCCTGTCATCAACGAGTGCCCAGTGGAGAGAGTGGACAGCTTCAAATACCTCGGAGTTCACATCACGCAGGACCTGTCATGGTCCTGTCACATCAACACCGTGGTGAAAAAGGCCCGTCAGCGTTTCTACCACCTCAGACGCTTGAGAGACTTCCAACTGCCCTCCAAGGTGCTCAGGAACTTTTACTCGTGCATCATAGAGAGCATCCTGACGGGAAACATCTTAACCTGGTTCGGGAACAGCACCATGCAGGACAGACGAGCTCTACAGAGGGTTGTGCGGTCAGCTGAGCGCACCATCCGCTCTGAGCTCCCTGACCTGCACTCAGTCTACAGCAGGCGGTGCTGGACCAAGGCCAGGAAGATCGTGAAGGACCTCAGCCATCCCAACAACAGACTGTTCTCTCTGTTGAGGTCAGGAAAGCGATTCCGCTCCCTGAAGACCAACACAGAGAGACTGAGGAGGAGCTTCTTCCTGCAGGCGATACAGTCTCTCAATCACACCACCACACAGTACTGACCCACACATATAGTTCTTACACACACACTGGACATTCTGGACATTGTTTTCACTTCATCACTTAAATCACTTTAAGCATATTTGCACTGCACAAGACATAATGTGGATTGCACAACACTGGTCACTATATTCTTCATTTCCAGTTAATACTTGTACAGCTGCTGTTATTGTGTGTATATGTATATATATATATATATATATATTTATATTTCTTCATACATTCTTATATAGTTCTATACTGTGTATTGTGTATTTTGTTTGTACAGTTATTTTATTTTCAACTTTAATTTATATATTTTATCTTATTCTTTCCCAGTTAAATTTACCCTTCATTCTAATTTGTGTTGTACAGTTATTTCATTTTTAACCTTAATTTTTTATATTTTATTCCTTCCTAGTTAAATTTACCCTTTTTAATTTTTCATATTTATTTCCTATCTTATTCATAGCCTTTTCCTTTTTTTTTCTTTAGGTCACGAGCAGTTGTCTAAACATTTCACTGCATATCGTACTGTGTATGACTGTGTACATGACGAATAAAATTTGAATTTGAATTTGAATTTGTTCCTTCCCATTCCATGCAAGGCCACCTGGATTGGCTGGAAGACTGTTTACTTAGCCTGGCGGGGCGAAGGACACTGTCTCAGCTGAACTATGGACACGCACACACATACATATACTGATACTGATAAGCACTCACTGACGCATCACCCTCCCTATCCAACGCCACCTCCAACGCTTACCTCCCCCATGATGTGGACATCGGGTCAGCTGGAGGCGCAGTCGAAAGATTACAGCGGTCCCACATCAGATGTACACACTGGAACACTTTCCCATGTTGCTTGTGTTACACCACTCCAGGACAACTTGGTGTAAACAGCAGAACCGAGTTTATTTGGGGTACTTCAGAACCGTGGCTTTCACATACAGAGCCCAAGAATACACTCTTCTCTCTTTTCTTCTCTTTTCTTTTTTTTTTTTTAAATAGTTTTTCTTTTTCCGTGACTGCCCCCTACTGGTGGAAAAACATGTAGCAGCCAAAAATCCAAACATATAGTTGAATAACACAAATACCAACAGATTCGTGCAATGTTTTGGACATATTTTAGCTTTACACTTTACCAAGTGCTACATTCCTCCCCTGCTAAATAAATGTTGTCCCAACATTGAGAAAACATGACAATAAGAAACAGAAATAAACAAATATACTTCTCTCTTCCTTGTGACAATGTAGAGATGACGTAAGTCGGCATAGGGTTTAGCAGTGCTCTAAGATCACTTTTCTAAGATCACAAAACAAATTTCCCACGTGTGGGACTAATAAAGGTTATCTTATCTTATCTTATCTTACTTTCACGATGCACTATTGGACCTCAGGTGACAGAATCACATGTTACTCTCTTACCAGATAAGCATCGGCTTACAACAGTGCTGAGTTGTTTCCGACAGTCCACATACAAATATTACCCTCTAAGACGTTACTATCACTTTACCACGTGCACCGGAGCTTGTCAACTTAGATAGTAACCATTTAATCACAATTTACCTCATCAAACATAATGATCCAATGTCTTACGCTACCATCCCCAAAAGTATCAAATATTTGTGTCACCATATTGGTAAGGCCTTGTAAGTCCCCATACATTTTTGAAAAATAACATCATTTAAATTCAGAAAAACTCTTTCACAGTTCAATAATAACTAACTGGTACATAAGCTGCATAGTAAGGCATTTGTAGAGCTGCCCAAGGTACTCCAAACTGGTCATAGAATGGCGGTGATGCTGCACTGGCATACAATGGGTTAACACTGTGACCAATTGCTCTTTGAACTGGTTGGCCAAATGCATCATAAGTCAATATTTTCCGTGGACATCTCTTCCTCTGAGATCTTCTCGGCTGCGGTTCCGACAGTTCTGGGTTCATTTCACTGGGCTGACCTGACGAAGCAACAGTGTCTGGTGATGCTGAGGTGTCATGTTTAGCGTTACCTTGTCCATTCACCATATCTACTTGAAATTCTTCAGCATCCACTCTAAGCTCCGTGCTCTTTCGCTGAAGGTCCTGGTCCAGTTCAGTAGCAGGTGCAGACACCATTAAATCCCCTTGAGGCTGACAGTGGTGGTGCC
Organism: Rhamphochromis longiceps; assembly: GCF_057381845.1. Classification (NCBI taxonomy): domain Eukaryota; kingdom Metazoa; phylum Chordata; class Actinopteri; order Cichliformes; family Cichlidae; genus Rhamphochromis; species Rhamphochromis longiceps. The sequence goes on along the minus strand of NC_140562.1, from coordinate 29,362,538 downwards.
TCACTCTCTGAGACCAATACTGCTCTTCATCATCTGAGCTCTCTATATGGTTCGATGCGTCTTGTAGGTCTCTTTGTTTTTGTGTCTGTGTAGTGTGGCTTCGTTCAGTTCTTGTTATTGTGGGAAGCGGTAATGCATTACAGGGCATTAACATGTTGCGGTGGAGGATACGGCCTCGCCCAGCACCACGCTCCGGCTTAACCTCATAGACAGGGCTGTTTTCCCCCTTTTGAGAGATCACTATGTGAACTTGATCCTCCCAATAGGAGTGTAAATTTCCCGGGCCTCCCCTCTCTGACATGTTCCTGACAAGTACCCTGTCCCCAGGTGAGAGTACAGCACTTTGTCTCTTCAGGTCATAATGTGATTTCCCTCTTGCCAGAGTCTTTTTAATGTTTCTGGATGCAATGTCATATGCTTCTTTCATTTGTTGTTGCCATTTGTGAGCATAATCCTCATATGATTTGCATTTGTTCGTCTCACTCAGTCCAAAAATTACATCAATAGGGAGATGTGGATGTCTAAGAGTAAATAAAAGGGCGAGTATCCTGTCGAGTCACTAGTTGTGCAATTATAGGCATGCACAACTTTGTTTACGTAGTCACTCCAGTTTCCTTTCTTTTCCTCATCCAGGGTCCGCAGCATTGACAGCAAAGTGCGATTAAACCTTTCCACCGGGTTCCCCTGTGGATGGTAGGGTGTAGTCTTTGAATTGGCTATTCCTGTGTACTTCTGCAGCTGTTTGAATAAATGGTTTTCAAATTCTCTGCCTTGATCGTGATGTAATTTACCAGGAAAACCAAATTTCAAGGAAAAGTCATTAAAAATTTTATCTGCTGCTGGTTTGCCAGCTTTGTTGCGTGTAGGGTAGGCTTGAGCAAACTTGGTGAAGTTGTCCTGTAACACTAAAATATACTCATACCCTCCCCTGCTCTTTTCGAGATGGACATAGTCTATTGAGACCATTTCAAAGGGTACAGTAGCTGGCACATGACACATGGGGGCCCTACACTGAACTGTAGGTTTTTTCTGAATATTACATTTGCACACCTGTGTAATGAAAAACTCAATATCTTTGTACATATTCGGCCAATAAAACCTACTCCTTGCCAAATTCATCACACGGTCCACCCCCAAGTGACCCATTTCGCAGTGAAGGTGTTTGTACACCAGTTCTTTGTGCGATTCCGGAATCACAATCTGAGTGTAAGTCACAGTCTTTCGTATCTGTCATGGTCCTGGGCCATGTTGGCCCAGTGTTCTTAGGCTACGTTCACACTGCAGGTCTTAATGCTCAATTCCGATTTTTTGATCAAATCCGATTTTTTTGTCTCCTCGTCCACACTACAAATAAAATGCGACAGCAAACGCGCTCTAGTGTGAACGCTCAAAGCGGCCCGCATGCGCAAAAGAAGATGTCACACACAACGCGCTCTGTTTAGACCAAGAACAAACAGTATTGTTTGACTGATGGCCGTTAATATAAAGACTTCGGACTTTACGTTTCCCAATTTTTGCTTTAAGTTATTTTGTTATTTACATAATAATGTAAATAACCTAATAATGATCCTTATTGCTGTTTAAGAGAGGAGCGGTGCTTCAAAGGATAGCTGCAGATTTCTGTCAGAATCTGCAGATTATACAGTACAAATAAAATGTTTACGTTGTCTTCCCAACAGTTTCACTGACATCTACACTGGATGGCTAGGAAGCGTTCGCGATGTCTTCTCGGGCGCTGATAATTGGCTTCAGTCTTGTGTCGGTGACGTAAAAGGCGGATTTAATGCGACTTGACCGTTCAAACAGCAGTCGCTTTCTAAAACATCGGATATGTATCGGATTCAGTACCACATACGAAAGTGACCCAGATCGGATTTGAAAATATCGGATTTGCGCCGTTCACACTGTCATAGCATGATCGGATATGGGTCGCATAGGGTCAAAAAAATCGGATTTGATGCGCTTTCGCCTGCAGTGTGAACGTAGCCTTAGTTTTCTTGTATGTTTGTATTTTGTTCCTTATTTAGGCCATGTTTTCTGAGTTGCCCTGTTGTGTTGTTCCCTAAGTGTTTTCCCTTCATGGCTTTTACCCCTGTGTGCCCCTCTGTGTATCTGTGAGCCCTCGTCTCTCCTTATGTTTTATTCCATGTTTCCCCTGCCTGTTATGTCTGTGTTTTCCCCGTGCTCTCTCTCCTCCTGTCTGAACCTCTGTGCACTTCCTGTTTACTTTGTGACTCTCACGCCCGTACATGTCATGTTCAGTTCACCCCGCCCTGTCTCGTTATGATTATCAGTGTCACCTGTGTTCCCCGTGTGTTCAAACTTTCCTCGTTTACCCTCTGTGTATTTCTGTCTGCGTCTCCCTCTGTTCGGCGTGACGTCGTCCCTCATGCTGTGTGTGGATCTCCCTGTGTCTCCCTGTGAGTTCTTAGTTTATGGTTTCCCAGTTTAGTCTAGTTTGTATGTTTGTTCTACCAGCAAATAAAGCTGTGTTTTGAGTTCACCTCCCCGAGTCTGTGAGTCCTGCATTTTGGGTCCAACTCCTGCCTGCCGCACAGCGATTCATGACAGTACGACGTCACCACAACATGGACCCAGCAGACTTACCCGGGGAGAGCGATCTGATACGTGTCCAACGCCTAGTCGAGTGGATAACCCACACTTCCAATACAAGGGCAAAGATTGTGGGGATAAATGCTATCGAAGCAATCCTCAAAGGAAATTCTCATCTCCGCCAGGTCAGAGGATGTTTGGACTTATTGGCCAATTTGAATGAAGCCCGGGAGGCGGCGCGAACTCGGGAAATATCAGACTTGGCCCAGCAGCAACAGACAACAGCCACCCTGGAGCAGCCGCGTCAGTTTCACCGGCCGGATGTGGTTTTTCCCGGCCCTTTGGAGCCATCTGCGGGGAAGAAACGTCGATCACGCCGCGGGTGCGCCACCCCACAGCCGGACGTTCGGACTTTTACATCGCCGGCTGTGGTGAATAAGGACTCTTTTTCTGTGTCGAACCGTGGGACTATTCGTTCAGGGGTTGTGTTTTGTGCTACGGATGGTAATGTGAACAGTTTATTAGCTGCCCAGCCTCCTGAAGCTCTCTTAGCTGCCCAGCCTCCTGAAGCTCTCTTAGCTGCCCAGCTACAAGCTGTGTCTCCTGTGTCCCCGCTAGCACAGTCATTAACTCCACCACAAGCTCCATTTTCACCTCTACCATCGCTTCAGTCATCAGTTCGGTCTGCCACTCAGTCGCCCTTAGCTCCATCATCCACACTACCACCTGTTTCTCTTCCACCACAACCGTCACTACACCCAGCCATTCAGGCTGCTACTCAGTCAGTCATTCAACCCATAGCCCTGCCATTAAGGCACTCTGTAGCCGAGCCATTAGCCGCCCGACCCGCAGCCACTTCAGCCACTCCTCCACCCGTCACACCTCCACTACAACCATCACTGCAGTCTCTAGCGCAGTCTCCTGCAGCTCTGCTTTCCCCAGTGCAGTCTCCAGTGTCCCCAGTGCAGTCTCCAGTGTCCCCAGTGCAGTCTCCAGTGTCCCCAGTGCAGCCTCCTGCAGCCCTGCTTTCCCCAGTGCAGTCTCCAGTGTCCCCAGTGCAGCCTCCTTTAGCACAGTCACCCACTCAACCACCAGCACCACAACCGTCACTACCTCTAGTTCATTCCCCTGTGAAGTCATTAACTCCACCACCTACTCCACTCTCACCACCACCGTTACTACAGACATCAGTTCAGTCCCCTGTGCAGTCGTTTACTTCTCCACCGTTAGCAGCTCAGGTCCCCGTGTGTCCAGCAGCTCAGGTCCCCGTGTGTCCAGCAGCTCAGCTCGCACCTGAACCTTTGGCCCAGTTCCCCGTAGCAGTGCAGTTTTCTAGCCAGCTTAACGTTGAGCCCGGGGTCCCAATTCTCTCTGGCTCTACATCGGCTCCTGCTGGAAGCTCGGATGAGCTCATCCAGCACTCCGCGGCTCCCGTGTCGCCATCTACCTCGTCCGCTGGGGGTTCCAGTGAGCCCAGCCAGCACCTCCTCGTCTCCGCTGGAGGGTCCGAGGGGCCCGTTCAGCCACCCGTCTCCGCTGGAGGGTCCGAGGGGCCCGTTCAGCCTCCTGTCTCCGCTGGAGGGTCCGAGGGGCCTGTCCAGCCTCACGCCTCGTCAGCTGGAGGGTCCGAGGGGCCCGTTCAGCCTCCTTTCTCCGCTGGAGGGTCCGAGGGGCCCGTTCAGCCTCCTTTCTCCGCTGGAGGGTCCGAGGGGCCCGTTCAGCCTCCTTTCTCCGCTGGAGGGTCCGAGGGGCCCGTTCAGCCTCACGCCGTATCAGCTGGAGGGCCCGAGGAGCCTGTCCAGCCGCCACCTGCGACCGCCTCGTCGTCGCCTGGTCCGGCTGCATCCGCCTGTGCTTCTGCTACGCCTGGGCCAGCCTCTGCCTGTGCTTCTGCTACGCCTGGGCCAGCCTGTGCTTCTGCTACGCCTGGGCCAGCCTGTGCCTGTGCTTCTGCTACGCCTGGGCCAGCCTGTGCCTGTGCTTCTGCTACGCCTGGGCCAGCCTCTGCCTGTGCTTCTGCTACGCCTGGTCCGGCCTCTGCCTGTGCTTCTGCTACGCCTGGTCCGGTCTCAGCCTCTGCTTCTGCTACGCCTGGTCCGGTCTCAGCCTCTGCTTCTGCTACGCCTGGTCCGGTCTCAGCCTCTGCTTCTGGTCCAGCCTCGGCCTCTGCAACCTCGTCTGGTCCGGCCTCCGAGTCTTCGTCCTCGTCTGGTCCGGCCTCCGAGTCTTCGTCCTCGTCTGGTCCAGCCTCAGCCTGTGCTTCGCCTGGTCCGGCCCCCGCATCGCCACCGTCTGGTCCTGCCTCGTCTGGTCCTGCCTCGTCTGGTCCTGCCTCGTCTGGTCCTGTGCCCACCAGGCCATGGCCAGCACGCCTGAGACTGGAGGGCCGCCGCTGCCTTCCGCGCGGTCGGCCCCCTGAACTGCTCCGTCGTCTCCTTCGCCGCCGCCGCTGCCTTCCGCGCGGTCGGCCCCCTGAACTGCTCCGTCGTCTCCTTCGCCGCCGCCGCTGCCTTCCGCGCGGTCGGCCCCCTGAACTGCTCCGTCGTCGTCCCCCCCTTCGCCATCGCCGCTGCCTTCCGCACGGCCGGCCTCCGGACCAGCTCTGTCACCTGTGCCACCCACCTGGTCGGCCCCCCGACCGTGTGACCCGTGAACTCTTGTGCCTGTGGGCTCTGGGTCGGCCCCCTGAACCTTATTTGGACTATAGTCATGTGCTCCTGTGTTTTCTGTTGTTTGTTTTTGTTTCCCGTTCTGGTCCCTCCGTCCTGGTCCCCCGCCTCCCGCCCTGGGTGGGTTGTTTTCTGTTTTTGTTTTTTCGGGTTTGGGCTGTCGGGAGCCAGCCCTTGAGGGGGGGGGGTACTGTCATGGTCCTGGGCCATGTTGGCCCAGTGTTCTTAGTTTTCTTGTATGTTTGTATTTTGTTCCTTATTTAGGCCATGTTTTCTGAGTTGCCCTGTTGTGTTGTTCCCTAAGTGTTTTCCCTTCATGGCTTTTACCCCTGTGTGCCCCTCTGTGTATCTGTGAGCCCTCGTCTCTCCTTATGTTTTATTCCATGTTTCCCCTGCCCATTATGTCCAAGTTCTCCCCGTGCTCTCTCTCCCCCCCCCTGTGTGCCCTCTATGTATTTATGAGCCCTCGTCTCCCTTTGTGGTTGTTTCATGTTTCCCCAGCCCGTTATGTCTGTGTTTTCCCCGTGCTCTCTCTCCTCCTGTCTGAACCTCTGTGCACTTCCTGTTTACTTTGTGACTCTCACGCCCGTACATGTCATGTTCAGTTCACCCCGCCCTGTCTCGTTATGATTATCAGTGTCACCTGTGTTCCCCGTGTGTTCAAACTTTCCTCGTTTACCCTCTGTGTATTTCTGTCTGCGTCTCCCTCTGTTCGGCGTGACGTCGTCCCTCATGCTGTGTGTGGATCTCCCTGTGTCTCCCTGTGAGTTCTTAGTTTATGGTTTCCCAGTTTAGTCTAGTTTGTATGTTTGTTCTACCAGCAAATAAAGCTGTGTTTTGAGTTCACCTCCCCGAGTCTGTGAGTCCTGCATTTTGGGTCCAACTCCTGCCTGCCGCACAGCGATTCATGACAGTATCAGCAACCCGTCATCTGAGATAAACAGCTTTTTCCACTTGTGTAGTAGCTGTTTTCCTTTAGGGGTTTTGAGCGCTGATGTCTTGTCAAAACTCGCACCAGTACTCTTTAAGTTGAGAACATAAGCTATGGCAGGGTCCTGCTTTTGAGCTTGCAATAGCTCCTGCGTTGTGATCCTCACATCTGGCGGATTTTCTGTAAGTATTTTGTTTACTTCTGGATTGCATGTTATGGCTGATATCCAATCCAGTTGTTTGTCTTCCTGTGTTTCAATGGCATTCAGTACTGCGCTTAACACTTCAGGCGAACACAGCTCAGTACATTCTGACATGTATGAATCCATACTAGAAGGTGTTCTGGACAAAAAGTCTGCATCAACGTTACTTTTTCCGGGTCGGTATTTCAGTGTTATGTTAAAATCAGCCAGCTCGGAAACCCATCTGTGTCCTGTTGCATTCAGTTTAGCTGTGCCTAAAACATAGGTTAAAGGGTTGTTATCACTGTACACTGTCACTGAGGGAGCATAGAACAAATAGTCTCTAAAGCGCTCAGTCACAGCCCATTTTAGTGCCAAAAACTCAAGTTTCCCTGAGTGCCACCTGTAATTCCTCTCAGCTTGTGTTAATGTTCTTGACCCATATCCAATGACTCTTAATTTACTGTCCTGCCTCTGATACAAGACTGCACCAAGGCCTTCTTCTGAAGCATCGATGTGCAGAATGAAGGGTTCCTCAAACTTAGGATAAGCCATCACAGGTGGATTAGTCAAAACATCCACCAAATAGTCTAGAGTCTAGTGCTTTTTGGTGGCTGTCACTCCATATGATTTTTTGGGTGGGTGCAGCATGCCCCGCCTTGGCTGACCGCGTTGGTGTTTGCGTGTGGTCAACTGAGAGTAAATCATATAGGCACTTTGCATGTCTTGAAAAATCTTGTACATAGCTTCGGTAGTATCCTAAAAATCCTAAAAGCTTTCTCAGCTCTTTAATGTTTGTTGGTGGGTTGTCCTTCAAAGCTCGTACTGCTTGTACCTCTTTCTCATCCATTTTGTAGCCGTCTGCTGAAATGATTTTGCCCACATAGCGGACCTCATTTTTAAACAAGTCACATTTATCAGGTCTTAGTTTTACTCCCCAAGCCCGCTGACGTTTGAGAACTGATCTCAAATCTTCAATATGCTGTTCAAATGTTTGACTGTACACCAAAACATCATCTAAATATGGAGTGCATATTTTGTCCCTCAAGCCTTCCAAACTTTCCTCCATGCTCCGCTGGAAAGCTGCAGGTGCATTGGTGAGTCCAAATGGGATCCTATTCCATTCGTACAGCCCCCAGGGTGTTGTGAAGGCGGTATATTTTTTCGAGTCTTCGCTGATTTCACCTTGATAGTACGCTTTGCCTTGGTCATGCACACTAAACCACCTATTGCCGCCAAGTCCATCAAGGATTTCCTGTATTCGTGGAATAGGGTGTCTGTCTGGAATGGTCTTTTTATTGAGGCCCCTATAATCGACACACAGTCTCAGGCCTCCATCCTGCCTTCTCACACACACTATTGGAGAGGCATATGGTGAGGTTGATTTGTGAATAAAGTCTTTTTTTAACAAGTCCTGAATGTGACTTTTTACTTCATCGTAGAGAGCACGTAGGACCGCATTATAGGATTTGGCTACAGGAATCTGATCAGTGAGTTTGATATCCATTTTTAGATTTCTTATGTAACCAACTTCCTCTTTGTGTTTAGCAAATGCGCCTGACTCCTCCCTTAACATTTCCATGACGACCGCCTGTTGTTCTGTGTTAAGGTGGCCCAAATTGACAGGTGGTTCCCAAGGCTCTTCTGCCAAGCTAGGTGAGTTCTGATTGTCTTTTTCTACAATCGAGCCTATCTGAGCTTCTTTGAGATTTACAGGATAACTATGTGTTACCCTCTCTATGTTACCTAGAAGGGTTTTAGGTGGCAACACAATGTCATGTTTGGTAGCATTAGTAACATAGATATTGACTTTGCGGGTGCTGTCTGATATAGACAGCAACTGGCAGTTAGATTTCAGACCCTCATCTAAAGACAAGTTTTCATCTGGCTCGAAAAGCATTTCACTTTTTACCTTTAGGTCTGTTTTGATGGAACAACTAACGCCGTACATTTGCCCACCCGGTACGACAATAGCTTTGCGTCCTGATCTGATAGGATAAGTAACTATCTCGTTACTGGTGGTGTGGATAAGGTTCAACAGTGCTTCTGCTTTGCTTGATCCTACTCTTAGAGAGTTTCTGAGTAGAGACAAGCTTTCACTGGACTGAGTAGTGTCTTTTTTGATCAGTTCCTCAATAGCATTAAACCCTATTATTGGTTTTTGCATCACATCCTGACTTACTAGGATTGGAACCCGAACCTCATTCTGAGCTGCAGCTTTTCCTCTCGAATCACAAAGGCTAAGGCTAACTTCTACCCAACCCTGGAAAGGGACTTCAGATCCATTTACAGCTCTCAAGTCTAAAAGTTCATCCTTACTTAGTAAATCGCTGATGGGGTGAACTTCTAAGTGAGGTAAATTGTCTGATTTCCAGCATGCACTCATTATTGAAACTTGGGCTCCCGTGTCCCACAGTGCCTGTGTTTTGCAGTTATTCATTCTACACCATACTAGACACTTTCTGCCCACAAGCTGTGCTACTTTTCTTTTTTTGGTACTTAAATAGAACACGTTTGGGGGTTGGTTCCTTTTTTAGGATTTCCTGAGTCAGTTGGTGGTGCAAGGGATAAGCTTTGGGCCTTGGGAATGTTATCACATTGGGACATTGGTGCTGAAGCTGTGGCTTGTCCCACAGTCACAGCCCCGCCCAGTTTTCCTGCTTCTGAGCTCCCCTTACTTTACATCCCTTTGCCCAGTGAGAGTCACTGCCACATTTGAAACAATGGTCACAGTCCCTGTTTTCTTGTTGACATGCAGAGCATTGCCTTTTTGGTCTCTGAGCTGCCTTTCTGTATGCCCTGACTTGTCTATCACCATCACCACTTCTATGTCGTTGGACAGTTTGCACTAGTGAAGCTACCTGTCCTGTGAGTTCCCTGATTGCTGAGTTACTTTCCTCAATTTTTGCAAATAAGGAGTTATCTTTGAGGGTTTTAGCCGGTTTTGTGTCAGGCTGGCTTGTGCGGGGATCAGTAAGCGCTACATTCTGCTCAACTACATTTAGTCCTGTTCTAAATGACCTGTGGGCTTTTGCCTTTAACGCTCTCTCGCTTTCATTGTACTGGGCTGTTTGCATTTTCATTAATAAGAGTTCATCGCTACAGTTTTCATCCTGCAAATATGCTCTCATTTCTGCTCTGACATTGTCATTTAGAAGACCCGTTCTAATGGACTGAAAACATTGACTTTGAACAAGTTCTTTGTTATACTTTAGGCTAGACTGGGTGCGCTCAGATGCGAAAAGGATTTTTTGACGCAAATCCAGCACTCTAATCAGGAACTCAAGTGGTGTTTCATTTGCCCCCTGTGTAGCTTTGGTTAATTGCTGGTACAGTACTGTTGCATCCGTTTCTGCATAATGGGCTTTTAGAACTTGTCTCAGGCTGGTCAATGTGAGATCTTCTTTCCCTTCCGAATAGCTCCTTAGTTTTAACCCAGGAATGATGGCACGTATGACAGCCTCCACAATCTCAGCTTCAGAGTAGCCCGTTTTTAAGCCGCTTTCCATCTGGTGCTCTAAGCTACTGAAACTCAGCGTGTCTTTAGCTGTCGACTCACCCACATGTCCACTTATACTGAAGTCTTTTCTGAATCCACCTGATGAAACATTACAGCAGCTGTTGCCAATACAGTCTCTCCCCCTGCGCTGTGTTTCGCCGTCCAGCGACGTCCTCATGGCCACCTGCTGCTCCGCTGATGTCCCTTGAGCCGCCTGATGCTCCAGCGATGTCATCGGCCCTGTCCGCCGCTCCGGAGGTGCCTGCGCCGCTGCCAGTTGCTCCTCGTGCACAGCCTCCACCGTCATCTCCGCTCTGTCTGAAGATGAAGACCGGACCACCGCTCCTGCGCCGACAGCCGCTGACCGCGCCTCCACCAGCAAAACCAGCACATCATTTAGCTCCAGAAGCACCGACATGCCTTCATCCTCTCGCTGTAAAAACTCTTCTCGTTCACAAAACTGGCTAATAAGCTTAACGAGAGCTCTGCGGGATTTGCTTTGTATTTCTTCGCTGCCCTTTTCTGTAATATTACATAGTTCACATACTCTGAGCAGTTCTTCCAAAGAAAATCCACATAACTTCTGCTCCAATTCCAACAAAAAATCTTCACGGTTCACAGACATGCTTGAAAGATAACTAAGACGAATAAAACTCTCTCAGTGTATCCGACCGGAGAAAAAACAGTTTGCATGGCATTAGCTAGACTGTCGCAATCCGTTAGCATTAGCTCCTTTACCGTGTTCCTCTGTGTGAAGTAGTCCCAAAACTATCTCGGTGGAACCTCCAAAATGTTACACCACTCCAGGACAACTTGGTGTAAACAGCAGAACCGAGTTTATTTGGGGTACTTCAGAATTGTGGCTTTCACATACAGAGCCCAAGAATACACTCTTCTCTCTTTTCTTTTTTCTTTTTTTTTTTTTTTACATAGTTTTTCTTTTTCCGTGACTGCCCCCTACTGGTGGAAAAACATGTAGCAGCCAAAAATCCAAACATATAGTTGAATAACACAAATACCAACAGATTCGTGCAATGTTTTGGACATATTTTAGCTTTACACTTTACCAAGTGCTACATTCCTCCCCTGCTAAATAAATGTTGTCCCAACATTGAGAAAACATGACAATAAGAAACAGAAATAAATAAATATACTTCTCTCTTCCTTGTGACAATGTAGAGATGGCGTAAGTCGGCATAGGGTTTAGCAGTGCTCTAAGATCACTTTCACGATGCACTATTGGACCTCAGGTGACAGAATCACATGTTACTCTCTTACCAGATAAGCATCGGCTTACAACAGTGCTGAGTTGTTTCCGACAGTCCACATGCAAATTGAATAACACAAATACCAACAGATTCGTGGAATGTTTTGGACATATTTTAGCTTAACACTTTACCAAGTGCTACACTTGTCTGTGTTTATTGTGTTATGGTGTGTTGATACCTGTGCATTCCTGTATTATCCTTTTGTGTTGCACATTTCGATGTTTTTTTTCCTCGCTACCTAGCCTGACCTGTCTCCCCAATGTGATGTTTGTGTATTGTATGTACGGTTGGCAAGGTCTGTCATCTCAGTTGTGGGTAAAAGACCTGCAACTGACAAATAAAGGCTATCTCATCATCATGCACATCAGTAATTCCACCTCATAATGGCTTAAGAGTACGAAAGTGAGGACTGGAGCAGCCTCATCAATGTCCTGGTCTGAATCTGATTAACATGCTGTGGAATGACCTTAAAAAGGTGGTTCATGGTTGAAAACCTTCAACGTGGCTGAATTGCAACAATTATGCAATGATGAGTGGGCCAAAAAATCCTCCTCAGCACTGTGAAAGACTCATTGTTAATTATCAATAAAGTTTGATTGCAGTTGTTGCTGCTAAGGGTGGCCCAGGTTTAGAGGGCAATCACTTTTTTACACACAGCCATGTAGTTTGGATTTCTTTTCCCTTTATAATAAATACATTCATCCAGAGAATACATTTTATCTATATTTGTGTTATCTTTTTTTAATATTTAAATTTGTTTGATCAGAAACATTTAAGTGTGACAAATATGGAAATCAGGAAGGGGGCAAACATTGTTTTTTATACCGCTGTATGTACAAAATAATAAAATTCAGACATAACAGCTATTAAAGGTTTTCATTCTGGTTGTTTTCCTGACATGCATGATGAAAGACGGGTTTTGCCTATTTAATTTGTTAAGGGAATGAGGGGTGGAGTTCAATGAAATGTGAATCATTTCCTCAGAAATGACCATCGATCTGTGATAAAAACAAAGATCCCTCCCTCATCCACACTCTCTAAAAGCCAGCCTATAAAAGTCAAAGCAACATCAAATTCTAGGACCGCAGAGATAAACCCAGCAAGGCTTCTTTATAATTTAATATCCATTTTATACACAAGGAAAGCAAACATGGGCTGTGGATGTTCAACAACAGCTCAGCTGCAGAAACAACCTGTCTTTGAATCTAAGGAAGCTGCTCAATGTGTTTACAGGATCCCTGCTCTTCTGTATGAGGAAAAAAGTAAAACTTTACTTGCCTTTGCAGAGCAGAGGAAGACTTCAGATGATGCCAGCGGAGAAAAGCTGGTTATGAGAACAGGAAAGATCAAGCAGAAATGCTGTCAGAGGACGACTGAGGTAATAGTGATAATCAGCCATTTCAGTTCTAAATTACTTGTTAATTACAGTCCTGTTTTGAACTGTTCTGTTTTATTTACTCCTGAACAATCTCTCTTTTAGTGGTTAGAACTCAAAGAGGTGGAAAAGGCACTTATTGATGGACACCGTCCAATGAACCCCTGCCCGGTGTATGACAAGGTCAACAACAAACTTTTCCTGTTTTTCATCTGTGTTGAAGACGGCATCACTGAGCTTCACCAAATAAAAAAATGTGACAACCGGACCCGTCTCTGCTTCATCACAAGTGAGGATCTCGGAGAAACCTGGAGCGACGTGACCAATTTGACGGACGAACTGAGTGAAATAAAAAACTGGGCCACATTTGCTGTTGGGCCAGGCCATGGTATTCAAACAGAGAGTGGTAGACTGATTATCCCAGTTTATGCTTATACTGCGATCAAACCAAGTAAACTATGCAATCTCACTGTATAGTGATAGTCATGGTGAAAACTGGAAATTTGGGGATTTCATACGGAAATTTAATGAGGAATCAGTGGTATCAGTTGAGTGTGAAATGGCTGAACTTTCCAAAGACCACATCTACTGCAACGCCCGTAATGTGGGCGGCCATCGAGTGGAAGCAGTCAGTGATGATAATGGACTTAGCTTTACCATTCCTCAACCTGAAAACAAGCTTGTGGAAACAGGTTCAGGCTGTCACGGAAGCGTGATCTCCTTCCCAGCTCAACAAGAAAGTGAAAACACAGAAAGTGACCCAAGCCAGAACCTTGAAAAGTGGCTGCTGTTCACGCACCCAACCAGTCCGAAACACAGGGTCAAGTTAGGTGTGTATCTGAACAAATCCCCACGTGATCCAAAGGCATGGAGCGAACCCTGCATCATTAATGATGGACCCAGTGGTTACTCAGACCTGGCTTACATTGATGATGGCTGCTTTGCATGTCTGTTTGAGTGTGGGCAGCAGGAAATACATGAGCAGATAGCCTCTGTTGTCTTTAGCTATAAGGACATCACCAAGAAATAAACTGAAGAAAAGAAAAGAAAAATATAAAAAGAATAATTTTTATTCAGGTGTGTAGATGAAAAGATTCATATGTATATGTGCACGACTTAAAGCAGTAAGTGTTGCTTTGTATGTAAAAATCTTTATTTGCTTGTTGCATGAAAAATGAATAAGAAAACTGAGAAGCTTGTAGGATTAACACTTTAAAAAATACTTTAATAAATTGAAGGAAACAAAACAGTTTCTCCTGTTTTCAGTGAGTATTAAACATGGATGCTCAGTTTAAACAAAAGTTTTAATCTAGTTATTCACTCCTTGAAGAAAACATACCTAATGTTGCAAATATCATATTAATGGTTGTGAATGCATTTGATTTTATTGCAGAAAATAATAAAAATAGTTAACATATGCTGTTTTATTGTAAAACTATCTGTTCTTTTGCTCATTTATTTCCCACCAACTCCAAACTGTGAGTTCAACATCCACAATGAATATTTTAATAAACAAATAACTGTAGTGAATTTAAGGTTAAAACAATATAAAACAAGCAAAAGGTTTAAACGTGCTTTGCATAACACATTAAAGTAGATCACAGATAATAATATTATTGATATTATTTGTTGTTACAGTAACAACAACAACCTGGACACTGCAAATAAAATAAAACTGTGAATAATGAAAAAAAAATATAGGAGTCAATAAAGAAATTTATAAAAGAAAATCAGGGTTCACAGGATTCCCGCTCTAATCTGTGAAAAAGTCGGAGAGACTCCTGTAGCCTTTGCAGAGCCGAGCAGTAAACCCGATCATGGAGTACAGACCTGCAGGTTACGAAAGAGGGATTATGAAGGAGCGTCCACCGGGAGAATCAGATATTTTGTTACTGAAGTACTTAGGAATGTAGCTCACAGTCTTGCTTTTAAAAATCAAAGCTGTTTTATAACATGACCATAAATGCAAATTTTATATGCAAAAGTCTGAAATTGCTTGACATATGAGAAATGAACAGTGGAGAAGAAGAGAACCGGCTCATGAAAGATACTGCCGTATCTGTAAAACAAAGTGGAGCCACTACATGGTATGATCATATATGACTGAGTAATAGTAGCATTGTTTAATAATGTAACTGCTTATAGAAGTAGCAGGGTAAATTCTCAAATTTCCAGTGATATACCCTCTGCTTAGATTCAGTTAATGCTGGAAAACTGATTGGCAGGTGCTTCAGAGTGCTACTGTGCAGCTATATAGTTTTTCCCATTATCTCTGAACCTCTGAAAATGGAGGACTGCTTAGAAAAGGGTCAGAAGATTACTGCTACGAGAGAGAAACTCGTACAATTTTCGCAGTGCAAAGGAGTAATCCAGATCATACTAGTACAAAACGGTTATAAATAAGGAATGTTGAGGGAGGGAGCCTCCACTGGGAAAATCAGCTATTTTGTTACTCAAGTACTTGGGAATGTAGCAAAAAATATGTACAGTGGGGCAAAAAAGTATTTAGTCAGCCACCGATTGTGCAAGTTCCCCCACCTAAAATGATGACAGAGGTCAGTAATTTGCACCAGAGGTACACTTCAACTGTGAGAGACAGAATGTGAAAAAAAAAATCCATGAATCCACATGGTAGGATTTGTAAAGAACTTATTCGTAAATCAGGGTGGAAAATAAGTATTTGGTCAATAACAAAAATACAACTCAATACTTTGTAACATAACCTTTGTTGGCAATAACAGAGGTCAAACATTTACTATAGGTCTTTACCAGGTTTGCACACACAGTAGCTGGTATTTTGGCCCATTCCTCCATGCAGATCTTCTCGAGAGCAGTGATGTTTTGGGGCTGTCGCCGAGCAACACGGACTTTCAACTCCCGCCACAGATTTTCTATGGGGTTGAGGTCTGGAGACTGGCTAGGCCACTCCAGGACTTTCAAATGCTTCTTACGGAGCCACTCCTTTTGTTGCCCGGGCGGTGTGTTTTGGATCATTGTCATGTTGGAAGACCCAGCCTCGTTTCATCTTCAAAGTTCTCACTGATGGAAGGAGGTTTTGGCTCAAAATCTCACGATACATGGCCCCATTCATCCTGTCCTTAACATGGATCAGTCGTCCTGTCCCCTTGGCAGAAAAACAGCCCCATAGCATGATGTTTCCACCCCCATGCTTCACAGTAGGTATGGTGTTCTTGGGATGCAACTCAGTATTCTTCTTCCTCCAAACACGACGAGTTGAGTTTATACCAAAAAGTTCTACTTTGGTTTCATCTGACCACATGACATTCTCCCAATCCTCTGCTGTATCATCCATGTGCTCTCTGGCAAACTTCAGACGGGCCTGGACATGCACTGGCTTCAGCAGCGGAACACGTCTGGCACTGCGGGATTTGATTCCCTGCCGTTGTAGTGTGTTACTGATGGTGAGCTTTGTTACTTTGGTCCCAGCTCTCTGCAGGTCATTCACCAGGTCCCCCCGTGTGGTTCTGGGATCTTTGCTCACCGTTCTCATGATCATTTTGACCCCACGGGATGAGATCTTGCGTGGAGCCCCAGATCGAGGGAGATTATCAGTGGTCTTGTATGTCTTCCATTTTCTGATGATTGCTCCCACAGTTGATTTTTTCACACCAAGCTGCTTGCCTATTGTAGATTCACTCTTCCCAGTCTGGTGCAGGTCTACAATACTTTTCCTGGTGTCCTTCGAAAGCTCTTTGGTCTTGGCCATGGCGGAGTTTGGAGTCTGACTGTTTGAGGCTGTGGACAGGTGTCTTTTATACAGATGATGAGTTCAAACAGGTGCCATTCATACAGGTAACGAGTGGGGGACAGAAAAGCTTCTTACAGAAGACGTTACAGGTCTGTGAGAGCCAGAGATTTTCCTTGTTTGAGGTGACCAAATACTTATTTTCCACCCTAATTTACGAATAAATTCTTTACAAATCCTACCATGTGAATTCATGGATTTTTTTTTCACATTCTGTCTCTCACAGTTGAAGTGTACCTCTGGTGCAAATTACTGACCTCTGTCATCATTTTAAGTGGGGGAACTTGCACAATCGGTGGCTGACTAAATACTTTTTTGCCCCACTGTAATTATACACACATCCTAATCAGCTGACTTGTATTGTTGACTCATGACAAATGATAAATTTATGAGTGTGATCCATTGTGATCATATCTTAGATTACCATGACCTGGATGACTGAGAACCACACAGATGCTTGGCAATGATGATTTCCAGTTGAAAAACTGGGAAGGTGTAGTGGAGAGAATTAGTGCCTGACTGTCTTGATGGACATGAATCCAGCCACAGCTCTGCTATAGGAGGAGATACCTGGTTGAGAATAATCTGGTTACCTCGATGCTCTGGCATCATTTTCTGGTTGTTGAGTCTCCACATCCACTGGTGCAGGAAATACAGAAGAAACTGGTTAATTTTTTGGGTGGAGGATACCATCGGCTCAAATTTAAGACTGTTTAAAGGCAGACAGGGACTGACTGACCTACAGAGTCGCATTACAGCATTTCATATTCAGACTGCTCAGCATTTCTTATACTGCATTTACACTCAACAAAAATATAAACGCAACACTTTTGTTTTTGCTCCCATTCCCCATGGGATGGACGTAGAGACCTAAAATTCATTCCAGATACACAATATAACCATCCCTCCCAAACAGTGGTCACAAATCAGTCCAATTGTGTGGTAGTGGGCACATCTGCTATATTGAGATAATCCATCCCACCTCACAGGTGTGCCACATCAGGATGCTGATCTGACATCATGAGTAGTGCACAGGTGTACCTCAGACTGCCCACAACAAAAGGCCACCCTGGAATGTGCAGTTTTTTGCGCTATTGGGGGTCTGGGGACCCAGAACCGGTCAGTATCTGGTGTGACCACCATTTGCCTCATGCAGTGCAACACATCGTCGCATGGAGTCTATCAGATTGTCAATTGTGGCCTGTGGAATGTTGGTCCACTCCACTTCAATGGCTGTGCGAGGTTGTTGGATATTCGTGGGAACTGGTACACGCTGTTGTATACGCCGGTCAAGCACATCCCGAACATGCTCAATGGGTGACATGTCCGGTGAGTATGCTGGCCATGCAAGAACTGGGACATTCTCAGCTGCCATCTGCCCTGAACAATGTGAACCATGATTCATCCGTGAAGCGCACACCTCTCCAACGTGCCAGACGCCATCGAATGTGAGCATTTGCCCACACAAGTCTGTCACGGCGACGAGCTGGAGTCAGGTCAAGACCCCGATGAGGACGACGGGCATGCAGTTGAGCGTCCCTGAGACGGTTTCTGACAGTTTGTGCAGAAATTGTTTGGTTGTGCAAACCAATTGTTCCAGCAGCTGTCTGGGTGGCTGGTCTCAGACGATCTTGGAGGTGAACCTGCTGGATGTGGAGGTCCTGGGCTGGTGTGGTTACACGAGGTCTGCGGTTGTGAGGCCAGTTGGATGTGCTGCCATATTCTCTGAAACGCCTGTGGAGACGGCTTATGGTTGAGAAATGAACATTCAATGCACGGGCGACAGATCTGGTTGACATTCCTGTTGTCAGCATGCCAATTGCACGCTCCCTCATTGCTTGTGGCATCTGTGGCATTTTGCTGTGAGACAAAACTGCACATTCCAGGGTGGCCTTTTGTTGTGGGCAGTCTGAGGTACACCTGTGCACTACTCATGATGTCAGATCAGCATCCTGATGTGGCACACCTGTGAGGTGGGATGGATTATCTCAATATAGCAGATGTGCCCACTACCACACATTTGGACTGATTTGTGACCACTGTTTGGGAGGGATGGTTATATTGTGTATCTGGAATGAATTTTAGGTCTCTACGTCCATCCCATGGGGAATGGGAGCAGTAACAAAGGTGTTGCGTTTATATTTTTGTTGAGTGTATAAGAAATGATTTTTTTATTTTTCTGTCTGACAGAAACTTCCAGTTCTGTTCTTGAAAACTATAAAAAATGTACAATATGGTGCTAATCTTTTTTTGCCTGTGTTTGTGCCAAAAACAAACAAAGCAATGGTCCTGGCTCAGCTTCGGCGCCTAATAAGCTCATCACTGGACCCACTTCAGTTTGCCTACCAGCCTGGCATTGGAGCGGATGATGCCGTCATTCACCTCCTACATCGTTCCCTCGCTCACCTGGAGACCGCTGGAAGCACTGTGAGAATCATGTTCTTTGATTTCTCCAGTGCCTTCAACACCATTCTTCCCTCGGTTCTAAAGGACAAGCTGGTGAACTCTGGAGTGGACCATCACCTCACTACCTGGATCCTGGACTACCTCACCGACCGACCACAGTATGTGAGGACTCAGGGCTGTGTGTCGGACAGGGTCGTCTGCAGTACGGGGGCCCCACAGGGAACGGTTCTGGCTCCGTTCCTCTTCACCATCTACACTGCAGACTTCTCCCACAATTCCACCCAGTGCTTCCTGCAGAAGTTCTCTGATGACTCTGCAATAGTCGGCCTCATCACTGATGGGGACGACAAGGAGTACAGAGGTCTGACCCAAGACTTTGTGGACTGGTGCCAGCTGAACTACCTCCAGATCAACGCCAGTAAAACCAAGGAACTGGTGGTAGACTTCCGCAGGCACAAGCATTCTCCACTGCAACCACTGAACATCCAAGGTATGGACATTGAGGCTGTGGACAGCTACAGGTACCTTGGTGTTCATCTGAACAATAGACTGGACTGGACTCATAACTCAGACGCCCTCTACAGGAAAGGGCAGAGCAGGCTGTACCTGCTGCGGAGACTCAGGTCGTTTGGAGTGGAGGGCCCACTCCTGAAGACCTTCTATGACTCTGTTGTGGCTTCTGCTATCTTTTATGGTGTGGTCTGCTGGGGCGGCAGCATCTCTGCTGGGGACAGGAAGAGACTGAACAGGGTGATCCGAAGGGCCAGCTCTGTTCTAGGATGCCCTCTGGACCCAGTGGAGGTGGTGAGTGACAGGAGAACGGCGGCTAAGCTGTCATCCCTGATGGACAACGTCTCCCACCCCATGCAGCAGACTGTGACAGCACTGAGCAGCTCCTTCAGTGGGAGACTGCGGCACCCACGGTGTGGGACGGAGAGATTTCGCAGGTCTTTCCTCCCCACTGCTGTCAGACTCCACAACAAAGACTTTAACTGAACAAACACACACATCCATACATATGCAATAATACTAAGTGCAATAATCCTTTCTGTCATCGTTGTATTTTTACTCAGTTGTATATAGTATTTGTATTTGTATTCTATTTTTATCTTATTGTATATTTATTTTATTTTATTCTACTGTATATAGTATTTTATTTTATTCTGTACAGCTGTGTACTGTATTTATTCTTATTGTATTCTAATTTTTGCCTCATAACTTTTGCACTGTCCACTTCCTGCTGTGACAAAACAAATTTCCCACGTGTGGGACTAATAAAGGTTATCTTATCTTATCTTAAAAAAACAACCAAACTTGGATTCAGAGATGTTTAGTCTGAACTTACTTTTGGGATATTTCTCCTGCATGGTGATTTAATTTCTGTTTCTCAGGAACAGGGAATGGTAAATGGACCTTTTCTTATTTAGCACTTTTCTACTCTGTCTGAGCACGCTTAACACAACCTGCCTCATTCACCCATTCACTGAAGCACATTTTGCTATGCTTTTTCTATGTAAGTGCATTACTAGAGCCACCCCTATAACAGGGGGGAAGGTTAGTTTACTGAGAAGGAAATGACTTTATCAGAAATGAACAATGACGTCTGGCTTCCAATGAAACCTGAAGACCAGCCAAGAGTCACATTCTCTAGCTCTCACTGTCATTAATCCCGCCCAGTTACCCATTAGATAAGATAAGATAAGATAACTCTTTATTGTCATTGCACAGTCATACATAGTACAGTAGTACAATGAAATTGGAAAAACTGTCCTACGTCGGCACTACATATAACACAACACGACACGATATGACACATCACAACGTAACAAACAACACAGTATATTAACTTAGTATAAAAAGAAGAATAAGTGTATGTGTATTGCACACTGTTATTATTGCACATTAATTATTATTGCACCTTGTTATAAATATAAATATTATTGTTATTGTTTTAAACATTGTTACCTCCCCCTAAAAAGTCCAGGGAGGTATCCAGTCAGGTCAGCTATTTACATTGATCAGGGCTATTGCCCTGTTGTAAAAGCTGTCCTTGAGTCTATTTGTTCGGGACCTCAGCAGCCTGAACCTCCTGCCAGACGGCAGCAGCTTAAACACCCGGTGTCCTGGGTGTGTGCAGTCCCGTAGGATGCTGCGTGCCCTCTTGAGACAGCGAGTGCTGTACAGGTCCTTCAGGGAGGGAAGAGGATGTCCAATGATTTTTTGGGCCATGTTGATGACCCTCTGGAGTGCCTTTCTGTGTGCTGTGGTGCAGCTGGAGAACCACACACCGATTTGTGAGAATTGTGAGAATACAGGATCACATCCATGAAAAACAACTTTAAATGCCTCCTTCTCCAGAACACATCTGCAGAATCCCTGATAAGGAAAGAGACTCCATCTTCAAGCTCCCTTAAATGCAAAGTGTGCACAGCTCTAATTTATTTATTTATTCTATTGGTATTATATTTTATAGGTGATTTATTTTTGGGGGTAAAAGACACCAAAGAGGTACTGCTTTAGTATTTAAATATTTACTACTTTGGTATCATAACTTAAGTAACTGAGGACTTTTCTGAGTTAGTGCACTTAGTGGTCTCTTCTCATTGGATTCCAGCTCAGTCTGAAGTCTGACCATCATTTTGACCTTCTATTAAATCTTCTATGCTTGATTTCTCTTTTCTATTCATCAAGACTTCAAAAACCATATAATATCAGGATTACTTTTTAATGTTTTGTGTTTGTGTTATGATGTTTTTTACTTCCTAAATCATGATTTTTATTGTAAATTTTCTGTGATATATGTTCTTCTTCTCCCATGCATGATGAAAGACGGATTTTGCCTATTTATTTTGTTAAGGGAACGGGGGTTGGAGCTCAGGGAAATGTGAATCATTTCCTCAGAAATGACCATCGATCTGTGATAAAAACAAAGATCCCTCCCTCATCCACACTCTCTAACAGCCAGCCTATAAAAGTCAAAGCAACATCAAATTCTAGGACCGCAGAGATAAACCCAGCAAGGCTTCTTTATAATTTAATATCCATTTTATACACAAGGACAGCAAACATGGGCTGTGGATGTTCAACAACAGCTCAGCTGCAGAAACAACCTGTCTTTGAATCTAAGGAAGCTGCTCAATGTGTTTACAGGATCCCTGCTCTTCTGTATGAGGAAAAAAGTAAAACTTTACTTGCCTTTGCAGAGCAGAGGAAGACTTCAGATGATGCCAGCGGAGAAAAGCTGGTTATGAGAACAGGAAAGATGAAGGAGGATTCTGAGAAGACGGTTGAGGTAATAGTGATAATCAGCCATTTCAGTTCTAAATTACTTGTTAGTTACAGTCCTGTTTTGAACTGTTCTGTTTTATTTACTCCTGAACAATCTCTCTTTTAGTGGTTAGAACTCAAAGAGGTGGAAAAGGCACTTATTGATGGACACCGTCCAATGAACCCCTGCCCGGTGTATGACAAGGTCAACAACAAACTTTTCCTGTTTTTCATCTGTGTTGAAGACGGCATCACTGAGCATGACCAAATAGAATACTATGACAACAGGACCCGTCTCTGCTACATCACAAGTGAGGATCTCGGAGAAACCTGGAGCGATGTGACCGATTTGACGGACAAACTGAGTGAAATAAAAAACTGGTCCACATTTGCTGTTGGGCCAGGCCATGGTATTCAAACAGAGAGTGGTAGACTGATTATCCCAGTTTATGCTTATTGCAGAAGTACTTGCCTCATGAATTGCTGTTGTAAACCAGTTGCATGTTCGTTCAGTTGCTGTTGTAAATCATATGCACTCTCACTGTATAGTGATGATCCTGATAAAAGTTGGAAATTTGGTCAAACGTTGCAATCAGAATCAGGCGAATGTCAAATGGCAGAGGTCTATGAAGACACCCGCTCCAGTTTCATTTATTGCAATGCTCGAAGTTTTTGCTCCTCTCGAGTGGAAGCTGTCAGTGTGAATAAAGGTTTTACCTTCAGAAAATTCAGATGCACTAAGCTTACAGAAACAAAGTGCTCAGGATGTCAGGGAAGTGTGGTCTCCTTTCCAGCTCAAGAACAAAGTGGAACTGCACAAAGTGAAACAAACCAAAACAAGTGGCTGCTGTTCACACACCCAACCAGTAAATCGCGCAGGATTGATCTTGGTGTGTATCTGAACAAATCCCCACGTGATCCAAAGGCATGGAGCGAACCCTGCATCATTAATGAGGGACCCAGTGGTTACTCAGACCTGGCTTACATTGATGATGGCTGCTTTGCATGTCTGTTTGAGTGTGGGCAGCAGGAAATACATGAGCAGATAGCCTCTGTTGTCTTTAGCTATAAAGACATCACCAAGAAATAAACTGAAGAAAAGAAAAGAAAAATATAAAAAGAATAATTTTTATTCAGGTGTGTAGATGAAAAGATTCATATGTATATGTGCACGACTTAAAGCGCTAAGTGTTGCTTTGTATGTAAAAATCTTTATTTGCTTGTTGCATGAAAAATGAATAAGAAAACTGAGAAGCTTGTAGGATTAACACTTTAAAAAATACTTTAATAAATTGAAGGAAACAAAACAGTTTCTCCTGTTTTCAGTGAGTATTAAACATGGATGCTCAGTTTAAACAAAAGTTTTAATCTAGTTATTCACTCCTTGAAGAAAACATACCTAATGTTGCAAATATCATATTACAGTTTTCGCCCGTTGCTTGAACACATTTTGCAAAACTTCGCTCATTGTGCCAAAACTCTAAACACAAGTGAACATGACACAACACTGGGAAATATACCATTCACATTTGTGCCAAATTGAAACTACTCTCAAAACCTAAACTCTGCTGTCAAAACCTAACATTTCTTTGTCAAAATGTAACTGTTGACAAAATGACACATACTTGCATCATATGCAAACACTTACAGATCAGGGGGAACACACTAGTCTACTTTATATAAAACACTGCAGTCTTTGATTTTCATCGTTTATTCAGAAGGCATATTTTCAGGAGACACATTTTCAAACAACCAAAAAAAAGCAAACAGGCCTACTCAATATTGTACATTGCAGCACCATGAATTCAGATAAAGCAAAAAAACAAAACCATAATACAGTAATAGCAAAAACACTATACTGTAAACGCAAAAAAATCATGACAATTGTGCATACGTGGGCTCATGGATCCCGCCGTCTGTTGGGGTCTAGCCACAGGACATGCGTCTGATGGTGGTGATGCTCACATGGTTTATGCTGTTGAACACTTGCCTGTCTGCAAGTTTGTTTGTTTTTTTCTTTTTTTACAGCTGCTAGGACACATTTCACAATACTTAGGTCACTTTTGCAAAACTCTTCACACAATCCTCCTAACTGACCGTCAGCTTGGCAAAGCAGTTCATTTCACATTCAAAATGCACTACAACTACCAAAACACTTTATCCAGGTCTCAAATAAACTCATTCTTCCAGAACACTAGCAAAGGTTGACAGCCGACAAACACACTTTGTCACCCACAAAACAATGACCTAAAAAACACTAACAACATGTAGCATTACAGTGTTTTCTTGTGTAAAACAAGGACACATCTCTGTTTATAATTTCAATGTATGTCACTGGAATGAATCAGACATCATGCAGAATTCGTTAATATTTGTTTATGTATTTTTATTTTTTTGCACCAAGTAATCCCAAAATACAAGAATTTGTATACACACCATCCACTGATGCACATACAATAGTAATGCTAATCTACTCTGTCTTCTCCATTTGGCCACAGGTTCTCATCCACATCACATCTTGTGTCATCTAGAGCAATACACCTAGGCATCCCTGGCAATCTTCTGCTGATATGTCCAGGCATCCAGCATTCATTGCATCCAGGAGGGACATTTGATCATGTGGATGATGGTCGTAAACCTTCCACCGCCATGAGGAAAAGAATTCCTCTATGGGGTTGAGGAATGGAGAGTAAGGTGGGAGGAAAAGAGACTCCATTCTGGGATGGGCTGCAAACCACTCTGACTGCACGGGAGTGATGAAATGCCACATTGTCCCATACAATCATAAATGTTGGCTGATTCCTTCTCTCCGCATCCCTTTCCTCACCTAGCACAACCCTTCCATAGAGATCATGCAGGAACGCAAGGAGCCGTTCAGTGTTGTATGGCCCAATTAGTGGTCTGTGTAGCAGCAGTCCATCAGTGGATATTGCTGCGCACATTGTGATGTTGGCACCCCTCTGGCCCGAGACATTCACTGTGGCTCTCTTCCCAATCACATTCCTCCCTCGTCGCCGTGCTTTGGCCAAGTTGAAACCTGCCTCATCCACAAAGATGAAAATGTGGTGTGTTTGCCTGCCTTCAATCTCCATGACTCTCTAACATAAATCCACATGGCAACATAAGCTGTTACAGTAGTAAATTTGTATAATTGTCTTTGTGTGTTTGGTTTTGTTCAAAAACAGATCTGTATTTTATTCTGATCTTACTTGGACATACTGGTTCCTGAGTTGCTTGACATGTTCAGAGTTCCTCTCAAAAGGCACAGTGTACAACTGTTTCATCCTGACCTGATGTTTTTTCAGGACTCTAGAAATTGTTGTTACGCTTACACTGTGAATATTTGCAAAAGTAACGTTGTCTGCCAAGACTCTGTCTAATTTCAGTGAGTTTTATCCCATTGTTTCTGATGACCATATCAACAATGGCAGTTTCCTGCACATCAGTGAACATCCGTCCTCTCCCTCCTGTGTGAGGTAACCGTTGAGTCCTAAGCAGAAATGCAACAACAATTACACAAAAGCTTATTTACTTCTGAAATGTGCAAATGCCCTTGCAGAATACAAGTTACCTGTTGGTTTGCCGGAAAACTCTAGCAATAGATGCCACTGTAGAGCATTGCAGATTTGGCTGCACTCTCTGACCAGCCTCTCTCATTGAGTGACCATGATTTACTACATGATCAATTACAGTAGCTCTGATTAGTGATGTGACGTTCTGTATTGAGGCTCCGAAGCTTGTGTCGAGTAATGGAGGGGGCGTTTCCGCGATGCACGTATCGAGGCTTGCTTCATTTATGGGAGGAGCTGAAAATGATGACGTCCGAAGCCTCGCTGCCCGGCTGTACCACGTGACTGGTTCATGAAGTGGTTCGAACTTTGCCGCGAGATGTGACAGCGATACAACCCCCCCAGACTTCAATCAAAATGTGGGTGTTTGATGGAGAGCTGCGGTTAGTGAGAGTTTGGAGGCAGTTTGGAGGTTTATGAGAGTGAGGAGAGAAAGTCAGGAGAGAATTGAGGCAGCTAAGAAGAGGAGGATGTCCTCCCCTGTGTGGGAACATTTTGATCTTATTCCTCCCAACAAGGTATTTCTACAGAAGATGTATTTTCATAATACTGATGGTGCAATACAATTTAAGTTAAGCTGTATTTACTTTTGTACAAGGTGAAGTGTTTGCTATGTGCCAGGGAGCTGGGATATAACAACAACACCTCATCCATGCTTAGGCACTACAGAGCTTTGCATGAGAATAAGGGGAACAGCGATTGTGGAGCAAGACCAGGTGAGCCATCAAATGCCATGATAATAATAGCATGCCGTAATGTTACTAAATGATATAACAATATTATACAACTGTAATAAGTTACGTGTGTGATATTTATATTTGTGCTTTGTTTTTGTTGTCTTTCCTCAGGAGAACAATCTCAAATAGATGAAGACCTGGTTAGCATGGTGATTGAGGACTCCCAGCCATTTAGCATTGTGGAGGAAAGGATTCAAAAGATTTGTTAAATCATTAAATCCTAGCTATGTTCTCCCCACTAAAGGTCATAAAAGCAGTGAAAATTTAGTTTTTACTGAATAAAATATGGGCAGGACTGACGCCTCAGTGTGTAGCTGTCCATACCTCAACGTTACAAAAGCACAACCACTGTCCACACCCCAACCACACCTCACCTCACAGTAAATGATCATTTCCATTTTAAGCATTTCCAAATAATCATTTTCCATACTGCCACTATAAATATACACAGTATACTGCATCACTACAATATACATGTTTTACACACTCCTTTTGTTGTTGACATTTACAGGCTGTGTGCAAAAGGCCACACTCTTCAAATTCATGCCAACTAATATTTTTATGTCCAGTAGGTGTCCTACTAGAGCAAATGAAGCTTCAAGAAGCTTTGCGCTGGGGTGAACCAATTGGATGAAAAGCTTCAGTGCTTCATGAAGCTTCATCTGCCCATCACTAGTGCAAAGCAGTTTTTGTGCTTTTAGTTTTGCAAACTCAGTGAGTGGTTTTGCTATAAGTCTGAATAGTTTTAAAGATTGTGCTACAGGAATCACAGTTAGGGTTTAAGCATTCAGAAAAAACTGTAAGACTTGGTTCTGCAACCAGAGGAGCCCCTGCTGGCCATTAGACAGAAGGCACATCAGGAACTTGGAGTATGTTTCTCTCCTGAGAGCTGGAGATGACATCCATGTTTTATAAATACAGTGAAAGGGCAAAAAAAAAAAAAAAACAATGCTAAGGGAAATGTTAGATATTAAAAAAAGAAAAAGAAAAGGAAAGAAAATTTAAAGAACAAATTTAAAAGAAATGTCCTTCCTCACAGAATCTGTAACAGTACAGATATTTGGTGTCATCCTTCTGAAAGTGCTCCAAGGATCCTTTGTGCTGTTTATCGAGAAAGTGCAGCAGTTTGAAGGGAGATGTGCGAAACAAATAAAGCTATAAAAATCCTTCCTTGAACAGGATTCCCTGTTTCCTGTAATAAACGAGATGAAAGGTTAATCATATTCAAGACTGAATAAACAGTAAATTGAAATTATGAAATAAGTAAGATTTTGACTCACTAATTTCCACTCCTTCGATAAACTCTTCCACTTGCTGCACAGATGTATAAATGAAATATGAGTTTGTGGCCCTGCTGCTGTATATCATCTGTCTCTTGCAGGTTTTAATGGAAGGGGTCTCCTGCTTGAAATGCTGCAGCATATTTACTGTCACAGGACTCACATCTCAAAGGCTCCTCCTCAGACTTTACCAGCTGACTTTATTGGGCTACCATGAAATATACACACACTTTTTTTTTTACAAGGGCTGAGAGTGTGTGTGTGAGCTGTAGCCGAATAAAACTTAGTAGAACTGAGTATGAAAAGCAGACTGTACTCTGAGGGTCATTTCGGTTGAAGACGAATGGTAAAAGACCATTTATGAGTCACATCAAACTTCCTAGTAGAGATTACCTGTCATGGATCAATATAGAAACATGGTTCCTAAGAGAAACTTGTGTATTACATCTTTTCATCTTAAAGATATGTAAACGTGTAAACAAAGCTTCAGTATTTGTATATTCTGATATATTGAAATACCATAAATAATTTGTGTAGCTTTAGAATTAAAGAGTTTAACACTGGGTACAATTTTAGAATAGAAGAACAGACGATTGCTGAGATTTTGGTGCAAAGTTTGGGTTCATTTACTATTTATAAAGACTGTATGGATTGGGACAAATTTGTTAAAATGTCCCACTGATGCATGGTGCTGCTTCTTTTATTTACGAACTGATGCCATCTCTTTTAAACTGATACCCCTACCATAGCCTAATACACATGGGTGTACATGATGTGTATGAGAAGACAAGCAAAAGCCTTTTGGTCTGTGTAGAGAGCACTGTAATCACTGGTATTCAAACAGATCGTGCCACTTTATACTGATTACTTGATATTCGTTGTAGTTCCAGTGATGAAGAGGGCAGTACACGTCAAATAATGCAGTATGATCATTGCAAGATCAGGTAAATGTGAAATGACAGAGGTTCATGGTGAAAAAGACCTCAGTTCAAATTACTGCAATGCTCACAGTGACAAAGGCTCTTGACTGGAAGCTGTCAGTAATTATAATTAATTTTAGCACACTTTAATCTGCTGGGAAGCTTGTGTAAACAAATTCAGACTGGCAAGGAAGTGTGGTGTCCTTTCCAACTCAAAATGAAAGTGCAAATACAAAAAATGACCCAAGCCAGAACTTGAACAAGTGGCTGCTTTTCACACATCCAACCGGTAATGCTTAATTTATGCTACCTGGGTTGTGTCTGTTTGCTGAGGTAGTTGCCTACACAGACGGGTTATGTTAATTCTGATCTAAGCTTGTTTTCCGGAACCACCTCTTTCCTTGGACTTGGCTTTCTCAACAAGGGGAGACTTCAGCTCACTGAAATGTTAATAATTTCTTCAGAAAATGAAAAGTCACACTGTGTACAAACCAGCCTTATAAAATCCCCATCAGACAAACTTTGACAGTCATAGAGATATAACCAGCAAGACCTTTATTACATGGTCATTTTGCATGCAAGGACACCAACCATGTTCACCGTACCTTTACCAAAAGCTCAGCTGCAGAAGCAAACTCTTTTTACATCTAATGAAACTGCTGGAAACGTTTACAGGATCCCTGCTCTTCTGTATGAGAGAGAAAGTAAAACTTTATTTGCCTTTGCAGAGCAGAGGAAGACTTCAGATGATACCAGCGGAGAAAAGCTGGTTATGAGAACAGGAAAGATCAAGGAGGGATCCTCTAAGAAGACGGTTGGGGTAATAGTGATAATCAACCATTTCAGTTCTAAATTACTTGTTAATTACGCTCCTGCTTTAAACTGTTCTGTTTTGTTTACTCCTGAACAATCTCTCTTTTAGTGGTCAGAGCTCAAAGAGGTGGAAAAGGCACTTATCAAAGGATACCGTCCAATGAACCCCTGCTCGGTGTATGGCAAGGTCAACAACAAACTTTTCCTGTTTTTCATCTGTGTTGAAGACGCTATCACTGAAATGTACCAGAAAGAAAACTGTGACAACCGGACCCGTCTCTGCTTCATCACAAGTGAGGATCTCGGAGAAACCTGGAGCGATGTGATCGATTTGACGGACGAACTGAGTGAAATAAAAAACTGGTCCACATTTGCTGTTGGGCCAGGCCATGGTATTCCAGCAGAGAGTGGTCGACTGATTATCCCAGTTTATGCTTATACTTCCTTTTGCTGCAAACCTTGTTTCTTACCAAACAGTAAATCGTATGCACTCTCACTGTATAGTGGTAGTCATGGCAAAAACTGGAAATTTGGTGAACTGTTTAATACGGTATCAGTTGAGTGTGAAATAGTTGAAATTTCCAAAGACCACATCTACTGCAACGCCCGTAATGTGGGCGGCTATCAAGTGGAAGCAGTCAGTGATGATAATGGAGTTAAGTTCAACAATCTCCAACCTGGAAACAAGCTTGTCTTCTTTATGCAGCATCCAATAAGAGTCCTGCTCTGAAGGCATCGACATGCTGCCCGTGAAGTTTCTCTCATGCACAATATCAAAGATGCAAAGTCTTCATAATTGCTGCTTTCAGCTTTAATTTCTTGGTAATTGGAACAAAGATATACTGCCTCAGTACTGCGGTATGTACTACAGTACTTTGGTATCAACATATTTATTATATGAAACATAATTAGTTGACTGGAGACATTATCTTATAGGTGATGCAGAAGT
Source organism: Rhamphochromis longiceps (assembly GCF_057381845.1). Lineage (NCBI taxonomy): Eukaryota > Metazoa > Chordata > Actinopteri > Cichliformes > Cichlidae > Rhamphochromis > Rhamphochromis longiceps. Next base: position 29,332,355 of record NC_140562.1, on the reverse strand, counting down.
TTATGTTTAATAATAGATAAGTGGAAGGGTTGCAACACAAAGGGCATCCAGAAAAAAATCTGTGCCAAATCAAACAAAAAAGTGGCTAACCTCCTCCTCATTTTCATTCTTATCCTCCTCCTCCTTCTTCTTCTTCTTCTTCTTCTTCTTCTTCTTCTTCTTCTTCTTCTTCTTCTTCTTCTTCTTCTTCTTCACATAGACTACATATACACTTATGCCAAAGGTGTGTGAAGTACTGTGTGAATCCTCAGGCTGAACATTCACGTCGTGTTACCATTGTAGTGTTTTGAACCACATTTGACTAAAGAAAAACTCATGATAAATAAATTCATACCTTCATTTACTCAAAAGAACTTAAATTGCAAAAGCAACACTTGGGTAAGACTGGAAACAGGAGACTGGGAGCATAAACTGATCGGGAAAGTGCAGTAAGGTCATGCTCTCTTAAGACTTTTTGCAACCAGAGGAGCCCCTGCTGGCCGTTAGACAGAATGCCAAGGAAAATGTGCATCAGATCTGGAAGGAAGGAAGGAAGGAAGAAAGAAAGAAAGAAAGAAAGAAAGAAAGAAAGAAAGAAAGAAAGAAAGAAAGAAAGAAAGAAAGAAAGAAAGAAAGAAAGAAAGAAAGAAAGAAAGAAAGAATTGAAACTAAATTTCCACTTATTGAAAGATGCCACAGAAGCTTTAGCAGTGCAGATATTTGCTGTCATCCTTCTGAAAGTGCCGGAAATATCCTCTCTGCTGTTTATCGAGAAAGTGCAGCAGTTTGAAAGGAGACGTGAAACAAATGGAGCCATAACAATCCTTCCTTGAACAGGGTTAGGAGTGACTGAGGGAGAGCAGCCAAAAACAGGACAACAAGGACTATTTCTGTGGTGTTCTCTCATCGCGTGCTGTTGCTGTGATCACATTTCATGTCCAAACCCACTTTGTCTCTTACTGGTAAAAAGAACTGAGGATTTATGGAGCATCACAAAGAGCCTAGATGATTATTCATTTATTTTTACTGCAAATATTAACATCACTTTCTTTGTCCTCAGCGAAAGCCTGTTGCAAGAAACAAAAGAGAAAAGGAGATGAAAGGTTAATCATATTCAAGAATGAATAAATAGTAAATTGAAATAAGTAAAATGTTGACTCATTAAATTCCACTCCTTCAATAAAGTCTTCCACTTGCTGCACAGCTGTAGCCGAAAAAAACTCAGTAGAACTGAGTATGAAAAGCAGACTGTACCCTGAGGGTGATTTTAGTTAAAGACAGATGTTAAAACATGGTAAAAGACCATTTATGGGACACATCAAACTTCTTAGTAGAGATTACCTGTCATGGATTCAGAAACATGGTTCCTAAGAGCAACTTGTCCAGTCCATGTTGATCACATTCTTTCATCTTCAAGAATTTAAAATCATGAGCAAAACTCCTGAAATTTGTAAAACTATTATTTTATTTCACAAATACTGTAAATTATCTGTGCACCTTTAGAATTAAAGTGTTCAACCATGAGTACAATTACAAAAATAGAACAATAGATGATTGTTATAGATCTGAGTGTAGAGGTTAGGTTTATGCACTCTTTATAGAGACTATGCATTACTAATATTGGCAGGATATGGAGGAAATTTGTTCTAATCTCTTACTGACGCATGGTGCTTTTTATATGTCAGTTTTATATGTCAGTTTAAGAACCAATGCCACCATTTTTCAAACACAGCATACACGCAAACATGCCTTTTCTTTTGATGAGTTGCACATTTGCAAATTAAATGGTTAACTCCTCTCAGACCTACAATAATGAAATGGTTTATACATATTTCTGCATTTCTCTAGAAAGAAAGTGCCAAAGGGCCTTTGATCTTGATAATTCTGCACATTTTAATCATAATTGTTCCTATTTTGCTGTGTGTGTGTGTGTGTGTGTGTGTGTGTGTGTGTGTGTGTGTGTGTGTGTGTGTGTGTGTGTGTGTGTGTGTGTGTGTGTGTGTGTGTGTTTGGATCCGAAGCTTTCTTCTGGGAAATCAGCCATCCTCCACAACTCATCTCTGCATATCAAACACCACGGAGAACTTCTAAATAAAGACGAGGCATAACTTGTAATAATACCCAGCAGCCCGTTGATTGAGTGAATCTAATATTCTTGCTGTGTACAGGCTGGAGTACACCACAAAGCAAAAACGTGACTATTAGCTCGCCTGACAGAAGTGTTTTGAAAAATGAAGACGTGGTTTTAATAAAGAAGGCCTGGTTTGCAGTAGGATGTGAGCGAATATATATGCACTCAAACCGGCCAAAGCTAAACAGAAAAGGGAAGGATAACACGTGTACATGCCCAGATGTCTTGTGTTCTTTCATTCTCTAGGTAGCAAACTAGTCACCCACCACAAAATAATCTAAATAATCAAAATAATCACGACACAACACCGGGAACTGATCATCCTGTTCTTCAGATAGATCGATAGTTGAACTGTGAACGCTGTAGGCGCAGACTGTGGGTGTTCAGAATAATCAGTGTATTTAAATTATTTAAACATACGTATTCTTTTATCTTAAAATGATACAAAATCAAATGGCCCATTTGCCACACAATGATGGATATTGTCATTAATATTTGTATAAGCCTAAACAGTCTCTTTATGATTTATCATCGTCAAGTAAAATTAAGAATATTAAACTTATTTTTTTTAATTTCTCGTTGTTTTCACAATTTTATTTAAAATCCTGCAAATTTGTCATTTAAGTCTAGACTTTAGTTGTATTCAGTCGTAAAAAAGATTTAAAATTAAGCAGTAATAATTAAAAACATAGCTGAATGCATTTATATGAACCGGGTTCATTTGATATGGTCTTTTTAATCTTATACACATTCCGGTGTAACAAATAATTGTAATAAAAAGTGCACACACGAAATTAAAATGATCCATTTTATTCCAAACACACTGAAAGATTTTAAAAACATCCGTGTTGAAAGCATTTACTTCAGGGAATCAGATTCAGTATTTGGTAGCCTTGTCGGTCTCAGTGCAGGCGCACATCATTAGATTAAATTAAACTAGACGAAATCTTAAAGATCCCGTCGGGAAAAGCAGGCAGCTGCGAAAGAGTGAAGTTGGGTATCATTCCGTGGAGTGAAACGGGATGCAGGAGGCAGGAGGTCGGAGGCAAAGATCGCACAGCGGCGCAGCATCCGGCGTCCAAATGTTCCAAGTTTTGACAAGAAGGGAAATTTTTGGAGAGGATCGAGGAAAGCGCAGGTGTGACGTTGCTTACAGGTGGTCTGTTGGGGATAACCCGGGACTCGAAACCACTTTCTAGATCCTGATCTCGGTACAAATCGGGACTCTGGAGACTAGAGACCACCCTGCGCACTCCGAGGAGAGGAAAAACGGGCATCAAAGTGAGCTCCTGCGCCCTGGAGCCTTTCATCGGTGCCAAATATAAACTTTGCCGCTTAAAGCGTTTCCTGCGACGAAGAAAACTCCCATTTTCAAACATATCCGCCGACATGGGATCCAGAGTCCAGTAATTCCCCTTGCCTGGGTTCCCGGGTTCCCGGGGCATTTTGACAAAGCAGTCATTCAAAGACAAGTTGTGACGGATTGAGTTTTGCCACGAAGGGAACTTCTCCCGATAATAAACAAAGCGCTGGCTGATAAAATCGCATATCTCACTGAGAGTGAGCCTCTTTTTGGGGCTTTGGAGGATGGCCATGGTGATGAGAGCGATATAAGAGTACGGAGGCTTCACCGAGGCAATTCTCCTTCCGGGACCCTCCTGCAGTCGGACTTCAAAGTCGTCCTCTCCCTGCACGCCAGGAGAAAAGGATGAAGGCCGTCGCTCCAAGTCTACATTACTCTCCCCGAACACTGATACATCTGTCCTCCTCACAACTTCTCTGCAGTCCGCCTGGCCCCCCACTTCAATGTCCGCCTCATCCATGGGCTTGTTGTCCAGCGTCATGATCCGGACTGTCCGGTAGGCCCCAGCGGGCGAGATTCAGTGCCTGTCTAGGACAGAAAGTGGAGACCCCCTCGTTTCCTTTCATTCACAAAAAAAAGTCGCGCATCTGACTGCATCCTGACTTTTGAGCCTCCCACTCCGAACTTCCCCCTCCTCCTCACGCAGTCTGTTTTAACACAGCTGCAGGTATCCACAAACCTGAAGCTGTGGGGGGAAACACTTTATTTAATCAAAGATAGAGAAATTAAACGATGATACTGAAGGCGTGGTTACACTAATTACACTAACTCGTGCATATTTTCTCCAGTGTATACACGCTTTAACTATAGTTGTTTGTTTTTTAAAAAAAAAAATAAAGGTCTTATTTTTATTCTTTTCTTCCTTCTTTATATGTTGTTTTTTTACTGTTGTGTGTTGCTTTCAAGTACATTTAAACTGCACGTCCATGATGCATATTATTTATTTATTAAACTTTTTGGGGATCTACACAGTTTTCTGACTCAGTAATCTTTGCGTGTGTACCGATTAAGTTGTTCTTTTTCTTGGCTATTATGCCACTTCGTGTTCTTATTTATTGTACCCTTTTTGTGTACAGAACTTTGCGACTATAAAAAAAAGACTTAATACATTTCATTTGCTAGATTTGATGAATGGTATACATCAAGCAGTAAAACAATGCCTTCTAATTAAAGTGAAACTGCAAAAGCAAAACAGAAAAAGTATTTCGGCCTTAACATTGTACAATAGGGTTGGAGAGCCAGGCTTAGCCATTTTATCTACTATCTGCTAATTGAACAATTAGCCTTATTTTATGTACCCATAATGTTTCAGCAACAATTAAAATGAATAAATCTCCACAGAGGCCTTTAAGCAAACGTAACTGAGTAAATGCATAAGGCTCGCCTTTGAACTGCACTCCAGTATCAGAAGTACAAAGCTGGACAGGCTGCCAAGTACCATAAAATTTGATTTGTGTACATTCATTCATTATTGATTATAGCTGATGTTTAAATGACCGCAGCAGGTGAGACGTTTTGGAGCATGTGTAATGTAAAATAAGAGCAGGCATATGAATTTCATTGAGCTTGAGCTCTCTTTTATGTCCTTGGCTTACATAGCGCTCATTTCCTTCAGTATTGCTCTTTGCTGGATGGTTTAGCACAGGCAAGAGAGCCAACTCAAGAAGACGTAATCCATTTTGAAATAATAGCTGCACTGTATCAATCCGTGCGAGGCCACCCACTTGGCCAGCAGGCCTGTAGTGCATGGTGGGCTGAAGGAACTGTGGGAAGCCTCATTACTGAACCTTTCTTCCCTCTCACTGTACTTTAATTTGATATGTGCACCCATTTGAAACCAATTTATCATTTTACAGTCACTGCAATACTAAGCTAAATTCTTAAATGAAGAACGGGGAGACACAGGTTTGTTCATGAATTTAATACAAACAAAAACCCATGCAAACACACACAAAACCCCTTTTCCCCATCTCACAGAAACCAGCAATACTAAGGAAATCTACACACCGATTTAACAAGCCAAATAAAATAATGCTCAGAAACAATGGCCCAAATAAATACCAAAGAAAAGTGACCACTTATTACAACCACAATTAGAAAAAACAACAAAGACAACAAAATAAATAGCTTGATTTAACTTGTTCAACTAAATGCATCTGATGAACTTAGTAACTGAACTGTCGCTGTCAGGATTAGGAGCAGTAGGAGTGTTTTACAGTTAATAACAGTGAAAAGCAGCACTGAGCTCAGGGCCTGTACAGAAATAACTTTCTATTACAGCTGTCGGGTACTACTGACCATTATATGTAAGCGACACTGAAGCTATTTCGATGAAAAATTTCACGACTAAACTTTCCACTGAATGCGTCACTTTCTGACAGTGGTCCTTCAGTATCCCATTTATTTGTATAAAGGATTCTCAGCTCTGCTACAAAGTCTGTGCGTCCTCAGTATATCCCTCTTGGTGAAAAAAAACAAAAAAAAAAACAAAAAGTAAACCTTCTAAGCTCCATCACACATGCTAAATACAAATTAAGGAGCAGAAATAGGATCAGTACAGAAAAGACTTTTTTCTCCATACAAATTTAAATGTTTTACAAGTTGTTTTATTATTACTTTTTTTGACGCACACAGTCATAGAGGTAAATGTGTACTATTGTCTGAGGTACAGTGCTATAACAGTAAAACGAATTTAAATACCTTGAGTCAGGTAAGAGGTAGTCATATCTGTAGTGAACTGTAAAGATTTACGAGAGCAGCGAGTATTGTTTCAAACTGTTGTGTGCGTCTGTGCAAAGCTCTGTCACATGTGGGCATAAAAACCTGTGATGTGTGCAAGTTCCCTAGTTGGTGTGTTTCCGCTGAGCTGAGGTCAGCCTCACAAAGTTTCCACACTTGAGGCAGCACGAGTTGGAGTTGCCCTCTTTCCGAGGGATATGCCAGCAGTTGACACAGCGCACCCTGTACTTCTTATACCTTCAAAAGTAAGAGAAAAAAAATGCAGTGGTGGTTCAACTATTTGCCCTTTAATGCTCAGGTGCATAAATGCTATTTAGTCAAATTATCATAGGCAGATGACTGATTTATAATAATACTACAAGGCATTTTACAAGCATGGACATTTAATACTTTTCCAAAGTAGATTAGCTGCACATTCTTTTGAGCCCAGCACTACTCCTTATTTCCAAAGCTAACCTGTGTTTATTTCTGAAAGAGAAATTATGAGCCAGTGAGTACTAACATACCGTTTCATGCAATCATGAGATTAATGCATTAGTCTGGGAAGTCATGCATGAAGTAAAGTTTCTGTAAGGTGCAGTCAGACTCTTGTGAGAATGGAAAAAATAAGTTGATCGTTTCTGTTGTTTGTGAGGCCTGAACTTGTTTAACTGCACAGTGTTGTGGCAACTGACTGCTCAAAACATGATGAAAAATGCTGGCAAAATAAGTAAACATCAACACAAACTGATTTGGAACAGGTTTCCACAAAATACAAGTTAGAATATATTAATTCCTTTAAGCTATAATTCAACATCATCAATGAGGACTCAAAGAAAATTTTAGACTCTGTTAAAAATCACAATAATCCAACTGATTATTGTGATCAGCCCTAATGCACAGCTTCAGTGTTTAAGACATTGAATATTGAATATCGAGCTACCTTATCCCACAGGCATTGCACAGTGGAGTCCCGTCCTCGGCATCTCTCCACATGGGGGTCTTCCTGGTGCAGCATGATGCACAAACTTTACCCTCTAGTGAAACAGAAATGAAAGATTAAGCAAATAGCAGTAAAACTGAACTGAGTGTGCTTAAATCACTTATTTCCAAGCATATTTTTTTAAAAATCTGAATTAAGGAAGTGTTTTAATGCAACCAAACATTGCGACTACATTTGCAATAATCATTTAACCTCCTAGGACCTGGTGTCCACATATGTGGACATCACATTTTGGGTTGTCTAGACCACAATACTAAATTTTGCTCTACAAGGTCCTGATATCCTCCTCTCGGAAACTACATCAGGTAAAAAGATGATTCTTTATTTTTACATTTATCAGCTCCCAATCAGCCCAAATAGCAAAGAGAAATAAAAAATGCATGCCATGAAAGAGTTCAGGTCTTAGGAGGTTAAAGATACATTTGTAATTTTACGCCTCAAAAACTTTATTGAATTATTAAACAATAACCGACTCCAGACAATAACCTCAATTGAGCGAAAGACATTTATATTTTTTAAAAATACAACTACAATCTAAAACTTCACTGGAACATTTATACTGCATTTTCTGTTAACTGACCAATATATGAGAACAAGGCTGCATATCTGTCGAGAAGATTGGCTCTTTGGTCTTTAAACGCTGGAAATACAGCGCACTGACATTCCCACTTTACCAAAAATGAAACATAAGCAAATGTCAAATAGTTATAGATTTGTAAAGAAACTTTGTATAGGAGAAGAAAAGATTTGAAAAATTATGAATGAAATTGAATGAAATTAAAGATATGAATGATGAAAAATTATTTAGAGTATTTTTTAATAGTGTTAGCACTCAGATCTTTACCTGATGATAAGTACATTTATTTAAAGTTGAGCTTATTTTTCTCTTGTCTTAGCTGACATTCACGTTCTGGTATTAAGTTATTTAAACCACAACTTTCCTAAACTTGTTTGAAACAGTCACACCTGTCTGACCCTGTTGAGTTACATATTTCTAAGGTGGTGGTGTCCTCTAGTGGAGATTATGGGTATCACACACACAGGCACTTCTATAACACTGTAATGCTGCAGATACTTTTATTTATAACTCATAATTAATTAAACATTAAAATATTACAATTACTTAATATACTGTATTTTACATATTTTATTTGTTCTTACAAAAAGTTATATATTTTTATTTCCAATATTAATATATTGGGATGTTTTGCTGAGTGTTTCACCATCTGGGGTTAGTTTAGTGTTGTATTCTGGATAAAGTCTCCTAAGACAAAATTTTCTAAGACACACTTTTGGCAAGCACAAAAAAAAAAAACTATTTCTTCCTCATATTAATTTAGTTAAAGTTGAAAAAATGCAGTGTGTCTGTATTAGATAACTAAATAAATTTTTTACAAATCCAGTCTCAAACTGTGTTAAGACTGAGATGCCAACATGACCTGTTACACTTGTTCAGAATGTCTTTAATTTAATGCACATTATTATATTTAAAAAAAACTAAATAACATTGAAATATGCTAAAAAAAAAAAAATTGTACTTTGAGCTTAATATTTAACATTGAAAAATCTAATTAAAACAAGCAAAATACTCTGTAAACTCTTCTCTGCATCTTCTGTTAGATGATCCAGGAAAAACAGTAAAATAAACGAGCAGCTTGCTTGAGGACATAGTTAGGGGGTACTCACTTAAAACACTGGTTGTGTGGCCGTTCTCCTCGTCTGAGCTGCTAGTTTTAAATGATTTCTGTGATGACCGTGTCCTCAGCCTGGGTTTTCTCACACTCCTGCAGAGTTCCTTGCTGTTGTGGGTACACACAGATAAAACACCAATAATGTGAGAGGATTTCATGTAAGCTCCTACCACGTTTTGTAATGCATGGCGTGTACCGAAGATGTGTTTGTCTACCTGTATCGTGAAGTTATGAGAAGCCGACACTGTTCCCTGCTTTCGTCTAGCTCCGTGTCCATCCTGAATGTCACTCCCTGGAAGTCTGGGTCTTGAATATCAACACTACGACTGGGATGAGGCTGTTTTCTAGGAGTCTTAGTTCTCCACTGGTGCGAAGATGAACCGTGATCCTCCTTTTGCATTGTCCAAAGTTCTGCTTTGGATGGTGCAGAAGATTTTATCGGGGCAGTTGGAGGGGTGTCTCCATCTATGGGGGCATCTGCACATTCATCTGGTTTTGAACCGAAGAGAGAATTCTCTGGAGCGCTGAATGTAAGTGATGGTGATTGTGAACAAAGTTGGATGGGGCTCAGAGGAGGCAGCCTGCCGTCACATTGGGCTTCCACAGATAAAGTAAGATTTGCATTAATATCTAGTGACAGTACTGGCTTTGATAGAGTAGTACAAGTCTCATCATCTGAATTACAAGTTAGCTTAGTATTAAGACATGCATTGTGTGCTTGTGATAAAGCATATTCAAAAAAGGGTGCATTTAAAATATCCTGTTTGCTAGAAGAACAACCCTGCTCACACTCCTGGCTGCACCCAATTTGTGTGTTGACAGTGAAGTTAACTTCTGTTTTGTTCTTGTGTTGAGGATGCAGAGATGCTGTTGTACTGTCTCCTGGCAAGTCTGCTCTGTCAGTGTCTGTTGTCTCAGCAGTTTCAAGCTGAACACCCATCTCGGAGTCTTTCACACAGCACTGTAGTTTAAATCCATCTCCTGTGGGTCTTCCTGTCACTTTTTCATCAGCACTGACAGAGGGTGTGATTTCTTGTCTCTCAAAGAGACGAGGAGATGGGCCTAACATGCATTCACCACTTAGAGTGTCACTTTCAATTGCAGCTTCTGTAACATCTGGTGCTGCAGTGGATAATGTGACTGTTGAATAGCCTAATTTTGTGGCAGATGAGGCTGAACTTGGGTCTAACACCTCAAGATTTTCCAAATGAAGCAGCTTTTCACACTGCAAGTTGATCAAGCTCAGCACTTTCCAGGGACTATTGCGTTCACACTGTGATGTAGTTGTGACATTGCTGCTTTGACACTCCTCATTTACCGTTTCCAGCTCATTACATGGCAGCGAACAAGACAAACTATGGTGGCAGGAACCATTACAGGTATGAAATGAATGTGCATCGCCTTCCTTTTTCATTTCTAAAGTATCCTGGACAGAACTAGCAGAGGCTTCAAATGAATGTGGACCCTCTTCTTTTTTAATTACTAAAGGATCCTGGCTATATGTCTTAATCTGTGATTCACTGGGTAGATCCGAGTCTGGGAAACTGTTGTGGATAGGGGATACAAGCTTGGAAACTTCTTGGAAAAGGTAGAAGAGTGCAGACTGGGGTGAATCGTGTTCCACTTTGCTCTGGTTTCCCTGGATAAAGTCAGCTTGCATCCTTGATTTCGTACTCATACTGAGGCAGAGTCTGCAACATGAATAGGAACAAATAGCTTTAGGACTAGCAGAGGTAAATCTGTGCATGTTTTCCCTGTACTTTCCCTCTAGTCTTCATCTTTTCTCTATTACAAAATATTGTACCTTCAGCCCTTTACACCTCTGACATGACAAATATGCTTCCTACCACAGGTCATTGAAAGATATTAGTTTCTATCAATAGTCCACAAGCAACAAGTTGACTGCAAGCAGCTAAATATTTTATATAACGTAAAATAATAGCATAGTGTCATTTGGCCTAAATATGTGGGTCATATAACTGGAAGACAATTTAGGGTTCAGAAATGGTTAAATTGGACGCTATGTAATTTTCTGTTGCGTATTTAAGGAAAAACAATTTATTTTTAATAAATTATTGACCATTAATAAATACTCAATAAATTTCAAATAAACAACAGGTTGAAATCTACCTTGCCCAGCTTTTCAATAGTCACACTTTTTTGTAGTAATTTCACTATTTAATTTCAAATTTTTATTTTTATTTATTAATTTTTCTTACATATTTTTAAATACACAATTCATATAATAATTAAGTCTATTACAAGGAAAACAGATTAAAAAGATTTCTTGCGAGCTAAGAAAGTAATTTATAAACATGTTATTAAAAATGATACAGTAACCGTATAATATTACACAAGATTAATTATCAAGATAATTATTTATTTCTTTTATTTATACATTATGTAATACAAATGACAAACAAATGACATAAATACTCATGATCACAGAAATGCTGTTTTTTTATACACACATTCTGCTCAGAAAAAGATACTAGGAGTCAATTGTAAGACTCAAAGTCAAGGAGGTTCTTTTGGTAACACTGGGTAACAGGGTTTTATTAGAGCGACACATTAAATTTGGTCAGAAAAAAATGTAATGTAAAAATTATATTAAGAGGTCTGACATTTGTCTACCTTTGGTGTTAGCACCGGAGTCAATCATTCATCACATCTTCTTTACTGTCACTAACTGTTTTTCTCTTCCTTTTCCAGACAAGATAGGCGCAACACTATTTTAACTGTTATATTTGGATCAATAATTTTTTTTATAAATTACATTTTGTCGCAGAAAAAAAATTGTAATTTACACAGCAAACGTATGTTTTGGTATTTTGTGCATAGATTAATGCACATAGGTGAAACAGAAAATGTCATGCCATTGCAGAATGGTCCATGCATGCTACTTAAGGCTATCCTAAAACTGAGCTAATGCGGCCAATTATATGCATGCAGTTACAGCAGATAAGCTAATGCTATGTTTGTTTTTGTATCAAAAAACAACTTTAAAAAAAATGTAACTAGTTCAACTCACCGGAAAGACTGTAACAAAACTTTTCTGTGGCGTTTAAACGTGTTTGGGAACGTCAAATGTTGCACTTCCTGCCTTCTAGAACGTCGAGTAGCCTAAATTTTTCGCGGTCGTCGGGCCGTCGCGAGCGCAGCAGCAAATCCCACTAATATTACGTTAATGCGTTAACATGAATGCTTTTAAAATTAGTGACTTTTTTCCTCTTACAGGCCATGGATTAACTAATGCCTAAAAGTTTCATCAAAAATACATAATTCTACAGCGCATGCAAGCAGATCTACAATTTAGCATTGTGATTATATTTAAATAAACTCTGTAGGCAATGACTCACTTCATGTAAACTCAGTATCAGATCTCAGTAAGCACCCGTCATTGCATATTCCGAACCATTATCTTTAATCGTGCATCACCTTCACCTCCTGCCATAATCGATCTTTGTCTTCTATGTTTTTGACCTGTGATGGCCTCTAGCTAACAGTGTCTTTATCATGAGGCATGAGATGAACACGTTTAAAACTCGTGGTGTAACTCTAACTACAAGCGTTCAGCCCACTTTACCTGACATTCATGTGGAGTACCAATCTCGACGCTCACCCGTGATCTTCAATCCGTTGTCAAATAAAAAATTAAGCGTGTCGATTTGCTGGGGAACTCGAACCACTGAAGCTGGTTGCTATGACTGGATCAGATTCTGGGGCCAGAAGAAGGTACGCGGGTGTTTTCCGTTTGCTAGATTACAGCCTGTCTGGGTATAAAAGCTTTGACACTCCTAACTCCTGTTCATTTTGTAGCTACTACTTGCCTGGATACGCGAGTGGAAAACCCTTTTTCTTTTCCCCGGCAATGACTGTTAGCTAGTCATGCAGCCAGTAATGATTATTTAACTGTTGGTGAGTCAGTGATAAGGTCAGTATCGTGGCCTTTGAGTTGTTATTGTAAGGTTGCTGGCTAAAGAGTTAAGGTCATCACCAGGTAACCAACTTTGACAGGGGGCTATCTGGTTGAAGTCGTCATTTCACTTTTAACAACCTATATTAAAACCTTTCACAGATGTGCATTTGCACTAGCAGTCACACACATGAGGTTATAAAATAAAATGTGCACAAAAGCAAGAGCCACATTTAAATTCACCACATGCGTGACGGTTGCGAGTTGAGTTTTTTTTTTTTTTTTGCACTTTGGTTCTTTTTAGCTCCAAATTCATAGGGATACTTCCTGAAGTCCGACTTGCATTTGGCTCAACCACTCCAACCTCACTATCCTTCCCAGTTATGCCATTTTCTGCAACTGCTGCAGAAGCACTGAGCTTTGGTTAACCAATTAACTTCAGCTTGGGCAGCAATGACCTGGGTGACTCAAGTGTTTCAAGTTGTTCATCAGTCGAATTCAGCTGAGGGGGCACAATGACCTTTTTGGGAAGGCCCAGGTAATGAGTGCACTACTCAAAATAGCTTTTTAAACTGATTTTATTGCACAACTTAAAACATTTGTATTTCATCAGACATAAAATACACAATTCACTTGTACGTAAGTTGGACAAGTACAGTAGACTTGAGTAAAAGGTAGATGTGGTAAACTTAAACTATGGTAACATGAAGATCACCAGCTTCCAAGCAGACATGCTTCCACTTCCACCATCCTGTTGTGGATCCAGCTGGACCAGATCCTCTAATCAAGCCTTAATCACTGACAGTTGCAAAGAAAACACTTTATCTGAAATGCAATTCACATGAATGTTTCTGAAATGTTTGGAGCAAATACAAAATACGTTTCAACAGTATAAATTCTGCTTTGATTTCTTAGGAGCCCGTGTTTAAGAATCAGGCAAACATGACTGTTTATGGCTTTTTTCTGTCTTGCAGAATAGGATGATTATGGCAGTGAGCATGTACTTCTACATCATAGACACAAAAATGTATAAATGAGCATGGTGCATACAAAAGTAAATGCTATGCATATATTGATAATAATGGACTAGCCAAAACAATAACAATCTTGTGATACTTGTGCGCATTTGAGCTGTAACAAGGAATGTTCCATTAATCAGCACAAAAGATTTAACTCTGTTAAATAAAGTCTCCCCCTGCAGTTCTCTTTTTTTCCAAAAAAAAAGAACAGTTTGATTGAATTGTGTCTTAAAGCTGGCCTGAGAAGACGCCACAAACCCCCCAAAACAAAAAAAACACAGGATTTGTTAAACATCTTTTCGTTTTTTAAAGTTTTTTTCCCCCCCGAAGTAACATCACCTGTGAGATATAGTGTCTGACTCTGCCTAGGACTGTCCTGTCAGTGGTTAACTGTAGAATTAGTCAGTTGTTAAGACATCTTGGGAGTTGCTACGGACTTTTCTATCCTTGTCATGCTTTTCTTCATGGTTGCACCCCCCTCCCAAACTCAACCAGTACATATGGTGCTTAGCGCAAAGCTAAAAGCTCCAATTTTTCTGAACACCCCATCTCACTTGTCAGTGAGGTTTGGGAACATGGCCATCCACGTAGAAGTTCCTGGTGACTTTGGGCAAGGTGATTTCAATCCCATCAAGCTCCGGAGTGAGAATGATCTGACATCCCAGCCTGGAGTTCTCCTGCAGCATCGGTGCCATGTCAAGCATGTCATCCTCCCTATGAATGGATATATGTGTCAGTAATAATGATTTTCTTTCGAACTGCATCACATAGATTTGTCAAACTTAATGTGACATGGTTAAATAAGATGGCACTGGTAGCAGTCCTACCTCTCTTCAGGTTCTCGCAGTTTGTCAAAATGAGCAGCACTCACATAAACATGACATGTTGAGCAAGCAAGAGACGCCTCACAGGCTCCTAAATATTACAAGACACAAATATCTCAATGACAATGGTGCAAGGATAATGGTGTTCATCTACAGTTCATCTGTAACGACCCTCACCTTCCAGTTCAATGCCATGCTTGTGAGCCAGGTAGAGGACATTGTCTCCCACTTTAGCTTTCACAGGGATCCTCTGGCCTGACCGATCTATATACACCACGTTGACACTGAACAGAAGACATCAAACTATTAAAAGCAACAAACAAACAGGTGACACAACATTTCATGTCTGTGATGCATTCAAGATTACATGAGCTATTAAAGTAAATTTGTTTTTCAAAGAAACGGACATTTATGTGTGTTTGGCCATAATTTAAGTGTTTATTCCACCATTCTCAACTTATAATATACAAAATATATATAAATAATGAAGTCTGAAAATCTATAAATGATTTTATCTATTAAGTATCAGAGGTCTATTTTTTAATCTTATCTGGCATTTTATTTATTTTTAAATAAGAATAACTTTAAATGCAACAAGAGGTCTGCTTATTTTTAAGTATGTGCTCTCAAATTAATAACTCACATAAGCACTCTTTAATGGTTTAGGGTGCTTTTAAACTGGATCCAGCCGCTGCCTTGGTTGTGAGTTTTAATTTTCCATTTACACTTACGTCTAACTTCGGCTTTAGTTTTTGACAGAAGTAGCTGTGATAACAATTCTTATTAAAAGTATTACGATGTATCCATTTATGTGCAGTTCGCCGTACCCTGTTGTTTCACAATAAAAGCCTCAGCTGACTTACACATCCTCAGGGTGCTCTGCATTGGAGCTCCCCTCCTCACTGTGGTAAAGACCTGGGGAAAGAGCAACACAGCCATCATTACTGTGAGAGTATTCAAAGGTGACATCAGCTCCTTCACTTTGATAATGGGACTGATTTACTTGTTGCACCCAAGTTTTACATCCCTAACTGGGATTGCCGAAACGAAGTTACGCAAGTGTTATTGAACCGATTTTCCAGGCAGATTACTGCTAATTTTACTGACCAAACTTGGCTGGCATCGCCGATGACTGAAACTTCATCAAGAAGAAAACTTATGAGCACTTATTCAGACTTATCGTAAACCAACAGTCCTGACAGGAAAGCCACCGGCTTTAGGCTAAATGCTAGCAGGCTGCATCACTCACCTATACTCGTCTGTAAGTGTCGGTTTATCGCCCGGAGACTATCAAAGGACCCCCTCCTTTGTAAATTAGCCACATTTTTCGCATTACACTTTAACCTGAACAGTGGACACGTGCTACAGTCCGGGATAACTCGAGAAAGCCTCAAAGTGAGTCCCATGCTCGACCGGACTGCAGCAGAGGCCGCCATGACTCTGTTTTGGTCACATGACTGCACGCAGCCAATAGGAAACGGAGCGGTGACATTTCTGCTGTGTAGAGCTGCTCTGACAGCAGAGGGTGCCCCCGCGTCACCAGCTGCACGTGAGAGAAGGCCGATTATGTCTGTGTTACAAACGTTTACACGTGGACCTAAATGAACTTATACGATAAAATTTACTGAAAGTGCTAAAAGTGGCAGAGCGCATTATGTTGAAAGCAGCCTGTGAGAGGGACTGTCTATGGTAGTCATTAGTGTTGTTGTATTAATATGTGAATGCTGCATTTTTGAACTTTCTTTTCACTGCTTATCTGTTTAACAGGTTGCACATATGAATAATTTTATGATACAGCTTACTATAAAAAGTCAGCACATAAAACTCTCATATATTTTAGAAATTGAAGTACGTATGTAATTAAGTATCACAGGAATTTGTACTGAAGTACAGCACCACGAAAAAGTCTCGAGCCATCCCTCATTTATTTATATTTTACTTTCACACAGGCAGATTTCCATGTAATTCCTTAAAATGAGGAAACTGCACAAGTGAATGACAAAAAAAAGTGGCAGGCCTAAAAGAAAACTACCCACAGCAGATGAACAGTATCGGAAAGTCATGTACTTAAGAAAGAGAAGAAGATCCAGCACAGTCCTGACACAGGACGTGAGAGGTGCATCTTGCCCCTCTGCATTTGCTGTTTGATTCAGCCTCAACAGAAATGGTCTCAGTGAAAGGGTGGATGTGAAGAAGGAACTGCTAAGGAAGGGAAACAGGGGGAAAAGGCTGAGACGGCAACAGGTCTTATGGAATGATGAATCTGAATTTGACATTTCTGGTTCAAATCGTCGTCATATATAGGATATAAAGTATCTACAGCCATCTGTAAACCACAGTGGAGACTGTCAGTTTGAGTCTAAATGATAGAATTCAGAATGCAAAAAAAAATAATAATAATTTGATCCACCATGCAAAACCGTCTGGGAAGGATCTGAGAGCCAATATAATATTTTTTTTTTAATATGAAAATGATTCCAAACATTCTGTCAGTCCAGTAAAAGCAAACTGGGACAGAAAGCAAAACACACACGCTCACACAATGGAACATGGGAGAACAGTGGTGTGGTGGTTAGCACTGAGTCATCATAGCGAGGTCCTGGGTTTAAATCCACTGACCTGGCATGTTCTCCACATGTGTGCGTGGGTTCTCTTTGGGTACTCTGGCTTTTTCCCACAGTCTCAAGACATGCAGTCAGTGGGATTAGTTTAATTAGTGAATGTGAGTGTGAATGGACTGGAGACCCATCCAAGGTGTACCCTGCTTCTTACCCTGCTTCTCCCCAGAGGCTGGACCTCAACATTATTAAAGCAGCGTGAGCTCATCTTAACAGAGAACAGAACAAAAGGCAGCCAACATCCAGAGAAGAGCGTTGAATTTAATACAAGAAGCCTGGAGAACTATTCCTGAAGACTACTTAAAGAAAGTATAAGAAAGCTTGCCTATGAAAGTACAGGCCATGTTGAGAAATAAAGGTGATTATACCTAAAGCTGACTTTCAAGCTCCCTAGACTTTTACTATCTATGTTTTTGCATATATACTCTATTTCCATTTATGTCTTCAAATGTTTCAGTAGATATTCAACAAGTATTGTCTTTCCACTGAGTCATTGCTAAAGACTTTTATACAGTTGTATAAACTAGCATTGAAAGACAATACTGAAGAACTAATACCTTAAAAAGAAAACTGACAACGTGTTTCAAATTACATTTAACCACAGGAGACTCAGTATAAACTGAAATCAACTAACGGTTTAAAAAAAGAATCGATTGAACTCAGTACAAACAGCAAGATTAGTTTGCCTCCATTAGGCACTGGCACATCTAAGTTATTATAGACTATATAGGTTTTTTATTTTACCTTCTATTTAAACAAAATGTCTTGTAGAAATACATTTTCATACACTTAGGCGCTATAAGCACATATGCAAAACATACTTCAGTGTTATAATATAAATAACGTCCTAATGTGAAAAAAAATATGGCAGTCAATTTCAATCTGTTTAAAAGAAGACATTTTATATAACATACTTATGCAACACAGCTGCAGCTTTGACTAGTCTAAGCCTATTAAAATTATATGGTTCTGATTAAGGAAGCAGGTTATATTTCAGAAGTATTAGACAGTTTTGCCCCAGTGCTTCCCTCTGTAAATGGCCTACAGTACACAACAATAAATTCATGTTTTGCCCTGTTCTGCATGTGCTGAAGGCAATCTTAGATAAGAAACGATGCAGGCTGGCAGCAGGACCCTGTATGACTGAGACCACTGCGTGTAAAGACAAAGACGTGATGTTATGACTAGAGGCAGGTTAAAGGCTCGGCCGCTCTGTTTCTCTCTTGCTCTGTCTCTTGTGCTCAACTTCCACTCGAGCAAAAAGTCAGCTGCTATTAAACATGTAACCCTTTTGCAGAAAAGCACTGCGTTGATACTTGAGGAGTAATTTATTGGCCTCAGGGACCCTATAATAAAAAACGATGAGCTCATTCTGCGTGATATCACTAGAAGTCTTGTTTCACTTCTTATCTTTCCTTCACTGTGTCATAATGAACTATGGTTTGGGGAAAAGCAGACACTTAAAGTGGGTTTAAGATGCACACTAAACCCCCCATCTGGTTCTGGCTGTGGAGGTTCCTCCCATGTGGATGGCAATAAAAAGTAAATGGGGACCTCTGTCTGCTTTTTTCCCTTTATTTTATAGTAAGCCCTTGCACTCAACTCACTGGCATATAGATTATAACTTTTAATGTACTCTAAATCCACATAATGAAACACTGTTACACTTTATGTGTGCACGCACGCACGCACACACACACACACACACACACACACACACACACACACACACACACACACACACACACCTGCACAGTACTATCTTCAAGGGACAGTTTAGCTGTGTGTCTGAGAAGTCTGTGAATTTAAATCCCCTACTACATCTTTTGTCCTGAGGTCCTGCAGGATCGCTGTGGTGTGTGTGTGTGTGTTTGAGTGTGTATTGACATGTATTGGGTGGAGTTTCTTAACGCTTGACTTGGTTAGCTAGGTGGCCTGTAGCTGTTCCTTAAGATTACATTTTCTTTGGTTCCTGATGACTATGCTGTGCAAAAACCCAAACACCCCCACATTCATACTTTTTTAATCTACTCACAACTGTAATATTTAAACAAGGCACTTCTTAGAAATGATGTGGTCACACAGCACACACCCTTGGATTAAAAAAAAAAACCCTCTCTTAACAAATGTTGCTAACACAGAGTTAAGCAGAGACATTATGAATAGTGCAGAGACATTTTGCAGTTATGCAGTGACCTGGTGAATCTCCAGGAACTACAGCATGCATATATGTGTGCTGCTTATGTTTCCAGGGACATGGAAAAACAAATTTTTTGTCTGCAGTACTTTGGGTGCTTTCAATTACTCCTATCAGCACTCCCCCTGTTCTTTTTCCTTGTTAATGACACCCCACCCTCCCACCTCTCTCCAATGCACCACAATGCAGCTTTTCCCTCCCTCTTTTTAACTTTAAACAAGTCCTATTATATAACATACACTCACTGGACACTTTGTTAAATACACACGAACAGCCTACTTATTTGTTAAATGCAAATTTCGAATCATCCAATCACCTGCAACTCAGTGCCTTTAGGCATTTTGACATGATGAAGGCGACTCACTGAAGTTCAAACTGAGCATCAGTTAAGCGATTCCGAATGTGGCATGGTTGTTGTTGGTGCCAGACCGGCTGGTCTGAATGTTAAAAAAAAAAAACTGGGATTTTCCCGCATAATCGCAGTCCCTCCTGCCTTGCAACAGTCGTTCAAGCTGGTGGTAGTGTAATGGTGTTTTTGTTGGCACACTTTGGGCCCTTTACTTGCTGACCATGTCCATCCCTGCATGATCACAGCATAACCATCTTCTGCTAGCTGCTTTTAGCAGGATAATCACAAAGCTCAAATCATGCCAAGAGAAGAAGAGAAGAGTCCCATCATGGATGTGCAGGTGACAAATATGCAGTAACTGTTTGATGCTGTCAAAATCTCGGGAATATTTCCAGTGCCTTGTTGAATCTATGCCATGAAGAATTAAAGACGTTTCAAAACCAAAAGGGAGTCCAACCCAGTACTAACAAGCTGTACCTAATAAAGTGGCCAGTGAATGTATATTTATGTATATTTATTCAGCCACTGCTAGAAAAAATAGCATAAAAGATTCACCCTTAACACAAAAATTTGGCGTGCAGGTAAATCCATACGGTATATCTTGCTTTCCACGTTGATCTCCAAGCTATTCAAAAGTGATCAATAACAGCCAAAGAGCTGGATGACGTCCCTTTATTTATTTATTTATTTATTTATTTATTTATTTATTTATTTATTTATTTCATAAGGGTCATGCATAAGTTACCCAATGAGTATTTAACCACAGGGGAAAATAGTCCCCTGAATTTCAGCACATAGGCTACTCATTTCCGAATAGCATTTGTAAAACTTAGTTTAGCCTTAATGAAAAAAAAAAATGGAGCTATACATGTGGGTGTTGTTATGGAAGCAGTAACAAATGGAGTCGAGGATGAGCGCCACCGACTGTGTAAGTCAGAAAGAATTTAGATCACTGACAATAGGAAGATTATAGAATAACAAATTGGATTGTTTGTTTCCATTAAGAATAAAAGAAAGTGTAAGTTCTTGAATGTTTGCGAGTGTTGGAGGATTTCGCTTGAAAATGTCTGCTTTCTGTTCACATTTCATTTCCTGCATTTAATGTCGTTTCTGGCTTTATTGTCAGTATCATCAGTTGTGGTGTTGTTTATTGGGCCACTAAGTTGAATGACAGCAGCAATTTTGTTTGATTTCAGATGTTTTATTGCACTCCTTTGGGACCAGTCTGCCTAGAGTTAGATGGATGTCAGATGTGCGATTTTAAGGAAGTGAACAGTTTTAATGCTTTATGGAACAGCACTGGCTTTGAAGCAGCTTTGAATGATGCAGCCAAAGAATGCGTTTATTTCCTTCAACTTTTAGTGCCCGGCTAAATGAGACCTTTAAGTTAAAATGAAATGTCGAGATTAGTTTCATCATCACTGCTGAATCGCTGCTGACTATGTTTTGTAATTGAGTTGCATTTAATCTTATCTTCATCTTAAAGCTTGAAACCAGTGTGTGTTTGCATACTTCGTTTCAAGTGCATGCCTGCATATGAGCAGCACGGTTATTGTCCCATCCTCTCCGATGAGTCACACACACTAATTAGAAGCAGGTTAAAAAAGAAAGAAAGTGCCCTTATGCCCTTTCATGCTTCACGAGTGTGGGAAAGCTTGTTTCTCAGCCAGGCAAAAAGGAAACTTACCATAATCTGAGTAAACACGGCAACAGCCTGGGACCTGGCATCACGGCATGATGAATGCTTTCTTACTCAGTGTCTGGGAGAGCTTAATGCTTCCGGGACTCTTTCTTTATGAACTGTATGTCAAACATTTAAATGTGAGAAAACTTCGAGAGTCTCCCTAGGGCCTGACGCTGTGTTGCATTGTTTTTGATTAATGACCTTTTACGCGCAACACACAAAAGTTGTGCAGAGGACAGCAAATGTAACGTTTGCTTTAGTTTGATGTCTAGACGCAGTTTAGTGTTTTCGAACTCTGTTCGACTTCTGTCTGGCCTCTGATAGACAGCATTGACCACTGGCTGTTGACCTTTGACACCAGATAAAGAAAGGCTGCAGAGTTAGGTCAGAAGCTTGAGGTGATGGAGGTGTAACAAAGTGTGTCACCAAATCTGAATACACAAAGAAATTAGATCTGCTCTAATTTGGCTTGAATGTTATGAACATAAAATGGAGATTTAAAGAGAGAACAGCTGTGTCAACAGCATGATCACATGATCATGATCACATGCTTATCCTTTGTCATTGTCAACGAATCCAATAAAAAGAGCGTCACCAGAAATCTTTTAGTCCACACAGAAAAGTTTCTGACTTGCTTTCCTTGCATGTGACACCCATCTCCTGGCCCAAGACATCTGTATTTTGTTTCATACTTTATCTGCTGTTACTGTCTAACATATTAACTTTTAGCAAACAATCAGAGTAGACGGTGGAGCTGCTGGGGATAGTTTGTTGTGGCTAATGAACACACATTTGGCACTCTTGCAACTGAAGAGTGGGAGGAGGTACATTTGACGTTCTTCTTTTGAGAAATAAAAGCACAGTTAATTTATACTGACAATGCAACTGGCAATGCAACATTCAGATTAAACATATTTTAGATTCCAGCTTTGGATAATGCAATTATGTGATTTTTCCAACATATTGTTTTCTCTGTCTGCTCCACTGCAAGGATGGCCGAGGCTCATGCCAACGTATTTTGCCAAAAATAATTTACATGGTCAAGGCTATCTTGATTCAAACTTTAGGCTTGTAGAGACACATTTCTGTGTAAACTCTCACAGAGAATATTGTTTAAAGAGAACTTTATGCCACACAGAACTGTGGAAAACAAAACAACCAGCACCCTGTTCCTCTTTTTCGGCCTATTTACAGAAGCAGGACCGTGCAAGAGTGCGGTCACTGATGTGCTTCTTGTCACTGATTTTGCCGATTAAAAGAAAAACATCTCACAGGATTGAGTGTACCATCTCGTTCAGCTTCTTCTTCTGTCAGAGCTGCTAAAGCAAATTGAGCTGTCAATCACACAGTGGTCATCGTACAATTGTCATCAATCTCCAACTTGGAACATCAGACTGTGAACCAACAGACTGCTTCCTGTTGTCATGTAAGGACAGACGTGCTTCTAAAAGCAAGTCTCTCCACTGAAAAGCCGTTTTGATAAAGCCTCCAGCCACATATTTGGGCAGTTAATATGAAGCATTATCTAAATTAGCTTAAATTTCAGTGGTTAGTGGGATATAAAACTGCATGTTTGACAGTTATGTTGCCCCATTTCAGGACATTTGAACGTTACATCTGTTTAAAGTCTCTAGTAGGGAGTGTTCATCTGCATGTTTATAGGACTGCCACTTAACAAACAGCGCTAAAAATTGCCAACTTGTATTCCATTGCATCGCACTCTGATTTGGAAATTGTTATCCATGCCTTCATGTCATCACATCTGGATTGTTGTAATTCATTGTTCATTGGTTTTAACAAAGCATCCTTGGAACGTCTGAGGTTATTCGGGATGCCATTGCGAGGAGTACTCACATGTCACATCCTTGCTAATTCAGTTGCACTCTCTCCCCGCTGACTTAAGAGTCCACTTTAAGATTCTGGTTTTGACTTTTTCACATACATCAGTGAACCTTTGCATCCATTCGTTCCCATCCCATCGTACAAGGTTGAGAACTAAAGGTGACAGAGCTTTTGTAAAAGTGGCACCCAGACTCTCTCCCTCTGAGCCTGAGATCTGTGGACTCCATAGTCTTGTTTAAAAGGCAGCTAAAAATTCATCTTTTTAAAACTTGCTTTGTGGCAATTTTTTGATTTCATGTTCCAGCATTTTTGTTGTGAAGCACTTTTGGATATTTATCTTGAAAGATGGCACCGGTGGCATGGTGGTTAGCACTGTTGCTGCACAGCAAGAAGGTCCTGAGTTCAATTCCACCATCAGGCCGGGGTCTTTCTGTGTGGAGTTTGCATGTTCTCCCCGTGTCTGCGTGGGTTCCCTCCGGGTACTCCGGCTTCCTCCCACCGTCCAAAGACATGCAGCTTGTGGGGATAGGTTAATTGGATAATCCAAATTGCCACTAGGTGTGAATGTGAGTATGAATGGTTGTCTATCCTTGTGTGTTGGCCCTGCGACAGACTGGCGACCTGTCCATGGTGTACCCCGCCTCTCGCCCTATGACAGCTGGGATTGGCTCCAGCACCCCCCGTGACCCTGAAAAGGATAAGCGGTAGCGAATGGATGGATGGATCTTGAAAGACTCTATATAAATAAAATTTAACTATACTAGGTGCATATGAAACTAATCAGATCAACTCGCACATAAAGACATGCAGATAATTAAGTCCAAATGACAAAGACTGGCTATTTGTGTGTGATGTGTGTGTATGTCCATGGTGTTTAGTGTGCTGCTGTTGAGATATGGTTGTAACTGACCATAATTGACCCACCTGGAGTTCCAGACCTGGCCTCTATTAAACACTTTGTCAGAGAACGACGTCTCCTCGGGGAGTGAGAGGCGCTAACTCTGTGACAAACTGGACTCTGTTTCACTCCACACGTTCCAAGAATCCATTTTTACTGCAGCTGTAAATGTTTCCTCATTTCAACAGTATATTTCAAAATGAAGGATCAGCCTGTATCAAATATCATTCTTACATGTCACATTATAAATTTAGCTTCAGTTTTTTATTTAATAATAATAGAAAAAAGAAGGATAAAGGGGTGCTTGCCAGCACGTGCTCACTCTGTCCAACCTAATGCACGATCTATATGTGGTGAGTGTTTGACTTTGTTGAACATTAACATTTCTCAAACTGTCATGTCACACTGAATTCAAGACAGATGTTTTTTTTATTGGCTCAACCAGCATGAACAGGCTTTTGCCTGTTTTGCCCAGGCAAACATCAATGCATTACTAAGCCTCTTATTTGCATTCATCTGCTTTTGTGCGTCTTTTTAGTTCACACTCTTTAATAGTTAAACTGCATGCGTCAGCTTCTGCCTTAGGCTCAAAGCACAGACAGGTAAACAAATGATTTGGTTGAAGTAACTAAGGCTCAAATTTTACTTTTGTGATGATTAAACCTGGAAGTTGACTACAACATTTTCCCAGTATATCACTAAGGTAAACATTGTTCTGACTGTCTAAATGTTATTTATATTCCATAGATTATTTGAACACTTTCTCTTTTTAATCTCAGCAAAATTTTTACAAAACGTGTCAGTGAACTATGGGCACAAACTCTAGACATTATTTCTGCATGACCCAGCATACCTCACTTATATGTCATTCGCTTTCAAACTCTACGTATCTCCTTTCACCCTTTCTCAAATAAACCCCCATCTCTCACCGGCTCACCAGCAATGACCAAAAACAAACATGAGCACAACTTTTCTTCACGTCAGACACACATATCTGCAGAATAACCAGTCTAAACAGAGTTATCAGTGCAGCTGGCAGACTGGAACGACTCAGAGAATCACGAGACAGGAAACTTATTTTGTGTGTGGCTCTGCTATTGTTTTATAGTTGCGTGACTTGATATCAGACTATTTATACAAACAATGTATTTCTTAATTTTTAAGATTACACAGCGGCCGCTTTGGGAGACTTGAATGTATTAATACTTTATTTCCTTTAAAGGCCACAAAGTCTGCAGGAACACATTTAAACCCCCATCGTGTCAGGCTGTTAATGAAATCTAGATTTGGTCAAGGTCAACAATGACTTGTTAAAAATTATTTGTAAGAAAGGATATTAAGTGATTGTTCTGATATGAAATAATAAGTTAAATCTTTTATGTCTGGAGTTTATCGTTGCACGTGTGAGGGTACGTGCCATTTGTGTGTGCAGTATACATCCTAACGTCAGCGTCTCCTGTCTGTGTGGTGTTGGTGTCTGGAGCTCGATGTGTTATCACTGCAGAGCAGGGATGATAAGAGATACACTGTGTAGGCCAAGCATGGATATGTCGCTGTCCTTACTATGACTGTTCATAGTGGCACTTGCTATCCCCAAGTAGCTGGTTTGAAGTAGGACCACATTTACTGATGAAAAGTTTTATATGATTTGCCACAAATTAAACTGCTATATTGGGGTTAAGCCAGAAAAAATAAATAAATAAAAGTGCTGCTGAGTTAAGTAAATGGGCGAATTCGAACAGAGTCTAAAGAAGTTGTGTTAAATCAAGTTAAATTCTTTCTGACAACTTTTTTAAATAGTCAAACGCTTGTTTTCTGTATGCAGGCCATGTCTAGTCTAGAAAACTTGAAAAACTACTAAAAGAGAATAAAAGCACCTCCTGCAAAGAGATCTGTTTTGCAATGGTTTCAAGGATCTCAACATGTGTGAAATCAGTCAAAGTTCTGCCATACGAACAGCTCCTCAGTAAATTTGTTTTGCAGTCATGTAAGGAAATCTGCAACCACTGAGGGTGAGCGAGATGCAGACAAGTTTTTTTTCCCTTCTTCTTCTTCTAGTGCACTTCAGATTTAATCTGGTCTTTCTCTTATGTTGGCGTTAGGGTCCAAAGCTCAACGGTGGTTGAAGACATGTGAGAAGATTATTCTCTCTGAGCTCTAAGAAAGCTGTGATGATTTAAGATTTAAGCTACGCTTAAGCAAACTTAAACAAAGCCTTCATTCTTTTTACATCTACATTGTTTGTGCAGCAGGCCGAAGGAAGATTATGAGGGGACAGATTTATGAGGAGATGGATCAAGGACTGTGCAAGAGAAACAACCCAGCTGCATCTAATCAAAATCAGGAAAAGTCATCTTGTTCAAATTGGCACCGAATTTTTATTATAATATGAATTCAGAAAAGACATATCCAATTACATGAAGTGTATTCCAAAGAAGAGTTGAGGGTTTATATCACATATTTTGTTAAGTAAATGAACTTCAGGTCACTTTTCATATTCTAAAAATTTGTCTACTGTGTGGAGATGTTATTATTTGCATGACTTTCGTTATGGAAATTAACACATATGCATATGAGCATATGTGTGGGTTTTTTTCTCACCACTTGCAATGTTGATGGTTTGATCTCCAGCCCACTCGTACACATTTAGTAGAACCTGTCGTTACAGTGAAGAGATGCTATGTTAGTCATGTCTTCACTTTCCCTTTACCAGTTGATACATTTCAGCACCCCTCACCCGGCATGTCCATCACACTCTCTCTGTCCCACACACAACAACACACGCACAATGTTACATGTAGGCCAGTGAGGCGATGATAAAGGCCTGGCAGGTGGCAGTTGAACGGTCCGGTCGGATTGTTCCTGGAAATGACGCAGCTGTTAACGGCACCCTCTCAGTCGAGATCGTGTATCTGCACTGGGCATTGCAGAGCTTCTGTCACCCACTGTGTGAATTATTAGTCTGTGGTTTCCTGTTGTCACGGTCAAAAGCACATACATCAAAGCACATATGCAGCCATGCTGCCACATGCATGATGTATGTATACACTGCAATGTAAATGCGGAGGAAAGGAGGGTTTTTTTTAGTCACCTCTTTTAACACTTTATAGTGTAGAATTCATGCAGACTTAGATAATAGCCGTCTTGTACCCTGATAAGAGACCAGACCAAAAAAATCAGACACTTCGTGAGGTGATGTGGTGTGAACAGGTGTGTCTGATGCTACTGTGTGTGTGTGTGTCACCGTGGCATCAAGCGATCGCATAATGCAGGTTTAGTCATACGCATTCCAGGACATGAACACTCATAGCTGACACTGTACACATCAAAACAAGCCATCAGAAGCAGACAGACAGAGAAATGATCATACAAACTCACACAAAGGGTGCTATAATTATCCTCATACACTTATCTCATCCATTTTCTCAAGTCTGTACCGAAGGCAGCGAGTCGTCATATCACTTCATAGAGACAAGAAGTAAATCTGCAAACACATTCAAACAACCAGTCAGACTCTTTGCCAGTGCAAGTTATCACTTTATAAAAAATGAAAAACAAGTTGCAGAGAATTTTGAAATACGATAACTACACAGGGAAAATGAGAAGATAAATACATAACTTTGACGCGTAAAGTTTGCAGTGCAAACCTACAAGCGTCAAAAAGTGAAAAAAATGTGTTGATAACAGTCTGGTGACGGCATCTTTACTGGAAGCCACAATGCCACAGAGAGCATCTGCCAAGTTTATGGTCACATAGTCATTTGCCCCTAATCCATTAGCATGTGATTTTTAATTACCATTGCTGCATAGCTGTGGATTTGTCATTGTCAAGACTGTAAGGAAGGGCAATTCAGATGTGTGTGTGTGTGTGTGTGTGTGTGTGTGTGTGTGTGTGTGTGTGTGTGTGTGTGTGTGTGTGTGTGTGTGTTGTGGTGGTGGGGGGGGGCGCTACTGACACAGAAGATATACAATTTAGACAAGTCTAATACTAACCTACATGCATGTGGAAATTCCCTCCATGGAAAGAATTCATTACATGCTGCTCATTCACTTTCCTCCAGGCATTTCCTCTCCTACTTTGGTAGAAGTTTCTTCTCTTAATCTTCTCGTGTGTCACTTACCAATTTCTTTGCCATTTGATCGTTATCTGTTTGTGTTATGATTGCACATAACCTTCTGTGCAGTTTTTATTTTTTTACTGCAATGTTTGTGTGCAGCGGCAGGAACGGGCAGAGCAAAGCCAATTTTAACCTATACTCCATATACTACTGTCATAGCACTGGGCCAACGCTGACATTTTGCTGAAAAAGTTTAGCAAACAGGATGAGACCCACAAAGTTAGTTGCTTTGTTGGTCTCAGGATTCCATAATAACATTGTCTTTATACATCTCAGACCACAGCTGGCCTGTTAAATAACATAATTATCAGCTGATGTGTTTGGTTCAACTTTTAAAATGGATTTAATACATTTTTGAGTGTCTCTGAGTGCAAATGTTTGCAGACTGTCACGATTGCTGGCAAAGTATTTGAAGGAGCCTGCTGCATGGCATCTGTTGGTGGTGGGCTCTCAATCAAAAGCCATCGAGCTTAGCATGAAGTGAAATAAACAGATGTTTCTTTAATGCTGCATTCACCGAATAAAACAAACAACTTTGTGCTCGTTGGCTTGACTTGGCTCAGTGCAAGAGGTCAGCATTGCCATATGTGCAAAATATGGAGCTATGGTTGATGAGAAGCCACAGTGCCAGGAATTAAAAGTCGAGGAGGAGACAGGAGGAAAAGCACAGTGTGCCGTTTTTGCAGGTTCGCTCTTTGTGACTGTACAGCAGCTACAATAAAAAAAAACTTGTTCTGCAAACTCTTCCTAATGATTCACATTAAACCGCAGAATGGGAGGATTTACACAGAGTGTACTCCCTGCTGACTCTGAGACTCCTTCGTGTTAATGATTACTCTTGTTCTCTTCCCAACTCCCATTTCCACAATTTGTTTCATGTTGCTATGTTGAAAGGCCTTTGGTGGAAAGCCCCATGTAAGGATCAGAACACACAGTAAATAGTTATGGTCAAACACTGGTATATCTCCCTTGCCTCCATGCTTCTTTCTTCTGTTCCTCGCTTTGATAAATGGAGTGTGGCCAGCTCCCCCCACACTCATTTTTAGATCTCTATAACCAGATACCATCAACAACTAAATGAGCTAAAGAGGATCATTCTCAAGTGG
This sequence comes from Rhamphochromis longiceps, assembly GCF_057381845.1. Lineage (NCBI taxonomy): Eukaryota > Metazoa > Chordata > Actinopteri > Cichliformes > Cichlidae > Rhamphochromis > Rhamphochromis longiceps. The sequence goes on along the minus strand of NC_140562.1, from coordinate 29,302,899 downwards.
TATCTACAAAGGCTCAATTGACCCTCCTTTGTAGATGTCTGGATGAGTTAATCCACCCTCACACACCCCCACAAACACTGATTATAAAATGCATGTCTGATTCCCATACTTGTTTCTTTTCTGGATTTTTCTGCGTGGTATCCTGATCTGCCTCATGCTGAAGTTAAAGACGTTTGGAAAAAAACAGGAATTTTCTGGACCATTTATGATGAGCTGCTTTCTTGAAGTTCAGTTGGAAAATAAAAGGAAGTAGAGGATTTGGAATGCCAGTATGTGTGTATTATTGTTCTGGCAAGTGTCTGGGTGAACTTTACTGTGTGTGTTCAGTTCAGTGGGTTCTCCCTGTGTGAGGTAAATCACCCGCTGGGTCATACCAACAAACCGCACTCTGGCTGGCACAGGCCTGCTGGAGTCCATACATCTTGACTTCCTGTGTTTTCTCTCAAACCAACTCTCATTGTTTCAGTGTGACCTGAGCTTTGGCAAAGTCTCCGTTTCAAAAAATGTGAACGCCTAGTCCCGAGAAAGGGAAAGAGGGGAGGAAGTAAGGAGAGAAGATGGAGAAGAAGCAGAGGGAGTACTAAGAAAAGGAAAATTTGAGAGATGGGGGAGAAAGAGCTGGCTTCCATCTCTGTGACGCCAACCCCAAACCCACAAAGAATGAGGTTGGAGGGAGAAGGGAGGAAGGGACGGAGAGGAAGGGGTAGAGGGGCTTATGAAGCTGACTGTGGATTAAGGCAGTCTTTAATAAGCAGAGAGCCTTGGGTTTTTGCGGTGGCTGGTAACGGCTCCAGTTGTCTAGGAGCAGGACTGAACAACACAGTTTGTTTACACAAAGTAGTAAGACACGCTCACTTTGCAGCTTGCTTCACAAGAATCTCTGATGACAGCATGGATTGGCTCACTGGTCATTTAACTTCTGTTTTTTGATTGGATCCAAAATTACCAGCAAGACAAGCTGGAAGAAAGAAAGAAAAAAAAATCCAAGAATGTTGCTCAGTGAAGTTCTGGTGCTTTGAGCTTGGACTAAACAGAAGGAATTTGTCAGATTTCATCATGATTGCAAAAGCAGTGGGCAGAGTTTAAAAAAATAAATCCTGAGGTCGAAGCCATAAGTGGCACAAACAACTTGTTGCTTAATAATAAACTAAATATTAAATTTCTGAATTTATGAGAATTAATTAAGGACACTTGGAGATGCTTCAAGTTTGAATGCAGCAAATCTGTTTCCCTCTTCTTCTTCTTTTAACAAAATAAAAACATATGGCTTGAGGACTTTTGAACCACAGTACTGTACAATTCTAATCTCCTCATATTAGTTTCATAGATAAAAACATAAAATGTGATTGTCTGTGATCAGAATTATGTTATGCTCCTACCTGAGAGGTAAGGATGCAGCCTAGGATTCACAGGGATTTAAGGATTCTGGATCTAATGGTCCAATAATAAAGTGCAGTGAGATATGCAAATTAACCCTCAAAACAAGATCGAAGATCAGAAGATACTTCAGTAGCAAAGCTTGGAAAGCTCACCTCAGCCTGACAGCTGAAGCTTAACTTTACTAGTGAGAAGTTTTGTTTGCCTAACTAAGAAAATACAATAAAAATGCAAAAACTATGACAGGTGTGCATGCAAGCAAAAGAAAAAGTGCTGCTCAGCTGAAGGTCTGCTTGTCATGGACAAACCAAAACAATGAAACACAAGTGGAGTACAAGTACAGGTTGGCCAGGTAATTTTGAAAGAGCATGAGACAAGCGTGTGGCTGCTTCCTGGCTATGCATTACCTGAGCATATCATCACAAGGGTCGGGATAATGAGAGGAAAAAAGGGAGAATGGCTTGTCTGCAGGGGGCTCCGCTACAGATGGGTGAGATAACAGCAAGATAAAATACAAGTGGTTCCTCTTCCGGCCCAGAATTGAAAATAATTCAGTGGGTAACTCTACACACAAAAACAACAAAAAGTAACTTCATTACTTTGAAATGTGAACATACTCACAGCTGCTGCAGAATGTAAACAAGATGTATAATTACTCTACTCCACTGACGAGAATGCAAGGAATGCCTGTGCTGTGTCTCTAAAGGGCACATTAGCAGCAGGATGTGACATCACCTAAAGACCATGTAGTCCTTGTCTGTCGTCTAACATGTTACATTCCTGACATTAATTCCATGTTGTTAAAACATCATCACACAGATCTGGGTCACTTGAAGGGCTCTTAATCTAAACAGTAGACTCTTTGATGCAATCACAACCAGCGTCATTCCCTTGTTTAGTGTCAGTCACGGTCAAAGGTCTTCAGTGGCCAACTTTCACTCCCAGCATACACTCTGTCTTGAAAACGTCTGAACTGGTGCAGAGAGTAAGAAACGGGGATTTGAAGCAGTGATGGAGGCTTATCGTCAGTCTCACTCAGTTTCTGTCTGCACTTCTCTGGGCAACAAAGTCTCTGCCACCTAGTCTACTAGTATTCAGTTTTACCGTCTTTAAAGAAGTGTGTAATAGATGTTTCTAAGCAGATGAAAATGTGTTGAAGCAATTTTAGAAGTAGAAGGATGATTATCTTAGAAAGCTGCGCTGTTTTCCTGTTTCACTTCTTGTTTAAGGCAGCGCAGTTAGTTCCATTTAACCGGTGCTACGCTCTATGCAAACTGACGTCAACCACATTAGTATCATTAGGAGCATAAGCAACCTTAATGACTGTCTCATTAAAACTCTACAGACACCAATTACTCTTTGCTCAAGCCGTGATGTGGCAAAATTCTCCTCTAGATTCAAGATCCACTTAAAATGTGAGATTTATAGTTGAGTTGGCTGCTCAAGGAGCATTTAGCTGAAGAGATCAGAGCCACATAAACCAATACCACAGAAGAACACAACCAGCATTAACTAAGCGCAGATGAAGAGATGAGCTTGTAAAACCCACATTGTTTGACGCAGAAGAAACCACCGCACCAGCGCTCAGTAAAAAAAAGGCTCACTGGCCTACTTTAGGTTTAGATTTTAAATTTGTGTTAGGGCCTTCAGTATTTAAAGTTTAAGGGTTTAAATCTCAATTTTAAGCTGTTCTCACTCGTTTTTTGTTCTAAGCCTGACAAAATAATTATTTTGTGTTGAAATGCTATTTTCTACACATTTTCTTTTTATCTGCCATCAACAGGAAACTACTGACAATTAATCACACCACAGTTTTCAAAATTACTACAATAAAGTCCTACTTAAATATTGAAAAACCATATTCTTGTGTTCTGAGGGCCTCTGGATGTCTGGAGTTTTGATCTCCTCCATACCTGCTTCATGCCCTGGAGGACGGGGCTGTGGCCCCCCCACACCCTCTAGCACATGAAGGAACCTTCTAAATACAAGCGCGCTCATGCTCATGTGTACACACAGGGACTTACACACACAAACTACACCCTTATTGGCTCCTACCTCAAAGCACACAGTGCGCTGTCGATCTTACGTGCTGCACTATAATGTTTAATATTTAGTATTTACTGTTATATTCCCATAGATCATCGTGATGTTGTTTATTATGTTGCTCTTTTTTTTTTTTCTTCTGCTTGTTTTCTCTTTTTTCTTTCTCAACAGGCATAGCTGGACTGGCCATCGGGCATACCGGTGGGCCGCTGGCGATTTTTTGTTTTTATGGGCCAATCGATTTGTTTTTTTTTTTTTTGTTTGTTTTTTTTTGGAAGGGTATAAATAATGAAAGGTGTTGGATTGGCCAATTGGTCATGATCGACTCTGGGCTGGACCAATTACAGCCGAGGAGGTCGGATGCACCCTCCCTCTTGTTTAGCAATCTTAATAGATGAACTAAAGAAAATGGAGAACAAAAAAAGGAAAGGAGGTGCAGAAAAAATTAGGGCCAAAAAGAAACAAGCCCTTCAGGCAGACGCTGCCAAATGTGTAAAAATAACTGAATTGTTTGGCGGTAGCTATGGCATAGCTTCCACAGATTTAGCAACATCAGCAAGTGGTGGAGGCCAGCAGGTGGATAAGGGAAAGGGGAGGCAAGAGGAGTAGAGACCCGAGGCGGCCGCCGGTCATAGTGGCAGAGGAACTGAACTTCAGGTAAGAAGTTATGACCTGCTGTCTATCTGTGTCAGATATAAACCAAGTTTAGTTGGAGTTTGTTTTCGTTGTGCTGACTTTTTACAGTCGCTTAGAATAACTGGTACTGCGTACTAGCTAGCATGACGGAGTTTATATACTGCTGGGCGGGTGCTATGAAGTTACTGATAGTAAATTTTATTTTATGCTTAAGGTTAGTTTCTCAAACTCCTCAAAAATCTTAACAATTGTGCCAATCCTTACAGGTTGCACCAGGCTGATTTATCATCAAAAGTGGAGAAGTCTGTGACAGAGGAGACAGAAGAGCAGGAGAGAGAGATGGAGAGATGACTTTATGTCATCCATGAGGGATGCATTTGACATATGTTTCACATATTATAGTCCAACAAGTTACTTATAGCAATTTAAATACGAGCAATCAGTTTTTGGCAGACAATCGCTTTTTGGCACAACACCGGCTATTTTTTGTTTCTTTTTATCGCTGTGTAACTGAGTTCAATTGAAAGCCTGCATGCGCTAGTACCTCTTGCCACAAGTTCCCAGAATCCTTTGCGGTTTTACCCCTGAATGACATCACATTTTTGGTGGGCCGGTCTCTAGTCAAAATGCCCGGGCCGATTTTTTTGTCCCAGTCCAGCCCTGTCAACAGGTGATCCAGGTGATTGATAGATGTATTTTTTGTCTGCTTATTTTGTTGGTTTTTGTTTTTTGCCCTTTATCCCCGTCCCTCTTCTTTCTCCCCTTTCTTTTCCCCAGTCTGTCCCGTATTTAACAAGTAAAAATAAAATAAAATAAACAATAAAAGGTGAATCAAATAGACCATTACAGAGAGGCTGGGATGGTCCATTTGGTAAAGTAAATCCGTTGGGCATCTTTCTTCGCCTTTAGACAATAATTCTGATGGCAAAAGAGCCAAACGGGACAGGAAAAAAGAAAAGATAAACCATATTCTGTTTTATTTGATCCCAGCATGAAATAGTGCAGATAACCTTACTTCCTTTTTCCTGAGAAAAAGTATGAATACATGAGTTTTGCTTCCAATGAAGTTTCTCTGTAGGCAGGTACAAAAATAAGGGACTAAAGTTTTCATTCCCATACATGACTTCCAAACAGGCTCTTTTTTATGGGAATTTCCTCCTCCGTGTATCGATTGTATAATTAATATCAATAGATTATAGATGTAAAACTGAACTTTAACAAAGAAAAATGAACTCCCCCTTGTATATCTAACAATAGGTTGGTCCACTTTCTTTACTTCTTTACTTTGCAAAGGTGAACTTAAAACAAAATGAGCATTGTGACTGCTCATTTACACAAACAAAACCAGACTACATTTTGTCCTGAGCATTGAGTCAGGAGCTCTCGCCACAATTAAAATAACTGCAGAGGTTCCAACCCATTTTTAAGCGGTTTAGTATTTAGATCAAATTTTCAGATTTCCCGTGCCTCTTGGAGACCTACCGGAAAGCAATTACTGATGTAAGCAATTTACTGAAAATGCAGACCACTGAAAGCAATGACAAGAGTTTAAACGACATGAATTCAATCGCTATGGCTTTAAAATCGCGATGTTTCCGATAACCTGTGTTTCTTAAATCACAATCTCAGCTGCCATGATAAAGTGAGTAAAATAAGAGTTTAATTAATTGATCATATTTAATATGCATAAATTATCTTGGCTGGAGGCTTAGATTTAATGAGCTCGAATATGAAATGCTTGACAGACGAAAAGGCGAAATCCTGAATGATGACAGAAAAGTTAAAAAAAAAAAAAAGCTCCCAAACGTCTGTGTAAACTGACAGAGGAGAGCAACAACAATAATAACTTTCCCTTGAGAACGCAGCTGTCTGGTCTTGGGAAGGTTTCCTGGCAGCAAACCTTGAAACAGTAGTTTATATAGATGGTGCTAATAAAATGCCAATTTCTCTGCACGAAACAATAGAAATCTTTCTCACTGGCAGAAACAAACACCGTCATAAACACCTCAGGACACATCTGTGAAACAAGTACAAACAAAGATCCGCTTAACAATGAAGCAATAGAGAAACATAAGCAGAATTTTCCCAAATCTGCTCTGTTCTCGATATGTGACTCAATCGTTGCCTTTTTCCGAGCCAAAAATATGATAACAGAATCTCTGTGTCCTTATCATTTGGACAGCTAATGGGGCCACAATCTATTTTATGCCAAAGAAAGGCTGCATGATTAAATGAAGCCCTATAAGCTCAGAGCTGGTAAAAATAGATATCCTTTTAGGGTATTTAAAAATCAACAGGGAAGATTCTCATTTTTCTATTGCGACAGAAAACACATCTCCTCATCTCCTCTGTTGTGTCCTGGGAGGCTTTTTTCAGCACTCTGAGGAACATCTGGAGCCAGTCACTCCGCCGCTGGCTTGCAAGTGCAGCTCCTAATGGAACATGTGAATGTGTTATAAGATCCGGTTTGAACAGCTGCTATTAGCTCAATTACATATTTGGCTTGAGAGCAGCAACGTGCTAAGTCTTCACGCATTCTGGTTTAATTGGGTAAATTGATGTTATTGCCGCCCTTAAAGAGCCAAATCGGCCAGATACAGAGGAAAACAAAGGCGGCACGGCGAGTGGAACAGGAATGGGTGGGAATGTGATTAATGTACAAAGTGGGAACACATTGTCACAGAATACTGTTCAAAGGTGTAAGGTGAAAGCTGACAGACACTGTTGCTAAATTGTGAATTCCAGAGAATTTGCTAGGGTTTTTTGAGCCATTAACTCTAGCTGTCTCTCTAGCTCTAGGCAGTATTATAGCTACTCTCACTCAGAGAAAAACATGCCTTAACATATTCAAACACACATGCCCATAAGTGTGCCAAAGGTTTCAGTAAACCCCCAACTTCCCCCAGCTCCACAATGACTTGTAAGGTCAGCAGTGGTAAAGTATAGAACTTTAAAAACCAGTTAAGAGCCATCGGAAAATCGCATCTGTACTTAGGGAGTAGTTGAACCCGAACCAAAGCAAACAAGTAGTCCCAATTGGAAAAATATACAAACACTGCCTGGAGAAGTAATCTGCTTTAATCGCTTAATTGCCTTTCTATGTTCTTCTGGTATGATATTTATGTGCAGAATAAAAGTAAGTAGTAATGCCTCATTAATGCATGCTGAGTCTATGTTTTTAACACAGTATATTGCGTCTCTCAAAGTCAACGGCTGCATAATCCAGCGTTTGAAGTGAGAAAGAAGAATAAACAGAGAGGCCAAAAGAGAAGACCAGAAATGGGCATGAAATTTCCAGCTGCCCTGAAAGAACTGAAGTTTTGGGCAAAAGCCTGGAAGGAGATTTGGCCTTCGTCTGCTCTCTGTTTCCATAAGAGTCACATCCACCCATTCACCCAATGGCATTTTCAGCTGAACTGGACAGAGTAGCATTAATCATGGAAAACTGGAATCCCTTCCTTTGAAAATTAATGAAACAGATAGCTCATAATGTTACTGAATTTCCTTTCATAAGGCTTCAGTTCCACAGAACATATCCAGTCTAGCTTTATCCCTAAATCTATTTATTTTATTGATGCATCCAATTCATTATGAATGACAGCTAATCTAAACTCCTGCGTTATCTCTGTCTGCAAAATAACACACTGACATAAGAAAAACAGAGAGAAGTGGATACAGTGATAAGGTGAAGTGAAGATGTGGAGCAAAGGTTAAAGCTTAAAATCAACTAGTCTGTCTTATCATGTGTGACTGTATCTGTAAGCAAAGGTGATGTTGATATTATAAAGAGCCATGCAGACAGGGTGAAAATTTCCTTGTCATAAAGATAGGAAAGACAAAATAAACAGTCACCCTCCGATTAGAAGCACTGAAAGCAACATCCTTGTCGGTACACAACAAAATAAAAACAGTTAAAATCATGCACCCATCAATTCAGTAACTTCTAGAACCACCATGAGCAGTGGTAAAGCGACCCAATAGTTTTGTGTGTGACTTTATCAGTCTCTGTTTTTGTTGTGGAGTAATTTTTCCCACTCTTCTTTAGGATTCTGCTTCGGTTTGGAGGCATTTGTTTATGCACAGATCTAAATGTCCCATCACAACGTTTCAATCAGTTGTGGACTGTTCTTTGACTGGGCCATTGCAACAACTCAATTCTTTTTTCTTTTTTTCCAGTCATTCTGTTGTAGATTTGCTGGTGTGCTTGATCCATTTCACAATCAAGCTTTAGCTGTTGGCCACACAGTCTCATATTTGACTCTAGAATTATTTGATGTACAGAGGAATTCACGATCAAGTCAATGATTGCAAGGTGTCCTTGTCCTGTGGCTTCAAAACAAGGCTAGATCATCTGCCCTCCACCATGGATGCTTGATGGTTGGTATGAAGTGTTTGTGCTGATATGCTGTGCTTGGTTTTCCCCAGATTTGTGACTTTGCAAAACAAAGCCATGCAGCCATGTTATTGCTAGAGAGATGAGGCTTTTGACAGGCAAACCCTCCAAAGAAGTAATTTAATATGCTGACTGGGGCCTGTAGATTCTTGGATGTGGCTCTGGGGTTTTTTGCTATTTCTCTAACCTTGGAATAAATTTTCTGGGAACTCTTTTCATATCCTGCATCCATGCTGCAGACCAGTAAGCTTGTGCTTTTATTCTGCTTTCATAGAGGTGCTCACACTTGCTGACGATCAGTTAATCAAGTGCCTTTGATTAAAAGTATGTGGCTGCTAGTTACCCTCTACACTCCAATGGAAAAGTAAAGTGTTCTGCACACAGTCCTGTAAAAAAGGTATTTTTCACATGATCGCACCTGGTTAAACACTGCATGAGATGATCATGTAGTCCCCACACTCCTTTTTTGCTTTTGCAATGTACAATGTACAAAGTGCTGATGCTGGCATGAGAACTCGTGACTAAACTGATGAGAAAGAATTTGTAAAGGGAAAAGATGAGCCTGATCTGACATCTGAAAGGAAAGGGGAAGCTGCAGGAAAGAGTGGGCTGAGGGGAAGGAGACGCAGGAGAGAAGGGGGCGAATTGGGTAAAGTGAGAGAGAAAGTGGGAGGAAAGGTTTAGTGAGAACGGAAGCACAAAATAGTGGACTCTACAGTAAATAAACATCCCCCACTCCTGGTGGGGAAATAGCCCTCCGGCATGTACAACCGAAGGGACGCACACAATTTGTATTTCATACCGCATCTCCATCTTGTATGCTCCTCCTCCTCCTCAAAGTTTCAACGATAATGTCCCTCTGAACTAGCAGCAAAACAAACTGCTGCAGAACAAGTAAATACAGACTAAATCTCCTGATTTAAATCAAACAAAAAGCTCTTGTAAGAGCCTGCTCTGCACACAGTCTTTGTCGCCTCAGTGTTGCAGGGGATTTTGTGTTTTCCAGATTAAACAGGCGCACATGTGAAAAAACACACAATTCGCTCCTAAACTCTGTAGAGAGCAGCAGTCAGAGAAGAGGATGATCAGAAAGGTTCAGGTTGTAGAGGGAGACACCAGATGACAGCATGAGAAATTATGGACGATCTTTTTGCTCTCCAGTCTAAACAAGCTTTAAAGAAGAGTGCCATTTCTCTTCAGGCACTGGCATATTCCTGGCTTTTCACCGAGAGACACGATCACAGCTCTTTCCCATGTTTTCATTAAAGCCGCTTTATGGGTGACTCGGGGAAAAAAAGTAATGTGCTTCTGGCTTATGTTTAAATTTTTATGCCTTCATCTCTGTATGTGTTTACCTTTTCTTTCTTTTTCCAGATTTGTCTCCCTCTCTTCTTCAAAGTGACTTTCTTTTTAATTATCCCCCCCCCCCCCCCCTTGCCCTCGTAACCCCGTAAATGCCTCCTGACATCCTACTTTTAGGAGGAAGGTCCCTCATGACAAATCCCAGTGGGAATGTCAGAGGCCCATCAGGAAACTTGTGAAATCCATCTCAACTGGCAGGTTTTGCAGCTAAAATGCTAAAATACCTCTGGCTCTATGAATCCTTTTCGATGCACACATTAAACACGGAGGACTTTGCAATGGCAGACTTAGCACTAAACAGTAAAATGGTTTATAGCAGCTAGCAACTTCCTTTTCACCAAGCCTCGAGCAGTTATATGGGGACCATAGGGACCTATTTGGGAACAGCATGTTGGGCAGTGACTCGAATAATTATGCTTCTCTAAACAGCAAGGCCTATCAGTCACTGGGAAAACTAAAATACCCTCCCTCCTGTAAAGCACCCAAACAAAACACCAAAATAAGACATGGGTCTGAAACTCACAGTGACCCTCTGATCTCTGCAGTCCCACAGAGCTGACTGGTACTGAAGCCCAACTATGTGCAGACAAAATAATAAATACGGGATTTCAACGGTATTGTTCCCAACATAACTGTCAAAATCTCCCTTGAACTGGTTGCAAGTGAGATAAGACAGATTTTTTTTTTTTTTTTTTGCATCTTCTGGATCATGTTCTACTCATTCCTCTGTAATTCACCATGGCTTATTTCATAGGTTTGGAAACTTTGGAATCCTGACAGGAATTTATACGTTCTGTGGGTTTGAGCAAAACTTTTGACAGTCTTGCCAAAGTGTTTGAGTCATCTTTTCAAAGCCAGCAATGTTTAGTTCAGGCATGTGAACCCCAGGACTGATGCTTGATTTGAAACCCCTGCTCTGACCCAGCTTGACAACTTTGATTGCAGCTGACGAACTGCAAGAAACTGATTTATCTGGAGACAAAGCAGCAAGTAACTTGATAGGGTTCAGAAATAAATAAAAAACAGTTCAATAAGAAGTCAGAATAAGAAGTATTTATGGGTTAAAAGCAGTTAAATCCACAATGAATTCTCAGCAGAAGGAAGTTGGACAGGAAACTTTTTTCTCTAGAGATTTCTTCTGTCCCCTCTGAATGTCAGCGGAGTCTATTTCTGATCTACTAAAACATAAGCAAAGGAGATGAGTTGCCTAAAAGATGCAAAGTCAAACATGGCTATAGAAGAAGAAATTATGTATGTGCATGGCTATATATGTGAATGTGCTGGCCAGAGTAGGTATGGTTGTGTTGTTGCAATCACTCAAAGTGAAAAAGGAAAAACTGCAGTTCACATTTAGAGCTTTTCTAATAAATTCAAATTCCCTCACTTTTCACCGTAGAGCAATTTAGCTGCAGAGGCCAGCTGGTTTGTATTCGTGTGCAATCTGGGGTTTTACTCATGGCACCCCATTTACTGAAAGCTGTACTGAACTTGCACTGCACTGAAACAGGACCCAGCTGCTAGTGTGCTTGTCACCTGACATCTAATTGGTTGCAATGGAACAAGCAGCTTGGAAATGTGGTTTCTGGGGGGGGGGGGGGAGTGAGAGTGGTTTAAAGGGGGTAAGGACACAAATGACTGGCACATAGACGTGGAGGCTCAGAAACCGAACAAGTTTTAGTATTTGAATTGATCTAAACCGCAGGTAATTGTTTGCAGGAGCCGAACGACATCAGAACATCGAATTTTACTAATGGGCTTACTGAAAGAGCCGTGATGTCTTTTAAAAGATGCCAGGCAATAAGAGAGCTCACATGAAGCTTTACGTACGATGCAATACAGCCTTCATGTGCATGAATATGAATTTGAGTTCTTTTATTATTATTTTCCCTTCACACTTTTATCTGACTAAAAGTCACGAGTGTAAGATGTGACAGATATATCAGAGGGGGAAATGTGTGCTGCTCCTCTGATAACACCTCCCGCTATATATCTGAACAAGCCAAACTGTTGTGTGTGTGCAAAACAACACAATCAGAGGGCAAAATGCCAAATACATTAACAGCATCAGGCCTGGGACAAGCCTTAGGCTTGCTACTGCTTTTTGATGTTTTGCTTCCAGCAAATATGTCATACAACAATGCTTTGAATGAACATTTTGGCACAAGCACTTCAAGATGCGGACGCGTTTTTTGTTTTTGTTTGGGTTTTTTTGGTTTTTTTTTGTTTTAAGTTCAAAGTTACATAACGTGTAACTGTTGTTCTGTTTTAAACAGAAACATGACCGTGTGAATAACCGGGAATCAAACTCTTATACAAATCCCATCAGCAACTTAAATTTGTTAGTGAAAAAACAACTGGGCCAATGGACATGTTGTAAGTTGCCCTCTTAAGGAGAGTCCACAGATATAATGACAGAGAATGACATTTAGCAGTTAAGAAGAGGGTCAAACTTTGAGGGGGATGATTCATAGAACTACCAAAAAAAATAAAGAGTAGTGACTGATATTTGACAGGGTGGAAAGGAAAAGGTTGTTACGTATAGGAGCCTGAATGATCTGTTAACAATAATGTGTCAGCTACAATGCACTGCACAGTTATTTTTCTTAAAGTAGGGATATGATTTGAAAGAACTGAACACATCAATTGTGTTCAGTTCTTTCAAAAGTAAAGAATTTGAGCAGTCATTTTCTGGCAGTTAGACACAAATGATGTTACAGAGCAAAGTAAAGAATAACAATAGTAGGAAATAAGACAGGACTAGCCTTAGAGGGCTAAGGCTAAGGCTAGACACTGATGGTGGTAGAAATGAAGCAGCAGGAGACTTGGATAAAGTGAAAATGTGAAGGAGGTGAGTGTAGAAAGCAAAATGACAGATAAGCACTAAGATTTAAACACACAGAACAGAGGCGGATTGTTTAGCAGAAGTTGAAAATGGATTAGCCAGAGAGATGACACAAAAAGTAAGCTTAGCAGTGTGGGATGTGATAGACTAGCAGAAATTTAAGTAGATATTTAAACAAAGATCCTCTTGAACTTAAAGCACAACCGTCATCATTAGTTTCACTATTAGCTAATATTTTTCAGTCATTAAAAGATGCAGGGTGAATTATAATAATGCATTTTTTCCACTTCTTTGTGCGTTTCATCATGTCCATTCCAAGAAATGTATTAATAATCATAACATCCTTGTATTGAAGTTATGATTATTCATCTTTCTATTTAGGCGGTTATTGTTATTCTCTCACTGATATATTCAAAACCTGTGCCAAACAATTAACCAGAAATACAGAGGAGGAATGGATACAACATTGACGGGTTTCAGAGAAGTTTGCAGTTATTCCGTACCGACAGCATAGAATTCTTGTTGAAGCATAAATTAAATTCATTAATAATAATGAATTATATACTTTTTTTTTTTTTTGGCCTGTCCCGTTTGGCTCTTTTACCATCAGAATTGTTGTCTAAAGGCAAAGAAAGATGCCCAACGGATTTACTTTACCAAACTGACCATCCCAGCCTTGCCGTAATGGTCCATTTGATTCACCTTTTATTGTTTATTTTATTTTCACTTACTGAATACGGGACAGACTTGACTGGGGGAAAGAAGGGGATAAAGAAAGAGGGAAAGAGAAACAGCTGAGAAGAGGGACGGGGGAGAAGGGCAAAAGACAAAAACCAACAGAACGGGCAGAGAAAAAAAAATGCATATATCAATCACCTGGATCACCTGCTGAGAAAGAAAAAAGAAAACAAGCAGAAGAGAACAAGAGTAATAGAATAAACAAAATCACAATGATATATGGGAATATGACAGTAAATACTAAATATTAAACATTATTGTGCAGCACATAAGATCAACAGAACACAGTGTGCTTTGAGGTAGGAGCCAAAAAGGGTGTAGTTTGTGGGTGTGATCACCCGTGTGTACACCTGTGAGCATGGACGCGCTTGTTTTTTTAAAAGGTTCCTTCATGTAATGATCTGCTAGAGGGTGTGGGGGGGCCACAGCCCCGTCCTCCAGGGCATGAAGCAGGTGTGGAGGAGATCAAAACTCCAGACATCCAGAGGCCCCCAGAACACAAGAGACCAAGGAAGACCAACAGAGGGGCAGCTGCGCCACTGTCCCGGAAAGAGCTGAGGAGAGTCCCAGATGAGGGCTCACTCAGCAGCCGCGGAGCAGAAGCCAGGGGGAGTTGCAGTGACGCGCCCGTGAGCTCCGCCGGCAGCCAGCCGTGCCTGAGTGACCGAGCCCCAGGCCGAGAGGCCGGGGGCACCCCACCTCCGAAGTGGCCCGAGCGAGCCCCAGGCTCCAGGCCCCGATAAGCGGCCGCCAAGGAGTGAGCCGGTGTGTACCTGGACGCCCATCCCCGGACACAAAGAACCACCAACGCACCGATGTCTGAGGGGGTCCGCCACTGGCAGGGGAAGTGGTGGTAGGGGGAGATAGGCCTCCAAACCTTGGAGGGCCTGAGATGTCCCCAGAGAGGTGGCGTCTGACACCCAACCTGACATATAGACACAGACATACAGGCACACACAGATACAAACATCCATTCCCACCCTCATGCTCTCATATGCACTTACTCCACACTCAACCAACGTGGAGACAGACATAAAGAGACGTTGTACACACGATCACACTCCCCAAGCGTACTCTACAAACCGGGTCTAGGTGCCCCCGCCCCTGGAGGGGGGAACTGCACCCAGACCCAGGTGGTGTTTCCCTTTTCCCTGCGGTGGGGGGAGGCAGACCGCCCCGACTCCGCAGCAGCAGGAAGGCTCCACACTCCAGACTGCAGTCGGACGGCCAACTCCTCCTCCTAGTCCTAGCCCCCCTGCTCCAGCAGGTCGCAGAGAATGGGGGTGAGAGAAGACTCCAAACCTCCCTCCACCCGCTCATTGTAGTGTTGATGCATGTGTGTTCTAAGGTGCATTTAAAACCCAGGAGGGCTTGGAGCTACCTGCCAGAGAGCAGCAGGTAAGCGCATGGTCCCTCCTGCTAGCCCTCAATGTCTACATGTATTTAAAATTGAGAGGTGGGCAACGATGCCAGGGGTGGGGTGTACACCCTGATGGTACTTTGGACTCCGTGTATCGTGCCCACCCCCAAGATCCTATATGTATGTGTAATGAGAGTGTGAGTAATGTGAATGTCTAAGTTGTGGGATAAAATTGAGGCAGAGGCAGCCAGAAGGGGACAGGGGGGGGGTAGCCTCCTCTGCACCCTGGTGACATACCCCTACTCCAAGGCCCTGCATGTGTGGGTGGTTGTGGTGGAGCGGGAAGAGGGAGGCAGCTGGAGATGGGGAGGGAAGGAAGGGAGGGGCAAGTGACCCCTCCCTGGGGCCAGCTCCCCCGCTGACCCCAGTAGGCACCCCCATACTCCGCGACCCGCCAGGGAAAGGGGGCCCAGGCCCATCCAGACCGGGGCCCAGTGCAGCAGCGCCGCCCGGCCCCACAGAGCCCGGGACAGTCCACCCAACCCCACCACAGAGAAAACTGCACCCACCCCACCATCCACTCATCTTCCAGACTACATAAGACAATAAACACCCAGGCTGAGATCTTCCTCCACCTCTCCTGTATCTCCCCCTCCTGCAGAGAGAGCTCCTGAGGAGAGGAAAGCTCCTGCAAGATGTGACAATCTCCCCCACCAGTTGAAGAGCCCCCCAGGTGGCTCGACGCACCGGCGGCACCCTGCTCCAGGGCTGGGCCCCCATGCACCCACCCGCCCACAACCCCGGCAACACACCAACCAGGACCCAAGCCCCCAAGGCCCGGTCCGGGTCCCAGCCCAGAGACGGAGCGCCCCCAGAACCTCACGCCCATCCCGGACCCACCCAGGGGCAGCCAGGCTACCAGGTCAGTAACCCACGTCCGTCAGCACAGACCCTCCCCTAGCCCCGCTGCACGCAGCCGCGAGGAAACAGTCACCTGAGAGCCAACAGAGCCCCTAACCGGACATGACCGCTACCCCGGGTTGAGCCCCCCAAGGAAGATGCCTCCGGGGAACCCCCCGACGCCCTAAGCCTGTCCCTACCCCCACACCAATCACAACAGTGAAGGCGGGACCAAACTATGACCCCCCACCCCCACTAGGTGATGGAGCTGATCAAAGGAGCCCAGAGCAATTGATCTGATGTGGTGGCAGAGGCTGTATCAAGACTAATGTAATCTAATAGATAATTTCTATATTGGTTAGAATTAAGATTATTTTTATTTTTCCAGTTCATGAGGACTGTTTTCTTGGCTATGCATAGGGCAGTGAAAATCATATGGGCGATATTCTTTTCTGAAGTGACATTATCTAAGCTGCCCAACAAACACACTAAGGGGGAAGTTGGAATGTTACATTTCAGACACTTCGATAAGTCTTCACATATCTCGCGCCAAAACTTCTGAACTGGTGGACAGAACCAAAGAGCGTGGATATAATTGTCCGGTGAATTTGTTTGGCAGTGTGAGCAGTTGTTGGTAGACGTAAAGCCCATCTTGAACATCCGATGACCTGTATAGTGCACTCTATGTAATATTTTGTATTGAATTAATTGAAGACTGGGATTTCTAATTAGATGAAAGGTTTTTAAGCAAATCTGAGACCAGAAGTTTAGGTCTAAGTTAACTGATAAATCCGCTTCCCATTTTGAAATAGGAAGTGATATTGATTCATCTGTTTTAGAAAGCATTCTGTATATTTTGGATAGTAATTTGGGGGGTTTAAGAGTAAGAAATTGAACCACACTTGGTGGTGTTTGTAGTTCAACTTGACCCGGTTTAAATTTCTTTTTTACTATGGATTTAATTTGTTGATATTCTAAAAATCTTTTCTTGTTGATCCCATATTGTGTAACTTGTCCATCAAATGAAATAAATTCTGTTCCTTCTAGTATATGTTCTAAATATTTGATTCCTTTACCACTCCAATCTGAAAAGTTTATCATATTATTGTTTTGTAATATGTCAGGGTTGTTCCAGATAGGTGTACGTTTGCATGGGATTAATGAAGACGCCATCAATTTTAGAAACTCCCACCATGCTGTCAGAGAAGAGCTGATGTTGATGCTTTTAAAGCATTCATGTCGTTGGATGTCTGAGCTGATAAATGGTAGGTCTGAGATCTCTAGATTATTGCAGAGTGCTTGTTCTACATCTAGCCAAGGTTCATCTAAGAGGGTGTGTTTTAGCCATCCTGAGATAAACTGAAGCCTGTTGGCTAAGAAGTAGTGCTGAAAGTTAGGCAGTTCTAGTCCTCCTTTATCCTTGGTCTTTTGTAGTGTTTTTAAGCTTATACGTGGGGGTTTATTTTTCCAAAGGAATTTGGACATACATGAATCTAGAGATCTGAACCAATCTTGTGGCGGTTTAGTTGGGATCATTGAGAATAAATAATTTATTTTTGGTAAGACCATCATTTTTATAGCGGCAACCCTTCCCATGAGTGATATGGGTAGACATTTCCATCTAGCCAGATCATCTTCTACCTTCTTTAAAAGTGGGATATGGTTTAATTTAGTTAGATCTGCAAGCTTGGGAGAAACATTAATACCTAAATATTTTATATTTCCCGATTGCAGTGGTGTAGAAGAGGAATTATGGAAGGAGCAATTAATCGGTAGGACTGTAGATTTTGACCAGTTAATTGAGTAATCTGATATTCTTGCAAAAGAGTTTATCAATTCAATCACCCCAGAGATATTGGTTTGTGAATTTTGGAGAAAGAGTAACACATCATCCGCATAAAGGCTGATTTTATGTTCCACGTTCTTGCATTTTATGCCCTTAATTACTGAATTCTGTCTAATTGCTGCTGCTAGTGGTTCAATAAAAATTGCAAATAGTGAAGGGGAGAGTGGGCATCCCTGCCTGGTGCCCCTCAAGAGACAGAAGCTGGAGGATGTCTGGTTATTTGTTCTAACACAAGCTGTTGGGGAATTATATAATATTTTTAACCAGTTTATGAAAGAGGATCCAAAACCAAATTTGTGTAAAGTTGCAAATAGAAATTTCCAGTTAACTCTGTTGAATGCTTTTTCTGCGTCTAAAGAGAATATTGTAGTTTCTAGGTTTTTACTGTATGAGTAGTCTATCAAATTAAGTAATCTACGTGTATTTGTTGATGAGTGCCTACCTTTTATGAAACCAGTTTGGTCAGGATGAATTAAGAGGGGGGTTATTTTCTCCAGTCTCTTTGAGAGAGCTTTGCAGATTATTTTAAGGTCTACGTTTATAAGGGATATTGGACGATAGCTTGAGGGATATACAGGGTCTTTGCCTGGTTTTAGCAGGAGATTAATGTTTGCAGAATTCATATTTGATGGAAGTCTGCCCTTTTCTTTAATTTCCAACAACGTTCTGTAGAAAACTGGTGCTAGAATCGACCAGAATTCTTTGTAGAATTCTGCAGGAAAGCCGTCTGGACCTGGAGCCTTATTATTGGGCATACTTATCAGGGCTTCCTGGAGTTCACCTGGTGTCAGTGGTGAATCCAGTGCCATTGCTTGAGTGTCCAATAATTTTGGAAGAGTTATGTTGTCCAAAAACTGATCAATTTCTTTTTTAGATGGGTTTATTTGTGGTGAATACAACGTTTTATAGAAATCCCTGAAAATGTTGTTTATTTGTATCGGATCATATATTGTGTTCCCAGATGAATCTTGAACAGCACATATAGTTGTTTTTTCTTTATTTATTTTTAGCTGGTTTGCTAGAAATTGACCGGATTTATTACCATGTTCATAATTTTGTAGGCGTAGTCTTTGTACTAAGAATTTTGTTTTTTTTATCAATTATCTCATTTAATTCTAGTTTTGTTTTGCGTATTTTGTTCAATGTTTCCTGATCTTGGTGGGACGCGTAGGCTTCTTCTAGTGATTTGATGTTTTTTTCTAATTCCTGAATATTTTTGTTTTCTTTTTTCTTTTTATGTGATGAGAAAGAAATTATTTTACCTCTCATCACAGCTTTCCCTGCTTCCCATAGAACAGAAGCTGATGTTTCGGGAGTGTCATTATAGTCCAAATATGAAGTCCACTCTTTTTTAAAATATTTAATAAAGTCTTCATCTTTAAGTAGTGATATATTAAATCTCCAGTTTTTTCTTGGTGTAGTATTATTCTTGTGCATTAGTGTTAAAGATACAGGACCATGATCGCTGACAGCTATAGGGTGAATCTCAGTGTCTGAAATGTCGTTCAGCAGTGAGCTGCTGACCAAAAAATAATCCAGACGAGAGTAGGAGTGATGGACATGTGAGAAAAAAGTATATTCCTTACTGGTGGGGTGAAGGGAGCGCCATGCATCGCAAAGACCAAAGTCGCTCATATACTGTTTGATTATATTTGTGGACTGCCAATTACGCTGAGTTCCCGCTGTATTGAGCCTATCCATGTCTTCATTTAGTCCAAAGAATTATATACTGACGCTTCATATTAGGTATCCAGAACAGAGAACGCAGACTTCACAAAGTGCAAAGTTATGAAAATGCAGATGCAAAAGTTCTCAAAGTTGTTTCATGGCACATAAATGTGGCTAGGCTATGATTAGATTAGCATAGCTAATGCTAAACAGGAGAAATCTATTAGTGTGGCTCAATCCCTGTTAAAAGTTTAAAATCATATTGATCTTTTTCTTTATTACAACAACAACAACAACAACAACAATCTTTATTTATAGAGCACATTTAAAAGCCAAGGGCATGCCAAAGTGCTTTACATAAAAGAATAAAAATTACATATTGTATGTTTACTATTTAAATGAAAATATGTTATTTTTAAAAATTATTTCTTAGTGCCTAGTAAAAGCAGGCCTTCCGGCCTTATTGGTAAGCTAAGCTAATGACTACCTGGTTCTAGCTTAGTTTTAGTGCATGGATTGTCATCACATTTATCACAAGCTTCTTTCTGATGATGAAAAAAAATATCCAGCAGAGGTAAGTTGAAATTTTTAGTTCCCCAAATTTTAAATTACTTCCGAGTAAGTAGAAATTTTGAGAATTTAACACAGATTTTTAACCCTTGTATGGTGTTCGGGTCTGTGAGACCCGTGTTCAGTTTTTTTCAAAAGAAAAATTAAACAATTAATTATTTTTTCACGTGTAAATGTGTTGTGTCTTTCCACTCACTCCACTTGATTATAACTGATTTATTTATAATATTTTATATAAAAGAAAAACGAGAAGCACATTAATTCATAAATGTGATCTAACAAAGGTAAAGGGAAAAAATTAACCATGTTTGCTGTTCATATGTCTTGTAATTGGGATGAAGTAAACATCTGTTGAGTAATTTAACATAAAATTGTTTGATAGTGTTAATTTGGAAAGCCAAAACTCTAGCGGGTCCACCAGACCCATGAACACTGGCTGAGTAACAAAAATACGAACACCACACAAGGGTTAAGTTATTTTATTGAAATTGCCTGCTGCTAAAACCATAAAACATTTCTTATTAGTGAATTTCATTTGTTTGAAGCCTGGTTGAAAGTTACTGTCATTGCCTGCACTGAACTTAATCAAAAACAAATATTTAACACTATTAATGCCGTCACCATAACTTTAGTTTGGTTTAGAGTTAGGGTTTAGTTTGGTTTTATGAACATATGAGGAGCTAGTTCTTTAGGTGAGCTGAATAGTATGTACTTTAGGAATAAACACAGGAGGGGGAAAAAAAGAAGAGGAAGGGAAATTTAATTTTAAATCACTTCCAGTCACACTAACTTTACATCTGGTTGACTTAGTTGGTACTGTGCCCATTTTGCCTGAGTCCTTCTCTTTGTAAAACACTTTTTGAATGGAGATTTTAAAAGAGCAGAAAGAGAACTGGTGTGAAAAGAATGTGTGTTGAAGTCAAGATCACTAAATAAAAAAGCAGATTAAAAGAGGAAGAAAGAAATAAAAAGGAAAAGCTTTCAGGTCCGAGCTTGTCTCTGAGCCCTTCTTGTTCTCACCTTATCTGCGCCTTGGCTCGGCATTCTTACAAATGATTTCAGGATACAGAGAGAGGCCAAAGCTTGGATATCTGGGATTCATTTACATTCTTACTGGTTTGTGCTTTCCCTGCTTTCTTTCTTTTTTTCCAAGAAGATGGAATTTCAAGGGGCCTAAAAGAAACAGAGCAGGAATCATTCAAGCAAAAAAAACCTAAGCGTGAGCGTCCCACAGGGATCCGTATGGCTGCCGTGCGGTTGTAATGTCTTTGTCCGCCCATCTCCTCTGATTACCATCAAGTCTCTGGAGATATCCATGAGGGCAGAATTCGTGTGCATTCATGTGTGTTTGGAAAGATGAGTTTGAGCGTGTTTCAAAAAAATGTTTGGAAGATAATTCCGCTGCAGTTTCAATATGTCAGGATACATTTTGCAAATTCAGTATGAACTTTAAAAACTTTCTGTGAAATACAAGGTGTTAAATGATGACCAGAAAGGCTGATATAGTTAGCACACAGCAGTACTTTATTTCCACATTTTTCAGGAAACTGAATATTTGTAGTATTTAAATTTTTTATCACATAGTGTATGTAAATCCAAAATTCAGTATCTTTCCAACTTTGCTTTAGTCTCTACCAACTCTGAAGGGAAATTTCCGTTTTTTTTATCAGCTAAATGCTCTACTATGACTATGCCTTCATGCATCTTGAGCAGGTCCAGCAGCTCCTCAGTTTCATAAGTGTGCAATGAATCCAAGAAGCTCTCAAAGCTGATATAGTCCTCCTCTAGCCTCCTTGTTTACTGAATTGTCTGTATGGAAATCAAATCAATAACAGAAACAGCATGAGTCACTTGAACTATACAGTAAATAAGCATTAAGGTCATAGTTGCATTTAATGGGAACTACACACATAGCTGTATTGTAACTACCACTTAGGCAGTGTGAAAAATATTTGAAACAACTGGAAAATGTTGGCTATTTATCTTCATTTAAAAAAATCACATTGTACAATGATCTTAGGTATTAACTTGTTTGTTACACTTTTCTTCCTCTTTTTGGTCTCTATCACTTATCATAATCTGAGCTTGTTAAAAGATTTCACACAAATGTATCTCGGTAGTTTCCGCTTTGGTTGAATACACATAATACCAGAACGCTACGCAAACAAATAACACAGGGTCTTTAGTATGTCTGCTTTGATGCAGGGCAGATGGTCCAAAGGGATTTCTAAACTATTCCACTGAGAACAGCTGCTTAAGGGAAATAGAGCTGATCCGAGGAGTGACAGTGAACCCAAACAAAAGCTGATGATAACACACTCCCAGTGCTTAGTCAAACTGCATAGGTGGATGACTTGACTGGTTTTGTCATGGTGAGCACCTTTTTTTACATTACATGTTGTAATCATAATTTATGATTATTGCCACCTGAAGTTTAAGGTTTTATGTATATCTATCTATTGATCGATCGATCGATCGATGTATAAATATATATATATATGAGTAAAAACTGTGAATAAGCCAAGTTTATAATTTAACTGAGGGTTTGACAGTTACCACAAAACCTTTTATTTTATTTTCGTCAAATAAGACATGGGCGAATGAATGCGTGAAAGTGTGATCATGCAAAGTCTAACTGACACAAGGCTGAAACATTTCCATGTCGGGAAACAAACCACAGTTTGAACATTAACTCTGGCATTGCAGGAATTAACAAAGCATCTTGATGGTTGAGTGGTATGGTTGCAACCCTTTGGAGCCAAAAGGGTGTCAGTATCTCACTCTAAACCCGGAAAGCTCTCAAATCTGGATCTCATTAGGCCTGTAGTCGGCTGGTGCTGGACTGAATGCAACCAGAAAGCAGCCACACTCACCCAACAAAACTTCAGCACTGAAACACAGCCAAGCCGAGAGAAAAAATAATGGATCACCAAAAGAGCGCTCAGTGACCTGAACCACCCCTGTAGTCGAGGATGGAAACTGCTGTATAAAACCTGCAGATTGGTTTGGATGTCTGTTTCTGAAAACAGAAGTTTACTTGCATGCATTCACAAACACGTGCAGGGATCTGCACTGGTTTCTTTTTGTCTTTGAGATGTTATCTGGTGTTATCACTGTAATTGGAGCACTAGGTGGTCATTTCCTGCAAGACAGGATCGTAATTGTGATGACTCATTGTTCCTCACTGCTGCTGTCAGAAGATGACCAGATCGCTTGCACTGTCTTTCCCACAGCCTCCCCCATTCCTCAACAAATCCCTCCTTCTTAAGCAACTGGGCCCTGCTGCCACTTCAAAAGAGCAGAGATCTTCCTCACCCTTCACTGGCCCCTTAACCACAGCAAGTTGGCTGGAAAATCCAAATAAACAATGCAGTGATGAGAAAGCTGAACTGTCTTATGTCATGCAATGAGGGCATCTTTTGACTGGGTATGGAAGTGTATTGGAAAATATATTGAACTGGAAATGGGGAAAGAAGAGAGACAGAGTGCTGCTGTGTACATCAGTATTGCAGGGACATAAAAGAGAAAGGGGCACAATAGCAACTAATGAGGAATGTTTTCCTAGGATTACAGACCTGATCTGGTTTGCCTGATTTGAAAAACTTATCAGTCGATTAGGACTGAGGCCTGAGTGGTGATAGATTGCAGGAGGGTCAGTTGTGCGATAGCCTCAGAGAGACCCTAGCTTCTTGGCAGGCAAAGACCATTTAGATAGTCCTCTAAAGCCCAGTATGCCATGCTCATATCTTTTCCTCTTAGGTAATCAAAACCCCAGCCGTTCTGAATGCCTGACAAGCAAAAGCTGAAGCAGTGAAATAACGTCTGGGATATTTTAAAGTTTTATTGCACTGCAAAGAAGTAGGGCTTAGGTTCATGTGTAGGCCAAATTTCACCTTTACAAAGTGAAATATGTACTATGGTGCCATAAGAGTTACAGTATTTTCCTAGCTCTCAGACTGTAGGTGGTCCTTGTTTCCTCGATTTTCCAAGTGTTCATTAACTTTTGACAGAGATGTCTGTCCACACAGGCTGCAAAACATCAGGGATTTTAGAATATTAACACTACAGCTGAAACATCATGCAGACAGCTTAGAGAAGCCATTACTCCTTCGATGAATCAAATCAGCCGGTTGGCTGCGGCCCAGTGAAATAAACCTCCTTTACAGATCCTTGTGGTCACATAAGTCAACATTAAATCCACACCCAAGTAGACCTGGTTTAGCTGAAAGTGTGTGTGTGTGTGTGTGTGTGTGTGTGTGTGTGTGTGTGTGTGTGTGTGTGTGTGTGTGTGTGTGTGTGTGTGTGTGTGTGTGTGTGTGTGTGTGTGTGTGTGTGTGGCCAGACATATATGTCAAAAATACATGTCAAGAGGAAGAGGCATGCAGTGTATGTTTCAGTTGTTTAAAAACCACAGCATATATAAAATAAAAGATCTCAAAAAATATGTGTGTCAGCATTCAAAACGAAATGAGACATGAGCATAAGTGTCCTACACCCACACCTCTCTTTGATGTGTTTTCACCCACATAGGATATTACCCTTAATGATCTCCTGATAGGAATCCCCCCCTACATGCAGCGGTGCAGACAGCAGGAAGTGTGAGTAAAGCATGTAACTTATACACCAACGCATAAAAACATTAAGACCAGATAAAGTTTTGTGTGTTACTTGCCCTACAAATAGATAAAAGGTGCAAACACACTGGAAATAATATCAACATTAACTGGATGGAACAGAGGAATGGAAACCTGCTGATTTTGCAGTAACTCAGATAGCTCACAGTCATCTTTGTGAAGAAGAAAGAAGTTTATGCTATACCTGGAATAAAGTCATGTTTCTACTGCTGAGTATGCTGCCCCCTTTTTTAACGGCTGCATTTGAGTGACCACTGGTTCATTAATGCATGTCAGCGTGTGAGCAGTCACATTTAACGGCCTTTATCAGGTGAGGCAACCCTTAATGCTATCAGTACACAAACACATATTGTTGTGTTATGCACTGCCCACATGCTGACACAGATATACACAAAGAAGCTTGCAAATCCTTTAGCTAAACCAGTTATATTTGCCACACCAAACAGGTTCGGTAGAAGGTAGCCTCTGTTTGAATACAGTGGTGTAACGAATCAGAGGAACAGACGGATAAAGAGCAGGAATCTGAACTGTCAGAACCTGTGGGCAGAGAAAGTTATTTGAGTTACACAGCTTTTTCACATGCATTCAATCACTTTCAGTGTTTCTCCTTCTACAGAGCAGTGTGTGCATTTGCACAACTCCAAGTGTCAGCTTTGAAACCCACAACAAACCAACAAAAGTTTTGTTTAACTTGCATTGCTTCACACTTACCTCTCCCCTGCTTTGTTTAGCTCTGATAAACGGTCTGCAAGCCCTGCAGGGGAGGTTTCACAGGTAACCTGCTGAAGCGTGTCAAAGCATGCTACAATCAGGTTCTGAGAACTGGGATGTCACTGTGGGCTTGAACCATGTGAATTAGATTCCTTTCACTTCCCTCACTGTAAAAGTAGAGTTTTTAGAACAGATAACATGAGACAGCTAAATCGAATTTCTGTGGAACTTGACAGAAAAAAAAGCTCGATGTCCTTATTTCACTTGGCCCAGAGTGGGACTGTTGCTGCAGTGTTCAAAACTGGTTCTTCCAGTTTTTTTCCAAGTAGTTGCAAAGTTTCAGTGTACGAAATGTATCTGAAGAGTTGTAGCATAGCAGTTATTCATGGGAACACATAAATACTTAAAAATGATTCTAATTATGATTATGTATGTGTTAAGTCAGTGTTCTCCCTAGTTTTGGATTTTTTTCCCTTTATTTAACAGCACCTGTAATAATAGCGGTAACACTTAAAGGGAAATGAGGGCAGTTTAGATTTTAATCAGAGACCCAGAAACATTTCCTATGTTGTCATTATGTTTTCTATATTTAATGAGAGGGCAAGGCTTTGTGATGAAATAAGAAAAATTCAGTTGATATCATCCGTTTATATTTGTTGGTTCATCACTAACACAACATGAACCTTGAACTATAATCACGACTACCGATGTCGTATATTGAGATTCACAGAATACAATGAAATGTGATAAAGATCTCTGCACCAGCTCATCTGAAGCGGCACACATCTGCATGTATTCTGTATGTGTTCACGCGCACACACTATCTGTGCAAATGTGCAAGAGTGAGCAAGAGAGAAGAAGAGAGAGGGAATGTAAGGGGGAGAGACAGTTCAGGCTAAGACCAACCCCCGAAGCTGATGCATGTTTCAGCTAAGGTCGCACTTCACTCCCTCTGCCTCGTCAGTTTGACTGTGACTTACTTGGTGTGCTTGTCTGGATTCTGATGACTGAACAGCAAATGAAGTGCAGGATAAAAGTAAT
Organism: Rhamphochromis longiceps; assembly: GCF_057381845.1. Lineage (NCBI taxonomy): Eukaryota > Metazoa > Chordata > Actinopteri > Cichliformes > Cichlidae > Rhamphochromis > Rhamphochromis longiceps. Next base: position 29,276,778 of record NC_140562.1, on the reverse strand, counting down.
ACTACAACATTTCCCAGGTAATTTCTTTCGTTCTTTCTTTGTGTTTCCCATGTCTGATTCAAAATTTGACAATATTGTTACCATTTTTTCTTTAGACACTTTGTTTTAGTTGAAGTTGAAGTTAAGGCTTGTTTATACAGTTTAGAACACAGGCTTTATATTTTCCTGATTTGCGTAAAAATGTATTTGTAACATCTTAACCTTGCTTTTTTTTTTTTTTTTGTATTTTTTTTTTTGCCAAAATATCTTAACTAACATTTATAGATATTTCTCTCTAAGTGATATACAGGGGGGAAAAAAACATTTTTCCAGGAAGTTTGAAATCTTTGAAAGAAAAAAAGTGCTTTAGTTATCGCATACAAATGCTCATAGTGACATCATTTGACACAGAAATCCTGGTATGCTTTTATAATCTTCATTCATACTTTTCTACATTATGTAAATCATGACTGTACAATGGAGAGAGCCGACACACAGACACTATGCTCATGTTGCATTCATTTCCCAAATTCTTGCCAGTGAGCTAAATGAGTTCAAGCCTCCAGAACATTTGTTAAATGTTAACACATGACTCAAGAAAAAGGGGGGAAAAATCCTTCACACAAAAAGAGACTGAAAAGAATGTAAACTTAATCACCCCTGACTGTATCCAGCCTAATGGCTAAATCCATCAGTGTATTTATATTGGAATTGGCCAATGGCGTAAACTTCAGACGTGCTGTTTCTGTATTAAACTTTGAGGGTTTAAAGTAGATTTGCATATGTGAAGTTAGCTTCAAACACACGTCATGTACACAATGAAAATGAGCTGCATGTGTGTCAAATCAAACGCACACAGTGTGATGGTTCTTGTCTAACAACCTTAGAGTAACTGGCATTTAGTTTATACACAGCTGCAAAACCTAAATGTCCGTCTGACATTAAATTTACCCCTCTGCTCTCTGCATCTTATTCAGCCCAGCACACACAAACAGCAATAGTTACTTTCTCTCATCTGTTTTAGTGAATAACAAGAGGTCAAGCCTAAGTTAAATGAAATTGAATATGCATTCATACTTGCCTGTACATGTATCTGTCAGACGATGCAGCAATAGATTTCATATGTTCAGCCTACACTTTGGTTTCTTTGGATTCATCAGATTTGATGCGCTCAATCTTTTTGGGCCAAATGTCAGATTATGGAACCAGTAAATATCCACTTTAATATGTACATTTAAAACTGTGACAATTTTAAGCAGTTATTTTCAATTTCACTGATTCTGCATTTCATCTTGCCATCATTTTTATGCTCTATTCTCATGTCTTTTTGCAGTGCATGTCTAAGCTCTCTAACCAGGCAGAGCTCAAAACCACCCTCTGCTGGCAAAAAGGGGCAAAGAAAACATCTGAGGATCCTGGAGGATTACACTGTATATGCTGCATGTAATCCCTCTATGTATTGAAAGGGCTCTGGCATTTTCTGTGAGAGTGGGTATCCATTTGATAAATTCTTCACCGCTCCTACTACTGAAAGCATATCATCAAAGATGACTTTGTAGCTACTGAGTGCACACAGAATAGAAGAAAAGCAACATCAGGCATGGAGGCTTTAAATTCTTCCAGTAGAGTGACTTCAGCTTCACCCCCCACCTCCACTACTCCCTCATGTTCATGCTACCTGCAGTTCTTCTGTGAATACCAGGACAAATCTGTCATTGAAAAGCATTACAACTACACTGAGAAGCTGAGCAACCGTGATAGGCTCAAACCTGAAAGCATTGCCTTACTGGTGGTGTGTGTCCTCATCATCCTGGAGAACACTGTGGTTCTGCTTGCCATTTGGAGGAATAAAAAGTTCCACCTGCCCATGTATTACCTGCTGGGAAACCTGACTCTGTCAGACTTGCTGGCTGGTATTGCCTACATGGTCAATATCCTCCTATCGGGAAAAAATACTTTAAAACTGACACCAGTGATGTGGTTCCTCCGGGAGGGAGGGGTCTTTATCACTCTGGCTGCCTCTATAATTAGTCTACTAGCCATTGCGATTGAACGCCATGTCACTATGGTGACCATGAGGCCGTATCATGGGGCAAAGCGGGGACGCATGTTGGCACTAATTGGTGCGAGCTGGGCCGTGGCAGGGTTTTTGGGAATCCTCCCAATATTGGGATGGAACTGCATCCGCAGACTGGACCAGTGTTCAACGGTGCTCCCGCTTTATGCCAAAAGCTACATTCTGTGCTGTGTGTCTGTTTTCAGCGCTGTGCTCTTGGCCATCGTGGTGCTTTATGTGCGTGTTTTCCGCATCGTCCGCACCAACACACAGCGCCAGCGGCTCGGCTTGTCAGGCAGCATAAGGAAGGGCTTAGCCAGGAAGTCAGAGAAGTACATTGCTCTCCTCAAGACAGTCACCATTGTCTTGGGAGTCTTCATCGCTTGTTGGCTGCCCCTTTTCATTCTCCTCCTGATAGATTTTTCCTGCCCCATCCGTGGATGCTCTGTGCTCTACAAGGCTGAGTACTTCCTGGGAGTAGCCATTATCAACTCGCTCCTCAACCCCATCATCTACACACTGACCAGTAAGGACATGAGGAGGGCCATTCTGAGGCTCCTCTGTCGGCCGTGTCTAATGACGTCGGATGGGCAGGTGAAGAAGATTGGGATGCCATTCCTGGAGTGCAGTTTCAGTAAAACTGAGGTGGCCTCCCAGAAGTTAGAACCGGGTCTGGAGACCACCATTTCGTCTGGAAATGTCATCACCACTCCATCTACAATTAAAGCCCTATACCCCAAACTTTTCAAGTCATAAAGACTTTGACTGACTGTGTCCAAAATGTGTAAATGGGTTTCCCGCTCAATAGAGGATATGTAGCACATACACTATTGAGAAACAGTTCTGTGGTTTTTTTTTTTCAAAGAGACAAAGAAAGGGGGGCGTATGAAAGACGATGACTCACCTTTGACAGTGTGGCGCAGTTATGGCAATATAACTGAATCACCGAATTTCATTTTGATGAAGCATACCAAACCAGAGAGCAAAGGATGTATTTCAAATGTGAACACGCAATGGTTTTTATGTATATGATGCTAGCAATATGTCTCCTTTATTAATTTGCACTGACATATGCAACCTTGGACTCAATTATTTTCCTGGGCTTCTGTATTTTGTGTGAAGCTTAGAAGGATGCTTCTGTAAACTCAAAGAGTGAAAGACTGAAAACTATGTACTTGCTGGAATAATATGGAGGCTAACGTTTCTCCTCTTGCAGTTTCTTAAGTGCCTTAAAGTCAGAATTAAAACTCCTAACAGTTACAGTGTGTAATCTGCAGACACCTGGATTTCGCTGGTTCGAAGACTGATCGTGTGCTAGATTTGCACGCGTAGATGTTTGGTTACACATATCTGTGTATGTGATGCAAAGGAATTAAGTTGACAGGAAAGAGGTGGCACCCTTCTTGAAATTACTGAATGCTGAATGCAAATAAAGTATGTGGGAGAGGAGGTGCGGAATTAAAACCCCCTGACAGTTTTGAAATGACAGATGGTTAACCTATCTGCGGTAGACGTGGAAAGTTGTTGGGGTCGTGTCCAGTTTTTTTGAAATGTCAGCCTGACATCTGCAGTAAAAACTGCTGCATTTACAAAATGTCAGCATACTTAGCATGGGATTAACTGAAAGATAATGTTACAAGTAATGTTTACTTTCCACTGGCTGACAGCTTAACTCCAACTGAAACCAAATCAGCTGCAGTTGCATCATGTCAAGGCTTTACATTGCAGCTTGTGAAGAAGACAACCTTAGGAAAACGTTCATTCAGCTGCATCACAATTTTTATGGATTAAAATATTTCTGCCTTTGTAAGTTACAGATCATTCTAATCTGGTATAAATTTACCGAGCAATTGTTTCAGTGCTTCCTTTCATCGTTCATCAAGTTAACAGAACATTTCAGTTAAAGGTACTGAATGATTTTTTTTCTTACGTCATTCAAGACTTTGATTAAATGAGGTTGTGGGTTTTTTGTACTAAAATGTATGTAGTGAACTTGATGTATTTGTGAGCATATTTTATATATCTCTATTGTAAATTATATATATATTTTGTAACAAGAAAACGTTAGCAAAATTTGTGTTTCTTTTCATAAAAGAAATAAAGTGTTTCTCTAAAACATTCCAATGGGTTTTCAATTTATTTTCACTGTTAGTACCCTGCAGCATTCTTAAGTGCATCAGTGTGTATTACTGTGTTAGTGTAGCTGTGGTTAAGCGAAGAAGTATCGCAGGAAGTCAGCCTCCCTCATTTCACATCTGGTAATGGCATTGACCTATATACTTCAACTTTAGCCCGTCTCAGTATGGCTTAACCTCCACACAATGCCTCTTTTAAATAAATACTTCTTAACCAGTGGTTAAGAGTTACTATCACCTCACACTAATCTGGCCTCCACATTGCCAGTCATAGTTAACAGCCGTGTAATCTCTCTACATGTTATGTATCCAGTTAAGCTACAATGGAAAGATACTGATTGATTTGCAGAAAACTAAAAGAAGCTGCTAAATGGTTTTTCAGTTGTTGTTGTTGTTGTTTTGTCAGGCCACTGTTAAAAAAAAAAGTCAATAATGCAAAGCACGTCTAGTGTGACAGACAGCAGATTTTTTTCATGTGATTTTAACTGTCTTTGCCCTAAAGGCATTCTGCAGTCAACCATAAACCCGTCTTCCAGGGGTTTGCTGTATCCACTGTGCCTGCTGGCAGAGGTCATCAAGTCAGGGAATCTTTCCTGTCCTCCAGCTTGATTTTTACTGCAGCAGACTCAACTGTTCGAAGTCATGACCACCAGTGATTTATAAATAAAAGAAGTTGGTATGTGGTTTTTCAGGGTTTTTTTTAAATGTCACACCACTGTTAGAAATAAGCTGTCAATAACGCCCAGCACACCAAGTGTAATAGTGCACCCAATGTAACCTTTAATAAACACTGAACAGTAAGTTTTTGTTTTGTTTGTTTGTTTGTTTTCCTGTCAACCAGTGATTAAGAATGACTATCGCCTCACTCTCACTGGCCCTTCACATCGACTATAGTTAAAATAAGGAAAAATTACACAGCTGTTATGTATCCAGCTAATTTAGCTCCTATAGCAAGAAAACTGTTTAGTGCCTGCATTTATGTCTACATTTGTCTTATAATACTGCCAAAGTTACAGTTATGAAGACATGGTTTTTAATGCTAACATGCAAATCTGGTAAAGACTGTTGGTTGATTTGCATGAAGCTAAAAGAAGCTGTTAAGTTCTTCACTTGTTTTTCAGTTGTTGTTTTTTTTTTGTCAGGCCACTGTTAAAAAATGTCAACAATGCAAAGCATGCCTAGTGTGATAGATAGCAGATATGTTCTTGTGATTTTTACTTTCTGTGGCCTATAGACATAAGCCCTTCCTGATGGTGCTAGAATAACTCTGATATGATTTGTACAGTGCAGGTGTTCCTCCAGATGTTTGCTCTATCCATGAGAACTGTGCCTCCTGGCAGAGGTCAACAAGTCAGAGAATCTTTCCTGTACTCTGGCTTCCATTCTGCTGCAACAAACTCAGCTGTTATAAGTTAAGACCCTTGATAGTCCCTTGATGCCACAGGCACAAATGAAAAACCTGTACTTTTCCTTGCTCTAGCAGAATTTGGGAAATTACAGAGCTGGGGAACTGATAGTCCAAGTGTGAGTGCACTCTTAACCAACACTTGGACTATCGGTGTATAGGAAGCATCCATCTAGAAGAGCAGTTTGGTGCCTCAAGGCTTACTTCAGCTTTTTCCTCTGATTGGATCTTTACGCAGACACACAACAGAGTCTTGGGGGAACTCTAAGTGGTGTATGAATCATGACTTGTCATTTCATATCTAGGATTTGCCAGTCCTTTCAGCGTTAAGGTGTATAGATGGAATGTTATCATGGACTGCTTGATGTGATGACTGGTGAACTGTGGTTGCAGAGCAACAGGGCTTAAATGTCTTGGTTATATTATGGCAGCTCGTTCCACGGGAGTAAACTCAAAAGTGAATGTTTATGCTTGCAGTCTCACAGTTAGCTTTTGGTGCCACCTTTTGGCTTTTAGGCAGAACATCAAATTCTGTGACCTGAATTACGTGTTTTGGAAGGAGGGGAAAAAAACCTTAGTGGTGTGTCAGCACTGCAAACAGATTCCTCCCAAGCTCCTGTGCTATGTAGGAGTCATTCATGTTTTAAAGCAGAACTGCAGGAACATTATAACCATGTCTCTAGAGCACACACCATTATGTCTGAGCAACATAGTGATCGTTAAACAATGCCAGTTTAGTAATTTCCTGCTGGGGTTTCAACAATTACTCATACAGTTTTAAAGCAGTGTTACTGCATTATTCTAGTTATTTTCTCATAATGAGATCCCTTTTTAAGTTGCTAAAATAAGTACCTGTTTTGCAGTTTTATCCTCTATATGGTATTTATAACAGATTTTGATTGACGTTAATGCTGCAGTTTTTGGCTCCCTGCCAAAAATTTGCCCAGCTTTTCCTTCGTTTTAAGAATTCCTTCTCAATAAAAGCCCCCTCCCACGGGGAGCGTTTGTCTGCCATTAGTAATAAACAGAGGCGGGCCAACGCTTTGGTGGCGAGCTCTTATTGTGAAGGCGAGATGAGGCCGGTACAATGCTTAGTCACGCTGAGTTACAGCTTTCCCCTCCTTTCTGTGTGGCTCGGGGCTCGGCAGACCGCGATGGAGGAATTGTTCTAGACTACGGTAATTCTCTGTTATTCCAAATTTAAGGAGCCATTAGTGATTAATGTCAGTTGTTTGGACATATCTGGATTTTGTGCGGGCGGGTTAGCAAGAATATATTTTGATACCGCTTTGTTAGCACGTTTGTTACGAGCTCGGCTCACAGCCATTACTCTACTGTCTATTATTAGGAGCCTATTTTGCTGTCAGCTCTGTTTCCGAAACGTTTGACTTGTTGTTTTGATGGGGATTACGGCTCTTTCATCGTGAGACCTTCTGAGTTCACCGTCGTTGCAAACCCACCAGAAACCTGCAGCCGATTTTTCTTGCTCTCCTCTACCTTTGCATGCCAGGTCTGTGGATTATTTTTGTTTTACAAACGCAAGCTCAGAAATGATCCTCGTAGAGGACACACGGTGGCTTTTTGTGTGCTCTTCATGTCAGGTAAATGGCGCGGAAATCCAAGTCCATCAGGGTTTATGTAAAGGACTGGCTTCACTTCTGGGTCATGTTTTGGTACATCCAGTTCCACTGTTTGCTCGGTGAAGAGTTCACGATGAGTCACCGAAGAGAGCTGGTTGCCAAAATGCCCGAGAAACGCGCTGGACTCTGTACTTGTGTTTGTTTCACTTCTGGCTCGATTGCGTTTGCTGGCTTTGTAGCACAAAATAAAATAAAAATCGCTGACACAGCTGTAGGTGTAGCTCAGATCAAACTGTTAAACTTGTAGAGTCCCTCCAGTTGTTGTAAGACACCCAAGACCTGTAGGCCTGAAGGGTGGCACGCAAACCGACGTGCGGGGTCTCTGTCAGGGGTGAGTGTGCATCTTTATTACTGTGCTGTTGATGAGCCAACTTTCTTGTCAAGATTAGGGTTGCAGTGGAAGATTTTTAGCAGCATCAGCATAAATCGCTGGTTTATCGTTCACGTTCGTCTTTTAAAGATGTATACTGGACATTTTCAGTTTCTGTTTGAGTTCGTCCTTTAGTAAGGATTTACTGCTGCCAACTCCTTGAAACTTCCTTGTTTAGTGTCACCGTCGAGTGACAGTTTAATTGCACTTCTAGAACCTGTAATGAACAAGTTTTTTCATGTTAGAGGAGTAAAACCCTCCAGATGTTTGCTAGGAGTCATTTGGCTTATGGCATGTGAAATTTCAGGATTTCCCACATGTGTAGGTTATAAAATGTCTTAACAATAAATGTTATCATAATACGTGCAGTGTTTGTCAGCTGATTCATCAATTGATTGATTCAACAACAGATACTGTCTTTAGAGTGGCTTGGACCCAGTTATACCTGTCGCATTCATCATACCCAAAAACGTGTTTTTATTATTGATGAAATGTCAGAGAAATGCAGCAGGTATAGTGTGGGACTTGGAGAGCTTGTTTGTCAGTGAGTCGTTTCTGTCTGCTGTGGAAAGTGGGCGAGTTGAGCAATATGTTCTCCTGTGAAACTATTTCACCCAGAATCCTGGAAGGGGGGAGGCACAGCAGTAAATGTGAATCGCGGTGTGTTTCATATTACAGCGAGCTTAACTGGCTGACTTCCTCATGACGAGTTCCATCATGGTCACTGACGTGTTCCCATTTGTTGGTAAGATGAAAAACTCTCAAACTGAGTTTGGGTTTTTTTCCCCCCTTAATCTTTAATGATTGCAAAGAACACGGTAACCTATTTGCAGATTGGAAAGCTACTAGGTCATAGAACCTGGCCTTTTGTTTTGCGTCCTTTTATCAATGCTTCACGTAACGATCAGTGTGCGTGTGTGTTTGTGTTGGTGTGTATACACAACTCACGGGTGCTTTGTTATATAACCAAACCCTCACAGCAGCATTGTTGCTGAGTAATTCAGACTCTTCCTGATCAGAGGGCTCCAAACAGACATTAACCACATGTTTCTTGTATTGTACGTCAATGTTGCAGGCAGTTCATATTCTGAAAAGAAGAAGTGGGATTGGAATAAAAATGAAGGCATTAAATTTTCAACTTAATGGGTTCAACGTAGTGGATCTGATCCCACATATTACCTGTAGAAGTATTTGTTTGTAAGCCAGTCTGCAGAGCCAGAGCCCTCTCCTCCTCCTGGATTACTCCGATAAAAGTACCTCTTGACTCTGATTAAAAGATTGTTTTGTTTTCTTAGCCTAATTTGGTTTAAACATGTCTGGAAGATGCTGCAATGGATGTACTTGGATTCTGCTGTTGGTTTGAACAAACTGTTCCCTCTGTTCAAACCCCCAGTGGATTGGCAACAGGGCAGAGCAAGAGCACACTTACTCATGCTGGCCTGTTAAATTAAAGCCTAATTTAAGTCACGGCATTGTCCTTCAAAATGAGCAGCACTCCCTAGCTGCTGCTTACACACTCACTTACACTTACTTGCTGTTTTGCTTATATTGTTAGCCTCTCTATGTGGACGTTTTTTACTTTTAAAAGTACTGAAAGTAATAGGTAGGATTCCAGGCACTTGAGTTCCTCACCAACAGTTTTTCTTTTGCGTGTTTCACTTCACCCTGTCTTTTATCAGCTGTGCACACTACCTGTGTGTGAAGCGATGCCAGATAAGGAGAAACTATCATGACAAATGAAAACGCATTAGGCTACGTCCACACTAGCCCGGATAGATTTGAAAACGGCGTCCACACTAGCATTTTCAGTCATTTTCACGCAAAAGCAAGTGAGAACTAAAGAATTTGAAGAAAAGCTATCCGGAGCATGTACAAACTGATATTAATCTTTTTTAGGGCTGTCAAAGTTGAGAGCAATCAAAACAACTGCTGTATAATGCACTCGGCTATCTTTGTTTAATTGCTCACATGACTGCATCACATGACTAAAATGCGTCATCGTTTTAGAAAGTCTGCGTTTTCGAGTGTCCACACTGCGACGGGACAGCTCCGTTTTGAAATGTATGTGTTTTCGAGAGCGTTTTCAAAATGCTGCGTTTTTTCTTGAGGAAAACGCCGTCTCAGTGTGGACGGGAGGTCAAAGCGGAGAGAAAACGCTGCGTTTTCAAAACACATTAGTGTGGACGTAGCCTGACTTTGCATCTGCCCTACTTAAGAGCACCTGTTGGATAAGCCCTTACAGCTATTGTAGTACTCCCTTTGTTTTTTAAATTGTCTTGGATTGCAAACAGAATTAGTAAAGCAATGTTTTAAATCAAGCCTGATAAGTATTTTTCGTTACTCAAATACAGTGTATTAAATAAACACTGTTCCTGGATTGGTACCCAGTACCAACACATACCTTATTATTGTATGTTGAGTTGAGGTAATCGTGTCGTATCAGAACTGGGGTAAAAAACAAAACAAAACTGGATCCGTGCATCAGTATTGGCGACTGATAGAGAGAACTAGAGTTTGGGACTCATAAAAGCAGAAGATGGTTTTTGTTTTTTGTTTTTTTTAATGAGCTGCATAGTCATCGTTACAAAGACAAAGCCTTGACTGTAAGTGGAGTGCATGAGGAAGAATGACAGAGAATTATGTGTCACTGCATTGATAAAGTTTTGTTGTATGAGTTCATAGGTAAAGAATAGTGCTGAATCACTCGCTATGCAAGGCATTGATGTACGTATGTAGACCGAGCAGAGAAGCAGAGTTTATCAGTATGAAACAAACACATGCTCTCTCTCTTTCTCTCCCCAGCTGTCAGCTGAACCAACTGCTTCTTAGTAAGTAAACAAACAAATAGGTGGGCATCCTCAAGGAAGGCTTCTCCAGAGAAAACAACGAAACACCGCTACCACTTCATTCCTAAAGGCTCAACTGCCTCACCTAGAGTCTCGGACTCTGAATAGCTCTTTTGAAGACAGCTTTGATTATTACTTTTTGTAACAAAGCAATAGATTTTATTTTATTTTTTTATCACTGTGCAAGATTGATCTGCACAGTTTGTGAATCTGGCACAGCTCTTGAGTTGTTTGATTGAAGACTTTTTGAGCAGTCAAAATATATTTGATTAGAAGGCTCAGAGGAAGACAAGATAACAGAGACGTACTGCAAACTGACTGTTTATATTGCTGGGTATGATTAATACGTTTCTGCTGAAATAATAGAGAAGTGGAAAGGAAAGCAACTGTGTTGCCAACACAAACAACTGATCTGAGTCTGGAGCAGTTCTTACTTTGCCTGCTATTCTCTAACTCTTTCTCTGAAAAGTTAACCTTCAAACAAAACCAGAGGGACCCTTAATTCAAGGCATTTTAATTATGTTGGAACTGCAGCATATATTAGTACATGCAGCCATGAGTGGCAGCCTTGCATTCAACGCTCTAGTAATGCCATAATGGGGCGAATGGCTGGACTGAAGTACTGAACATAGCAAGGAAATCCCCTTGTTTTTATAAACCAGACATAACTCTTTTACTCATAGAAAAGTCAGGAGGGCCTGGAGCTTTCTGTTTGGCTGTCTACCAAATTCCTCAAATTAAATTCTTTTATTTCGACCCATGCCTGCATGTGGTGCAAGGATGCCCCATAACGCCGTCCACTGTTCTTGAGAAGGCGACCAAAGAGGAGGAGAAAGGGTAGGAAATGACGGAGTGTTTGACAGAATACAAAGCGCTGGTGACTCCGTCCACGCGCAATGGTCACCGCGTCTTCAGCTACACGCTCGAGAGCCACACGTCAGCCGCCTTCGCCATCATGAACGAGCTGCGGCTGGAGCGGCAGCTGTGCGACGTCACGCTACGCGTGCGCTACAAGGACCTGGAGGCGGTGGACTTTGTGGCTCACAAGGTGGTGTTGGCCTCCTCGTCCCCGGTCTTCAGGGCCATGTTCACCAACGGCCTGAAGGAGTGCGGTATGGAGTTGGTGCCCATCGAAGGAATTCACCCCAAGGTTAGTCTGTTTTATCCTTGCCTGAATGTTTTGTTTGATTTGTACTCATTTAAATGTAGCTGTAGTATTGTGTTTATTTGTTGACTTCCGAATAACTAAATGGGAATCGAGTTACTCCTCTTTCAGCATAAACCGGCCTCACATTATTACAAGGAAAATCCAGTATGTATGGGAATTGTAACTTTAAAACCAAGCTGTATACCACAATGGGCTTTTCCAGCATTGTTAGAAAAAAATGGCTCCACTCCCACAAAAATCCTGCACTGCTTTAAAGTGAAACAGAAAGTCAGAATTGCTTTAAAACCATACTCAGATGATCATACCTTTATAGATAACACCATCCACTGTTTTTCTTTATCATTTATCTTTGTACAAGTGCAATTAAAAGTCAAAACTAAATGAATATCAGCCTTACATCACACTGATTATTAACCAAATGGGTTATTCCAAGCATCTTGGAGGGTTTGCTACGATGCCTGCCCTTTTTAGTTGCTCTGTAGGACTCCTCCTTGTTGCTATATGACTGCATATTTGGATTTTACATTTTCTACATCACACTTTATGATTGTTAATGTCTTTATCTGAAGTGCTTAAAACATTTTTACAATACATGTAATTTATATTCGGAAAATGTGTGTACCCATGGATTGAGTGCATTTCTCTCTTTTCTTTTTTTTTTTTAATCTTTTTTTCCATGAGCAAATAATATGTTCAAAGTAATTATGAGTCATATGTAAAAGTGCATAAATATTTTTCTATGGTACTCAGGACTGAAGTTCCACCTTTTTAAAAAGTAAGCTCTCTCTCTGTAAAACAGGTATGCACAGTGGCTAAACAGTTTTATCTTGACTTCCTTTACTTGCGTTGGGTGTTTACTGAGCTCACATAGAGTGTGATCGAAACAATATCTATGACGTGATAGCTTGTGAGATGCTAATCTGGGTTCCTTCCTTCCAGAATTTAGCATAGCATTAAATAATTTTTCTCTCCAGCTTCTCTCGCTCTAATTTTCTCATCTGTGCACTGACCTCCCACAGTCCAACCCCTTACGTTGTGTCTTTTCACCATTTCAGGTAATGGACAGACTGATAGAGTTTGCCTACACAGCCAGCATCTCTGTGGGTGAGAAGTGTGTCATCCATGTGATGAATGGTGCTGTCATGTACCAGATAGACAGCGTGGTCAAGGCCTGCTGTGATTTCCTCGTCCAGCAGCTTGACCCCAGCAATGCTATTGGCATTGCCAGCTTTGCAGAGCAGATCGGTTGCACAGAGCTCCACCAGAAGGCCAGAGAATACATCTACATGAACTTCAGCCAGGTAAGGCTTAAATAGCATCTCGAATGAAAGCATTTTCGTTAGAATCACTGAACTGCATTGTTGGGCTGCACATGAAGTTGGAGCCACTCCTTGTAATTGTTTTTTCCTAATTTGTGGCGCTTAAGTAATGATTTTGTAACTTAGATATCAAGAATTAAACATTCTACAAATCTGTTCAAGTTTTTGGGGCAGGAAATCTGTGTGTAAAGTGTTTTGAGGTCTGAGTAAACAATGTTTCACTTGCTGCATTGTGGTTTCTTCTGGTGGGTTCAAGCTATGAGTCCACTGGCAGACTCATAGCTTGAATTCTCTTCACAAGAAGGCCAAGAGAATTCAAGCTATGAGTCACGATGACTTGTGAGTATCTATGTGGGTTTACTGGTGGCTGAAGCATAACTGACTGCAAAAGATGATGATACAACACAGTACAAGAAATGAAAGGACAGTTAATATTTCTCCCTCATAAGGAGATAAGATCAAGGGTAGGTCCAGCTTATGACAAAGACGTGTCACATGTCTGTCTGTGAGGTTAAAACCTATAAATGGTATAATATTCAATACATGCCTGCTCACCAGAGATTTGACTTTTTAAATATATTGTGGCTGTCAGGGTAGGAAACCAGTTTTCCTTTGTTAGAAAGAGATTATTTGTTGCAAGAGTTTGTTTTGTCCTCACCGTTATGTTATAATTGATCAAAATAAGCAAAAACCAACTGATAAAGATTACATGATTGATCCATAATTTAAAATAAATCTGTTTGTATTTGGAACAGACTGTGCACAGTTTAATTGATCCAGCAGTTACTTTAGGTAAGAAAATTAGATGAGAATTTGCTGCTGGTCTAGATTCCATTCAGTCATATATGTCTGGATTTTGGACTTATGCAGCTGTCATTAGCTGTCTGGAAACTTTTAGCTCAGAAATATTAATCAGTTGTTTGAAAAATCTTTCCAGTTGTTGTAATTACTCACACCAGGTACTTTATTCTTTAACAACACGTGTATCATAAAAAGTTACTTTAAATCTGTACTCCTGCTTTCCAGGTAGCAACCCAAGAGGAATTCTTCAACTTGTCCCACTGCCAGCTGGTCAACCTGATCAGCCGCGACGAGCTCAACGTGCGCTGTGAGTCCGAAGTCTTCCAGGCATGCGTGGCCTGGGTGCGATATGACCGGGAGAACAGGCGACCGTATGTCCAAGCCTTACTCCAGGCTGTCCGCTGCCATTCCCTCACCCCCAACTTCCTGCAGACCCAACTTCAGTCTCTGGACTGGGACCCACAGTGTAAAGACTACCTGGCTCAGATCTTCCAGGACCTCACCCTCCACAAACCCACCAAAGTGATTTCTTGCAGAACTCCCAAGGTGCCGCAGCTCATCTACACAGCAGGGGGTTATTTCCGTCAGTCGCTCAGCTACCTGGAGGCTTACAACCCTTGCACGGGAACCTGGCTGAGGCTTGCCGACCTGCAGGTACCCCGAAGCGGCCTGGCCGCCTGTGTGATCAGTGGGCTTTTCTATGCTGTTGGTGGAAGAAACAACGCGCCTGATGGTAACATGGACTCAAACGCTTTAGACTGTTACAATCCTATGAACAACTGCTGGCTGCCGTGTGCACCCATGAGCGTGCCCAGGAACCGAATCGGAGTCGGGGTCATCGATGGCATGGTATATGCAGTTGGTGGATCACATGGGTGCATTCATCATAATAGTGTGGAAAGGTAAGTCAAGTTGGCTAATAATGGAAGATGGTATTACTTTTATTACACAGACCAATTCTGCCTATTTTGAATTTATTCTTTTATCAATTATGTGTGTTTGAATGTAGAAAGAAAACCAGCAGTCTTTTACTGGTTGAATAGTTAAGTAACAATTACAGTATGTGGTCAGCACAGGTCATTTTAATGAAAGGCTTATGGTTGTGTCTGTCAAGAGAAGTAATCGGGTAACTTCCTGGAAACATTTTACTTCCTGCAATTTATTTTTAGATCACACAAAGCTGCTGTGAGGGTGTTTGAGTCTACAGGGAAATATTTTTGTAATATTAAACTTAGTGACAATTGAAAAGAGAAACAAGACACCTTTTGTTTCTCTCTCAATCTAAGATTGGCACGAAATGCTTGTACGAACATTGTTATATGACCAGATCAAGAAGAACTAATACTCATTCTTTCTCAGATTGCTTAACATCTTGAGATAATCCTGCCGGATGCAGCTTTTAATCCACACCTGTGAAACGGCAGCTTTGTTTAGGTGCTTTCTGGTGTTGGGTATGAACAGTGACTTAACAACATACATTTTAATAAATAATAACAAAAAGGGAAGCGGAGAGCCCATCAAGTCCCATGAGAAATATCCGAGGTGCCGTATTGGCCTTGCTCTGACTAACCTTGACATAAACCTGCCCCAGATTTTTCACTGCTACCCATTTAAAACTGGGATTACGTACATTTTAATTCAAGGCAGAAACTTTACCCAAAAGTTGGCTTTGTTCCTAAAATAGAAGATCTTACGCAGGTAGCCCACAGTCTCGGTGAAAGAGGAACATGTCCAGCCAGTCTGAACAATCATGTAACATCCGAAAGCACATATGACGCACTGTAGCACAACGGCTAACCACAGATACTGAGGAATGAAACTAATGAATCTGTGGAGCAGACTCCTGGCAGTGGTTCATTCATTGGGATGATTAGTTACAAGAGTTAGTTACATTTGCGATTTAGAAACCCGATAAGTAAACTGACTAATGTTATTAGTTGGCAAAAAGAAAACGGGAATTTAAAGCTCGGAAATATAGCGATAATTACTTTCTTTTCAAACTATGTAGCCTTCTTAGTTTGTGTTGGTTCTCCACAGGTATGATCCAGAACAGGATCAGTGGCAGCTGGTAGCCCCGATGTTAACACGACGTATCGGTGTGGGTGTGGCGGTCATCAACCGGCTGCTCTACGCTGTGGGGGGGTTCGACGGGACCAACCGGCTCAGTTCCTGTGAGTGCTACAACCCTGAGAAGGATGAGTGGAAGACCATGGCTCCGATGAACACGGTCCGCTCCGGAGCTGGTAAGAAGGAATTGTAAAGCTGCCTCCTAATGATGAAAAACGTTTCTGAAAAACAATCAATTTACACAACTGCCCGTGCAGTTTTCCACCTGTGATTTGTAAAGATTTGCAAGACTTCCTGCCCCTGCAGACCTTCCTGTTTTTGCTAGGTAGACCCAAGCAGTACTTAAACCAGACAGCAAGGGCAGCTTAATAGTGAGGCAAAGCAAATAAACAAAGATTTCAGGTAAAAAGCAACATTTCTCAAAAAAAAAGAAAAAACAATTGAGAAATTAGACAGAACCTATAATAATCTTGCAGTAGAGTGTATATGGAAAAAGTGAAGCCAAAATATCTAGGCATTTTATTGACGTCTTTTGGCAAGCTTTGAGATGTGAAATCCAACTGGACTCTGGGAAGAAACTAGTTACCTCAGCAGTTATTACTCATATCTAGAGAACAGACCCAAGACTTTGGCAGGAAGTCTTTATGTATGGATGCTTATTAGTACTCTTATTGTTACTACTTTCCATATTTTGGTGTAAAATAAACAGAAGCGTGACTGTGGCCCCTTTTGTCAAATTGGTAAGCTTAGTTTTGTGTTACTTTTTTAACTTCTGCGATAAGTTATAAAAGGAAGAAGGTGTGTTTTGTAACGTGCATCTGGGGTTAACGACTGGTAACAGGTCTGACCATGTCAACACTGGTTATCGCTCTGTCCACAGTTTTGAACAGCGTGTCCTGTCAACCGTGACCAAAAAACTCTCATATTTTAACAATCAAATGCTGTTACTTGAAACCTGTGTGAAATTCAGTGATTGTGTGGGTCAGTCAAACTTCGATATCATGTAAATCATGTATCTGTTTGTAAAAAGACTTCCATTTGAATAGAAATCTAAGTGAAAATGGCCCTAAGCGACTTTTTTCTGTGATCTCAGTGAACTTTCCTCATGACTTATTAGGGCTCAATCGCTAGTTTCAGCTCAGACTAAATCAAACATACAGAGATCCAGAGATAACTCCTCACTTCTGGTTTCAAAACATACCGATGGAGACGGTAAAAATGCTCAGGTTGAGGTTTTGAAACTGGACTTCCCAAACCAATGAGTGTCATTGCTCTGGCAGCATCCATCTTCTAAACTGTGTGTGATAGGATAAAGGTGTCCATGAGATATTTTGGCTTTGCTACAGTGGGCAAAATCTGCTATGTTGTCAGTCTCTGCACAGAGTCAATAAACAAGAAGCACTCCGAGCACAATCCCCCCCACCCAAGCACCTCACCATTTGGGCACTATTTAAATTTTAAGGGATTAGTATTGTGTTTTGTATTCATTCATTTTTAATTTTTTTTTTTGGATTTCGTTAGTTTTCAATTTGCTTAAAAAAAATAATGTTTGTAGTGCAGTAGAAATTAAATGTTGACAATAAAAACATAGGTCAGAAGTCCAAAGAAAATTTTATCTTTAAAATCTCCATTGATCATACCTTATATGATTAAATGTTTTAAATAGCTCTATGACCTCCAGATCTGTGTGTTGACCTTGAAGAGGTCAAATTTGACATGATAATTAAAATCTTTATGCTGGTACTTCATATATGTTGACACACCACATTTGTAAGTAGGGCTGCACGATTTTGCATAAAATGAGAATCACGATTTTTTTTTTTTTTTTTTTTTTTTTTTTTTTTTGCTTAGAATTGAGATCACGATTCTCTCACGATTTTCTTTTCCAGTATAAATATTTATTGCACTTATTAACTGCACATCAACTTCGTAACAGTTGAGACTGAACATAAAAACAATAAATAAACATAAAAACAACAAATGTCTCACATTTTGTTGTTGCCACAAAATGTTGTACTGCTTGAAATTCCATCTCCACCGTTCCTCGACACTGCGTGTATAGAGCAGGTAGTGCAACAATAGAAAAATAGTTGCGGGACGGCACTCGTTTGTCTAGGGTGTTGATCATTTTCCTAAATCCCTCGTTTTGCACAGTGTTGATGGGAGCCATATCTTTGGTCAGGTGATAAGTGATAGCCTCCGTAATTTCTTTGTGCCTGCGGGAGTTCGACGGGTATAGGGAAGCGCTGTATAAGGTTCCCATTATTGATGTTTGGGTGGTTGACCGGGACGGATTTTCTCCAGTCACTTTCTCGTCATCCCTGACGTGCTCTCCGTTGTTTTTTCCCTGCCAATTTTAGCAGCCAGCTTCTGTGTCACGTGGTATAAGGCTCCGCCCTTGTCATTTGTTGAGCAGGAAGAGTGAGCGCTTGTTTTCATGCAGATTACGTCCCGGATCAAAATGCGGTACAGTCATCGTCTTTTTTTTTTCTTTTTTTTTTTAATTGTTGTCATTTGGAAATAAGATCGCACATAAGTATAAATTGAGATTGCGATTTTCTAACGATTAATCGTGCAGCCCTATTTGTAAGGATCATAGTTTCTAAGTTATAAGGATTCTTTCTTTTCTTTTTCTTTTTTTCTCTTCTTTTTTTTTTTTTTTTTTTTTTTTTTTTTTTTAAGCAAATAAATCATTATGTTGACCTTTTAAGATCATGGTGGATGTAAGCCAAATTTGAATGGATTGGTAACATTTTACAACCCTCACACAAGTGTTAAAATAAACACAACCTCCTTGGCAGAGGCAATGATTTTTCTTAATCAAGAAACGCATTAAAGAAAAAACAAAACACTTATGTGGGGAGTGTGTATGCCTTTCTTTGTGTGTCCTTAAATACATGGTTGGCCTGGAGTTTTAATTGTATTTTCCTTTTTTTTTTCTTTTTTTTATGATGGCAGTCAAAACAAAGCTACCTGTGACCGTAGCGTAGACGTTACTCTTTTCTTCAGCCAGTTCTGGCATGTGCTTACATGTGTCTGCCCACATTTAGTTTGAATAAATGAAACAGTTGACCTTTTCTTTTAGGCGTGTGTGCACTTGGCAATCAGATCTTTGTGATGGGCGGATACGACGGCACCAACCAGCTGAACACGGTGGAGCGCTATGATGTAGAAACCGATACGTGGAGCTTTGCTGCCTCCATGAGGCACAGACGCAGTGCTCTGGGAGTCACTGCGCTGCATGGACGCATCTATGTGTTGGGTGAGTAATGTAGCTCGTAGAAGCCTGCTGAGAAAAAAGCAACGATTTGATTTACAAAATATGTTTTAATTATTATACCGATATCAATGCAATTATTTTGTTCACCTCCCACATTTACAATCATTGGGTGTGAGCCAGTACTCATTTAGGTCACGAGCACCACACCACAGCATTTCATTCAGGTTGAGGTTTGGACTTTGGGATATTACAACACCTTCATTGTTTACTTTTTCAGCCATTCTTTAGTAGCTTTGCTACTGTTCTCGCGATCATTGGCCTGTTGCATGACCTCGTTTTGGCCAAATTTCAGCTGTCAGGCAGATGGCCTCACACTTGACTCTAGAATACTTTGGTAAACAGTACTTTGGTCTTGTGGCTGTAAAACATGCCCATATCATAACGCCTTCACCACCATGGACGGTTGTCTTGTGGTTTGTTCAATTGCGTCTTTGCAGGTTTGTTTGTTTGTTTTTATTTAGTTTTTTTGGTTTTCACACACTGCTTCTGCGTTTCAGTTTGTGTTAAATAAATAATGCCAGAGTGTGTAATATGTCATGTGATGTTGTGTTTACCTAGGAAGTCAAAATTAGAAACAGGGTGTGCTTTCTTTTTAATGTGTCTGCGTATTAAAACTCTTTGTAGTGTAACCGTTAAGTGTTTAGATGTATTTTGCAAGGCATGATTAACCTTGGGTAACTTGTTCAGTTTTTGTGACTATAAAATGTAAATATTTAAGTTTTTATGAGTCACAGTAGCAATAACTAACTCCTATTTACTCACTCCACTTAGTGTTTGTTATCCATAGCTCAGATCTGTGCTGTGCTTACAGGAGGTTACGATGGCAGCACTTTCCTCGACAGTGTGGAGTGTTACGACCCAGAGCAGGACACTTGGTCAGAGGTGACCCACATGACTTCAGGCCGCAGCGGCGTGGGAGTGGCTGTCACCATGGAGCCCTGCCAAAAGGATTTATTGCAGTGTCAGGCATGTGACGGTGGAAGAACCAGTGGCAAGGCGGACCCTTCGGCAAATGCACGCGAAGATCTGAGCAGGACCCGATCCACACACTGACACGCATCTCAAAACTGACCTGTGAAAACTGGTCCTTTAAATTGAGTATCGTTATAAGATCCAGACAGTCTAGCTTTGTGCTCCAACGCGGCATTTGAAGCCCTCAGCTAGATCATCATTTGTAAAGTTCAAGTAAAGGGCTCCATAGTAAAAAGGCCACTTTACTGGCCCGATGAGTCATCAGGGGCTCTTTATTGCATTTAAAGAGCAAACTAAATCTGATAGGTGAAGGAAATACTTCAAGCGATCGATTATGTAAACAAAACGTAGCGTGTGTGTGTGTGTGTGTGTGTGTGTGTGTGCGTAGCAATCAAAGTGCCATTACAATGCCTGTGGGCATTATCACTATGTCGGTATATTCTCCTGAGGTGCTTGTGTGGGAAGGCACAGGCTGAGTCACTGTGTGGAAATTAGTGTTAACCCAGAGAGCCACAAGATGAAGATCGTACAGTGGGCCTCATGCAAGAGCTTGTTTGACGTGCTTATACAGACCATCTTAATTCAGTCCAATAGTTCTTTACAAAATCACAATCTGCACATTAAAAAAGAATACATAAATAAATAAAGAAGAAGAATTTAAGCTCCTGATGTTGGATATATCCAGTACTAGCAGTCCAAAAAAACTGTGTAGTAACAGGTTTTTGATATAGCACAGGAACCATTATTTCCCTCCTGTTTATTGTATATGACAGTTATTTGCTGTTATTTTTAGTAGTAATGTACATGTTTAAACTCACCATCTGTTTAGAACTCATTTTTTTGCAAATAATCTATTTTTATTTAAAGTGGACATCCTGTATGACGCCTGTGAAGGCACGCGGAAGATATTTAAATCGGTTGTTGTTGATCTAAGCTGAAGACAGATTCTGCAGCTCCAGAGCTCTTATCCCACCTTAAATATTTTCAAGAACATTTTGGATTACTGGATCACACACAAGAATATACCTGTGATATAAAAGAGGGTTTTCAAGCAAGCTGGCAAGGTGGTTCCAGTTTTAAATCCAAGAACAAACGGCCTGTGCGAGGCATTTGGTGTTGGTGTGATCCCTCGCCTGCAACACCAACCATGACGTGTGCTATTAGATTCCAAGAAGAAATACTTTGGCCTTTCTTACATGACTACCTGAGGCTCTGCTGCAGGTTTATTTTGGTAGGCACGGCTAAAACTAGCAGTCCTGCAGTAAATCCAGCTTTCACAGTGGGTTTCTACTGTTTTGTTGCCTTTTAGTGATCTTACTGGGGCAAAATAATAAACGCCTGTCACTTTGGTGCATAACACTTCCACAGAATCACCACCTTTTTATGGAACCACTTAATCAGAAATTACAACCTTCATGAAGGTAGGATTTATTGCAGGATGTCATATTATAGAGCATTACATCTAGTTAAGTGTGTATAATCATAAACTGGCAGCTGAGTTTCTGTTCCTTCAACTGCAGTCATTATGCAGCTGTACGGGTGTGGGGGAAAATGTGCATGCACCTGCCAAATTGTATAAATTGTCATCTCAGATTATGGTAGAAAGGATCTGCTTTAAGCAAGTGGTTCTTGCATGAGGCCCACTGTGACAAATTCAAGTGTTGATACAAGAGTCTGCATAGTAACAAATGTGTTCTTTAACTGATTGCATAAAATGTGAAACTTTAGTAAAATACTGAGCGATGCTTCTTCTCGGGCTCCACGATTGTCGTCCAGTGGGATCGGTGTGCAAAGCGCCAACAGAATGAAGAAATTAGTTTAGGCTGTGTTTAGAGGAATCAATACTGTAGCATTTAAACGGCCTGAATTGAAACATCTCACTATTTGCAGACAGAAATGAGACCCTCCCGCGCGCAGTAAACAATTTTTTGGGATTTTCACATCCTTGAGACCTCAGACACAAATGACCATGTTTGTGCATTCGTGTTCAAATATTGTATACTAATGATTAAAAAAAAAAAGGGGGGGGGGGGGGGGAAACTTGCTTAAAAAATGTATTTGTAACAGCGGTTTAAGCTACAAATGTTTTTAAGTGATGTTTTGTACATTGATATTCTACAAAGTCTTGTACAGGAATTCAGAGCTCACTTTTTTATTTATTTGTTCAGGTCCTTTGTGATTTTTCTTCTTCCTCTAAACTGACATCAGCTTTGTATTAAATTGGACTCTGGTGTAGTGTTTTAATAACTAGCATGCATTGTAACAAACTAGGAATGCCTGTTAATGCAGATTTTGGATGTTTGTTTAAAAAAAACGCAAAAAAAATAAAACAAAAAAAGAGAAACCGACGCTTCACCTTGAAAGGGACCTTTCCCCCCCTGTCCAGTGTTTGGATTAGAGATGAAAATATTTAAAAGCATCTGCTTTGTACATTTCTCCCCCCAAGCAAGACCTACCCTGTACAGTAATGCACTGTTAATTAAAATGTGTTTATTGCACTGCTGTAGTCATGTAATAATTTTAGTTCTGATAGTTGCTGGGTTGTGTGTGTTTTGTTTGTTTTTTTTTCCTGTTTTTTATTCTTGATGTTACGTTCATTTGTGCTGTTTTCAAATCACTAGTGGCCACTAGAGGGAGCTAATGCGCCTTCATATCTTCTTGTATTTTATTTCTACATTTACCCTAAAATAAAGTTACCAATTTACGCTTTTTGCTAAAGATGGATGCTCCCTGCCCACTTTGATAGGTACATCTGATTAACTACTTATTAATGCAACTATCTAATCATACGATCACGTGTCAGCGTCCCACTACATTCGGGCATGAACACATGGTCTGCGTGGCCTATTGAAGTTCAAAGTGAATGTCATCAAGATGATTCTAAGTGACTCTGAATGTGGTGTGGCTGTTGGGGCCAGGCGAGTTTTTTTTTAGAAACTGCAGATGTGCTGGGATATCCCCCAACACAACCACCTTTAGCGTTTACACGGAATACAGCAAAAAAGAGGAAATGTCAAATTAGCAGGAAAAAACACTTTTTGATGCAGTAACTAATTTAGCACTTGTTACAACCAAGATATGCAGAAGAGTATCTTTAGTAGAGGCGAAATGTTGAAGCAGATGGGAACAAGAGCAGAAACCCACATCATTTCTCCTCTCTTGCTCTGATGATTCTTAATTTCTGCTGCAAAATTTGTGTGGTGGGGTCAGAATCTCATGTAAGCAAGCAATCCTGCTTTCTATTTATGTTCAGGCTGCTCGTGATGGTGAAGTGTATACTTTGAGCCCCAACTGAGCATCATTTAAACTCCACATCCTACCCATGCGTTCTTTCTGACCATGTCCATCTCTTAATGACCAAAGTGTACCCATTTTCGACATTATCCTGATTTTAGTGGAATAACCTGTAGGATGTTGAGCTTAAATAGTCTCAAACCAGTTTCCTGAAAATGACAATGAGTTTGCAATTCTCTGATGGCCTCGGCAGTCACCAGACCTCAATCTAATAAGGCATCTTTGGAATGTGGTGGAACCGGAGATTCATATCATGGACGTGCAGCTGACAGTGAAGGTGTGATCAATAAGGACCCAAATGCCTGAGTAATGTTTTTGAATCTATGCCATGAAGGATTAGGACATGGCAAAAAGAGCTTCAGCCCAGTATGAGCAAGATGCACCTAATAAAGTGTGCATGTAGATACTAGTGTGCAAAGTCTCATTTTTATGATCTTTCTAGTGTGTTTTTCAGTGAGTCAAAAGCAGGTATGTCATTTACCGACCACCCATGATACCTCCCAACACATCTAATTTCCTGGCTAAACCCAGCAGGTGGATAAGGTAGACCACTGTTTACACTACCGAGAAGTATTGTGTGGGCTTACAAGAGTATTAAGACTTGGCAAACACAGGCCTAAAAAACACAGACTTAAAAAAGAATCTTTGAAGATATACAGTTGCGTCATCAGTTTCTCGTTGGAAGAAAATATCTTTCAAATATTGCAGATGGAAATTTAAGCAGTTAATAGGCCTCTAAACTTTTCTGCTTAACACCCGACGTCAGATTGTAATAAGAAATGCACGTCAAACACAGGAGGATGATAACTTTGTGATTCAGTTTGGGCGGAAAGAAAGTCACTGCGGTAACTTCCTCTCTTCCCTTCTTCTCCCGAATATTACCACAGCATGAGTTTACAAAAATGTCAAGGTTACGCAACACTAATCGAGGTGTGGCTGAAAAATAAGGAGGCTGTTCCTGCTTTGTCTTGCGTGAGACCAGGAGCATTATTTAATAACCATGCCTTCTTATCATTTGAAAGTCATACGATAACAGACCACGTGCTTGCATTCTAATGGGTTTATGGGTTGTTGATTGTTAGGACCGGTATCTTGTATTGTGATAGGTGAAGAAATGTCCGCTTATACACTTTGATCTATTAACTCATCTTCTACACATTGAAGAAATCTTCTGTTCAAGTTTTAGCATTCACTCTCTCCTAGTTTTCCTGAAAGTAAAAATGGGTCTGGAGTCTTATGGGTTAATTTCATATAAAGCCTCATTTTAAATTATTGCTAGGGGCGCAAATATACACTAATTGCAGTAATCACATTAACTACGTATAGATTACTTGAAGTGTGCCTCTGTAAAGTCAGCGCTCACATGCGTTGAACATGCTCGCTGACAGTGGTTTTATTTTGAAAGCCTCGCTTGTTTGTGCCGCGTGATTTCTCGCGAGCTTCACACCGGTGAGCGCCTCTGAAAGTGATGAAAAAACTCTGGCCACTGCCACCGGACACCAGAGGATCCTGTGTGCGCGCAGGTATGTAAAATTAATCTTGCTGACGCTTGCTTCTGTTTTACTCTGTTGGGCGAAACTTCTGAGATAATTTCAAACTTCAGTGGAAACTTAATGGGAGATAAGTTCTCGAGGTTATACTCGTTTGATTTAGGAAGTAGCTTTGGAAGTTCACGAATTACCTGCGCTGTTAAATGAAGACAACGCCGCAAGAAACGCCACTTTTACCTCAAATTTAACACAAGCAGCGATGTTAAGAAGAAATTAGCCAGACAGAAGTCTGCTGCAATGATTTGTATTTGGTTACCTGTGTGTGCACAAATGCGCACAGCTCACATCACAAATGAACAGGCTATTTATCTCGTCTTGATGCAGTAGTATTGTTATAAAACAGTGGAGCTTCTGTCCTTCTTTCTCTGTTTATCTATTAAGGTGGGCTTCAGGACACAAAATTGTTTCCATTCTTTCCAGAGAGAGAGAGACTCTCTTTGTTGTCAGACTAGTTCATCCTGTTTGAATCCCCCTTTGAGCGCAGGAGGAGCGTCCATTCATTCAAGGTCAATAAACAGCCAAAGCTCATGTGTGTTCTTTGTGTCATGTAACTTTAAAACCTTTGACAAGATTTTCTCTGGAGACTTCTCTGCATTGAAAGCCTGTTCCAGCTTCATTGCTCAAATCCACTCGTTCCTTTCCTTTCGTCTCCTTTCATCAGTGTGGAGCAGCAGCCAGGATGATCCCAGTGGGTGAATTCAGATCCCTCGGCACAGAGCCCAGCTCGAAGTATAGGGTCCTGAAGCCATGGTGGGATGTTTTCACAGAGTATCTGTGCATTGCTATGCTCATGATTGGAGTCTTTGGATGCACTTTGCAGGTAAGGTGTCTACACTTTGTGTCCATAAGTTTTCAAAAAGTAAAACCAAGTCATCGCTGACCTTGTCTGTCTCATTGTAGATGCCATGATAATTCCTGCATTATCTGGCCACCCAGTCACGCAAAAATGCATGCACTACAGCTGAAAGAACTTGTTTCTCCTGACCCACTTTGTGCACATTCAGATCACAAACTGGCTGCTTAATGTGTGTCTCTCATCACATGAATATCATTTCTGTGTCACATTAAAATAGCACCAAAGTAAAGCAAAGGGACTACAGTGTAGTCAGCGCTAATCAGATATAATAACATACAAATATCACAACTTGTTTACTGCAGATTTTCTAACTGTTGTGTTTTTCAGAGCAGAAGCATCAGTTTATTCCTCTAATTGTACTAAATTGTTGTTTAAGCGTAGACACCAACAACAAAGGGGCATTACAGGGGACGCATTCATGAAAAGAATTGGTCACAAAGCTGTCTGAATTGCTGCACCATCTACACAGTCTGTTTGGCGAAACTGAATGTGTGAAAATAATTCAGCAACCAAAGGGGTTCTCTATAGTCTGACACTCATTAGAATATTTATTATTTATTACTTCTGTCAGTGTAACATTTATAAAGTAATTATGGATTTCAACCAAGCAATTAAACATATAACCACCACCTTTACAATTAATTTTAAATTAAAAATATTAAATCATCTGCTATTTTCGACCAAAATTTTCACAACTCAAAGTTTATCCAGTCTGGTTTCTTTCATTTACGAAATATCTTAAAAATCTACCAGTAATGAAGAAATTTTTGTACATAGTACATAGTAGTTTGTAGTTAGTTATAACTAACTCACTTTTCACATGCATTTCTCAGTCTGCTTTAGCCCGTCTACCATTGGCCTAGAATACAGCAGCTAGGCTGCTAACAAAAAACTAGTCAATACTCATAACAAAAGGCCATAAATAAAGCCATTAATTATTTTTGGCCTTTTGTTCTTCTCATATGTGTATACATAAGTGTGTATGTAGGAATGAATGAAAGACTGTGTGTTTGTAAGTATAAATATATACTTTTATTCTTTCATCTGTTTTTATCCAGACTGCGAAGCACTTTCTAATTGTGGATTTTAGTGTTGTGATTTCTTCTTCAGACATAGGTAATCCAATTAAATGTAAAAATAGAAATGGCAGAATTAAATCTCCCTTTCACTTAGTGCTGTTAGACACGCTGTGCTCATTAACCTCTGCAGCAGCACAAAATCTCGTTAATTAAAAGACAATAAAGAAAATATTCCACTACAGTGGAATCTTCTGCTTTGGTGATGGATTTTTCTTGCTTTCCTACAGCAGCATGTTAATAGTGACTTTTACTCTGAAATGAAGAGGTGGAATGGATCATCCCTCCAAGTAGTGTCGTGTCTGATGTCATGGCTTGGAAAGTATAAGCCAGTTTCTGATTGTTGCTCGTCTGTTTGATGACGCATCAAAGGGCGGAGGATTTCGTGTATTTTTAAACCCCTATCTGATTTTATCATCTGCAGTTTTTAGCTTGTGCATTTAGGCTTTACGCGCAAGGTGAAACCTGTTAGTTCATCACTCCCAAAGCGTAGCATTATACACTAGGTGATAAATTGTCAGTATATTACACTTCCGGGAACCCATCACGTCCCTATATTACAAGATCAGAAAAATGAGGAAACATGAGAACCGTTTGGAATGAATCTACAAGTGTGGGTTTGTTTTACTTAAATCACTTTGGAAAACACTATCTAACATGCTGGTTGAGGTTAGGGATAGAGTTAGGGTTAGGGCTGGAATACATGGCTGGAACGTGTATTACCGCGGGAGCATCATTCTGCTAGATTTCATCCATGACCTGGCACGTAGCATAAGAATGCGGAAGGTCACCTTTCGCCTTCCTCAGGAACTCCTCGGGATTTGACAAATCGTGACTATGTTACGCCTGAGAGTGAGAACGAGCGGATTAGTTTAGGCCTTGCTGTTCTCAAGTCAGAAATACTTGAGTACCAACAAGTGAACCGGGCTTTGTTTTTATCACGATATTATTATGTTCTTTTTTTTTTATAGCTCACCCAAGACAAGATTGCATGCCTGCCAAGCCACTTCACCAGTCCAACACCAAAAGCAATTGACTGCAGCAACATCAGCAGTTATGGGGACAATGAGAAGTTGCAGAACACACTGGTGACCCCGGCGAGCCCCATCATAGTGGAGGTGTTTGGGCGGAAGAACAATCTGGACATTCATCAATACGTGTTCGTCAACAACTATTGCTATGAGAGGTCTGTTCACTGGTATGCAAAGTACTTTCCGTACCTCGTGGTTATCCACACCATAATCTTCATGGTAACAAGCAGCTTCTGGTTCAAGTTTCCTGGGACATCTTCTAAAATTGATCTCTTTGTCAACATTCTTGACAAGTGCTTTGACTCACCCTGGACCACAAGAGCCCTGAGTGAAGTTTCTGAGGAAAGAGGTGAGGAGAAGCTAGTCAACTGGAGGAGGAACACTATGACTAAAGGCTCCACAGAAGGACAAATCGATGAGGAGGAGACTGTGGGCCTTCTTCGCTCCTGCTCTGTTAAGTCTAATCAAGAAAAGAAAAGTGCAGAACCGAAGTCTACCCTCTCTTTGTTGGATAAGAAGGAAGGAGAGCAAGCCAAAGCTCTATTTGAAAAGGTGAAGAAGCTCCGAACTCATGTGGAGGAAAAAGACATTTTGTACCACATGTACGTTCTGCAAACGTCAGTAAAGGTCATCCATTTTCTTTTGATTATTATTTACACCGCATTGCTGGTACCTAACATTGAGATAGTTGTGCAGTGTTTGGTTCCGCCTGAGCTGACTGGTTTTGATATCTATTGCTGTAACCACAACAAAGCACATCTTTTCTCCAAGCTTGCCTACTGCTATATCTGCTTTGTGGCCGTATTTGGACTTCTGCGTATCTATACCCTCTACTGGCTTTTCCATCGACCTCTAAAGGAGTACTACTTTGAGCAGGTCAGACTGGAGACCGGAATTAATGACATACCTGATGTGAAGAATGATTTTGCCTTCCTCCTGCATCTTGTGGACCAATATGATGCTCTTTATTCTAAAAGGTTTGCTGTCTTTCTTTCCGAAGTCAGCGAGAGCCGCCTCCATCAGCTTAATCTAAACTACGAGTGGACTGACAAAAAGTTGCGCACGCGTCTAGCCAGGAACACCAGAAACCGTCTAGAGCTACACCTGTTAATGTTACCAGGGCTTCCAGAAACCGTTTTTGAAATTCCCGAACTGGAATCACTCAAACTCGAGCAGATGAAGAATGTCACCATACCGGCTAGTATAGCAAAGCTAGAGTCTCTCCAGGAGTTATCAATGGTCTACTGCCCCGCAAAGCTCCAAGTTGCTGCCCTAAACCACCTGAGAGAACATTTAAAGATTCTATATCTAACCTTTGAGCATTTAGAAGAGGTTCCTGTGTGGATGTACACCTTACACTGCCTGGAAGAGCTCCACCTGGAAGGTCCTTTAACCAACGAGGTGTCCAAAAGTCCCATTCTGGATTCCTTTAAAGAGCTTAGAGCTTTGAGGGTCCTCACTTTTCGCTCCAAACTTACAAAGATCCCCTCCAGCATAGGAGATGTTGCGTTCCAGTTGCAGCGCTTGCGTATCTACAATGAAAGTGTCAGGGTCCAGGCTTTAAGCATCCTGAAGAAGTTAACCAACTTAGTTTCACTGGAATTAGTGGGCTGTGAGTTGGAGCGCATCCCAAGTGCTGTCTTCAGCCTGAGCAATCTGCAGGAGCTGGACCTGAAGGAAAACAAACTCACTACTGTGGAGGAGATCCTGAGCTTACAGCACTGCAGGCATTTAGTGACACTTCGGCTATGGCACAATAAAATCTCATACATCCCTGAACATATATCTAAGCTGCATACCTTGGAGACACTGGACATTAGCTGGAACAAGCTAGGAAAGCTTCCCTCTCGGCTCTTCTACTGCACCAAACTCCGGCACCTTGACATCTCTCACAATCAACTCACTTCGCTCCCTTCTGAAGTGAACATCCTGCAGAGCCTGCAGTTCTTCTCCGCAGCTTTCAACTCCTTAGAGACAGTGCCAGAAGAGCTGTTCTCCTGTAAAAGGCTAAAAACGCTGATTCTTGGTAACAACCGCCTTTCACACCTCAGCTCAAAAGTAGCCAACCTTGCCCAGCTGGTCCGGCTGGATATTAAAGGAAACCGTCTGGAGTACTTACCTCAGGAGATAGGGGACTGTCCCCTGCTGAGTGGGCTGATAGTAGAAGATAACCTGCTGGATCAACTGCCATCAGATGTAAGAAGCAAGTTAAATAAAAGCTGAGTGTGTGGAGCTAAGGTTCGTCACATACTTGTGTTTTCTAATTAAAGAGTGGTGGGTGAGCTTGAAAAAACATTTTTGATCCAAATATTTTTCAGAGAGAAGCAAAAGGAAAACCCAAACCACAGCTGACCACTAAAAGAGAACCAGTAACTCTAAAGCTGAAGACTTTCATAGGACTGACCTAAAGAGGTGCTTGTGAGAACACAAAGGTCTAACACAGTTGGATCAGACGGTCTTTAATCTATCAGGTGCCTAGCACAAAGTCCATGTGATGTCAAATTGTGCCATATGCAAACCGCAAACTGCATTAAGTGGACATCATGAAGGCTGCCTCCCGCACGCTTTCTCCAGGCAGCTTAAACCACACTGTGTATTTCTAGTAGGGAAAACACATCTGTGGACAAATGTGGAAATCCTAATTGTCCCAGTTTTGCATATCCATTAAAAAAAGATTTAAAGACTCTATTTAAAAGCAGTCATAATGAAATGATTCATATTTTTTGATTTTCACATTTTGAAAATGTTTTTTATGTGTTGTCCTGAAAATAGAATCTTTTTTTATTAAGTTAAAATGTGTAAAAACACATCTACATTTAATTTTTACAAAACTTGATTTTTACTTCAGTAGATGACACAGAAATGTAAAGTGGAACAAAAAAAGTGTTGTAATTCAAGATCAGATTAATACTGTATGTGGGGATGAAATAAGAGCTATAAGTATTTTACAGAAATAAAACAGTGAACAAGCCTTAACCTTCAAATGTTTTGGGACTGCACCTCCGTTTGTTTACTAAAGACCTTTGAACCGTATCCTGCTTGACGGGTTTACACAGCGTGAATATGCATTTCTTACAGTGTGGTGGTTCATGTTGCTCCGTTTCAGTTCCAAAACACGTGGAGGGAGAAAAAGCCTTTCAGTAGCTGGATAAAAGGTGTTCATATCTCTGTTTACACATTCAGTCAAATGGAGAAGTGAGTGAACTCATACTGGGGTGGTATGAGGTATATAAGGTAAAGGTTCACTCTCTACAACAATGACTGTGCATGATGTGAGTGCCAGTGGTAATGGCTGCTGTTTCCACTAACGTTTCAGCATAATACAGGTGATAATTGGAGGTGATGTCCAGGCAGCAGAATTTTAAAAAGCTGTGGCACGTAACATGCAACTATGGAAACTTGCTAACTTGGATGACTAGGCTGATCTGTTTAAATGCTTTAAACTGGATATATTTTTACTTCAAATCTTGTTTTTCTTTCTTTTTAAAAAATTTCAAACATCCTTTATGCAAAACTTTAGATGAATGGATTCTGCACTTTTCCTTCACCATTGTTTCCTCCATTCACATCTCATGTTCAGACGCACATAAAACCGGTGCTTCCTGGAAACAGCTTCCACTGCTCAAACGAACTGCAGTCGGTCATGTTCTGGCTTGTGTGACTTCTTAATATGTTCGTGTCGATCAGCACACTCACTTGCCCTTGATTCAAGGATTACTGTGTGTGCTATTTTCTGTCACATTAAGGAATTGAGATGTTTTAGGGAGAATTTAGCACTTATGTTATGAAGGGAAATAAGTTGCACAGTAGGAAGTAAGTGATTTGTCAATAATTTCTCTATTTCTTTAACCCTTTCACACATAGTGGTCACTACAGTGGACAGCTATTCAAAGGCTGTTTTCTTGTATTTGTGTCAGTGTTGATGGTATACACATAAACCACTACATTGGACAATGATGTGTCAGTCCATACACATCTGTTGTCCGCCTAAGTGGACATGTAAAAAACTCTTTGAAAAGTACATGTTTAAAAGATTGAAGTTCAAAAATCTTTTTTTCATGCCTAAAGATGAATAGAAATACTTAAGAAAAAAAATTCTGAATGAGGATTTTCATAATTCATTCATGAAAGGGTTAAGTCTCAGTTAAAGTTGCAGTCAAGTAGCAGTCTAAATGTGACTAATAATTGACTGGAAAAAATAGCAATACAATGTCTCCAAGACGGTTGTTGCTTTGGGTTGTGAGGAGTCTGCAGAGAGCCACCGGTTGGGCTTGGTGTTTACTTTTGTAAAATCGGATTATTGGGTGTCTCAGCTATGTGTGTTTCTGGTAAAGGTTCACATTCAGTTCCTGCAGGCTGTGATTTTGTGCAGCTTGATGAAGTGAGAAGCACAGCAGAGCGTGTAACAGCTTCCAGTGACTCATCGTTTGGAATCTCACCAAATGCCAAAGGCCAAACAATAACAGTTTCAAATGAAAAAAAATGAAGGAAGCACTTGATTTGCAGTTCTCTACATCTTACAGTCTAGTAAAAATTGCACACATGGGAAGCTCCTCCTTTCATGAGCACGAGAGCATTTTTTAAATATGAAACTAATCCCTAAATCCTTTTAAGCTCTATTACATTTCGTAAATGAAAGAGATTAGAGATCTGAAACCAACTAATAATCTTAATTACTGATTATTTGACATATTATTCTAATAAACAGTTTGGTCTAGATCTGAATAAAGCGGTGTTACAAAACCAAAGTGCTCCAGTTCATTTCACCAAATATCTTGTTTTGTTGGACCAAAATTCTAAAATGCAAAGAGTAAATTCAGATGTTTTATGTTTTAAACAAATGATCAAACTGCTAGTTAATTATGCAGATTTATTTTCTTGGCAACATAATCACCACAGCTGTAACAGAGGTCAGGGGCAGTCGTTTGGTATCGATTCAATACCAAGTAAAACCCAAGTAAAACACGACAGTCAGCACAAAAAAGATTCATTTTTCATAGTGCATGTTTGAGGTATATTGATTTAAAACAATTCAGTGGGCAAATCGCAAATATCGATCCGATAAAAATACCAGTGTTGGTATTGATACTGTTGAAATTTGGATTGATCTGCCCACCTTTAGTGAAGGGCATTTGTGGAGAAGTGGTTTATGAATCCGTGAAGCTGTGTCACCCCTAATGTCTGTCACCCCTCACTGCTCCTCTCCGCTCTTTAATCAAAATCAGAGAAACTTTATTAATCCCAGAGGAAAATTGAGTATACATACAACTGCATGAAATGAAGTGTAGAAACAGAGACCGATCCCCATCTGCTCCAGTCTGCATACCAAATATCCTTTGGCAAGATACTTACCCCGATGCATCCACTGTGCATGTATTTAGATATAAATAGATATTAACAGACATATAAATATAATATAAAAAGACACAAGTATTAACAATAAATACACTTTAATCCAAGCAAAATAGAAAAACAAGAAGTGTGAAATCTTAGTTATTACGTTAGTTCGGTCAGACATTTGGATAGTTTTCCTTGTGTCATCTTAATTTACACACATCTGCGTGTGACTGCACCAGTACGCTGATTCAGGGTTTTCTTGTTTACTCCCACTATTGTTACTGCTGCTTGTAAACCTGCATATTTCTCCCAATCTGTGGATTAACCCAGCCACATTCAGGAAGTGCTTGAATGTAACAGCCACCCACCCAGTCAGTGAAGTTGCTGAGCTCTACCTAGTGGCTGGGCTGTATATTTAACCATCCTGGTTTTGTAACTGATTTATATGTTAGGGTGAGAAAATATACTTAAATATCTATTACACAATTTAAGGGCGTGGTGACGAAGCAGACCTCTGAGCGGAAAGTTGCTAAACTATCTGGGAAAATATGGGTGGTGAAAGACAGCATTTTGAGCAGAATTGCTCCAGTAGACTTTACTCAAACATCAGAGTCTGAGTCTGGATTAGCGCTGCTGAATAAACATCACATTCATTTAATGTTAAAATATTCCTTGAAGATGAAAAGATCAGCATTTAAAAGTAGGCAGATATTATCAGCTGTTCTAAAGCACAGCACTTGGTTTGTTTTTTATTTCATTCAAATGGAAATTTGTGTGTTTTCTATTGAAAAAATTTTGATTTATGTGATCGTTCTGTGACATCATAGATGTCTGCATAGTGAGCTGTGAGCGCAGAAGTTCAACTGTATCTCCTTTCTTGGCAAGTAAAGTTGGCCAGCAGCACACAAGCAAACAAAATGCCCATTGTACCACGAGAGCCCCGAGCACAAACATCAGCAAACTGTGCCACTGTTACCTACAAGCTCCAACAAAACAGGGCTCTCATTCATTTCTACTTCAGTTCAGCTATCTTTGTGACCTTTGTGAGACTTTTCACTGCGCTGTACATTCCAGTGTGGAGTTATTGCAAATGTCCTTGGTGGATCACCATAAGGACGTCTGAGCGGTTAAGACTGCATGAAAAGATGCAAAGAAAAGCACACAATGATTGATTAAATTCCTCTTTCAGTTGTGTTAATCTATTTTGTTTTGGGGGTTTTTGGAGGATTTTTAAAAACATGAGAAGCATCGGGAGTCACGGACAGAGCCGGGAATTTTGAGATAGTGAAGAAAAGATTATCTGTGGACTCTTATGTTCCAGCGATAAGTAGGTGGTGTGGTGATGCAGCGGTTAGCAGTTTTGGCTCACAGGAGAAAAAACAAACAAACTTCTGCACGTGAACCTTCCTGAGGCCTGATGCGTAGTTTGCATGTTTTTTCTGTGCCTGTGTGGGTTTTCCCCCGGCGCTCCAGTTTTCTTCTACAGTCCGAAAACACACATATCTTGGTGATTATAACTGTTGATTTTACGTTCATGTGGATGTGCAATAGATAATAAATAATAAGAATGGATTGCATTTTATATAGCGCTTTTCAGGACCCCTCAAAGCGCTTTACAATACCACTATTCATTCACTCTCACATTCATACACTGGTGAAGGTAAGCTACAGTTGTAGCCACAGCTGCCCTGGGGCAGACTGACAGAAGCGAGGCTGCCATATTGTGCCATCGGCCCCTCTGGCCATCACCAGTAGGCGGTAGGTGAAGTGTCTTGCCCAAGGACACAGCGACCGACCGGCAACCTTCCGATTACAAGACGAGCACCCAACTCTTGAGCCACAATCGCCCCGATAGTGGGTAGAATAAACGTTTGATATGAATATGCTGATAAATGTGTCTTTATAGTGTAAAGCATTTGGTGTGGGAAATGCACTATGTAAATGCCAGTCCACTTCCAAGTGTTTTTTTTATTCCTATTTTACTGAACAAAAGTAAAAATATTCATTTTAATCCTCTTGCAACCGTGATAATTTACTCACCCCATCCCCCTTCGTTCTCTACATCAGGAGTGTCAAACTTATAGGTCACATGCAGTTCAATCTCATTTTAACAGTAAAATCATTGCACCGTAACCTATTTTAAAAAAAACTAAGTGTAAATAAGTACTTCCTTAAAACATTAAACCTGAAATAAATCTACCATAAGAACAAAAAATAAATTTACTTACAGCAAAATTTCTGTTTTTCAACTTTCTATCATTAAAAAAATGTTTCAATCAAACTCAATGAACCAGGTCAGCA
Organism: Rhamphochromis longiceps; assembly: GCF_057381845.1. NCBI lineage: Eukaryota > Metazoa > Chordata > Actinopteri > Cichliformes > Cichlidae > Rhamphochromis > Rhamphochromis longiceps. The sequence continues at coordinate 29,241,295 of NC_140562.1, read as the reverse complement.
TGGCTCTTTGTTAAAAATTACAGAGTAGGAGTTTTCACCAATTTACCCAGCATCCAGTGGTCCAGATTGTACCCCACCAGGCCAGTTCTGACCAATGGCCACTAAAGCTCAGAAATTAAAATAAAAGTAAATCACTTCCTTTTTAGCCTTTTGTTATGACACCCTAAATTCACACACACCCACACACACAAAAAGCTGAGATGACCTGAGTGATCCCAGTGAGCAGAAACCGAAGAGCAGTAGCTCTTACTAGCCAATTACAGAATCCAAATCAAAATGAAAAGACAGCAAAACTTCAAGTTCAACACTTTATTTTGTGCTTTCTTCTTCAAATAGTGAAGTGAATAATCTCACTTAGATTTTAAAAGTATTTATATAAATAACATTTCAACAAATCACAATAAGGGTTGCTATTTACAAAGAGGAATATTCAATCCTATTTTAACAATAAATAGGAGTAAATTCAAACTCTAAGTACATCTAATTAATAGAAACACAACTATGCAAAGCAATCAGGGTGCACAATGTCAAGTTTTGTAAATTAAAAAAACAACAACATACAACTGTTACAATTCTTACACAAAGGAAATAATTAGAAAACACTGGGGGCGGGGGGGGACTATCTACAAATGTGCACTCCCAATTCATAGGGAAAACAGATATATATGTATATGTTCATATAAGGTGCCTAAATTGCACTGTGCAAAAGAGGTGTCTACAGTATATAGCCACCCATCCACTGAAAATAAGCTGCCAAGACAATATGTCCTGTCACATAATAATGCTGAGCCACTGTTAACAAAAGAAAAGAAAAATCCTTTACACAGCAACAAAAATCAAGTTACCAGGACTGAAGCGAAACAAAGTGTGAGGTTAGGGTTAGGCAAAATACACCCACTTTTCAGGCTAACTATGAATGTGCGAAAAAAGCAAGTCAATCATATCCGGCACGCCTGAAGCTCGGGCCACGTCTACCGCTGTCTGACCGCTGACGTTGGCGTGTTTAAGGTTGGACCGTGGCGCCAAATACTTCACAACATCCCGGTGGCCTTCCCGGATGGCGATGTGAATAGGAAGCGCGCCACTCCTGTCCGGGATGTTTACTGAGGCGCCGTACTCCACCAGAACCTCCACGGTGTCAAGGAAGCCTGTTCGAGCTGCGTCGTGGACAGGCATTATCCCGTGCCTGTCCTGGACGTTGGGGTTGGCTCCTTTTTCTAACAACAGGCTGGCAATCTTGGAGTTCCCCATCATCATCACCTGTTGAAGACATTAGAGGAGAGGTGAGGAGGGTGCACTCTCAAATTCAACACCAGTGTGCAACCCTGAGAGTTTTTTTTTTAACAGTCTTGCATCAAGCCGGATTCTTTTTCAATGTAATAAACACAAGCAAACAAAGTAGGAAGAGTTAGGCCTTTAGTACATCTATGCAGGAAAAACAAATCATGCCAATACAGCAGCCCTACATTAAATTTTACACCAGTGTGTTGCATTCATCTAGTGTTTCTGTTTTTTTTTTTTGTTTTTGTTTGGGGGGGGGTTTAGAAGAAAATGAGTTAATGTTAACTATTGCACTTAAATAATACTTGAAGTCAGTTATAAAGCATAAATATCAAACAGCTTTTTAGTTCCACTTCTGAAATTTTGAGGGATTTTTAATATATTTTATTACATATGAAACATCTCAAACTCAAAGTTTCGTCACCCTGAGTTTAGAGAAATTTTGAGGGACACTTTGTTTTCACTAAATTTGAACAGTGAATTAAATAATAAACACAATAACTGCAGGCGACATCCCTGTTCGGGGTCGCTCTATAAATGTTGAGGACATATTAGGTGGACTCCAGTGTGAGGTATCACTCCTATTCACTGCTGTTTATAACATGACTATAACGCTAAATACAGGCCATATAACTAAACGGGCTGTGAGGGCAGAAGCTTTCGCTTTAACTTAACTAATTTATAATTTTACTGTCTTTACAGACACCTTTATTGACACGCTTTATTCTAACATTAAAAACATGGCGCTACAAGCATATTCGAGAGAAGCGGCTGGTAATTTTTCCGCAGGCCATCGTTACAAAAGAGAAGGAGATTATTCTCAGACCGTAGGACGAACTATGTTTGTCCACCAAATGAAATGTGGGCTGTTAATACTTCTGTATATGTTTATAGATCTCACGTGAACACTTGAATTGATCCTCACCTGTAGGGCAGTCCTGCTAAACTCATTTGGAGTATCAGGATGCACTCTGCATTCCTCCAGGATCCTCTGCACCTCGCTGGTGTTCCCTTTGGCTGCTGCCGCCGTCAGAGCTTTGCCGGCATCCATCTGACTAAGGACCATTATAGTCTGCCTTCCTGCCTGCTCGGAGAGAGACGTACCACAGTTACGAGGAACGCAAAACAAACACGATAAGAGGGAGAAAAAAACCCAAACTGAGGCTGGCAGGTTATTGTCGCCTACAGCTAACGTTACTACAGCATCCGGCTAACGTAAGCCGTAGTTCCCCGCTGACGCCATGTTATATGACTCCGTGCTTACTATTCGGAGTTCTGCCGGCCGCTTTAACAAAGCGTACTGCTGAACAACACAAATATAAGCTCTACCGCCAGAGGCAAGTCAACTGAAAGACACAAACAACTAGCCTCCCGGCTAACAGCTAACGTTAAAAAGAGAGCTAAAAAAACAAAACGAAAGCGCATTCAAGCTACCTGGTTTACTTCCACAATATCCAACGCGTCGCCAAGATTTTCGACCCCGCTGTCTCCACGAACCAGTAATTTTTAAAAGTAATTAAAACAACATACGTTTATCAACATTACAAAATACATTTGCGCGCTGAGCGCTATACAGCGGTGTCTCCAGACTACAATTTACAAACATTGGGGAGAACATACGCTGGCCAATCGCAGCTCGCCAAGAGGGTGTTGCGCTTCCATATATGGTAAATCGGGAGGAGTTACAACTCTGTTACTACGCTGTCACTGTGGTAACAGGAGCATTTGACCAATCGGCGCACACGGCTAAGAAAGCGGGCGATTCGTATACGTTGAGGTCTTCAAAGGCAGTTCATTCAGATTTCTAACCTTCGAGTGTATTTCTCCAGAGGCAAGTGTGGAAAAAGGCGGGTGTAAGCATTTAATTTTGGGCGGAATTTAGCGACTGTGATTGCACAAAGCCTTACTACAATACGATGGCAAAATCCACCTTGTGTGGTGTTTTAAACTCAAGAGAAAGACAACGTTTTTCATTAACACCAAGGTTAATGATTACAAACTGTTCTAAGTGAATCATTTTATTAATTTAATAATTAAATAATTTGCAGTGCTCACACAATAGAACATCACAATCAAATTGCTCATGGATTTAAAAAACACAAAACAACACACACAAGGATCAATGTTACACAGAGCAGGTGAAAATTTAAAGACATTCTTTCAGTCTAGTTAAAGTGATCATTTATGCTCCTTAGGAAGTCCTTGAAGTGAGGAAAATGTATTCAAGTTTCTCCACAGGTGTTACACATTAGTCCTCAGCTGGTAATCTAAAAAAATAAAATAAATAAAGAGAGTTAGAAAGGTTAAAATTGGACTCAGTTATTGCATCTGGGTAGGTCACTTCCTGCTTGGTAGAACCAAAGTCCAACAGACTACTAATATACCTCCACTTTGTGTTATGTAGCGGACCCACGGTAAAGCCTGGTACCCACTTTTTTCTATAATCTTCATATACCGCACCTGGTGGAAAAAAGCAGCAAGACACATTTGCGTAGTTAAAGTCCAGCTTCCCACAATCATTACACCAATTGATACTGGACCAAAGGGGTGAACTACGAAGTGAGATTAATGGGTTAGTGAGCTATGCTGAGCTTAAAGAGCCTTCTGTGCCAGGAAAGTGGCTCACTTTATGCCTGGCTAAATCACGTGTTCAGAGGTTTTGCTTAAAACCGGATGAAAGTGCGATCTTTTATCTACAGCATGTTTTAAGTGCGTCATAGATTCTCTGCTGGGGAACCATTTACATTTAATATTTAATACTTTAGAGTCTAAATGTATCCAGTTTAATGTCCAGTCATCACCTTAGAAATGAAGAGGATCGCAAAAGAAACTTACGGATAAATCAATTAAATGCTTATTTTAACCTTCTCTGTAATTGCTAGATTAACAATTGCCTGCAATATTGCATTTTATTATTATATTTAGATTTGTAATTGCCATGTAATTATCGTATGATTGTGATAACGTCTCTGATTGGAGTAGGATAGTAGTCATTTTGTGTGGAAGAAAAGTCACATGACCCATGAAACACACCTTTTTGTAAGAGCGAGCACAGACGTTGAGGCAGAAAGCCCGGCTTAACAGAGCTGATAACTGCCAACATGATACCCATTATCTCCAACTGGGGTTTTAGGTTTTGTTAAGTCAAGTAAGACAAAGAAAGCCTGGCTGTGTTGAACTTTATTCATAGTATAATAAGCAGAATAGGAAGCTTCCCGGGTACCACTTAGAACTTTATAATGCATAAATAATAAAAACAGTATACAAGACTTTCCATAAAGATGCTTTGATTGTAGTTTAGTCATTCTACTTAGTTTTTTTGATGTTAAAGGAAACCAACACACCTGTATTCCTGAGACTGTGAAGTATGGGATTTCAAATTTCACAGTTATGGGAGGTTTGCTCTCCGCCTCTTCATTCTCCACGCTGGGCAAACCAAAATGAGCTCTCATGAGAAACTCTTTACCTCCCTGCATGGATGGACACACACAGTAAAAATGTGTAAGACACAAGAAAGCATAACTTTAGTCTGCAATCCAGTCTGCAATAGTTACAACATGTTGTGAATTTCTTACAGGAAAAGACTTGATGGTCCACACAACCAGGTTCTTCTCAGGCACATATTTGGCATTTCCTGTGCTGGTTTTGAACTTTGGCGAGTCTGCATCACTGGGGACAGGGACCCTCACTTCTACGTTATTTGCCACCGACTGCTTTTTAAACTGTCCCTTTGCCTGCAAATACAGGAATGTTATAGTAGGATATCTTATGAAAGTCACCTTTTTCCTGTTGTTTAAGGGAGACTGCCCCGTCACTGGACAGGCAGCGTAAGGACGTCATTGGTTTTTGAAACCGAACAAAGACAGTTAGTTACTGATGGTTAACAGGAAGTCGTGTGATTGTTGGTTTGTTTTTTTCTAATACTGTAGGGTCTTTACCTTACGATATGGAGCACTTTGAAGCAACTGTTTCTGTGAAAATCAGGCTATAAATACAATGGAACAATGGAAATCACTTTTTGCTCTAACAGTTTGTCTCTAGCAGGTTTGGGGCTAAACAGTTAAACCATAGATATAAATGTAATTGTGGTTAAAAAAAAACCCAAATATAATTGAGTAGAGTACCTTAACCATAATTTCCACTCGACTGTGAGAAAATTTCTCTATGACAGATTCGATCCATATCAAAGGCTTCACCTTTAAAAGACAAAAGGTAGAGTTTAGTTACACACAAGTTTAACATTTTATCTACTTAACATGCAAATAATTCTGTTTAAATATTAATTTAATCCACGTGTTAATGTATAGTGCTGTAACGCTCACATAAGTTTGCTTTCTTTCATTCACTTACTCTGTTTAAGTCTTTACACTGTTTCTTTTCCTTATCATGTGAATTTCTCAGTCATTTTTATGTATTTATTTATGTAACTAGTACAAGGAAGTAATTCTATTAGCAACTTCTACAGTGCACAAAACATAAAGATTAATAAATGCAACAAATATCTGAATTTCATATGAGTATAAAGTAGTGAGCTGGACAATACATGAGTATTGATGCGGTAGGACATGAGTTCAGACTCCCCATCTGGAGGAATGAAGGAGATTGTTCGATCGCTCTCAAAACGTGAGAGACGGACACACTGATGGAACTTCACGTCCTCCATCATCACCGTCTTTCCTTTGTCACCTGAGCATAAATCAACACAGAGTACTTAAAGTACAAATAAACAGCACCAACTTGTTTTTCCTCTAAGACTGGGGTAACACAGTGATAATGGGTACACAGAGGTCGCATACGTACGTCCAGTGAGGCCAAAAAGCACTCGATCATTGAGGCCCAGGCGCAGTTCGGGCATCCCCGACAGCATGGTTTTTAGCTTGATGCTGCCCACAATGTCACTGCTCATCACACTGCCATTAGCATTCACCTAAACAAATGACATTATTAAATCATTTAAAAATGAGTTATTTTGACAAATATTTGAACAATTATTAAGGAGAAGAAACGGATTTAAATAAAGGATTTTGACTTTGTCACAAAAAGTATTTTGTCACTTAAACTGACAAAATACATCAATGGCTTCACTAACACACTGCTAAAATTTAAGGGTACATCACAGTATAATATCAGTTACACATATCAGTAACAGTTACACACCATAGCCTCGGAGGACTAAACAGACTTCATCATGCTGAATGCTGCTAGGTGCCAGGTTGAAATTCAGGTCACATGCACTACTACGTTTTGCACTTACAGTTTGTATAGTTTCTAAGACTTTAAGACTCTCTAAGACTTGTTTTTTTTTCTTGCTTTTTATATATACTGCCTATTTAAAAAACATAACTTTTTTTGCATGTAGAAGAGTAAAGTGAACAAGTCAAATTCCTTGTTTGTGTGGACAAACTTGGCCAAATCCTCAGACCCCCTGCGAGACCTTACACTGGTGCAGTGGGCCCTGGGTTACTCGTAGTGCAGGACATTGCCTCATCTCATGAGACATGATTTCCTGGAATATCAAAGCCAGACCTGAACCCAATCAGAGCATCTGACAGCACTACAGACTGTCCAAAAGCTAATTCATGGACTACTCGAGTTCTGGGAGGAGATACCACTGGACACAGTACCAAAATGTGGGAGCTATATCAGCCCGTGATTTCAATCTTTAACCTTAATTTTTGGGGTGACTTTGAATCCACCCCTGAAATGTGTATGTCAGCAAAGATTTTTTTAATTTGAATATTGCATTCATCCAGATCCAATGTGTAATTAAAGTGCTCCCTTTACAAAAATGTAAATAAGCAGTTAGTCCTAAAACTAACTTAGTTATAGGACTAACTATAGAACTGAATTGAACAAGACTTCAGAAATGAATCAATAATGTAGTCGTTACATAACCAAACCAATAGTTAGTATGCAAGTCCAATGGATTGAGGAATCCTTCCTTTCATCTTACCAATACATTGATGGACTCGATGACATCAATGAAGACCTCGTTCTTTTTGTACTTGATACCCTCTGACCTCCAGGACACAGCATTGGTCACAGTTGTCGGCACCTTGCTCTTTGCTACTTCAAGCTTGGCACCTTCCTGAGTAATGTACCTACAGCAGAGAGGTGAAGATTTGCTGTCATGCAACACCAGACTAGCTTTTAAAGATATATTTAAAAAATGTGTGTGTGTGTGTGTGTGTGTGTGTGTGTGTGTGTGTGTGTGTGTGTGTGTGTGTGTGTGTGTGTGTGCGCGTGCATGTTGAAGATTCTCACTCTTGTAGTATCTTGCTGTCAGTAGTCTGAGGGAATCCAAAGTCCATAAGTTCATCCAGCAGCTCATAGACAACCACAAAATTATCCTGAATGCTCTCCTCTTCCAGTTCTTTAAAGTACTCTGTGAACACCTGTGTACGGACATGCAAACACCGTCATTATCTGGACAGGATTTGAGTAACTGCCAGAATTTACTCTGGATTACAGCCATCTTTGACTGTCATGTTTCACTGATGTCCCAAAACAACAAAACCATTTCTTTGGAACCAGGATGCACAGGCAACAGGAAATATTTACATTATTCACCACACCAGGCATCACTCACCTCAACTAGTTTGTAGAGAAAGGCATACACCAAGGAAGCGTTGGAGTTCTTGTTTGTTGTAGCAACAACTGTATCGAGATCAGGTCAAGGAATGTTATGAAGTTAAAAACACTGCTGTAAAAATCAAGGACTCATCTTTTCATATGATTGCTAACGGTCATTGCCTGCAAAGGATGTCATTAAACACTTAGGACAGGGATACGGTAGAGGTTGCTGTGTTTGATCCACATGAAGTGAACGTTGCCGTGTGACATTACGGGACAGAGAAGACCTTCCTCTTCATGCTGCATGAGCAAAGGCATGAAGTGGTCTATCTCTGACATGTCCACATCACCTTTGTAGTTCCGACAAATCAGCACCTGAAGAAGGAAGCATACCAGCACGTGGTTACGAGACAACTGTTAATATAGAAATTACTACTTATGGAATGGCTTCTAGTGTCATTCTGTTAAATGATTGGAGGACAATGGATATCAAAATAGCAGAGTTTCAAACAGACCCTCAACTGGAAAAGCAATTAGAGAATGATCGGATATAATCACAATAATAACAACTGATCTTGTGATTCTCAGTAAAAAGAACTAAGCTCACAGATTTTAAACAACACTGATGAGGAAAAATATTAAAATTGTCTTTATTTTTAAGAAATACTCTTCTTTCTCTTTAATTAAAAATTTCTCAGATTAATTATCATTTTGTCCCTAATAGTGGGACAAAGTGATAAAAATTTGTCACAGACATTAAGACAAGACTCAGACATCGACCTTTTTTTAAGGTTCCGAGTCTTATTCATAATATTTCTCATACAAACATGTAATCTGTTAAAACACCAAAATATCCATAAATATCCTTTAAAAAAAACAAAACAAACCAAGCCTTTATCTACCAGAAATTTACACAAATTAATCCATCTTTAATTAAACATGGCTTCATTTAGACATTTAAACCTAAAAATTCTGATGTGTGAATAAAAGTAAACAAGAAATTGGAACATGGCCTTACTCAGCGTTCACATTCCTGTTTAGGAATGATATGTACATTTAATATACGTTAAAATACACAAACAACCAAGATGGGCAGAAATGTGAACATCAGAGGGACAGGACAAGCTGAGCACTTTGGAAGCAAAGTTAGAGAGGTGAGGCTGAGATGGTTTGGAGGGCAAAGGATGTTCAATATGCAGTTGTCAGACAGAAAGAAGACAATAGAGAAGGTTCATAGATGTAGCAAAAGGAGACATGGTGAGGGTTGGTGTGACAGATGAGGATGCTACTGGATAGGGTGAGATAGAGGCAGATGATCCACTGTGGCAGACTCCAAAGGAAGCAGCCAAAAATATTGAAGATTCTTCATGGAAGTAAGCACCTGGGGAAAAGCATATCGTCGAAACTTTTGAACCCTGACACCTGCATATTCCTCCCTTAACTGATCAGACAGGAAAAGAAATTTTAATGATCAGATTATGAGATAAATAAAATCAAACAGGCAAACTGCATTTTCAAAAGACAAAACCACTAAATATAAGAAAATACCAGTCATTAGTAAAATAATAGCAGAAAATTAATGCTTTTAATCACCAATATGGCAGCACTTTACAACAGATGCTGAGACAATAATTACAATGATTAGTTACAATGTGACTATTATTATCATCATCATCATCATCATCATCATTATTATTATTATTAGTTCTAGCTATAAAGTAGACAAAAATTCACCAGCATGCAGCCTGTTTCAGTTGCTCCTGCTTTTCTTTTCTTTTTTAATTTTTTTCTAGTTACTTATTTCTTGGTCCTTTAATACTCTCTAAGGAAATTATGTAAAGTATTCCGATTCTAATTCTGAAGTGGTTGCTAATCTACTCTAAATGGAAATAATCATCCTTTTTTTGCCCCTTCATTTTAAAAGTATTAAAAAAAATGGAAAGCTCGAAGAGAATAGTATTTTTGATAGCTCTGTATAAAGTTAGGATCCATAAATATTTTTCTTTTAGTTGTTGATGGGACCGATTGTGTCATGACATGTATAACAACAGTCTAATTCACCCAGGTCATACATGAGAAGGACATATTATTATCTGGTGATGGAACCTTAGGTGTAGGGGAATAAAAATGTAAATAAAAGTTTTTGATGATGATTTGTTTAACCAATCAGAACCCAGACCCCTCCAAAAACAGAGCTATATTTGGTACATCCCCTCTCCATCTCAGTGTCGACTGGCCTTGGAAACGACACATGCAAAACCAACCAACCTTGAAACTTGCTGGTGAAAAAATAAATAAAAGAATGTATGGATTGAGCTTGGGTTGGAGTAGATAAATAGTAATGTCACCGCATCGCACACGCAACATGAAGCCACGAGAAACATTAACTCGAGGGTAAAGTTACATGTTCTGTCTGTCATGCCAGAGTCATGCAGGCTCCTGTGTAAACATAAACGTGACGGTGACACAAACTATCTACCTGAAGGCTACATGTGCTGCAACACGCTTTCGCTTCCATTGTTTAAAGCTTAATTTGCATTGCCATGTATCCGGAAGTAGAAAACTAAAAGTAAATAAAATAAAATAAGAAATATAAGAAAGAGTGTGTCGCACGGTCTGTTATAAATTTTTAACAACGCGTTTAATGTTTAACAATTAAAAGAGCACCAAAAAAATTCAACCCAGCAACCAAAACTGGTTGCTGGGTTGTTACTTATTCCTGCGCGCGTGGCAGGAATAAGTAATTATCAGTTGTCTAAACTTAGCTCGAGCTTTGCTCTTACCTTTCCCTTCAGATCCAGCACAAAGATAGCGGAGGCGGACATCGTGTCTGAACCCGGAGGACCAACAGCGTGAGATTTCACGAAGCGCCGAAACTGAGTTTAAAGCCTAACTCGAGACTTTTTGCTGCAGCTTTGTCCTGAAAATGTCAGGAACCGTTTAGGCCGGGCTGATCGCGGAGTCCACGGTGTCTTTTTCCTGAAGGTCCAGTGACGTCACAGCATGCAGGTGAAACATTAACTAGCTCACCTGAGTAAATGAAGTCCAGGAAGGGTGTGCTCCCCGCTTTAGCCGCCAGAGTGCGCCACAAACCGACAAATCATAGCAGGCACCGCGACAAGTGTGTGACCTCGTGACCTCTGTTGATCGAGAGGTTTTTCAGCGTTGATCCACCCCATCACCCCCTCCAAATGCTGCTTCATATTACAAGTTAAAAAATAATGTCATAAACTTATATCTGGAATTGGGTTTTCAGAAGCAGTAAAAGCAGCACTTCTTAAGCACACCTGATTATTCACCTGTGAAGATTGTGGGTAGGTATGATGTTAGCTTAAATCTTAAGTCGCAAGTAACATTTTCTTATTTTAAGCATTTTCTTGTTGCTGTGTGACTGTTGTACAAGTTAAAAGAAATACTTGTTATTGTATTTTATTGTATTTTATTGATGTAATTGTGGTTTTTAAGTTATCGGTTGATTGTCTGTAGATCGATGGTTGGATGTGTTGTGTTGTTTTTATCTGTGGACCCCAGGAAGAATAGTTATCGCTGCGGTAACAACTCATGGGAATCTGAATAAAGAAAGAATAAAGACTGAAATTATTATACTTCTTCTTCTTCTCATAATGATAATGATAATATTAATAAAAGTACTTTGAAAGTTGAAAAATTCAAACAGAAGACCAAAAATAAAATTAAAAGTATACAGATCAATTTTTAGACTCAAAATTCAAAAGTCATGCAAAACATCTATCCATGTCTATAAATATTACATGTAAATACAAATTTTTACAGCAGCACAAACAGAAAAGCTGCCAAACCTGTTGTACGACTTTTTGTTTTCTTTTTGCTAAAAATCTAAGCAGCACCTATCTAAGTATGTATTACACACTGGGGATTTTAGACTTCGTTAGTTAGTTGGTTATTAGCTTATTGGTGATGCAGTGCTCGGCGCTGTCACCTGTTTCGACCCTTCTTGGGCTTTCTGCCTAGAGTGTTTGTCCTGCCCAAGTTGAAATCTTTTTTGGATTCCTCCATAAGTCCAGTTCACCCCCTATCAGATGAAATATTCTCCAGCACACCTTGGCTCTACTTTTAGTGTAGTACATGCACTTATACTTGGAATGACAGGTATTGCACAAATTTATGAGCCCTATTAAGAACCCCATGAAGACAGAAATCCAATATAAACATATCTGAGACACGTGGTGACCTCGGCTTATGCTTGTTGCTTTTTTAAAGATTATTCTTCTTTGATTTGTTTGCAGTATTTCTTTCATTGTTTAAGCTTGATCATTCTGTATTCACTATTGACATTTATAATATGACATTTCTTCTCTTAAATGACACCTGTCAGTACTTCTTCAATGATCAAGCTATGTTTTAAATGAACAATAGAAACAAATAGTTGCAGTGTTGCAGACAAACAACACGTTGGGTGTTATTAATCCCCCGAAGATTAAATCCTGTTCTACGTTGATCTGCGAGTGTGGCATGCTGTCTTTAGCTTCAGGGCTGTACAAACATTTTTCTGCTCACATGCTTCGGGAGCTCGGCCTCTCCGTATGGTATTATGCCTCAGATCTCAGCCTCCACTTATCATCTGTGTGTAAAGAGGCTTGCCTTAGAATAACATGCGCGTGTGAACATTTGCATCAGGACACCAGATGGAGATCAGTCGTTTCCAGTATCCCACTCCTTTTGAAAATATAGGGTTGGTTCCTCTTATCTCGTCACTTTTTTTTCCTAATGATAAATTACTTTATCTTAGCTATAAAAAAGAAAGGCACACCTTAGACATGTTGCATTCACACAGGATATAAGATACAGTAGAAGTGACTCAGAATAGGCTGGTGCGCCGATATTAGTCATTTTATATGATGCATTTTAATTAAAATTGTGTGCCGCTACAGTTTCTTAGCACTGTGCAGCTTTTTCCATTCGAGATCTAGAAATGTTTTTCGTTTTAGGTAACAGCGTCTCTGCGTCTTCATTTAACATTTAGCAATGAGCAGAGTAGAGTATGTGTTTGGCTCTCCCTTATTAGTTGATGTTATCTGAACTATACAGAAATGACAATGGCAGAACAGAAACGGCTGCAAAAATAGGGAAGCAATAGTCAGACGAGAAGAAAAATAATTTCCTGCTGCTTACACACTTGACAACAAAACAATAGTATTCCCACTCCTAATTGTATTAAAATACTTCAGATGTTTTAATCTGCATCCATTGGAAATTGTGTCCATGTCAGCTTAAGGAAGTGAGCATGACTGAGGGTTGGTTTTGACCTGAAATGTCTGCAGAATCTAAAATTCAGCAGAGCATTAAATATTATTTGCAATGTTGTAGCCAAAGTGGGATTTAATCTTAGATCCTAGCTTTTTATCTTTGAGTACAAAACAAACAAACAAATAAATAAATAAATAATTAAAACTTAAAAATGGTTTTCTTTGATTTGGATAGAATTTTTTTTTCTTCTCTTTCACCTACCTTTTCTGCATTTTGATGGCAAAACAATCACTCACAATGCCCTAATGTTATTAACATGATTTGCTGTGCAGAGTTTTCCACAGTGCCATCAGTAGAAAATGGTCATCGTCAATTTTAACAGGGTTGATACATTTGTCTTACTATGACACTGGAAATATATCTGTTGCGTATATCTAAAGTCTCAATTATTTTAAATCCATTCATTTATATATAAAATAGAAACGGTCTTGATCATACCTGTCTTAATGTGACTTAAAATCAGGAGCAAATGTAAGACATTTCAGCAAAACACCACTCAAATTAAACCACTTAATCATTGTGATTAATGTTAATGTAAAATTAATATTAATTAATTTTCTTAACTGATGCTCCCATGATATCTCCAGATACAGTAGGGTAGTATTTTGTACTATGCAAGATACCAGTAAAACTCACCTGAACATGGTAAATATACAGCACAGCAATAATAATTCACCATATTTAGGCATTAGCTAAGCATAAGAGTTAATTTCTTACTTATAATGACTCGAGATTTGTATCCTTATCTCTCCACAGGTGCTAGAAACATTAGTGAGCTTGGATGTGTGAGATAAAGTGTAATACAAAATCATGATTCTATGGGAAACACCAAAACTTTGACTGTCAACACTATGCGAAAGCAAACGGAGGCTGCTGGGATCAGGGCGGTTGAACTCAGCATGGTGGCTCGGGGGGTGAAACTAATATCATTGAAAATAAAGGCTGTGAGTGCTAGCTTTGGACCGGATGTCGACTGTCCAGCAGAGATGTACCTGACTTTGCACTTTTCTCCTCATCCAATGGAGCCTCTTCATTTTACAGTGTGTTAAAACAAACAGCTTTCCATTTTACAGCACACGTATCAGCCGAGAGATAGCAAACCCGTTTGGCCTCTACAACGTCAAACAAAAGCAAAACAGGTTGTTGCTGTTACCTTGCCATCGGGACATTTGGTACTCTGTTTGGTAACCTGACAGGGGAATATCTGTCCTCCATCTGTCACCCATCTCCTCCCACAGCCGGTTTTCGTAAACACTCCCCTTTGCTTACGAATCAGTGGTGTGAGATTGAGCTCCACCCTTTTTTTGCCACTAGGCCAATCGTAAGACAACAAACATATGTAAATGGTGAGGCGATTAGAAGATGCAGATGAAAGCCAGCATAGCGGGGAACAGGTGTCACTAGTCACCTGAGCCCCAAGGGTATCTATTGTCTCCTGGGTATACAGACAATGGTTCTCAAGCAAACTATCCGAGTGTCAACAGTGATGCTGGTGGCGAGGGAAAAATAAGGCTTAGTTTTCTGGATATGCTGTTTTACCGTACATGCAATCAGGCCAAATCGTTTGATTTAAATATGCAACCACAAGCTGACTGAAAAGCAATTGTGCAAAATATAGAGATGACATTTGGCCTCGAGCAGATGTGAGACTGTTGGGTGTGGAAATTTTCAAGTGGAATGTGGATCCCAGTTCTTGACAGACAACATACCACAGCTTTCCAGTGAGTCAACGTGACGATGATGCAGCATGTACCATCGTACGAGCAGGGCCCAAACGTGACGTCAAATCACACTTTAGTTCTCTTTATGATATGCCATAAACACAGTCCTAAAATAAGTCCAATAATTATTTATGTTATTTATCTTTTGATGGCTTACTTTGTGTCCTGGCAAAGAGACATCCCTCTAATATGCAAACAGATAGATAGTACAGTAGGTAACCATCACACGAGTAATACTTGTGCTGCATGCACAGTCCATAAAATTAAACCTTTATGACTTCGTTTTAATCATGTCTTTACTTCTCTGTTAAAATCAGCCGAGTATTATGAGGAAAACTCACTTAACTTCCTTCTGTCCTATCATGATGTTACCTTTTAGCTTTTATAGAAAGACCTTTTTTATTGTTTATTGTGCAGAACACAGAAGTATACCACATATATGAATTGGAACTTATGGGTTAGCATGACTGTTACTCTCTTTTACTCAGCATACCTTAGAGTAGTGCTTTCACAACACAATGATACAGTAAGGAAGTGAGTGAGTGTATATGACTTGCTGTAATTTACAGTCTAGATTAGATAACGGGCCCTTTTTACTAACTTCAACACTTTGCAACAAAATACAAAACTGTTTATCTGAGTTTATCAGCCCCCACAACTTTCGCTAAACAATCTTTTTGCTGTGAGGCAGCAGTGCTGATCACTGCACCTCTTGTTTTAAAAACTTAGAGTAACAATGATGTGAAACTTGAGTTTTGACTCACACCCTATGCTGCAACCTAGACACATCATTAGTGGTGTAACCTCTGGTTTTTCAGGTCTTTCAATATGATCCGCCCTTGTCTAGACAACTCAGTCAGGGGTAACCAGTCCCAACTTGTATAAAGGTAGCTTGTGGGTTCACCCTTTTGGTCCACAACAATCTTGGTGTCTTTTCAGCTGCATCAGTGATGTGCCTGATGGCTATCTTGCTGTGCAGTTCCCTGATCCCCAGTAGCTTGATAGACCTGTAGAGTGGCTCTCTGGAAAACTGTTGGCTGCTGACCTCATTCGGGGAGGAATGTAAGCTTCCCTCTTCCTCTCAAATGCCACTGACATCCCATCTTCCCAGCGAGCAGTCAACTCCAGGAGGACTACCTGCCTCGATGGCTCTGTCATTAGAAGAATGTTAGGCCTGATGACAGTCACACCTATCACCTGGTTCATTGTCTGCTCCCCTCCACACCCTGTCGCATCTCAGCCGTTCTGCTCAAGTGGGTTCCCTCAACACCTGCTTGGATCACTGCCTGGACCACCCAGCTTCTGTCTTTCCCTGGTGTTCTTGAGTATTGACAAGTCCTGCCTATCCTGTCACTACCAGCAAACTGTGCCACAGCCACTCATTAATCTGATCAACAAACTCTTTACGATAAATTTACAACACAACAATACCAACAACACTCTGGAAATTAAGCCAACTGAACACAAAAATAAAAACTAAATAAGATAAAAACAAATGAAAAATAAGTCTCATACCACAGAACAAATAGTGTCATAAACTGATGGTGTTTTCCTAAATATTTCCAGTTTGCATCTTTTATTTCTTTTTGTCATTTTCAGTTTTCATCTCCTCCCCGACTATAGAATTAGATGCCGAAAGAGGCGCAGGCTTCATCAGGCTGTTACTTAACAAGTCTTCATGGTCTCTGTCATTGGTTTATATACTTGCAGTGTGTCTTAATTTTTCCATGAAGTGGACTATATCAGTTGGATGAATTATTCTAGTTGCTATTAAAGATACAGCACCTCTTCCTTAGTGACCAGCACTAGTGTTCTCTGCACCCTTTTAATACACAGAGGAGAACCAGAGTTATGTAGGAGGGTTATTAGATTTATGAGGGGATGTGTTTTGGTTGTTCTTGTTTATTAGTGTGTCGGGCCATCTTGGACTCTTCAAACAGTGCTGCACTTTCTTTCCTTTTCTTTAATGACTTAGGCTGAATTATGCATGTGTACTGCTTGACCACAGGGCATTAAGGATAATGTGTTTGGCCATTTATCTTTAATGGATATCCATATGCATATGGGTAAATAGAGAGCAATTCCACTCGGAAATTCTCAGTACAGAGATGAAAAAAAAAGAGTTTATTTTCAAACTTAATTTTTGTCCATTAAGATGACAAGACAAGAATATAAACCACCAACTCAAGTCCCATTAGTAAACTCTTTGCAGAATTAGGACAGCCATTAAATTCCCGGTGAAAAATAAGCATTAGAGTACATGGATGCATTATTCTCTGCTGCGCTGTAACCGAATCAAAAAGCTGCCCCTGTCTGTTGTAATGAATAGAGGGTATTGGCTTTTCTTTATTTAAGTGTTTTAAACCACATGTCTCTCTGTAAAAAAACAAAACAAAACCCAACAACAGGTGAAATGACGCTTATTTGAATGTGATAAAAATGATTTGTTTATGTTTGCTTAAGGACACAAAGTTCCCCATTGTTCTCTGGAAAAATACAAAGAATAGAATTGCTGGATGAGAGTTTAATGGTTATTAGCTGCAGCACTATTATACACTGTGTGTGCTTATTTTATTGTGTTTGGAAAGTAATGGCAGCATTTCTAGGCAACAAAAGAAAAACAGGGTCAACAGACATCCATTGTATGTTGTGTTAAATAATTAGCCCTGGCAGTGAAGGGCAAACATTCAGCCAGGTGATCAGCTTCACATTTAAATGCTTTAAACGTCCACTTGAAAAAAGAATTGGGCTCGAGGATGAAAGATTTTTTTTCCCGACTATTATAAGTCTCCCTATGTTCATCATCAGGGGTTTTTCTTCAAATTACAACCTTATAAAAATGGTATTAGTGAATACGTCCATTGTGGATCCTCTTTAATTAATACACCTCACTCAGAAACCTTCAAAAATAGCTCAGGTTGTTCTTTGGTCTAAGTACAAGTGTCCCCAGGGTTGAAGGTGCTTGTGTTATGAGGTATGTTGTGTATGATATAATTTTAATCATCACACTAGGGCTGTGTAGTACTTACAAACCTACTGTCAGCTTCTTCTTATTCACAGATGGATACTGTTTCTGATGCAACCCCCGAGGGACTTGTGTCTCCTCCTGAGATTGAAACACAATGGAAATTTCTGGCACAACTTCACCTATTGCTAAGTTTGTGGAGAAGAGCAGAAGAGGTTGGTTGAAGCTACAGCAACAACTTTATTACTTGACCAATGCAGATGTCGTCATCCCAGAATTGAACCAGGGATATTTCCCTTGAAATGTGTAAACCATTACACTACAGAGGCTCTCAATGTAATGGTTACACTATTTTTTCACCTGTGAGAAGTTTATGGAGTTTATTGCACTGCATTTCCTGAGACTAGAGTACTTCAGCACCACATTCATACATGCTATCTCTTTTTTAAAAATGAGCCAAGGGAGACATTAGAAATATTTCCTTTTTTGTATTTTATTAAAAAAATACCAACACAACCGAAAAGGAAAAAAAAAAAGATATGTGCATTTAACAAAGAGAAGAAGATATACATACATTCTGAGTTGAATGAGAACATTATGCTTTGTGTACAGTCGTGCTGTATGTGCCTCAATCCCACAATCAAAACAAAACATCACAGTAAAAGAAAAAGAAAAATAAGTTATCTGATTCACGGCTGTATTGAAAAAGCAAAGGAGTAAGGAATAATAAGTTTCTTCAGTGCTGCTGTGTAAACCTTAAAATGCTAATAAGAGTTCTCAGGTGTGGTGACTTGTCCGGGAAACTGAGCAGCGTACGCAAAGGTTTGACTGACATAACTTAAATAACAGCTGCACGACGTAGAGGTTAGCCCACCTCTATTAAAACACCTCACTTAACATGTAGTAAGTACCACATTCACAGCCAGCAGACAACAATCAAAAACCGTAGCTCTCATATTTCCATAAATAAATAAAATAATCTATTACCTATTTACAGTGTTTCTCGATTAAAATTTACAAACGTAAAAAGACGACACCAAGATATATTTACAGAAAATATATACAGAAACAGTTCATAGAGCTGTGTAAGAAATCATCTACAATCACTTTTACCTTAATTATCTTCATAGCAAGAAACAGAAAAAAAAGAAGAAAAAAGGATTTTCAAGCATTTTCTTCATTTTGGTTAACTTCAGAAAACGTAGCAGCTTTGGTGATTTACAGTGTAAACCATATGTAATCCACCACACTCATATCTTATGGATTCAAACAGAAAACATTAGAGATGACGGCAATATAAATGACTGACTGTCAAACTCTGTATGCAGGATAACAGAAGGCTATATATGATGCTGTGAAGACTATCAGTGGAGTGCGATTACTAAGGCATTTACTGTATGTGCATCCATAAACTTCACTAACCTAAAAGAGTGTGACTGGAAGGCTTACGGGAGTGTTAAGACAACATGGTTTAGGCTTTTCAAGTTAAGCTCGTAAATCGGCACCTAAAGGTGTTGTAACAATCTGTATCTTTTTTTTATCTATGTTTTTTAGGCATAAAAAACATAGATAGCATCAAAAGAATCACGGCTCCAGGACTAAGAACATCATCTACTGAAACTATCCAATAGTCCTTCATTTAGTAATAATTTAGTGGTCGGACTGCTTTATGCCCTATTTTCCTAAGTTTCAAAGATTGTTTCCTTTTCTTTCAACCCTTTTGCAGGCTTGGACGGCACAGTGCTGAGGTCAGAGACATAAGCCACACAATGAGGTCAACGGAGAAAGGGAATGATGTTGTTAAGCAGCGGTTCTTGTTTCCAGCACTTCAAATAAAACGAGTTTTTTCTTCATTGGCAGGTCAAGCCATATCCGTGTCATCCATGCTCAGCATTTGCCGCTGGAAAAAAAAGGAGCAACATCGTATGAGCAAAGCTTTCAAACTGATTAATTAATCTTTTTTTTTTTTTAGAAACAATATTTCTAAAATGGTTTTAGGTTAAGATACCTCAGGATACACGTAGCCGTCAGAGCCATTCCTGCAGATGTGTAACTCATCCTCGGTGGTTTTCTGGTACACGGGGTTGTCAAAGTGAATGGTGTTGGTGTTCTTCCTATGCCAGTGTCTCCAGAGGTACATTGCTCCAAATACCAGAAGAGCCAAAATCACTGCAGAAGAGAAGAGTTACAATGCCATTCAATGAAAAAGAGAGCAGATTAAGTATCCTTGAGTAAGTGAGCAAGTTTAAGATATCATGTTTTGTTTCACAGAGAGCTGTGAAGAGCTAAAAAGTAGGACTTACTCAGTGGCAACACAACGTAGAGAGCAACAGGGTGGGAGGGTGGGGCTTCTTCAGGCTGCACGGCTGCTTGTCTGTCACCTGCAAAAGCAGAAAATAAATGTTTTCTTCATACAGTCTCTTAAAAAACGATAACATCTTATTTGACATGAGCCAGAAGACAGTTAGCTTAGCGTCACACCCAGTGGAGTGAGTCTAGGAAGTTAGCCATAAAATTACCCATAAAGATATAACTCAACATCATATCACCCAATAAATAAATATCATTCAATAAAACTACTACTGGTCATTTCAACCAGGCAGTAAGTAAGTAGTTAGCTTTCTGTTGTTGTAACAGTGCCAGTATACAGTAAATGTCAAAATAATAAATTCTATTTTGGCAAAAGTTAGAAAAATACATACATACAATATGATACCAAAAGCAGCATCAGTGTTTTTGGCCACAATTAAAAAAAAAATCATAAATAGGATGAGAACAATAATCTGAGTGTCTAAAAATGTAAAGAAAGTTTCTGTACCTTGAGCAGTGACGGCAGGCTTCTCTGTTTTCTGATTAGGCTGCACAGCAGAGGTAGTTGTGGGTTTCTTGGTGGTTGTAGTTGTGGTCGGGTCTGGCTGCCTGGGTGTAGCAGGATCTGTGGGCCCTTTTGGTGGGAGCGGAGCAGCAGTTTTGGGAGGCGCAGCTGTGCTTTCTGCAAAATAAAAATAAAGGGTTTAATTTCAGGATTTGATGTCAAATTCTATCTTTTTTAGTAACAAGAGGAGCGGACGTTTACCTGCCACGCATTTCTTCATGTCAGGTCCCAGGACCATGCCATCAGGACAGGCACAGGTGTATCTGGGAGACTGTGGGTCGTTCTGAGGGGCAGGTAGGCACAGGAACTCACAACCTCCATTCGTGCACCAGTTCGAACCTAAAATAAAACAGGGAAGGCATTAGAAAAAAAGATTCTAATTTCACAGATTATTTTTTAATATCTCTAATGTACAAATGTTTCCTTACTGGCTGGCTGCTTGAGGTTGTGGTGCAGTATGATGTCTTCTGGCTGGCCCAGGTCGTTTGCCAGCTCAGTGATGTCGCTTCCTGTCAAGCGGTTGGCACTAAACACAGCAGCGTTGTTCATGTCTGTCCAAAATACTTTCTCCTGTTTTTAGAAAGAAATACAACTTGAGTTAAACCGATTAAGAATTAGTGCGGTGCTCAACAATTGAAGCTCTGGCTTTGTATGTTAAACCATTTCAGATAAAAACCCTCCGTGAACTTTGTTAGACTTGGACTGGCTGGTTTTAGCAATTTAAGAAAACAACTAGTGTTGCCAATAAGTCAGGCAGATTTGTGGTTCCCGTCCTGCAATCATTACCAAAAGGATTCATCCTTAGTGGCAGTTTAATCAAATAACAACAATCCCTTTGACCTTACTGAGTCATAGTTAATCTGGGAATACACTGCCTTCATCACTAACCTCAAAGACTGTCAGGGAGAGTGGGTGGGAGAGTTTTTCCTCATTAATAATGAGACTGTGTCGGGCCCCTCCATTCACATCGATGCTGGAGAGAGAGTGCAGCTTGGAGTCCACCCAGTATAGACGTTGGTTGACCATGTCTGGTAAGAAAATGAAACACACAAATAATAGTTTTGACTACGATATTTTCATTACACAGTAAATAAAAATCACTGCTAAAAATGCATTCAGGAAGCTGTGCTTACCCAGGGTGATGCCATTCGGCCACACAATGTTGTCTTTTACTAAAGTAGTGCGATCTGCACCGTTCAGCCCACTCTTCTCAATCTTAGCTTCTTCACCCCAGTCTGTCCAGTACATCAAACTAAAGAGGACACAGTAAAGAAATCATGAGGCTAAAGACAAAACGCACCAGTTCATGTCAAACTATAATAATACATTTTATTTATAGGCGCCTTTCAGACCCTCAAGGTCACCTTACAAAAACACATGAGCAATAGCAGCAAAAAATATATATTAAATATGGTAAAATAAAATTTAGACATAAACAGTCATAAAAGTATAAAGGCAAATATAAAAACTGGGCAAGGTAAAAATGGACTCAGACAGATCAGGTGTATGCAATTCTAAATAGATGAGTCTTGAGACGTGATTGAAAAGTGGTGAGACAGTGTGTGGTCCGGAGAGCAAGTGGAAGTGCATTCCAAAGTCTCGGGGCAGAACAACTAAAGGCTCTGAGTCTAATGGTAGTCAGGCGAGCAGGTGGAACTGACAGAAGGGAAGCTGAAGAAGAGCGGAGTGTACGGAGGGGTGAGTATGTATGGAGAAGATCGGATAGATATGGAGGAGCAAGGTTATGAAGCGCTTTGAAAGTGAGAAGCAGGATCTTGAAATTGACACCGAGGTAAATTGGAAGCCAATGGAGCTGTTTAAGAACAGGTGTTATATGTTCAGTGGATCTAGTGACATTAATCTAAGGAAACGTACTCGCTGTGATGTCTGTTTAAACACTTACTTGTTTACTGGATCGACTGTGATGGCTCGTGGCTTGTCCAGGTCCGTTGCGATCAGGGTCTTCCTCATACCGCCATCCGTTGTTGCTACAGAAATAGTCTTCAAAACACTGTCAGTCCAGTAGATGTTGCCATGGATCCAGTCCACCGCAATGCCCTCTGGGGCCTCTATCCCACTTTCAACCACCACATTGTGGTGAGAGGAATTGCCAGCCACATCTATCATAGAACTGTTTGGAGGAAGGCAAGAGTGGAGAGATTAATTTCATCTGCATCATGGGTCTTGAATGAGAGCCACTCCATACTATGCAAAATGAAGCAAGAAACTCATAAAGAAATGTAAAAAAGAAAGGACACAGATAAAGATTCTTACCTGTAGATTTTCTTCAGAGACAGGTCAGACCAGAAGATCATCTTGTTTGGCATATCCATGTCGAGAGCCACTGCGTTCTTCAGCTGTGGGATCACACGCACGTACTCGCTGCGGTCCACTGTCAGCTTCCTCACCTCGTGTTTGATGGTGAAGTACAAGGTGGGCACTGAGCCTGGTGGAGGCAGAGGAGGACAGTTCGGTTAAACTTGCTTGTCTTGTCTGAAGGTTGCGTCACAGGATCAAGCGTTAAGTGGGTTTAAGTGGGCTTTCTTTCTAACATTACCTGATTCAGCCTTGCAAGTTTTGGTCGCAGGGTCAATCATATAGCCCTCTTCACAATCACACTTGTAGCTGCCTGGCAAGTTGATGCAGATCTGAGTGCAAGTGTCTGGCTCAGCACATTCGTCAATGTCTGCAGAATTGAAGAAGTTGGCTCATTTGTTTGTTTCTATTGTGCACATTGTTAAATGACATGTTTACGATCTGTCTGGTTCTTAAGAGGCAGAATTTTAAATGTCTCCGTCCGCTCACCTTCACAGGTTTTGTTGTCCGCCTTCAGCCTGTATCCAGCAGGGCAGGAGCAGTTGTAGCCAATCTTCAGATCGTTGCAGTAGTGAGAGCAGCCGCCATTTCCGGTCAGACACTCATTGTTGTCTGCAGAGACAAACAGGCAAAAAGCTTTCAAATAATATTCACGACAACCAAATCCTTAGCTGACCGGGAATTTACTCATTCAAACCACAAGCTATGTAGGTCAAGTCAGGTATTCTAGTCATATTTCCCTACAGGCTGGCAGCCATGAATGTGTACAAGATGACTTCACTTACCACACTCTTTCGCTGGTTCATCAGACCCGTCCTTGCAGTCGTTCTGCTTGTTGCACACTTTCTCCGTGTCGATGCACTCCCCACTGCGACACTGGAACTTGTTTGGGCCTTCACATACTGTGGAAGAGACCAGGGGAGTATGAATGAGACCGCAATGTAATCATGTGGGACTTTCTTTCTTTTCAAGAAAGAAGCTTTTGATTACAGTTTGTGGGTGAAACTGAATGAAATCTTTTTACCTGTATCACATTCAATCTCATCAGTGAGGTCCCCGCAGTCAGCACGTCCATTACATTGGAGGCTTTTGTTAATGCAGGTGCCGTCCTTACACTGGAACTCATCTGAGCGGCAAGTGGAATGAGCTGGAAGAGAAGGAAGAAGGTAAATGAACGAAAACACAAAAAGAGAGATGGAGAGAGAGAGTAATGGAATAGAGATTAGAATAAGAAGAAACATAATACCAGTACCTCCAGAAAATATTTACTGTCAGTCTCCATTAAAAATGTAATGTGCAGGTTGGCTTTAACAATAAAGAAATTTTTAAAAACTCACTGCAATTAGCCTCGTCCGAACGATCCTGGCAGTCGAACCCTCCGTCACACTTCCAGTTGCCAGGGATACAGTCCCCATTCGCACACTGGAACTCGTGAGGTCTGCACGTCTTCTCTGGCTTCCTTCCTTCACAGTTCTGGGGCCACTCGTCAGACCCATCGGAGCAGTCTCTGTCTCCATCGCAGCGCCATATCGCAGGCACACACATTGAGTTGTTGCATTGGAAGGAGCGAGAGTTACAGGTGGGTTTGGGACAGGACGCCTCATCTGAGCCATCTGAGCAGTCGTTGTCGCTGTCGCAAACAAAGCTCTTGGATATGCACTGGCCATTGGCACAACGAAACTCACGGTCGTCACACTGCTTGGCCGCTGTGGTGAAACATGAGAGGAGGATAGGAGTTAGAAATCGATCAATTATGATATCAATAACAACACTTATTACATATTTATTTATATGTATTAACTAGACTTCAGGATTATAAATACACTACTAGTATTAGCTTTTTTTTTAAAGATTACTTGACTTTAAGTCTGTTCTTCAAATCCCTTTTGAGATATTATTATTATACATTGAACAAAATTCATTCTTGCCAAAAACACTTTCAGTTAGTCGTGTCTTGTTTGTGGATGCTTTAGCATGAACTTTGAGGTGTAGAAAAACTCGGCTCTGGTAGAAAACTTACTGCAGTTTTTCTCATCAGCGCCGTTAGTACAGTCGGCTTTGCCGTCACATTGCCAGTCTTTTGGTATGCACTGGCTCATGGGATCGCCACAGCTGAACTGCGAATCCCGACAGATTTTGACTCCTGAGGAGAGAAACATGAAGCGTGACTCATTTCACGTGACCACAGAGAGACACAGCTTTTTGCTATTATGTCGTAAAGCTTAACAATCATTTACTTGTAGAAGCTGCAGTGACTTTGTTAATGTGTTTCTGATTCCCTGTGGTGACAGTTTGATCCAAAACTTTTTTTTAATTTGAATTATAAGTTAGTGAACTTTCTGTTTTTTTAAATATTTTCTAAATATTAAAAAATTATCAGGAAATTGGTCAGTCAAGCATAAAAAAACCTCAAGAATCCCAAGTGTAAGGTGTAGCTGATATGTGATAACATACCGCAGCTAGCGGGCAGCTCATCACTTCCATCACCACAATCATCAGTTCCATCACAAATCCACCTGCGGGTGATGCACCTCCCATTTCCGCACTTAAACTGATTGGCTTTGCATATGTAGGCTGCATCTGTGAAAGACAAAAATCACAACTGGAGTTCAGTGTGACGTGAGGACAAACTGCCACCCTCACTCATCAATTAGCTCACAGCTTATTGGCCCTAAAAAATGTTATTACTGTGCTGTTGAATGACTGAAAAATACACACGGAGGGAAAAAATTACAACTGAAGGCCACTGAAGTTCAGACAAACAACGGTGTAAAAAAGAAAACAAATCCAAATGTGCTAACAAAGGAAATTTGTTAATGTGTTACTCAGAGTCAAAGTCAGTGAAGTACGGATAAGTGATGCTGTAAAAAAAGGGAGAGAAAAAACAGGTTTTTCTTATTGCTTCACTCAGGAAATTAACAAATTAAGTTATTGACACTGTGTCTCATGTTAGAACTAATCAAAGTGACTTCAATATAAAGTATTTGGACAAAGAATTATTCCCCCGAAGTCATTCACATGCAAGGCCCAGTTTTTACAAACTTAGTCAAAAGATATAGACAAAAACAGAAAATGTATTCAGTCTCGTTTCTCTCTTCAGCAAAGAGTTGTTTATCTGGGTAAATACCCTGGTTTATGTGGCTTAAACGTGTGCCACATCAGATGTGTACAGATGGACCATGGCAAAGCATCGTTTCATGTAGGAGACAAACGTTTCACTACTGTGTTTAAAAGTTTAAAGCTTTGCAACCTTAAACTGACCATGGTTTCTTTCAGGCTCACAGGTCGCGGCGGTCACCTCAGTGAAATAGCCATTAAAAAAAGCCGGACACTGCCCCAAATATGCGTCATCCTCCATCCCCTCCTGAGTGCCTGTCCCTCCTGTGACCTGGAGGCTTAGCTTATTGTCAGGCTATCCCTTTAAGACAATAGCATGGGAGGAGTTGAACCATCACACCACCAGTTGCTGATTGGTCCCAAAGTGGCATTCCTCATAACAGCATCACCACAGTGACCCGCAGATGGAGGCGGAGGCTCTAAACAGAAGAAATTCTGTCATCCCAGAAGTGTAAATGAGTGATGACGCGTTACAAAAGAAACAGAACAGGTCTGACTGATTACGATAAGTTGGTGCGGATGGTTATAGCACAAAGAGAGGATGCTTTCTCAACACTTGATATGTGGCCAAGGGTTGCCTCCCTGCTTTTCTGGCACTGTGAAAAGTAACACTGAATTGAGAAATGTACTGTATTTCTTGTCTTGCTATTTTAGCAACATTTAGTTGAGTCTCAGTTTCCCTTAAAGGGGGGAAAAAAACGCTCTGCATGTCCACTTCTGACACAAACGTAGGATGAAGCCTGGCAAACAGCCAGCAGAGGTTCCAGGAACAGACTTTCCAAAACATACTAAAGAACTAACGCACATAGAGCACGTTATTCAGTGCTCATTTTACATCTACAGCAAACTTTAAAGAACTCGCACTCATTTCCCCTTTATGAAGCAGCCATTTAAATTGAATCCACTGAAAAAAAAGGAGGAACCAAAGCAGGTTAAAAGCTGCTTCTTCCCGATCTTTAAACTTTCAACCTCGTCCCCATGGGTGGAAAATATAAACTTCCCAAGCCTATGTTTTCATTTTCCACTGCTAATGTTTCCCACAAGTCTCTTTAGTCTCTCATTAAGACTGCTAAGTAAAATGAGGTTTCCATGAACTCTTTACCGTAAGTCTTTCTCAGAGACAAAATTAAAGTTTGCACCTGGCTGATGACAGTGATATACTGGTAAGTTCTCTCTGTTTTGTGTTTGACATTTTTAGACCTCAATGTTCAAAAATTCCCCAACGGTTCGTGGCCTCGTTTGCCACTTTGTTCATAACATGTCATAAAGCAAATTTGTGAACACTGCAGTTTAAATAGAAACTGATCTTTATCACTTTTAGTCAGTTTATAATCTGAAAACTAAGTTCATAAGTATCACTACTGCATCAAAAACTACCTCTAGTCTATCTAGTCAGCTAGAGCCTTAAAACCTAAGACCACAAACTGCCAGTATGTTTACTAGTTTGAACAGGATGTCAGACAGCTCAGGTAGAGCGTACTTTGTTTCTGCAAGAGAAAGTGCACCCTCCAGTTTCTATTTATACCCACAGTATAAACCTTCAAAGCCACCAGACCTCACACATACAACACTACCATACAAGGCTATTCAGGCACTACCTTAAACACATGCCCGGCCGCTATGGTTCAGTTCAAAATGTAGTAAAGCTGAAGCTTGTCTGACAGCAGAAACTGGCTTTACAGAATCAGTCACAATGCTGAGTGACAACAATCATCCCTTGTGACTACATGAGACTTTGTTCTCTAACAATGCATTGCTGTCTTTCTGTGGTACGTGTCTGCAATATACACACACCAGAAGCCTTCATAAAGAGAAGGTTTTATTTATTCAATCATATACCCAGCAGTTAATTAATAACCAGGATGGATATCCATCACGAGGACCGGCAGCACTCACTTGTGCATTAGGTCTGGATTTATGATGATTAGTCCGGTCATGTAGCTGCACTTTATTGAGTCCAGTGGAGTCATTGCCTGATAAATGAAGACAGTAATGTGCTCGAATGACGTTAGATTGAAACATGCTTTGAACAAGTGCAAGACTTGATAGTGAGGTGGCCATCTGCAGAAGAGCAAAACTTGCAATGCTTTACTTTGTAACCTTCAAATAATTTTAGTATTTTAAGCCTATGAAAAGACTATGTTAATGCGTGAATGATTCCTATACTCTAAAGCTGGAGGTATTTCTAAATGATAAATAGGCAAGACTATAAAGTGTCTCTATTTGTGAGTCACTGCATTGTAAAGGTTTCTTCTCCCATGTAGGAAAACGAAGGCTTTTATTACACACACACACACACACACACAGACATGCACAGCTATACATACACTAGCAAATATGATGAATGGAAGCGGAAATCTGAAAAGCTCTTGTTGGAGAGTACAGATTTTAGGGAGGGTTAATGGAGCAGGGGGCAAAATTGTGCTGCAGAACATTGATTCCTCCGAGGGAGTTCACTCATTCAGTGACCATGTTTGAGGACGACAATGGTACGATGTAAGGATCAGCCCGAGACTTAACATGGCACAAAAGCCTGAATGCTAATGATATGAGGGAACAATTAAACACGTTTTAAATACTGAATCTTCATTAAATGAATGTTTCATTCCCTTTTTAATGAATGTTAATGTTTCCTCGTGTTAAATATTCAATTTAAGCCAGTTATGGGATATATCCGCCTTTTTATTATCTGCTTTGTTCAGTTAATTCTCTTTAGTTCATATTTGTATTCAAAGGTTTCTGCGTCTCTTCTGGCTCAGTTTCCCCCATTTTGCGTCACAGTGGAAAACGTAGGCTACATCCTGTCTTCTGTGAGGCCTGGAAACCTCTGAGTGTCCAAACTGTCCATTAACATGTACATTAACTCATTCTTTATGCAGTCAGTAAAAGTACTTCGAAGCTATTTCCTCGGATACTTTTCAACAAATGTGCGCAGCTACAGTAAAAATGCAGACTTTCTTGCATCCAATTTCCTGCATCCCGCTTGAAGGAGGAAGCCTCGCCTTTCAGCCGCACCCTCCACCCCTCCCAGCTCCATTCGTTGACAACGGCCTTTTTGGGCCACGCCCACCCGAAACTCAAAGCCGGCCGGCAAGTCGAGCATGGTTGGATGTTCTGTTTCATTTTACAGCGAAACGAACCAATCAAAACGCCGTGCGTACATTCATTCATATATGCAGAAATCGTAAACCACGTTGTGGAATTATCGTCAAAATGATTGACTTGTATATCTTTATGTACCGATACAAAGAATCAGGTTATTACACCTTTCATTAAAAAAAAAAAAGAAAAAAGAAAAGAAAAAAACACGAGAAAGGAAATGCAGTTACCGTGAAATCTATTTCCTTACCTGTTTGAGGCAAACAATGAATAAGCATCAACAGACACCAGCAAGCGGACAGCCCGGCGAGTCCCTTCCAAATCCCAAACATGTCCCGTTTCTTCTTATATTGTCAGCTACAAAATAGAAGTCAGCTGCGCGCACAGATGTGAAAAAAGAAGGAAGAGTTCGCGGTTGTATCTGTGCGTAAAAAGAATCCGGAGGAGACAGAATCACAGAGGAGAGTCACCCAGTGCTGGTCCGTGAATGTCGAGTGTGAGCAAAATATATTAAGGAGCCCGTGTCACATCTCACCACTTTCTATGAGGCTGGCACGAGGGCGGTGCCAAACCAGTGGTGTGATGTTTGAATTTGGCCTTGAGCATTGCTTGGGGGTGGAGCCTGCTGGTTCCATCACTCCACCATGAAAAAGCATAGCTTCCTCCTGTGTGTGTGTGTGTGTGTGTGTGTGTGTGTGTGTGTGTGTGTGTGTGTGTGTGTGTGTGTGTGTGTGTGTTTTAGTGTTTTTAAAGTGCTGTGTGTGAGTGCTCCCAGAGTAAGAAAGAGGGAGGAGGAGCTGGGCTTGGCTCCTTGTAGGGGCAGGGAATAATCTGTGGGAGGCATTCCTGGAATGTAAAAAAAGCAGCTGGATTACATATTCTGGTTCCCGGCATCCCCACACACACTGCTAACACACACAGAGGTGCAGCTCTTAAACCATGTGTACACTTTAAATAGTGCCTACATCATGGCCGGTACCTTTAGTCAAACATCAACTCTACTTACTTCCGTAGAGGCCTGTGAGTCATTAGAAAGGCTCCTTAATAATGACTTACAAACCCCATTTTGTCCCCTAATACAAACACAGTATCACCACTGCTGTTAACAGGTTGGACCTGTTCCACTCTAGTGTGACACTGGGCCACCTGGACCTCAAACTGCTAAATGGAAGTAAGCCATTATTTTATTTTATTTCAGAACAATGTCAGTGAAAACATTTTTTTCTAGCATATACATATTATCATTATATACAGTTGTTGTAGATTTGGAACATACAGTGGTACCATGACTGGGGGGAGCA
The DNA here is from genome assembly GCF_057381845.1 of Rhamphochromis longiceps. Classification (NCBI taxonomy): domain Eukaryota; kingdom Metazoa; phylum Chordata; class Actinopteri; order Cichliformes; family Cichlidae; genus Rhamphochromis; species Rhamphochromis longiceps. The sequence continues at coordinate 29,210,761 of NC_140562.1, read as the reverse complement.
TGGGTGCAAATAAACCATATGCTGTTTCTCGTTGCTTGTTGCCATTAACATGATCTTGTTCTTTGACATAAGAGTGGGAATGTTATCCAGCATCACTCAGTCCTAATTAATCAGCAGCTTTCTGAATTATTGCCAACATTCTCCATCTTATCCTGATGACTACTGTGTCTCCAAGTCTCCCTATCTACAGTGTTGGTATTCTGTGTTCACACCCTGATTGCCAATCACTGATTCGTACCCTGAATTGATATTTTGCTTCCCTCCATTAGCAAACATATTAATAGTTGAAGATACCAGAGATGGAATAAATAGTAGACTAGTTCCTATAAATCTTCCCTGCTCTGTGAATTCAGGCAGCCTTGAATTCTTATTGACGCTCTTCTACTAAAGAGAGAACTGGACTCAGTCAGAAACACACCACATCATTAAATGCCTTGAGTTGTGAAAATTACGAGTGTCTCAGGGCCAACAAAGCTGATAAGTGTGCACATGCATACGTAATTCGTGTGCACACTCTGATGCCCGAAGGCCAGATATGATGGCAAAGCAGCTAATGTCTAACAGGTTCCAGTTAAAATACAACTAACAAATCAGAAATCGGAAGAGTACAGACACACACGCTCACACACTTACACAACTTTTTCCAAGAGCACGGGTGTGTCTTTATCTCAGTGTTGCGTGAAATTTTTGCAACTCACAGTCTTCCCCTAATTCAGGTCTGTCTCTGAACATTTGTGGTTCTGAAATCATATAACATTGTCAGCCAAATCATTTTTCTACTTAAAATCAGCACTTCTCTGTGCTGCCTGTGAACACAGTGGAACTTCCTTTAGAGCAATAAATTATTTTATTGCTGACAGAAACGCAGAAGTATAAAAGTTATTGTGAAGCCATTAAAGGGAACTCTTCATGGACTTGGACTTCAAGCTTCTTCTGACAAAAAGCTCTTATTATAATTTAAAATTATACAAGGAAAAGTAAATAAATAAAATTACACACATATGTCCATGTTACCAGATATGTGTGCTGTTTGTGTGACGTGTATGTTCACTGCTTTGTCGTGGCAAAGAAGCCCAAAATTAGTGTGAATTACTTTTCCACTGCTACTGCTGCTGCTGCCCCTCCTCCCTCCGCAGATGTTAACAGCTGCTTTTAAGTTGCTGCAGGGGCAGTCCAAGGGTTTCTAGAAATAAGGAAAACTAGTTTGTCCCCTTCCTCCTCTCATCCTTATGAATCAACAATGTGGACCTTCTGGAGTCTGCGATGTGTACATCTCCTTAGGCATACTGTACATTCAGGAGCAAACATTTTAGGGGAATAGCAGTGCCGTTTGTCATCTGCAAGAAGAGTTTCTGTTTTGATTTGCTGGTATCACCATACTTGGAGTGAGACTGTTACAACATCTACTTTTAGATTCTCTTGGATGCTTTGACCATGGTATTATTAATAAGAGGATTAAAGGTATAAATGAACTGAAGGACTCCTGATTTTGTACTTCTGGGATATTTTTTTTTTAACTCACTGAAGAAAGCTCTTTGGGTGTATGGGCTTAAAATCACAGCCAGATCTAAAGAGCATGAGTGTGAGTTCACTGGGTCAAGCCTAAAATATTTCTTCTATTTGTATGAGACTTCCTCCTAGTGGTGAAATTGGATAATTACACCTTCCCACGTGTTTCATGGAGGGAAGAAATAAATAGTTTCCCCTGAGATGTTTCTTACTTAGAAGACTAAAACTTATAAATACTTCCAAAACTCACTTATTGTGATTTCTTCTTGTTGGCCTCCAGCTGTTAGGAATACAATCTAATGGAGTAACATCATCAGCAACTAACTTTTCAGTTCTGATAAATGTGCCAATAATGCTGAGTAGTTGTTTATACTGAAAATAATTCTTTAAAGTTCTTTGCCCAGCATAATCTAAACTTCACACAGTCTCACACTAAAATAAAAACAAAGCCGTTTAAAAGCTCAAATGAAAAAATGCCTTTAATCTAAAAGTATGCCTAATCTATGTCTCACCATATTATCGGCCCCTTAGTATCAACTGAGTGTCAGTTTAGATCATTTCAAACTGGTTTCCTGAACATGACAATGAGTTCATGTCACAGGGTGGAATGGACAAAGTTTAACTTAGTATTTTTATTTCCTTGCATGTAGTGTTTTGTTTTATTCTTTGATTTTTATTTATTTTTAACATGTAGTGTTTTATTTTGTTGGGTTTTTGCATGTTTTTGTTTTGTTATGTGATTTGTTCCGGGGAGATGCCCTCCTGGGCCCTGTTTCAGGAAGCCGGTTTAGTGGAAAAACTGAGTAAGTATACCCTGAGTTAACGAAAACTCTGGGTTTTCGGTTTCACAAAGCGAGTTCAGCTGCAGCCTGAGTGAGTCACTATGACGACACACTCCGTGAAGCTAACCTGCCCCCTAGCAGGTTTACTACAACTAACCCTGACTGTCTCCGCCCCTTTGTCGGAAACCTGACAGTAGGAAGTGTCGGACATGGCGTGCCACTTCCTTGAAGAGCCAGTAGATCGTGAAGCCCAAATTCTCCGCAGAGCTCTCCGCCGGGAGAGAGTGATCAGAGCGCGTTTGGACATTTTATCATTTCCTGATGATTTTCTGTGCGAACGTTACCGTTTCTCAGCACAATCTATAATTTATTTGGATAACATCCTCAGGCCATATATTACGCATGTGACACATCGCGGACATGCTCTCAGTTCATTGCATATTATTTGTATTGCACTTCGGTTTCTTGCAAACGGGAGCTTTCTGTATAATATTGGTGACGCTGAGCACGTTTCCAAGGCTACCGTCTGTCGGGCAGTCAGGAATGTTACAGTTGCACTGAAACGTCTCCTGTACTCGTCTGTGGTGTTCCCCGGTCATAGACCCACAAGATTTATCAAAGAGGGATGCCACAAAATTGCAGGTATCAGGATGACCAAAACTTAATGTATGATGTGGTGATACTTGGACTACTACTTAAATTGCACATTTATTTTCAGGGTTCCCAGGCGTGATTGGCTGTACAGATGGCACTCACATTCCAATCATTGCTCCTTCAGTAAATGAAGGAGACTATGTGAACAGGAAGTCTTTCCACAGCATTAATGTACAGGTACATAGTTCCCTGTAGCATTTCAAACTAACAAATTATTTCATCATAGTAATGGATGCTAATTTGTGTTCTCTGCACTGTGAAGATCATATGTGATGCTGCCAACATTATCACAAATGTGGAAGCCAAGTGGCCAGGCTCTGTCCATGACTCACAAATATTCCGTGAATGTACACTGAGCACAAAATTTGGACATGGTGAGTTGAGAATACTTTAAAATATATAAAGACCAATTGCTTCAGGGACATTTGAACTGAAGTGTATCCTTCTGTCTTAGGAGAGTTCACTGGCTACTTGCTTGGTGATAGGGGGTATCCATGTTTACCCTATTTGCTTACCCCTTACCCTGACCCTGAACCGGGCCCACAGCAGCGATATAATCTGGCTAATTGCAGGACAAGAGCCAGAGTTGAAATGACTATCGGAATGCTTAAGGCCCGGTTCCAGTGCCTGCAAAGACTCAGGGTCACCCCAGAAAGGGCATGTGACATTATTGTGGCATGTGTGATTCTTCACAACATTGCCACAATTAGAGGAGAACACTGTCCTTCTGAACCAAACATCAGCAGTGATCCAAACCATGAACATCCTGACCCTCCCACGGACATACAAGATGGAAGAGCAGTCAGAGACACCATATGTCACAATCATTTCTTTTGACCCATCACCTCAACATGTTGAAAGAAGAATAAACAGATTTTTTGTTCAACTGGCTTTATTGGTCGCCTGTATTTCCTGTACACAAAGTATTAAAAGATGTAAACCTCATAAAGTGTCTCTGTTGCTTCCTCCTCTGTAACAGCTGTCAATGTTTCTTCATTATTTTCCTGTAGTAAAGAAATAGACAACATTGCTGTTCTACTGTAAACTCATATAATCTGTGGAGTATTACTCACAACTGCATGTTGGTCTGGCTCAACAGGAGGCTGCACCAGATGCAGTACACCACCACCATCAACTGATAGAATATGAGGTTTATACAGGTCACTTATAACTTACAAGGGACCAAATGGCAATTAACAAACATACCAATCACCTTACACTTCATTGTCATTATGCTCTCAAAGACAACCAAGGCTGAGGGAAGGCAAAATCAGTCGGAAAATAACTTCACTACAAAATAATTCATTATGGTAAAGAGTTTATCAAATGAATGTGTCGCACTGCAAAGGTGACTGTGAAGAAAGGATGTATGCACATCATGTATTATTTTGAATTTACCCCTTATGTAGGCACTTGTGTCTTGCGGGGTTATTGACTCAGAGGATGTCCCCGCAGAGATGCCTTCGGCCACAGGGCGCCCACTGTTTTGGCTGAGGGCCAACTGCTCAGCCTCTGTGAGTGGTGGTGGTGGAGGACCCCCACCTGTTTTTCGGGCCTCCGCTTTTTTTCTGTTGGCTATAACGGGCCACATTTGAGCATACAGAGTAAGCAAATATGTACTTGTAATGTGCTCAGATAATTTCAATAAGTGCTTACAGAAAGAAAATTAATGTAGCCTCTAACTGCAATTGATTTACAAACAGACCAAGCACTGTGGCTCATAATACAATTACACCTTACCTGTTTGGACTATATTTTTATATTTCATTTTTACTTGCTGCCAGGCACGTTTGGGGCCTGTTGGGTTGCACCTGCGCTCACATCACATCACAAAATAAAATGTATAAAATAACAAATAAAATAACATATGATAAAATAACGTGTTAAATGGGTGGAAATCCCTAGATCAATGTTTATATTAACACTCATGCATTGACTCTGTCGGCTATGTTTTGCCATGCATGCTCCCTTTCTTTTGCAGCTGTGGCTGTGTTACTTTTTTCCGCGGAATTTGCATGTTATCGGCATATGCTGCCATCAGAATTTCGGCCTCAAGCGCTGTGAAATACATTGACCGCGCCTTCTTTCCCTCCGTCTCCATGGTGACTCGCTTAATCTGTGCTCCGCTTATCAGGGCTTTATGTATCCTCGTCCGCGCGCTTCACTTGGGGTTAAAGCAACTCCGCGTTGACTGAACTAATTGTTATCAGCCTTTCTGAAACGGAATATTCCGAGTTGGACAGTTCGGGGTTACTCAACCGTGAGTGTCGTTTTTCACTCTGAGTTTTCCAAACCGGCTTCCTGAAACAGGGCCCTGATCATTAACCTGGCACACCAGAACGAAGAGTCAGACAGGACGACAACAATCCTGTTGGTTTCTGCGCCGTTTTGTCACGGTCTGCAGAGGCAGGCCGTGCGGTGGTGTGTGTAATGGACCCAGGAGCGTACACAAGTGAGTAGACAGGAGTGAGTTTAACAGAAAGCGAGCCTTTAATATGACTGAAGACCAGGAATACAAACACAGCAGGGATAGCGTGGCTAAACTATAACTAAACGGGGAAAACTAATACTGTGACAAACTAAGAGAACTCTGAGACGAAGATGATCACAAAAGACTGATCGTGAAAACATGGGGGTGAGAACACAGACGACGCGACACAGACTACATGAAACACAGAGACTAAATACACAAGAGGGATGATCAGGGGAAGTGGCCACACATGGGAACACAGCTGACACAGATAAACATAACAAGACATGGCAGGAGTAAACAACACTGACGGGAGACTGTCAAAGTAAAACAGGAAGTACACAGAGGTGCAAACAGGAGGAGAGAGAGAGCACGGGCATAGTGGGCTGGGGAAACATGGAATGAAACACAAGGAGGGGAGATGAGGGCTCACAGATACATAGAGGGGCACACAGGGGATAAAAGTCACAAGGGGAAGTCAAATAAGGAACAACATAACAGGACAACTCAGGAAACATGACCTAAATAAGGAACGAAATACAAAAATACAAGAAACTAAGAATACTGGGCCCACATGGCCCAGGACCATGACACGTTTGGACTCTTATGGGACTTGATCTTCATGGCTGAGGCTAGTGCATTTTAGCTGTATTGTTTTAACTGCTTTTAATGTTTTTAACTTCATTTTTCTGCCTGGCCAGAGTATTTTAGTGCTTTATTTTTGTAAATAAATTATAGTTTTAACAACTTGAGTTTATATTTACTACTTCCCTTGGCTGCTCCACTGCTCTTCCCGTCAGAAGCGTTTCCCTTCTGTTTTAAACTTATCACCCGTTAATCCTCTATTACATTAACAGTACTCAAATGGTCTCCACAGCTACCAGATCATCCAATGAGGCACCAGTGGGATGTGGTGACATGGTAGATTTGCAGGATGGATGGGCAGCTGACAAATCTGCATCAACGGTGTGACACTGCCACGGTTTAGGTTAGAAACCCCAAACAGTGATATCCGCATGGAGCAAGATCTCAGAGGAATGCTTCCAGCATCTTGTTGACTTTATGCCATAAAGAATTGAAGCATTTCTGGAAGCAAAAGGGGTCCAAGCATGACATTAATGCCCATGATGAGTGTATGTAAACTACGCTACATGTGTGGTAGAAGAGGTAACTAGCTATGTGTCCATAAATTATAATGATTTTGCAAGCGGTACATCCGTGCATTGAAATTATAATCTGAAAATACTCTATGCAGTATATCCAACACCACACAGCCACAGAGAGGAGCCAGTGTCCAAAATCCAAAGCAGAAAAAGTGCAGAAATAATGAAACTGTTCTGAAGTCCCAAAGTCACCACACATCAGCAGAAGAACAAGTTACAGTACTCATGTATTACAACCTTGTGATTCCTGAATTCTACAATCAGCAGTTGTAAGTGCTCATACTGGAAGTGTAACAGGTAAGCCGCAGCAGCAAGGTTTTTATTCTGTAAAGTAGTGGAGAGTGACTGGGCCTCAGCTCCATCGAACCTCAGACAAATAAGAGCTTCTGAGAAGTCTGGAAACACCCTGCGTACACAGCTGGCTGGCTTTCCAACCTAAACAGTCAGAAACATGTGATGTACACACACCTCAGGAATCACAGCAGGTCCAGAGACTGTTGTCACAAAACATCATCAAAGTGAGGCAGAGGTGAAACATCAGCTCTGTTCATATCCAGAGGATATACGGAAGGTCAGGCAGCAGCTTAAGACTGTGTTAAAACACAGCTCAGTTGGCCTTCAGTGTTTATTTCCTTAAAGGTGTGAAACAATACTGAGTAAAGCACAGACTTCAGGTTATATAAGGAATTATTTACAGTTTGTCCAAGAATTAGAAAATACAGGTAACTGATTTAAAGGAAGCTAATGTTTTAATAGTGAAACTTATGATGGCAATATTTGACCTTAAGACCCATGTTTGACATTTCAAACATTTTCTGTAACTCAGTGAGTGTTACATGGTTATGTTTATTCCAAGATTTGGTCATTTGTCCTCCTGTTGGCATCCATAAGTGGATACGACAAAACAGACAATTGGTGGCAGTATAGTAAAATGTAGTATTAATATTGGTCATCAATACCAATGCATTAACTTTTTATATATAACTTTTTATACAGGTCTTGGTGGCAGGTTCAATCTCATAGCCCTCTTCACAATCACACTTGTAGCTGCCTGGCAGGTTGATGCAGATCTGAATGCAAGTGTCCGGCTCAGTGCATTCATCAATGTCTGCAAACAAACAAATAGAAGAAAGAACTTGGCATCTTTGGATTCTTAAAAAAAGTAGTTTCTAATAAACTTTCTTAAATCACGTTTATGACCCATGGCCTGCTTGTTAGGGTGCAGAAATGTGTCTGTTAGCTCACCTTCACAGGTTTTGTTGTCTGCTTTTAACCTGTATCCAGCAGGGCATGAGCAGTTGTATCCAATCTTTAGATCGTTGCAGTGGTGAGAGCATCCGCCATTTCCGGTCAAACACTTGTTGTTGTCTGCAGAGACAAAGAAATATTTTAAATAATATTCATGAACAAAAGATGATTAGCCAACTGAAAACTCACATGCAGAAGCTTTGCTAATGTGTTTCTGAACATAACAATCAATGATCAGTAATATTCAGATAGGTGACACATAAAAAACACTTATTTAATCTAACACCGCATCTTTAGTAAGTCTGCTCTTTAGCAATGAATATGGCCCCCACTTCTTGTATGGTGCCTGACAACATCGGGACATGCTATTAACGACTGATGTCATCGGGTATCTCCTCACAGATCTGGACCAGGGCATCACTCAGCTCCTGGTCAGTCAGAGGTGCAGTATGGCTGTGTTGGATGAACTGAATCATAATATCTCCAGAGCTGTTCTTTAGGATTAGGCTGCACAGCAGAGGTAGTTGTGTGTTTGTTGGTGGTTGTAGTTGTGGTGGTCGGGTCTGGCTGCCTGGGTGCAGCAGGATTTGTGGGACCTTGTGGTGGGAGTGGAGCAGCAGTTTTATCTTTAAGGGGAGGTGCAGCTGGCTGAATTTCAAGATTTGATTTTAATTCCATCTTTTTTAGTAACAAGAGGTGCAGATGTTTACCTGCCACGCATTTCTTCATGTCAGGTCTCAGGACCATGCCATCAGGACAGGCACAGGTGTATCTGGGAGACTGTGGGTCGTTCTGAGGGGCAGGTAGGCACAGGAACTCACAACCTCCATTCGTGCACCAGTTTGCACCTAAAATAAAACAGGGAAGGCATAAGAAAAAAATATTCTATTTTCACAGATTCTTTTTAATATCTCGAATGTACAAATGTTTCCTTACTGGCTGGCTGCTTGAGGTTGTGGTGCAGTACGATGTCTTTTAGCTGGCCCAGGTCCTTTGCCAGCTCAGTGATGTCGCTTCCTGTCAAGCGGTTGGCACTAAACACAGCAGCTTTCCTCATATCTGTCCAAAATACTTTCTCCTGTTTTAGAAAGAAATACAACTTGAGTTAAACTGATTAACTATAGACAATCATTCTTTACAATACAATTATTATAGTTCTACAACTGTTTATACACTCTAAAAAGTAATTCATCAGGCCTTTTACCACCACTTGATTAAATCCATGGCTGCAACATAAAAATTCTAATTTATTGATTAAGATAGACCTTCTAAGTTGCAAACTTTATTTTTTTGGGTTGTGTTGAATTAATAATGTTGGTAATTACATTAAATTAATTTTATATGTAATTTGAAATTAAATCCCAATGTTAGTGGGTTCAAAATAAAATTCAAGTTGTAATTACTTAAAGAAATTTAATACATAACTTATTTTTTTCCCTGTAACTTCTGATTTCAAATTCCCTCCCCTACTGACTTAACTAGCCCGGGCAAATTCACACATGTTGCGTTGCATGGTGCAAGCTTTTGTAAAAAACATTTCAAGGTAAGTAACATTTCATTTACAAATAACAGTTCTACCAAAGCAAAGCATTTGTGCTAGTCACCTGTAGTGGATTTGTGTATGATGTGATGCTCATACAGATAAGGAAATACTTTGCACTACCACATGTAGCTAATGCTAGCCATTCTAAACTTTAGCACAGCAGAGGATAAGACTTATAAAGTTTCATTTGACAAAAGTCTTCAGCTAGAGAGTGCAACTGTGGCTAGGAAAAGCATGATTAAAGTTTTGCTACACAGTGCAATCTAATTTCGATCATAGGCTGATTTTGTTTTTCTTTTTACCAAAATTAGAAGCCTTTAAACTGTGAATAGTTCTTTCAGAGGGATAACCTAGAGGCTTCTTTTTTCCATCTGGCTCACCTATTTTATATCTTTATAAAACTTGCATGACCCATACGTAATATTACATTGATTTTGGTTAGTATTGTGATACAGCTTAAAGTAAGTATTGTTCTTGATCTTAAGAGCTGTAGCTATCTTTGTTTTGTTTTTTTTGTTTTTTGTTTTTTTTTAATCAGACTGTGTGAAATATTGTTAATGTCATTCCAATAGCATTATTCTGGCATGGGCTATGTGAATCTACTTAACATTAAGACTTTATGTAAGCAGTTAGTATAGTGTGATAATCTAGGGTCATTAGTGCTTTGTTAAGTTGGGACACATTTTTTACAAAATGGGCTGGGAGTGAACAATGTGCAAATTCGAAACCTCTGCAAAAACAGGGTTGCTAAAGCATTAGAGATTACACCACGGTTATGGTGGGGAAGTCTCCCTTGTCTTCACCAAGATTGTTTTTGTTCCCTCAAAACTTGGGGTAGCCTTAGATCACATCTATCCTCTTTAAATAATGTATTAGAGCATTCATTAATGCAGTATAGCTAATAGTCTGCAAGGTTTAATTCTTCTCTTTCTGTGGTCTACAGATAAAGGAGGAGTTCAAGAGAATAACCACTGTAAGCCTTGAATAGCTACACTTGACCATTGCACCCCAAAACTGATGGATGTCATTTTATCAAGGGGAGGAGCTAAGGGAGTGAGAATCAGGCAGATCAAGGACATGCTTCTTGAGGTAGGACAACTATTTAGACTTTGGGTAGCTTTGAAATGCACTTTGTTGGCAGTCACCCATGTATTTTATACTCATACTTTATTTTTTCTTAAATAGCACAATACAATTGAAACACGCAGAGAAGTAGCCATCTGCTGCCTTATCACTTTCCTTGGAGAGAAGGAAGAGGACCTTTTCATGGAGTTCGGTTTAAGTAATTCAGCATTGTGTGTGTGTGTGTGTGTGTGTGTGTGTGTGTGTGTGTGTGTGTGTGTGTGTGTGTGTGTGTGTGTGTGTGTGTGTTCCATTGATCATCTGAATTCATTAAGTTTCAGTAAGTATAAAAGTCTAATCTATAATTCACTAACCTATTAATTCCTTAACTTAAGGTTGGCCTTAAGTTAACACCGAAGAACTTAAGGCCAACCTTGAAAGGCAGGTGATGAAAACTGCCATCATCAGTGACCGGTACACCCCTGGATCTAACCATAAGACTGCAACCATTGTGGTGGAGGAAACAAAAATCATGGAGGGCCAGAATTTCCCAAGGCGCTGTGTTTTGCTCATGGGCATAATATATGCTCTCAATCTGAGCTAATGCAAGGATCTGAAATATACTTTTGAAGTTGTTCAGAAGCTGTTCCTTGACCTTGATGGAACCATCATTATGTTAAAGATGTTGACTCTGTTTCAAAAATTGTTAACTGTTTTGAATCCTGTATGTGTAACATTGATCTTAAAGGTGTTTGCTGCATTGTGTCATAGAAAGATGCAAGATCTTGTAAAGTTTGGTAGGCATTGAAAGTTAACATTTACTGAACACTTGCATGGAAGTATTACTGTAACAAAATGTTTTCTAAGTTTTTTTAACCAATTGAACACATTTGTTTCTGTGGTGTTAAATACATAAAGGCATATACTATAACTTGGCTGAGATGGTATAAATCTAAATTTCTGGTTTATTTTCACTTTTTAAATACAAAGTGTTGAAATGCCTACAGTTAAAAAATAAAGTTTTTTGATAAAAAAAAATGTTGAATGAATTCCTTTCTTAAAAGCTATTACAATAAAAAATAAGAGAAAGCTAAAATGATGTTAATAATGATGAAAATCAGCAACTTAATATTTTAAATAATGAACTTTAAAAAATTGTTTTTGTAATTGCTGTAATTAATTACATAACACATAACTAAAAGTAATCCCGTTACTTTACTGACTACTTATTTTCAAAAGTAATTAATTACTTAGTTACTTAGTTACTCTTTAAAAACACGATTTACAACCTGAAGAGGTGATAAAGCGATAGATCTTTCAGCCCAATTCTACTTTTACTGCATAATCCATCATACAAAATGTAATCAAATGGAAAAGTCTCTTTTTAAAACTTGTTTTATTAGTTTTAATCTTTAAACTTTATGCATCAAGCAAAAATTGAATTATATGTGTGGCACACCCAAAATGCATGGCCACTTTTGTGTTAATCATTTAATTTAATTTATTTAATTTGTTTATCAGTTATTTTCTGTGGCTATTAATATCCAAAATGACTTTGACAACATGACCAACCTAACCAGTGCATTATTTTGTCACATAAACTGTATAGAAGGTACAAAGAAATGGAGCAACACCCCAGGCGGAACTATTATTCCAAGACAGGTGCAACCCGGTTGCTTTAGGGGGATGGACTTCCGCCCACGAGTCAGATGCAATCTGAGAGGCAAACCGAGTGCACTGTCTTCATTGCTCCTGAACTTTACCTGTGTTTGCAGGTTGGTACCTGGTAAAGAAATACTACCACTGTTTGTACATAACAATGTTTTATCTCCATGTTAACTTGTGAAGAAGTAGAACAGTACCTGTAACACTTATGGGCACTGCCGCGCGGTCGACTCGCATCAGTGTGAGACAGCGGCGTCAGGCTGCGCAGGCCGCTAGCAGAAACGGCGCGGTAATGTTTTGTATTGTGGGTCGTTAGCGCCCAGAGCATTGTCTTGTAGGAAGGTCATTCATATCGATTTATTTTCTTTTCATTATGAAGGTTGGTACTCCCGCACACTTTACTATTTTATATAAAGCTTATGATACAAAGATGTTTTATTGTTAAGTGTCATTGAGGTTTGAAAAGTATATAGCTGTTTAATATGTGAGTGTTAATGACATGTGAAGTAGAAAGAAGTTGTCCATGTTATGCAAAAGTGAATTTCATCCTCAGTGTGCTGTAAATGTGTGTCTAATTCTGCTCAATTTCAGTATTCAGAATCTGTACAGTCGTATATTGCTGTAAATTCATTGTAGATTACAGTGGCTTCCAACTGCTTAAGTAAGAGCAGGTGTGTACTTTTGTTTTGCTTAGACTGAGCGATCGCATGAAGTACATGTAAAATAGTGGAACGTGTAGAGTGTGAATTCATTTATTTTTCTACTTGTGACTTTGGGGAAATGGACAGATATGGACACTGGGACTGAAAAAGTCATGCACACGTGGATATTGTTAATGCTGTTCATGTTTATTGAAACTTGAATAAGAGATGCAATCTGAGAGGCAAACCGAGTGCACTGTCTTCATTGCTCCTGAACTTTACCTGTGTTTGCAGGGATTTCTTCTTTGTTATTGTGGCACCATTCCTGGGGCCCGTAACATATGCAACATTCTCTGACTTGAATAAATTAGTTTAACATTTAAACCTATTTTCTGCACATTCCAGCACATAAAATAAAATATTTTTTGTGTTTACACTCAGTCTTTCAAATAGATGAAAGTAAAACACAGCAGAAAATAAATAAAGTCAAAGACTCAGCGGTCCTGTTGCTCTATTTTCACCTGTAAAGCAGGAGTGGCATAGGCGGAGGTTTACCCTGGTGCAGGTGTGCCGCGGTCAGTTGAAGAATCCGCGAGTTTCTCTGTGAGTTTCCCATTACGTCGTTGCGCACTCGGTGCTTGCTTGGAAGTTTAGGGTTTTTTTTCGCTGTAAAAAGAAGTTTTCTTCCCACGCACAACGGACGCTAATGTTTTTGTCACTTTTTATGGAATCAAACTCAAAGTAAGGTCAGTACTTCCACGCTTTAAACGCTGCACGCTCATACTCTCTCCCACAATCGATATATGATCCACTGTTGATCTGCACACAGCTGTTGTCACTAACAGCGCACTCGCTTACGTCACTGTCGTGAGACATTCTCGCAAAAAAATCACGGTTTTAGTAACGCAGTAACGCAGCGTTCCTACGGGAAAGTAACGGTAATCTAATTACCGTTTTTGCAATAGTAATCCCTTACTTTACTCGTTACTTGAAAAAAGTAATCGGATTACAGTAACGCGTTACAAGTAACGCGTTACAGCCCATCTCTGTTCATAACATACCTTCATACTGTGTACATTGTAACATACCTATAATAGACCCATTTTTGTAACATATCTATATATCTTATTGCTAATATATATTTTGTAATATATCTATTGCTAAAGCACTTTATGGATGGATGCAAATGCAATTTTATTGCGTTTGACAAAAAAACTGAATTCAATTCTATTGTATTCTATTAACAATTAGTGCGGTGCTCAACAATTGAAGCTCTGGCTTTATATGTTAAACCATTTCAGATAAAAACCCTCCATGAACTTCGTTAGACTTGGACTGGCTGGTTTTAACCATTTAAGAAAGCAACTAGTATTGTTAATAAATCAGGTAGATTTTTGGGTCCTGTCCTTTTCCTAACAATAACAACAATCCCTTTGACCTTCACTGAGTCAAAGTTAATCTGGGAATACACTGCCTTCATCACTAACCTCAAAGACTGTCAGGGAGAGTGGGTGGAAGAGTTTTTCCTCATTAATAATGAGACTGTGTCGGGCCCCTCCATTCACATCGATGCTGGAGAGAGAGTGCAGCTTGGAGTCCACCCAGTATAGACGTTGGTTGACCATGTCTGGTAAGAAAATGAAACACACAAATAATAGTTTTGACTACGATATTTTCATTACACAGTAAATAAAAATCACTGCTAAAAATGCATTCAGGAAGCTGTGCTTACCCAGGGTGATGCCATTCGGCCACACAATGTTGTCTTTTACTAAAGTAGTGCGATCTGCACCGTTCAGCCCACTCTTCTCAATCTTAGCTTCTTCACCCCAGTCTGTCCAGTACATCAAACTAAAGAGGACACAGTAAAGAAATCATGAGGCTAAAGACAAAACGCACCAGTTCATGTCAAACTGACACTAATCTAAGGAAACGTACTCGCTGTGATGTCTGTTTAAACACTTACTTGTTTACTGGATCGACTGTGATGGCTCGTGGCTTGTCCAGGGGCCCGTTCTTCGTACCTCGCTAAGTAGGTTAGCCGGATTAGATTGTTGACGATTTCGCGTGATCCTGGATCAGTCGGTTCCCCGAAGCTCATCCGGGACTTGCTGTCATAGCAACAGAGCCGTAAGCGTAAACCTGCTCGGGAGCAGGTTTACTTTATGTAAACAGGATTAGATCGTGGCCACGCAGGTATGTCCGCGTCATCATACGAAAGCAACAGCGATATTCCACCACTGTTTCACCATAAATAAATAACATCAATGTAACTAAAGACAATGCAGCACCTGATCCATTTATTGATTTCACACAGGTCATTTCCTAAAAAAGGGAAATGTACTATTAACATTCTATTACATGTATGTGATTATTACAGATGTAATTCATATTTCAGAGTAGCAATTGTAAATTACTTCGTGTAATCAAGATGAGAGACCACGGCTATAAAAGCGAAGGTGGATTTGGGAAGCCTGTCGCAGCCATGTCCTGTCTGTATACGCGAGCCACCCATTGCGGAAGGTGCAAGATTGATAAGGAGAGTCCTCAGAATTCAGCGTATATTGCGGGATAGACAGGATCCTTTAGCTCAGCGCGACAGTGTGCTCATAGAGAGATATCGATTTTCCCGTGAGGGTATTATTCACTTAACCAACTTGTTGACGAGGGGGTGCAGGACCACCACCTGTCTTTTTTTCCCTCTGCCCTTTTCTTGGTTGCTGTTATAAACAAACAGATTATTCCAGGGTCTCTTTCCAAGAGACTAAAAGCAATATAAGTGATAAATATTACCATTCTGTAGGATATTCTTATATTTCACTTTTACCTGTTCCCATGTTCTAGTGGGTCCTGTCGTGGCTCTAATGTGAAAGAGGATAAAATATAACATATTATAATATAACGTAATATAATATTGGATAATATAGTGTAATATAATAAATCTACCCTACCGCCTACTGGTGTTGGCCAGAGGGGCCGATGGCGCGATATGGCAGCCTGGCTTCTGTCAGTCTGCCCCAGGGCAGCTGTGGCTACAACTGTAGCTGCCTCCACCAGTGTGTGAATGTGAGAGTGAATGAATAGTGGCATTGTAAAGCGCTTTGGGTGACTTGAAAAGCGCTATATCAATCCACTCCATTATTATTGTTATTATTAAATTACTTACGAGTTTAATTTGTCAGCAACTTCCTGCCAGCCCTCTCTCCTTGCTTTTGCAGCCTTTGCAGTGTTCCCTTGCGTTCTGATTAAACTCTGAAACTCCTGAAATCCCTCACTCAAGAGTTCTTGCTCTGCTGCCGAAAAATACCGAGCCGAGCGCGCTCCGTCGACATTTTCGCCGACCAATCAGAGGGTTGCCGATCAATGTTTCTACTATCGATGCGTGGCCCCTTTTACGACACCCAGTGATGTCACATTACTGCGTCCAGCTGTACTAATCGTCAACAGCAGGTGTGTTCGGGGAACCGGATTAGCGAGCTCACGGTTAGCGCGATGATTTGATCTTGGATGTGTCATTTGATCTTGGATGTAGTAAGCGACGTACGAAGAACGGGCCCCAGGTCCGTTGCGATCAGGGTCTTCCTCATACCGCCATCCGTTGTTGCTACAGAAATAGTCTTCAAAACACTGTCAGTCCAGTAGATGTTGCCATGGATCCAGTCCACCGCAATGCCCTCTGGGGCCTCTATCCCACTTTCAACCACCACATTGTGGTGAGAGGAATTGCCAGCCACATCTATCATAGAGCTGTTTGGAGGAAGGCAAGAGTGGAGAGATTAATTTCATCTTCATCATGGTTCTTGAATGAGAGCCACTCCATACTATGCAAAATGAAGCAAGAAACTCATAAAGAAATGTAAAAAAGAAAGGACACAGATAAAGATTCTTACCTGTAGATTTTCTTCAGAGACAGGTCAGACCAGAAGATCATCTTGTTTGGCATATCCATGTCGAGAGCCACTGCGTTCTTCAGCTGTGGGATCACACGCACGTACTCGCTGCGGTCCACTGTCAGCTTCCTCACCTCGTGTTTGATGGTGAAGTACAAGGTGGGCACTGAGCCTGGTGGAGGCAGAGGAGGACAGTTCGGTTAAACTTGCTTGTCTTGTCTGAAGGTTGCGTCACAGGATCAAGCGTTAAGTGGGTTTAAGTGGGCTTTCTTTCTAACATTACCTGATTCAGCCTTGCAAGTTTTGGTCGCAGGGTCAATCATATAGCCCTCTTCACAATCACACTTGTAGCTGCCTGGCAAGTTGATGCAGATCTGAGTGCAAGTGTCTGGCTCAGCACATTCGTCAATGTCTGCAGAATTGAAGAAGTTGGCTCATTTGTTTGTTTCTATTGTGCACATTGTTAAATGACATGTTTACGATCTGTCTGGTTCTTAAGAGGCAGAATTTTAAATGTCTCCGTCCGCTCACCTTCACAGGTTTTGTTGTCCGCCTTCAGCCTGTATCCAGCAGGGCAGGAGCAGTTGTAGCCAATCTTCAGATCGTTGCAGTAGTGAGAGCAGCCGCCATTTCCGGTCAGACACTCATTGTTGTCTGCAGAGACAAACAGGCAAAAAGCTTTCAAATAATATTCACGACAACCAAATCCTTAGCTGACCGGGAATTTACTCATTCAAACCACAAGCTATGTAGGTCAAGTCAGGTATTCTAGTCATATTTCCCTACAGGCTGGCAGCCATGAATGTGTACAAGATGACTTCACTTACCACACTCTTTCGCTGGTTCATCAGACCCGTCCTTGCAGTCGTTCTGCTTGTTGCACACTTTCTCCGTGTCGATGCACTCCCCACTGCGACACTGGAACTTGTTTGGGCCTTCACATACTGTGGAAGAGACCAGGGGAGTATGAATGAGACCGCAATGTAATCATGTGGGACTTTCTTTCTTTTCAAGAAAGAAGCTTTTGATTACAGTTTGTGGGTGAAACTGAATGAAATCTTTTTACCTGTATCACATTCAATCTCATCAGTGAGGTCCCTGCAGTCAGCACGTCCATTACATTGGAGGCTTTTGTTAATGCAGGTGCCGTCCTTACACTGGAACTCATCTGAGCGGCAAGTGGAATGAGCTGGAAGAGAAGGAAGAAGGTAAATGAACGAAAACACAAAAAGAGAGATGGAGAGAGAGAGTAATGGAATAGAGATTAGAATAAGAAGAAACATAATACCAGTACCTCCAGAAAATATTTACTGTCAGTCTCCATTAAAAATGTAATGTGCAGGTTGGCTTTAACAATAAGAAATTTTTAAAAACTCACTGCAATTAGCCTCGTCCGAATGATCGAGGCAGTCGAACCCTCCGTCACACTTCCAGTTGCCAGGGATACAGTCCCCATTCGCACACTGGAACTCGTCAGGTCTGCACGTCTTCTCTGGCTTCCTTCCTTCACAGTTCTGGGGCCACTCGTCAGACCCATCGTCGCAGTTAATGTCTCCATTGCAGCGCCACACCGCAGGCACACACATTGAGCTGTTACACTGGAAGAAGTGAGGGTTACAGTTGGTTTTGGAACAGGAAGCCTCATCTGAGCCATCTAAGCAGTCGTTGTCGATGTCACAAAGAAAGCTCTTGGATATGCACTGGCCATTGGCACAACGAAACTCATGATCTCCACACGGCTCGGCCGCTGTAATGTGATAAGAGAGGGAAATAGGAGTTAATATGGGTATAAAGGTGGAAAACACATCAACAATAAAACTTTTAAAATACATTTTTTAACTTATATTAACAAATTTTTTCCTACTGTAATCTACAGGTAAAAAGCACACAATCCCAGTCAAGTCTAGTTTTTCGCATCAGTTATTAAGCTTTCTTTCTGGTAATTATATTGCAATGCACTGCTGTTATAGTCAGCTTTTCGACCACAGTGCCATTTCTCTGCGACACAATGGTTCACATAGTTATGAACTGCTAAACCATTTCCCAACATGTTGTAGCTTTCATTAGTACCAAAGCAGCTGAAGCGGATAAAACAGCCCCTCTGCTACTTAACTGACCAGATCAATTTCCCAGAAGTTTAAATGACTTGATGCTGATCTCTGATTAAAAAGAAGAAATTATCGTTTTTTGTCTCAAAATGCAGGTAACAAGGTGCTCAAAGATACAGTGGGAATTGTATAAAAAGTAAAAAAGCTCACTGCAGTTAGTCTCATCTGAACCATCCTGGCAGTCAAACATTCCATCACACTTCCAGTTGTCTTTGATACAACCCCCATTCACACACTGGAACTCATGAGTTTGGCAGTGTGTTTTCTTCTCTGGTTCCCTTCCCTCACAGTTCTGGGGCCACTCGTCAGACCCATCGGGGCAGTCAATGTCTCCATCGCAGCGCCACACCGCCGGCACGCACACTGAGTTGTTGCACTGGAAGGAGTGAGGGCTACAGGTGGTGTTGGAACAGGAAACCTCATCTGAGCCATCTGAGCAGGTTTCGTTGCTGTCGCAAACAAAGCTCTTGGATATGCACTGGCCATTGGCACAACGAAACTCATGATCGTCACAATATTTGGCCGCTGTGGTAAAACAAGAGGGGAGGATAGGAATTAGAAATCGATCAATTATGATATCAATAACAACACCTTGAGTCATTGCAATGGAAGGAGTGAGGGTTATAGTTGGGTTTGGGACAGGAAGCCTCGTCTGAGCCATCTGAGCAATCGTTGTCACTGTCACAAACAAAGATTTTAGGTATGCACCGGTCACTATCGCGACGAAACTCATGATCTCCACACAATAACAACACTTATATATTTATATGTATTAACTAGACTTCAGGATTATAAATACACTACTAGTATTAGCTTCTTTTTTTTTAAAGATTACTTGACTTTAAGTCTGTTCTTCAAATCCCTTTTGAGATATTATTATTATACATTGAACAAAATTCATTCTTGCCAAAAACACTTTCAGTTAGTCGTGTCTTGTTTGTGGATGCTTTAGCATGAACTTTGAGGTGTAGAAAAACTCGGCTCTGGTAGAAAACTTACTGCAGTTTTTCTCATCAGCGCCGTTAGTACAGTCGGCTTTGCCGTCACATTGCCAGTCTTTTGATATGCACTGGCTCGTGGGATCGCCACAGTTGAACTGCGAATCCCGACAGATTTTGACTCCTGAGGAGAGAAACATGAAGCGTGACTCATTTCACGTGACCACAGAGAGACACAGCTTTTTGCTATTATGTCGTAAAGCTTAACAATCATTTGACTTTGTTAATGTGTTTCTGGTTCACTGTGGTGACAGTCTGATCATTTCCTTCATCATGCACATCATCCAAAACGAAATATTTTTAGTTTTGTGTAAGGTGTAGCTGATATGTGATAACATACGGCAGCTAGCGGGCAGCTCATCAGTTCCATCACCACAATCATCACTTCCATCACAAATCCACCTGCGGGTGATGCACCTCCCATTTCCGCACTTAAACTGATTGGCGTTGCATATGTAGGCTGCATCTGTGAAAGACAAAAATCACAACTGGAGTCCAATGTGCCGTGGGAGTCCATTCATACCTTGCTGGGCATTTGTAGTAACGTGTCGGACATGTGCAGAAGAGGCATAGCGGATATACTGGACAAAGGATGTTGAAAGTACAGCTGCCAAGCAGGAGGAAAAGAGGAAGACCACAGAGAATATTCATGGAAGTAGTAAAGGAAGATGTGCAGAGGGTTGGTGTGATAGAGGAGGTAGGATAAGGTGAAGGCTGATGATCTGCTGGGGGGGGGGCTGATAAAAGAAGCAGCCGAAAGAAGAAGACAACAGTGTGTGGGGTTATGAAGCTAAACTGTGCCAAATATAACCGTTCACCATAAAACTATTTGACACTATAAGCCAAGCAAAGTGTTTCTGACTAACAAACAAACATCTGTCCTAGAGGGAAAGTTTTTTTTTCTTTTTTGCATGTAAACAGATGTACTCTTGGTTTTATCACACTCAGAGGAGGAGCCAGACATTTGAAACACCCGGGGCTTAGCCCTAAAGGGTAGTATGCATGTGGGATTTTTTTATTTTTTTTTTGAGGGGGGGGGGGGGGTGTAGAAATGACTGAAAGATTAATAGGCTCTGTTTTGAGTTTTGTTCAAAAAAGAATGACTTCATATAGGGAAATATATATATCACACATGCAGGACACCTTAAACTAGTTTTTTAATTAAGCAGCAAGACAGAACGAAGTCGGGGCTGTATCAAGACACAGGGACTAAACCCCAATTCAACCAGACGCAGAACTGATCCAGAATTAAAACAGGACTACAACAGTTCAAAAGCAGGACTACTGAGGACTTAACCAAGACATAACCACAATCAGAACTAGATGATAGTAGCACTAAAAATCATCATAGACCTGCACTACACTTATTTATTTAATTCTACCAAAGTACAATATTTAGATTGAGAAAAGTTTATATAATTATTTAGCCTTGTTGTGCAAACAAGCCTGCAGAACTTAATAAATATAGAATTTGAAAAATAACAAACCTAAAAAGAAACACTAGGTACGAGATACATGAGTACCTATGATACAGTGATACTTTTGGTAAGCAACCATTTGACTAACATGTGTGTCTCACCTGCTCTTGTTCATCTCTGTTCTGTCCTCATTCTCCATCTCAATCTCTGCTCCTCTCTCTCTGTTCCTCTCTCTCTCTCTTTGTGCTGACAATCATCAAATATACAGTTGAAACCAGATATTTACAAACTCTTCAGATCAAAACACTTTTTTAATTGTAACATCAAATCAGACTAAATGTTTATTTTTTTAGATTGATAAATATAAAAACATATTTGTTAACTTTAAGAGTAAAGAGAGAAACTGTCTGTGTTTTTTAATTGCAAATGGCACCAAATTGTATTCAAACTGAGCCACACTTATGGAGCTCCACAGTTCTTTTCCTGGTGTTTTGGTTGACATCTCTTGATTTTCCCATGTCACAGAAACAGGCTTTGTGTTTTGCCTTATATGCATCCACAGCTGTGCCACCAATTTACTCACATGGACTCTACTAACCTATCAGAAGCTTCTTCAGCTCAGAATGGAATCGTCTGGAGTTTTCTTATTAATTAACAATAAACTTAGTGTATATGTACTCCTAAATTTAATGAAAGTGATAAAAAATAGACAGCTCTGTCTCTCTTTATTCTGACATTTAACTAATTCAAAAGATATTTCAATATTTATCTAAAACAAAAGTTTACTCTAAATTGATGTTGTACAGTAAAAATGTTTTATGTTTTCTCCCTAAAGTGTATGTAAATATCTGGTTACAAATGTGAATATCCTGCTGTGTACTGAAATCCCTCTTGTTTTGCATAGAAATATACTGAACAACATACAAAGCACAATATATAAAATAACATTTACCTGAGTTTTTTCTTTGAAAGAACCCTCTAATGTCCATTCTTATATTTCAGTACATAACTGAAACCGAATTAGTCGGGGAGGGTAAGAACTGAAAATATGAAATAAACACACGTAAGCTAAGACTCTCTAAAAAAATAGCATTTGTTCGGCTTTTCATTTTGCCATTTGTTGATTCACTTGAAGAGCAAGTAACGTAATATTGGTCAAGTGATCAGTTTGATATCAATCTTTCGTGATGCACCGTCATATTTACATTATTTGTACGGTACGAATGATTTGCTTTGGTACCTGCTCAAACTTAAGCTCTCCTTAGTATGGCTGGCTCCGTCTCTCCAACAGCGCACTCACGGGCAGCAGCTCCCCCCGCCCCCTCGCTCAGTCGCTTAGTGCCTGAGCTTGGATCATACCAATATCAGGGGGGGATTCACGCACAGTCGTAAATTCCCACAGTGTGCACTATGTGCTTCGAATATTGTGTGTACTTTTTGTTTTATACAGTTGTCAGCCAGGCATCTAACTATGAAAAAATTACACTCCAAAATACCCCGGGCTTCTGACAAAACAACCCGGGCTTAAGCCCCGTAAGCCACCCCCACGCTCCGCCCCTGATCACACTTCTCCTTTCTTCATAAGTTTTAATGAAGCACATCAAATCTATTACAACACAGGAGGAAAGAAAGAGTTGGTGAAAAGTTCAACTTCTTACCAGTTTCAGACGAACAATGAACAAGTGTCAAAAGACACCAGCAAGCAGACAGTCCTACGAGTCCCTTCCAAATCTTAGACATGTCGTCTTTTATCTTCTTTTTCTTTGACAAGAATAAAAAGATGACTGTGAGCAAAACTATATAGAGAGCCTCAGTCACATGAGTGTTGCACCAATCCCAGCTGGGGTGTTTGAAATTGGGAGCAAGCAGCGCTGAGCCCACTCAATGTGCTTATCTTCGTCCCAACCAGTGGGTTTTCCTCTCTCTCTCTCTCTCTTTCTGTGTAAACTGACAAATACCAATGAATATACCTGTATGTTTTATAATGTTGTGCACAGATTTTAAAGGCGTTTTTGGAAACAGGTTTTTTTTATTGGCAAGAAGAGTTATTGCTGTAACACAGGCTAATAGGCAAAATATAAAAGAATGTTTTTCTACATTAGCAACAACACCCCCGAGAGTAAAAATCACTTTTTCTTTTTTAATCAGAGGTAAACATTCACTCTTTCAGAGTATCCACTCAGGTGATGATATGGACGATCACATTATTCAGGCAGTACTATGGAGACAGGGTATCTTCTCCGGGAGGTGTTGGAAGGTGGCTGGGGCACTAAGTAAGCCAAAAGGAAATGTGTCAAATTGGTAAACACCATGTGGAGTGCTGAAAGAGGTCTTTGTCATTAACTTTGAAGATAAGGGAATCTACCAGTAGTCATTTGTTAAATCCAGTGTCATTAAAAAACACGGAGTGGACAACAAGTACAGGAGACTAGATGTGAGTGACACTGGCTTCAACATATACACACACGCTAGTTCACAATAATAACAACAGGGCAACACCAGGCACTCTGCGACTCTTCCGTTAGCTCCATCTCTACCATTGCGTTCAGTCCTTTCAGAGTCACCTTTTTCTCGTGTGAGTAAGATCGTACCATCTCACAGTCATTGTAACGTTGTATGAGATTTGTGTTTCCTAGCTAAGGAACAACACCCAATGACAAACCTACAACTTGGTATCATCTGGCCTCTGGACCAGCGAGAGATGGTCCTCAGAAAGGAGATGGCTGAGATTTGGAACCTGCAGCCCCAACTCATCTCTGTCATTCACAGGGCTCACCAGAGAAACAGGCTCCACATCCTTACTTGCTTTTAGGAGACCGAGGTGGTAGATTTGTTTCTCTCTGTCCCCTGATAGACAGATGCATCAACACACTGTCTGTAGATGCATCTACATGAATGACTGGGCGGGTCATCTGCTTCTATCATTTTATGCAGATGAAGCTGGAAATTGGTGACAACAGCACAGACGACACCATCATACCCTCCCTGCACCACTCGGGGAGCAGTTCCGGGTGCCATTGATTAGCCACTCTTGCTTCGCATGATTTACAGACATTTGATGCATTTAGGAAACAACTGATGATTTATTAACTGTTTCCCACATGGAGTAACAACACTCACGTCACTTTCCTCAGCTGGCACTGCTCCCTCAATCACTCCTCCTGGCAGCTGGATTAGAGATTCTGCTACACTCACTATTACAACACGCTGGTAAAACACAGAGTTTCACAAGTTTGTTTTGTTTGAGTTTGAGAGACAGACTGCCTCTCCGGTTGACCTTTGAGCTCATAAATCGAGCTTCCTCTCACTCATTCTGCTGAGGGTTGCACTCGGCACTTCTTCACTCCAGCATTTCATTACATCTTTCTTTTCTGTCTGTTTCCCTTCATCAGTGTTTTGTTCTGTCTACTTTTCTCTTGTCTTTCTTCTTTTCCCCGCACTGGTCGCAGCTGGCCCTTCCTTGAGCCTGGTTGTACCAGAGAAACGGGAGTTTTTTTTCCTTCCCACTGTCACAAAGTGCATGCTCACACTGGCTGGCTTGATTGTTGGGGTTTCGCCCAATTCTGTAGTGTCTTTACCTCACAGTATGAAGAGCATTGAGGTATCTGCTGTTATGAAATAGCGTTATATAAATAAACCTGGCCTAATGTTGTTTTTTCATTTTTTTAAACAGCGTAAAAACTAATGAATTTAGACAAAAACTCACAATGTAATGAAATTATACAAGATAAAAATACAAAAATGAAGCAAAATACACACATAAACAGTTTGGGTCATCAAAGCAGAGCCAGGTGAAAAACAGCTCAGCTCCCCTCTCAGCAGATGTTACATGTAACAGCTAATTTTAAGTTGCTTAAGGGGTAAGGGTTGTGTAAGGGTTCCTGGAAATCAGGAATATTGACTCATCCTCATACTTTCCCCTCTTCCCCTTAAGGCTGTGGCTACACTGTAGCTGCCATCACCAGTGTGTGAATGTATGTGTGAATGGGTGGATGACTGGATGTGTAAAGCGCTTTGGGGTCCTTAGGGACTAGTAACGCGCTATACAAATACAGGCCATTTACCATTTATTGACATACAGTAAACTCACTGAGCTTTAGTTTTAACCAAAAAACTCGCACATCTCAACCTGTGACTCCTCTAAGCATGCTGTACATTCAGCATACTTCTGTGCTGTTTGCAAACAGTGCTGTTTGCCATCTCAGTGAAGAGTTTCTGTTTTGATTTGCTGGATCATACTTAGAGTGAGATTTTGGCAGCACAATTCTACTTTCACATTGTACTGGATGCTTTGAGCAGTAAGAATAAGAGCATTTTATGAATGCTCAGAAAGACACCTGATTTTATAGTTTAGGAATTAAAAAAGAGAAAAAAAAATCACTGAAGAAGCCTGTGGGACTGTTACAACACAATGCTAATTTTACATTATGTTTGATGCTTTGGCCATGGTAAAAACAACTGCATCTAAAACTCACTGAAGAAAGCTCAATGGGTGTATCAGGCTTAAGACAACTGACAGACCTAAAGGGCATAGGCGTGATTTTACTGTTCTACTTGTATGAGACCTCCTACTAGTGATGAAATGGAGTCATTACACCTTACAGTTGATCCTAACAGCAGGTTTGTTTGGGTCTGAAGTTAAAAATCTGCTGAAATGAAAACTACTGCCGTAGCACTTTTAGTTTGTAGACATAGGATTTAAAGAGTGTCAACTGAGACATGTAAATACCCCCAAAACCTTTAACTCAGACGAACTTACTGGCGTTTATCCTTCTGGGCTCAAGTTGTAAGAAAAATAATAAATATAGCTGATTGCCTGACGAGCAGCTGACATTTGGCATTTCAACATTAAAAACTCGTGTTTTACTTGTGAATTTTGCCTCGAGTGTTCTGAACTTTGACCTTTACAAAATACAGTCCACACATGCCTTAATGTTAGTCATAGACTACAAGGAACACAGAACTGGGCTATCCAGTGAGCAAAGACCACTTAATCCTGCTTTCTTTTTTTTATGCTTGTTAAGCCCCTTTAATATATGTTATATGGGGCTATGCAAATAAAACCAAATTGAACTAATCCATGTAACAAGCCCTTATATGTTAGTTAAAGTGACGCAAACTATCAATTACCAACATACGGACTAATTTTGATTCGTTTAACCACAGCACTACATCACACACTGTCAATAATTTATTGTTTTGTTCCAAGTTTTAGCCACAATGAAACAACACAACACAGATGCAAACACCGATGCTTTGGTTCACTCTGGTTACCTACTGTAATGAGATAAGTACAGTACTGAATTTGCAAGCTGTACATACATGCATTGACATTATAATCTGAAAATACTCTATACAGTATATCCAACACCATACGGCCGTGAGGCATTCACAAACAGAGAGGAGCTGACGTCCCTCTGGTCCTTTGTCTTAAAAATTAAAAGCAGAAAAAGTGCCGAAATAGATGAAACTGTTCTGAAATCCTAAAGTCACCACACAACAACAGAAGAACAAGTTACAGTACTCATGTATTACAACCTTGTGATTCTTGAATTCTACAATCAACAGTTGTAAGTGCTTATACTGGAAGTGTGACAGGTAAGCAGCAGCAGCAAGGTAAAGTAGGGTGTTTTTATTCTGTAAAGTAGTGGAGAGTGACTGGGCCTCAGCTCCATCAAACCTCAGACAAATAACTGTGGTGTGTTGCTAAAGAGCTTCTGAGAAGTCTGGAAACACCCTGCGTACACAGCTGGCTGGCTTTCCAACCTAAACAGTCAGAAATATGAGATGTACACACACCTCAGGAATCACAGCAGGTCCAGAGACTGTTGTCACAAAACATCATCAAAGTGAGGCAGAGGTGAAACATCAGGACAGTTTGTCCAAAAATCAAACTTAATGTCTAATAGTAATAGTCTTGATGATAACATTTGAAGCTCCATATTTGGCATTTATAAGCATATGCAAACATTTAATGGTTACATAGCTGGATTCATGTATTTGTTAATAACTGTGACATGGCAGTATAGTCAAACGTAGCTCTAAATCAATAGAATATCTTGATGTTATAACCAATTAGTAAAAATAGGTACGCTGAGTCATACTATACTGGTCACAAATATACATTAAATGTTTATATATAGCTTTAAATAAATGCCAAACAGTGGAACTTTTAAAATAAAGTGACATTGCAGTACATGTTTCCATTAGACTAGAATTTGCCTCACACAAAGCTTCAGGGCATTTATCTGAAGACAGGCTGATGAAGACTCCTAGCATGTTATCTCTACACTGTTATCACATATAATATCTAGATAATTACTGAAATAGGTCTTAAATATTGGTACACTAAAATTAAAGAAGAGATCTGTTTTTAATTATAATTACACATTTTACTTAAAAAAAGATGACAATAAGGAACTTTTCCCACCTTTGCTTATTACAAACATGCACGTCCTGCTCTGTGTAGTGGGCAGCAGCTTTTAACTTATCAGAATACACCTTTATGTTACCGCCTCATGGTTTGCTGACACAGCATCTTTTGCTGTTGTGTTTTTTGTGTGCTATTCTCTTCATAGTTGTCACCAATGAAGCAGTAATTAGATTATATCTGTATACAAATATCTCAACACTCCCTGTGCAACATATATTTTATGGTATATGGAGCCATCTGATGATCACATGTCTTTGCAAATGTACAGAAAGAAACTCCTCTTCTTCGACTTCTCTCGAACATATTTGACTGAGGGTGGATGGAGTGGACCGAGGCATGTTTTATTACTTTAGAAGTGTTGATTGATTTGGTGGGATATCCCTTTATACACCCTTCTCTCCTAATTCACAGTACAGTTCAGGCCTCCTCATCGGTGGCACTTGGGGAGCGCTCCTGAAAAAAGGAAACAGAGATATGTTTTAGTTGACTGGGAAAGACTTCTAGTTTCACACATTTTACAGGTTTCCTGAGATATCCTGCAAACTAAGAAACAAAAAAACCAAACGTGTATATTTGTGCATCTACCTGCACTGAGCAAAAAACTATCAACCCCATAAAAATTCCCCACACAAATGCTTGCAAGGTTTAAAGGAAAATGACAAAAAAGTTACCTCTTCCTGCTCATCCTCAGAGTCATCATCACTGACGACCGGCTTTGCTCTGGTGCGTCCCGTCCGTCTGCTGCGTCCCTTCCCTCGATCTCCACCTTTATCCTTCCTGCTCAGACGGATTTTCACCTTCACTGAACGGGCTGGAAATCAACACACATGGAAAGAACATGTTGTCAGAGTAATCATACAGAGAATTTTGAGATGTTTGCCAGAGGACATAAAAGGACAAACTCAATCTAAATCAGTTAGGACACAGTCAAATACAACTGAACAGTTTCTCCTCTTTATGCACGACATGCACAGGCATGCTCACATTCGGACTCTGATCCTTCCTCCTGCTCTTCCTCCTCTTCTTCACTCTCCTCTCCCTCACTTTCCTCCTCTTTCTCGATCTTCTGCCTCAAGCTGGTGAATACCGACTGTAGAACGATGGAGTCCTCGTATATCTGCTCATAAACACAGCGGGCAGATGCTGATTATGATCATGTGGCTGCAGGGTAAAGCATTCAGCCTCAACACATCATTTAAACACTAATCATTTATCAGCAACTAGTAATTAAATGTCTGATACATTGCCCTGCATGATGAGTTTTCCGATGAGGTCTTTTATGCCTTAATGCGACCTCAGAGTGCTCGCTTTCGTCAGCTTTAATCAGGCTTCACTTTCAACTGTAATCCATCCACAGGAACTAATATGTACCAGTTAAATAACACAAATTCTGATTCAGATTTGTCTTGTGCAAGTAAAAAACAAATAAAACAGCAGGTGTTTTTCTATACAGCACATCTGTCTCACCAGCGACCCCTCCAGGTTGAAGGTCTGAGCATTCTGGAAGAGCAGCATGACGTCTCTCTCCAGGTCACCCAGACTGCGGTAGCGATGACTTCGAATCCTCTCCTAACATTGAAGACGCAGCACAAACATTGGGTATGTAAGCGAGAGAATAACACACCAAGCGAGTCTGTTAACCTTTAAACACGTTTTTTTTTTAATGTGCTCTGCTGCAGGAATGAAAACATGTTACAAATAACACTATTTAATCTTACCTTGATCTTCCTGAAGTCTACCGGCTTGCGGATGAGTTCGTAGTACTCGGGCAGCTCTTTTCGAGACGGCAGCTGGATGAACACCTCGCTCAGCTGACGCCCACTGGCGCTGCAGGACATGACATTATTATCACGAGACCAAATATCTGAAATATGTCTGCAATATCAATCCAATTGATCATAGCTCTCAAAGCGAGTTTGCTGTTGGCTATTTATTAAAAGTGTTACAGGGTTTTTTGCCACCCCAGACACGTGAATGTGTTTAGTCCAGTCAAAATATAAACTGCCACCCCGGTCTTCCTAAAGACCAAACCTAACAACTGCTATCAGATCCTCTTATCATTATATACATTTGGCATAATCTTCAGTCTCAGCATTCATGAAATCACTTTGTGACATCATGGGGGCTACAATCTGGGGTTTTTACCCCTTTCTCATGACACAAAGAAAGCCTGGCAGGTTGAACTTTCTTTCTAAATAGACTAAAATGACTGAAAAAAAGTTTCAGATTTTCCACAATCACAATTTCTGCTACCTGTCTTTGTATTTGATGACAGCGTCCACAATTTTCTTCATCTTTTTTGTGAGGGTGGGAGGATTTGGTGAGAGTTTTTCGACAGGTGGCCGTCCCCTCTTCCTCTGCCTCTTCCCATCATCATCTTTATCCCCCCGTCCACGTCCTCCTATGGAAGAGGAGGGACCAGGGAGATCCAGGTCACGGTCTCGCTTCCTCTTGCGGGTCGTCTTTTTGTGCCGCACCTCTTCCTCCATCTCCTCCAGTGTGCCTTCCTCTATCGCCTGAACAGGGAAAGATACAGAGTGAGAGATTAGCATATAAGTGTTAAAATTACCCCCCCCCCCCCCCCCCCCCACACACACACACAAATTTGCCTTTTCCTCCAGAAAGCCAGTTAGTTTAGAAGCCAATTTATATCCTGAAATCTTTGTCTCAGGCGCACCTTGAGCCACTGCTTCTCAGTCAGCGAATCGCTGTAGTCCACTTCCTTCCGTTGTCGGGAACCTCGGCCAAACATTTTCTCCTCCTCTTCCTCACAGGTAAGTCGCTCAACCTCAGCATCGTCCTTCATGATCCACGTGGGCAGCTCGTCCTCCTCCATCAGCCGTGGTTTTCGTCGTGGGTTACGAGCCTCCTCGCGGCGTCGGTCCAGGTCCATACGCTACGGAAGCAAGAAGAAGAAAACACAGGGAAAGATGTGGGGACACAATATTATTGCGCGGTTGAATCTTTACCTCACATTCAAACACACAGAAACTCACCATGAACAGCTCGAACTCCTCTTCACTCCTAGCAATCATCTGGTTGACCGTCTCATCATCTGGCACCTCATCCTCCTCCTGAATACAGCAGACACACAATGGCAGGTAGAGCAGAGGAAAGCACACTCTTTAAATTGTGTGTTGGCGATGCACGCACACACATTCATGTGTAGGCACACGTCTTGACCCCAGACCTCGTCTTGCTCCTCGTGCTCCAGGATGGCCTGCAAAAAGGCCCTGCGCTCGTGGCTGGAAGACTTCTGGTCGAACATGCCGGCCTGGATAACTTTTTGATCCACATTTAGTTTGTATTTGGCCGCTGCCAGGATTTTCTCCTCGACACTGTTGACTGTACAGAGACGTAGCACGCGTACCTCATTTTGCTGACCAATGCGGTGAGCTCTGTCCTGTGCCTGCAAGTCCTGGGTAGGAGAGAAAGATAAAGAAAGTTAAGCTGTGGAGCCCAAACCTTGCCATTTCTGCTTTCACTGTCAATAAATTGTGAACACTACAATATTAAATACTGAAACCTAAATATCTTCCCCAGTATTCTGAGGACAGACCCTGGACTTTTATCTTCAGCCTCTAAGTGCAAAAAAAAAAAAGGCAAATCAAAGCTGATATGAGCTTGAATGCTGATTTGATTAAAAAAAAAATCAATATAAATATGCATCACACCTGATGTGGGTTCCAGTCGGAGTCAAAAATAACTACAGTGTCGGCAGACTGCAGATTGAGGCCGAGGCCTCCAGCCCTTGTGCTCAGGAGAAAAATAAAGTACTCTGACTCTGGGTCATTGAATGTCTTCAGTAACATTCCTCTATCCTCAGCCTTTGTTGTGCCTGAGAGGTATGAAGGTGGGAAATAAGAGGAAATGCAGGCAATAATTCACAAAAAAGATAAACCAAAGGGAAACTAATAAAAAGGGGACAACAAGAACTGATACGCATACAGATCAGTGTCTCACCATCCAGACGCAGGTATTTGAAGTTACGGTAGGCAAAGTAGTCCTCCATGATGGTCATGAGTGAGGTCATCTGACAGAAAAGCAGCACTTTGTGGTTTGTGGCTCTCAGCTTTGGCAGAATTCGATCCAGCACCTCAAACTTTCCCGATGCCCGATACAGGTCAGGACTGAGGGAGCGAAAGGAGGATATTTTTTTTTACAAAGGCTGCAGTTTGTTTGTGTGTGTTTGAGATCAGGACCTAAAGAGGAAGCAGTACTTACCCCTGAACTATCCCACCAGAGAATCCTAAATGTTCAGAGAAGGATTCCTACAAACACAATGTACAACCGAACATTTCAGTTCAACGGTGGCTTTATTTTGATGACTGTTAGCTCACTGACACATCAAACAGAAGTCAAAAATGGCTGCTCTTATCCTCAGAAATTCTCTTTATTATAATAACAAAGAGAACCTCTGATGATAAGAGCAGGACTGAGAAACACAGGCAAATAACTACAGACAAAGTATTTATGTGTCGGGCTCGTCAGTGTTACCTCTATTTGCTGAAACATATAAGGGTGATTGCAGATCTTCCTCAGCTGCATGATGGTGTTCATCAGTGTCTTCGTGCCCCCTTTACCCTATTGACCGTGATATGATAAAAATGTTTTTACTGCTAATAACTGGGAAGTGTGGGGCGTGGACTTGAAGTACATGCAAAAAAAAAAATCCAACATGGAAAGAAAAGCGTCTGGACTTTCTTTCCAAGCTCCTTAGACTACGATGACCTGGATGACTGAGAACCTTCACAGACATAATACAATACAATACTTCAAATTATGTGTTCCTTCACCTTCTTGTCTTTCTCTGATCCATCAGTGAGCAGGACTCCCTTGGCCTGCATGTGCCTGTAGAGGACTCTCTGAAGAGAAGACATGTCACACTTGATCACATACTCCACCTGAGGGATAGGAGAAAAACATGTGTTTCCATTAAGCATGAATGCACAACATCAGAACAGAAAAACTTCATTTTCTATACGTCTCCTCAAGAAATGATGCTAAAGAAAACAAGAGCTGCTTAAACGGGATGTTGCCTTTACAGTGCGTGTGAAACATGCCTTTTCTGGAAGCTGTGCCTCCACCTCCTTCTTCAACCTCCGTAACAGGAAGGGGCGTAGCACTTTATGGAGACGACGAATAATCAGAATTGTCTCCTCTTCATTAAGGTCCACCTGAAGCGGAAGAAAGAGAAATTTCACACTCTTATTTAGCAAAACAGACCCCTGCTGCAACCTCAAAACTCTTCCTATATTTCTGCACACCTTCTCTCCAGTCATAGCGAAAGGGGCGTTAAACCACTGTTCGAAGGTGCTGCAGCACTTGAAGATAGTGGGCAAGAGGAAATTGAGCAGCGCCCACAGCTCAGGAAGTTTGTTCTGCAGCGGCGTCCCCGTCAGCAAGACGCGCCGCGGAGCAAGGTAATGGGTGTTCAGGACCTGGGTCAGTTTACAGTGGTGGTTTTTCATGCGGTGGCCTTCGTCTACAATCATGTACTTCCAACGGATCTGAAGGAAAGAAGAGGATCACGTGGGCGAAACCACAGTGCCAATACCCTGTATCACTGCTCCTGTCCAGCCACATCAAACCAATAACTGAAAGTGCGTAAAAGGAGGATTTTTTTTTGTCCACTTTGTCCTGATGACTCAAGTTGGCCCAGTCCCAGGCTAGTACCTGTAACCATCACATGGGAAAGCCTTGCCTGAAGCGCAACACCCACCTGTGAGCACAGTCAGGAACCCTATATGACTACATGAGTGCATAGCAGCATGATGGTCACAGAGGACAGTGGGAGACGTGGTTTACAGGTCGTGTCAGTGTGTTGCAGGACCTAGGAGAGAGAGCACTGAGATGCAGGGGGAGGTCAGATTGGCCAGACTCAAAAACTTTTAGAGGATTTGGGGGGATTTAAGGAGCCAAAGACACAAAAACCTTAAGTAAAACAGAAGTATGATAAATAAGGTATGAAAAGAAACAAAATGTTTTTAATCTGTAAAGGAAAATCTACGCCATCACAGCCTCAATGTGTTCGCTCATTTCCTTGAGTCCGTGTTTGTCCGTGCAGTCAAACTCACCTTGGCCAGTACTTGTTTGTCCTTGATGATGTACTCATAAGTGGTGAGCAAAACATTAAACTTGCCACTACGCAGCTGAGGGACAAACGCTCTTCTAGCAGCAGGAGACCCCTAAAAAAAAAGGTTCAATATCTCAATAATTCTTTAGAAGATTTTAAGATAAAGACAGGCACGCCCATTTTTGTGTTACCTTGTAAGACACTTTAACGACTGATGGCGCCCATTTGTCAAACTCATACACCCAGTTAGAAAGAGTTCTGTCAATGAGAGACAGCTTACGTGTAGTTAAACAATTTATTACCGGTACATTCGTCTTTATTTAAGTGCTGTGCAGGACTGAAACACTGTCATAGCAAAAGCGTGCGAGCTCACGAAAGAGGTACAATGATGAGGTAGGGTCCGTTGAGCCGTTTGTGCTCCATGAGGTATGTGATGAGAGCGATAGTCTGGATGGTTTTTCCCAGACCCATCTCATCGGCCAGGATCCCATTCAGGTTGTTGTTGTAAAGAGAAACCAGCCACTCCAAACCTTTAATCTGAAAGTCAAAAAAAAAGGAGGGGGTTATTTATTACTGCTTTGAAATCTGAGAGACTCTGTTTCCTATGATGTCCCACTTCAATGTAAAGTCCTACTTTTTAAAAATCTGCCAAAAAGGGCACTCACATAGAAAATCGTAAAAAAAACATCCCAAGAAAATAAGAAAACATTAATGTGGGCATTAAAGAAATACTTATTTTATTGAAACAAATAGAATATTGATGGCAATGGTATAAGAATCTATGGGGGTACACCTATAGTAGTTTTTGAGTGCATGCTGGACAGACGGCTCAACAAATCTATAAGATTTACTATAAATTAAAGAAAGAATTAATTGGGTCTGAACAAATTTGAGGAGAAAGGCTAACAGAAAAGGCAAAAATAATAGATAAGTAGTGGAAATAGTCAAAAGAAATTATGAAAGAATAAAATAGAAAACGTTAGCCCCCCCAATAGACCCTATGACAGCTGCCCCCCTAAAGAGAATAGATAGACGGATGCAAAATAGAAAAGCCTATATTAAAAAATTCTACCCCTTCCATCCATCCATTCACTTCCACTTATCCTTTTCAGGGTTGCAGGGGGCGCTGGACCCTATCCCAGCTATCATAGGGCGAGAGGCGGGGTACACCCTGGACAGGTGGCCAGTCTGTCACAGGGCTAACACACAGAGACAAACAACCATTCGCACTCACATTCACTCCCACATTCACACCTATGGGCAATTTAGACTAATCAATTAACCTATCCCCACTGCCCACTACCCCTCCGCCTCAAATTAATTTGAAAATCCTACCTTGTTTTGTAAGAAAGAGCGTTTCTTTGTAAGTCAGCAAACTTACAAATTCAGCAGAGGATCAAATAATTATCTCCCCCACTGCATTTTGTAATAAAAAGCCTGAAAACCACTGAATTATGGCAACCTTCAAATTAATTCGCCTTTTAATGTCTCTATGTCTTTAATTAATATGGCAACAACCAGAAGAAGAAGCAGAGTAAGTGCATAATTTCCTTTGGGATTATTAAAGTATTCTGATGAAGTATAAACAATATCCAGTCCTGACCAGCGTGCAGCTAAAGATGTAAAATGTCTGAACTGCAGGATTTGTCAGTGCTTCGTGTACTTGCTTGTGCTTGTTCACCTGATACTGTTTAAGCTGCCCATTTATCAACAAGCTGGACTGTTTCTCCACCTTCTCTGTGACAGCGTGAGCCACAGAGTAATACGACTGGAGTCCTCGAGCAAACGCTGCACCGCTATACTCATCGTCCACGTCCTGTTTAGCATTTCTGTAAAATGACACGTAAAGTCTTAATCAGTCACAAAATTAATGACATTTGGTGGAATTCGCTGTATTTAAACAGCACATACGTTGCACAAAAATGAACGTTACATGAACTCACTCAATGATGTGTCGGACGTCCACCTCTGACACATCTTCACTGTCTGGGTCTGTAATCTTCATCTTGTCCTCTACTGGAGCTGCCGAAGGCTGAGGCTCCTCTTCTTCCTCCTGAGAGACAGCATGTGAACTAAAAGTTGCTTTTAACTCCCACTGGATGAACGAATATGAAGTGGCTTCAAACACATCTCACAAAAAAATAAAAAAATAATTAAACCAACCTCCTCCTCTTCCTCCTCCTCGCTGTCTTCACTGTCTGAGCGGGGAGCCACCTCATATCTGGACAAATTTACATAAATACACTTTGAAAAAATTTGTCCCTTGATATTGTCCTTTAACGCTGAAAGTAGCTGTCAGGGAACGACAAAACCGCTGAATGACAAATAATGACAAAGAGAAGATGTTGCTGTTCTTGAACATTTTGAATAAGTGGGGCAGAAATGTATATATGAGACTATTTTGTTAAAAACTAAATTTCTCCAAATGATTTAATCATCCGTAAAGCTCAATCTCTATCTGTGCTGCGGGTGTCGTTATGCTCAGCTGTGTCATTTTAAGTAAATGCTAATCACTTGTACAGTTAGTATGTGGTTGTGTGAAATTTTGAACAATTGGACAGATCGCCAGTCTATCGCAGGGCTAACATACTGAGACAGAGTCAAAGGAGCTTGCAAAGAAAAGCGTCTGGACTTCTTTAAGTTGCTTGAAGACGTTTCACCTCTCATCCGAGAAGCTTCTTCAGTTCTAAGGTCAAATGGTGGAGAGTCCCAGATTAAAACCAAGTGGGAGTGACCCCCCACAGAGGGACAAAAGGACCCCCTGATGATCCTCTAATCGCCTGAGCTAAGGTGTGAAAATGGGTGTGGGTCTGGGGAGGGAACTCAAAACTGGATTATAGATGGTGTCAGGAGAGTCTTCTCCAAGCATTTCAGACCCAGCAACACGCTCAGACAGAAACTGGTTCACCCGAAAGACAAAACTCCTAAACACAAACTTAACAATGTGGTGTATGCTGTACAGTGCAGCGAGGAATGCCCAGACCTCTACATTGGAGAGACCAAACAGCCACTTCACAAGCGCATGGCACAACACAGAAGAGCCACCTCCACAGGACAAGACTCAGGAGTCCATCTGCATCTTAAGGATAAAGGACACTCTTTCGAGGATGCCAATGTTCACATTTTGGACAGAGAAGACAGATGGTTTGAAAGAGGAGTGAAAGAAGCCATCTATGTCCACTGTGAGCGACCATCTTTGAACAGAGGCGGTGGTTTATGACACCAACTCTCTGCCATCTATAATCCAGTTTTGAGATCCCTTCCCAGACGCCTTAACGCCCACTCACATCCTGGGCCATCTGACCTCAGGAATTCGCATGATAAGGTGGGGCCAGGTTTCACAATGAGCTCACCTGAAACTCTGGCTGATTGGGACCCACGCCCAGTTTCACACCTTGGCTCATGTGATTAGAGGATCATCAGGGGGTCCTTTTGTCACTCTTTGGGAGGAAACTCCCACTAGTTTTAAATCTGGGACTCCCCACCATTTGACCTTAGAACTGAAGAAGCTTCTCGGATGAGAGGTGAAACGTCTTCAAGCAACTTAAAGAAGTCCAGACGCTTTTCTTTGCAAGCTCCTTTGATTACGATGACCTGGATGACTGAGAACCTTCACAGACATATACTGAGACAGACAACTATTTATACTCAAATTAACACCTAAGGCCAATTTAGAACCACCAGTAAAACTAACGTGCATGTCTTTGGACTGTGGAAGAAGCCGGAGCACCCAGAAAGCACCAACAGGGAGAACATGCAAACTCTAGACAGGAAGGCTCCAGCCAGCGAATTCAAACCCAGGACCTTGTTGCCACGAGATAACACGCCGCTCTTCCACCCCTTAACTAAAAGTGTTGTCTGTGCTGTGTGCTTTGTCTGTCCTAGACATAGCTTTTCACCAGATTTTTTTGTCCTTTGGTGCATTAAAAATAAAAGTAATACGCATATCTATACTCCTCAAAAGCTGTAGATCACTGCACATGAACTGAAATCAGTTAACAAAAGAAAAGAACAAAAGACAGGCTAGTTTGATGTTTTTTTTCTATGAAAAGTGTGGAGTCAACTGAAGAACCTTTGTAATGTAACGACATAATTGCAAGTGTAATGTAATTACAGTTTTAATGAATTTGAAATGAATTACACCCAACAGGCTGTGTGATATCACCATACCCTCAAACATCAAAGAATGATCCCTCTATCCTTGATCCTGAATGTTTGTGTTAAGATCTACCTAAGAGACTGTGTTCAGTATAAGACGTGCAGAAAAATTAATAACCTGTAAACATCATCTCTCTGGGCAATTGCATTAAAACATTTATATGTCTTTTCTATAAACATTTGCACAAGTTCCTTCCTCTTTGCATCCAGACTCACCCAGGGTTCATCTCCAGCCAAGTTTCCAGCTGTCCAGCTTTGGGAGCGTCCACCCCTGTCAGGATATTCCCACTGTCCACGTGGATGACCTTCACCGGCAGGTCACTCATCTGACTCGTCTCATCTAGAGGCTGCAGGAGTAGAGAGGGTTTGTTTAAGACTTTAAATGCCGACAGAGATTCAGATGGTTAATCACTGGTGCTGCAGCTATTTGATCAAACAAACAAGTTCACAGTATCAAGCAAATTCCCAATTATTTGTAATTCAGTACAACACGTGCTCTATAAATATTTTTTACAGCGAAACCACTTTGCTTTCTTGTTGTGATAAAGTCCAGGTGTTTATCATTGTGCTCAGTCAAATAGCGGGTGATATTTTGCTTGTTTTCCGAGTAGCAAAAGGCTTTTGTTTGGTCTCCTGTTGCGGGTTACCATGTCATGTGATGTCAGCGCCGTTTGTGCCTGATGAGAATCGAGCTGAAGAAATGATTCCCCGCAGTGAACAGTGACTTAAAACTGCAGCTTCTACTCCTGTACCATGTCTTTATCTCTACAGTCTTCATTAAGGCTTCTGCATTTGCTCACCTCTCCATCAGGACCCATAGCAGGAGTCTGACCCTCTGCATTCTCCACCTGCAACATAAGGGAAAAATAAGTAATCAGGTTATACGTGACAGAACATAATCAGAAACAAAAATCAGTGTTACGCAGACTTTACAGTGGAGTGTCTGTGTTTGTCGATGTACCTTCTTCTTTTTCTTTTTCTTCTTTTTCTTCTCCTTGAGGGCCTGTGCAGCTTTGTGAGCTCGGACCAGCTCTGTGAGGTTTGCAACATACTCGTCGGTCTGCTGCAGCAGGTAGGCCAAGCGCTTATCCTTCTTCTGGTCGATGAGTTTGCGGTAGCCCTCCTCATCCTCAGCCTGGGTAAAAAATATGGTACAATGTGTAGGAGGGATTTGTGTACTGCTACGTTCGTGATGGGCATTAAGTGATATTATAGTTTCTTCTTTTTACCATGAGCCTCCTCATCCTCTCTTTCTCAATACGCTCATTCTCCTTCTTCTGCTCCCGCTCGGTGTTGGCGTGGTAGGTGGCCACAGCTTTGGTCAGTTTCTGGATTTTGCCTGTGATCGAACGGTGGTACTCCTTGAAGTCTTTGGCGTGCTGAAGGATGCTGTTGAGGTACTCCTTTGTTTAGATTGGATGAAGGACAGAAAGAGATTATCAGTGAGAAGCAAAACTTTAAAAAAATATCACAGTTAACCTCGAAGTTTGGGCTCAACCTGATGTTTTTGTCTACGTTTGCGTTCTTGTTCAATCTTCTGCTGTTTCTCCAGTTTCTCTGTGATGCGGGCTTCGCGGAGAGACTGTCGCTTGCTTCGCTTGTAGGCCTTGGCATCAAGGGCGGTCTCTAGAGCTGTGTCACGGCGCATACACACCACCACCTCTTGACGCAGCTTTTAGAGAGAGAGAGACACAATAGAAAACACACAGAAAATGTAAACTCACCAGCAGAACCATCCACACTGAAAACACACACACAAACCGTAATGGTCTCTGATTCACCATAACTGCCAACGATGCATTACTGTTAAGGTTCGAGGTGAGGATGTGACTGTAGTGCATACCTGTCTCTGGAAGTTAAGTAGTCGCAGGGCTTTGAGCTCTATGGTGGCTTTGGTTCGTAAATCACCAGCCAGAGAACCCGGTAGATTCTCTAGCTCAGCAATGCGATGGGTTATACGAGCTTGTAACCTGAAGAAGCAGGTACAACGAGTAGTTATATCCCAGAAAAAAATGTTGTTTGTGCAGGAGCTGATGGTGAGAATTATGAAACATCAAAACCACAACTACCATAGCACACAGAAGAGAAAAGGTACTACTGAGATATTAACAGCCTTTAGTCTAGGTGTGTAGAAGTATGCTAACACTAACATTGTGCCATACAACTAAATAAGAACTAGAAAACCAAAGTTCCCTTCAGAGAGAGGGGTGCATTGAAACCAGGACAAAAACAAAATCACTTTGCAACTGTGTGAAGTGTTTGAGGTGTTGGAGTCGAGAACTTTGCCAGTGGAGTGCCGACATCTTTAAAAGATTTACAGATGACATGCTAGGTCCTTACTCCAATGAGCTGTCAATCATTTAAATAAAAGAACTGATGACATATTACACAACGCAGAGGCAACTTAGTGCAGGCACGAGTACTCATGTATGGGCTTTGAACTTTAGCTTTAACTTTGGTGTGACTTATGCAAACAAGTTTGAAAGTCATGAGGTTTGTGATCACTGCCATCTGTTTGTCTCCTGGTCAGAAAGATTACATAGAAAGAGTCGAGCCAAATTTGTGGGAATTTGGTGGAAAGGCAAGTGGAAAAGGAAGAAATGATTCAATTCTGGTGTGGAAAAAAACAGCAAAACTGGGTTTGATAGAAGATTTGCTTCCCAAATGTCGATGCAAAAAAATGATGTATTGTTTTGTACTTTTGATTTTTTTGTACTATATTATAAACATAAGATAGAAAATATACAAGAAAAAGCTTGTGGTAAATATTATATGCTTTAAAAGTTTTAACACAAAGTAAAGTAGGCCATCTCTAAATATATGTACTGATTATGGTACATATACAACCCTTAAGAGTCAGATAACTAAAGCTCAATTTAGCTATTTTGTTCAACAGATAAATAAATGGGACAGAGGATAGCGCATCCCCCAAAAGACTTGGTTACCTGTACTCCCTCTCCTGCAGTATCTCCACGGGGTCGAGGCCACAGGGTTTCTGAATGGGTGTAACGCGGTTCTGTTTGGCATGGTAAGGCATCATGGGAGTAGGCTGCGCAGGCTGGCCGGGAGACTGGGTCTGCGGGGGCATCACCGGGGAGGCAGCCGGCGGAACTGAAGGGGGAGCAGGAGATGGCCGGCCAGTGGGCTGAGGGGGGATGAGTTTTTGTGGAGCGTTGGAGGGGGCTGCTGCATTCACCATGGGGCCTGGAGGAAAGTGTAGTGAGGAAAAGTCACTGTGGTCTACACAAAATGATGAACGTCTAAAGGAAAATTAGGAATTACAGCAGAACTAACACTGTACGACAGCATAGTTCATCTCTTCTATCAGCACTTAGTCGGCCGTTTTTACACTAACAGCCTAACTAGGTTTCAACAAAGATGCTCCTAGTGAAGAGACAGTCAGTTTTCACAAGGTCGGTTAGCAGCACCACGTACCTTCGGGCCATGACTTGGGAGGTCCATTAGTATTTTGACCCTGCATCCCAACTGGGGTTCCTGATGGGCCGGGGGGAGGCATATTTGGACCCATCATTCCTAAGAAATCAAAGAATGCAGATTGAATACGGCTGATATCCATAACAAGGCCTTGTTAAAATTTTAGAAACAATACTGTGGGAGATTTATGAAACGCTGAGGAAGACTTAAAGTGGAGGTGTGAATTAGTCTTCTATGTATTCACCCTCAGGTTATAAGAAACAGTACTGCTATTTCGGACATTCCTCATGCTTGCTCACCGTGACCTCGGCTGTAGCCTGAGCCCATTGGCCCTGGCCCTGGTCCTGTTGGACCACCTCCTGGCCCTCCTCCAGCTCCGGGAGCCAGACTAGGCATGGGCTGCTGCATCCCTGGCATTGGCCTCTTTCCTTGGACAGCTATTTGAAGGTGGTCTGGGAGGGGCTGTCCCCGGGCTAGCATCTTATAAGCCATGATCTGGGCTCTAAGTTGGTGAAGCTGGTTCTGGTTAAAGGGAGTTGGACCACCAGGACCTCCAGGTCCCGCAGGGCCGCTGGTATCAAGGCCAGGACCAAGGCTAGGGACACTGGGGCCAAGACTGGGTCCAGGGCTTGGACCTGGTCCAGAACTGCCTGGAGGGACGGGTCGGTTATTAGGACCCAAAATGTGCTGATCTCCACTGGAGCCATCTAATGGTGTAGAGGCAGAGCCAGGACCACCAGAGGAAGAGGAGGAAGATGATGAGGGCATAAGGGGCCCAGAGGGGGGACCATTTGAAGGGATGGGACTTGAGTGATCAGAGCCACCTAATGGAGAGTGGTAGCCTGGAATACACAGAGAAAAAGGCAGGCAGGTAGAGAGAATCACTCTCTACGGGTCCTCAAAGGAAAATTTGATAATAATCTTACAGTCTTCAAGCCAAGCACAAAACACAAAACTTATCATCGTACCAAACCTGAGGCAAACTCTAACAAACAATAAATTATTGTCTAAATTTGATCAAATCCTGGATTATTATTATTATTGTTATGATTATTTCCAGGAGATTGTTAACTGTGATTCACCACGTTAAGCCTGTCTATATCCCATCCTTACAGCACAGAGCAGGCTGTCTTTGTCTGAGCCAGACTGAGCCATGACAGTTGTATATCATTCAGTATTTCAATAATGAAACAGTGAAACGGTTTTCATGGTTCATGTTACAGCTGGTGACAACAGAGACACTCCCCTCTGAGCCAGTCAGGACACATAGTCACACCACTGCCATTAAGTCATGCTTAAAAGCCGTCACATGTCTTACGCAATGTAGGAATTAAGCAAAGTGCTTAAGAATGGTTTAGGTAACATGCCTACCTTGTGAGTGTTGGTCTAGAGGACTGGGTGGGGGGCCCATACCACTGTGCCCGCCCTGTCTCACTGACAGTCCCTTCATCTGACTTAAACGGCTCTCCTCACTCAAGCTTTTCTCGTGCAAACCCTCCATGGGCTGTGGGAGGAATCAGACAGTACTGAAGTTAAACACTATCAGTTTTGTCAAAAGTCGCCATTGCAGAGGATTTGCAGAAGTTTCACTGAGTTAAAAAGCAAATACCAAAGGCAAAACTTAAGTAAGCAGAAGCATAGTTATATGAAAAAAAAAACATGTAGAGTAAGAGCAGTTAACCAATGTCAAGTCAAACATGTTCGATTTTTGGGTCAAATATGGAAGAGGAGCATTGATTGCTCACAGGCACAGGTGCTACTTAGTGCATATCAAGTTTTCAACTCTCAGTGAATAATAATGTTTAGAAAAAAACACTGAAATAAATCACGTACCCGTAGTTAGTGGAACAAATCAATGGTTTTCTTAGGTTAAATATTTCTGATACATTCTCCTTCAAGCTTAGCTAGTAGTTAATCATTTATTTAGTGAATAAATATTAGATAATATGTGTGTCTATTAACATTATACTGATATTTAGATCTAATAACTACAAAGAGCAAAATTAAGCATGATGAAAACATCAAATTTAAATGAAGATGGAAATCTGAAGATGAAAATGCTTGAAAGCTTTGCTGTACATGTGCATCATCTACACTTCATTCTTAAGCAAGTGAAATTAATGTTTAAATCCTTTCTGTTTAAGAGTCACTGTAAATATGTAGCAATGAGGTTTAAAAAGTAATTGCTGACAAACTGCGGTTCCCTAAAGGACGGCAACACGAGCAGCTGCTGAGAGCGTCTCACTGGGACTGCTGCCTGAATGCCCTTACTTTGTGCAGAGGGTGCATGCTGTCCGGGCCATATCCAGAGGGCCCTGGCTGGGAGTGTCCAGAGGAGGGAGGACCAGGGCTGGGGCCCATCATACTGTGAGAGGAGCCTGGGGAGGGTCCGGGGCTGGGGCCAAGCATAGCCCCAGGAGAAGGACCCGGACCAGGGGAGGGACCAGGGCGAGGGGTGCCTCCCATGGGGGGATCAGGTGTTGACATGATCGCCTGGGATCTCCTGCTCCTGGATGAGCAGGAGGGACCTGAGAGAAGGAAGAGAAATGACAAATTTCAGTAAGAGGGCAATGAAATATGCACCAATTACTTATCTGAGAAGGAAGTAATAAGGTTTTGGTTTGGACAATTAAAAAATCATGGCAATAAAGTCTGCATATGACTTCAGCTGCATTTCTAATAAATGATGAGGGTGCACAGTCTTTGCGGGATAGGGGTGAATTTTTGTCCAGCCTATCAGATGTAGACTCTCTGCTCGCCAGCTGCGCTGCACCAAATCACCCGTTGCGCGCATATGCAATTACAGCTGCCGGGTCTACCACTGA
This sequence comes from Rhamphochromis longiceps, assembly GCF_057381845.1. Taxonomy (NCBI): domain Eukaryota; kingdom Metazoa; phylum Chordata; class Actinopteri; order Cichliformes; family Cichlidae; genus Rhamphochromis; species Rhamphochromis longiceps. The sequence continues at coordinate 29,166,683 of NC_140562.1, read as the reverse complement.
ACTTGAGCTGAAGACGGGGAAATACAGTAAATTATGCACAAGAGCCCGTGCTGCTGAGAATCTTTTCACTCTGGCATGAAAGGGTGTCTCGTTAAATATAAAAAAGGGGAATGGCGGACTGTGCTTGTGCGACAGACCTACCCGCATCAACAGGATTGGCAGTCCTGGGTGGATTTCTGCGCTCCCGAGCTGATATTTGCGGGTGATGAAGGAAGATGCAGCAGTTGTCGCAATTAGCCTACTCACCCTCTTTGTAATCTGCCTACAAGCGTTGATTTCTTTCACCGACGTGGCTCGAGCGCCCCCCTCCACAGCTCCTATGACCGAATGTCTAGTCACGGCCGCACGGCAGCGCGCATGCGTGCGCAGAGACCGCAAACCTGTACTCGGCGTGCATCAACCCTGAATTCTTGTTTGAAAATCCAAAATAATCGTGGAATATTAAATGTCGAGATAACCTGTGGCTAGATTTCACCCACAACAGTGAAATCGTGAACGGTGGCTGCGAACACAGGTATTAGAATCACGCGACTTAATAACTGCAACCTTCAAAAGCAACACACACAACCAAAATACACCGTTTTCTGCAGTGCACATTTGGCATTTTTAATTTTGAGAATTTATTGTGAGGTTTTGCACTTTTCATTCATTGCCTGCTTTCTTTTAAATATGCAGTGTTATCCCGTTTTTTTAATTTAGTCTCGATTCTGTAAAGCACAAAAAAAAAATAAAAATAAAAAAAATACATACTGCATGCTTGTTTTCCCCCACAATTTAAAATACAATAAGTGGTGTCATGGTGGCGTAATGATGTGGAGGATATTTATCATATATTATTTAAATGTCACAGCCTGCCTTGGTGTTGTTGAACTGATGATAAAGTCACTGTACTCATATCGCCTTCAAAGTCCAACATCTTTGAGATGTGGTGGAACAAGAGATTCAAAACCTACAAATCTGCATTAACTGTGTGATGCAATCATGTGATATGGACAACAATCTCAGGAATGTTTCCAGCACCTTGTTGAGGGCTCCAACGTGGTATTAACAAGGTGTGAGTAATGAAATTATATGCCACATGTTACTTCAGCATCTGCTGCATAAACTTTACAACAAGCGTATTTGCTCTGACCCTGCTAACTACAGAACATTGAATTGATCATTTCCCATCGCTCTCGTTCCTTTGACAGCGTATATACCTGCAGTTCAAATCTACACAAAAAAACGCAGTAACATGTACTGTAATTCCAGTGTCTGAAGTTTAATCAGGACAATAAACTCAATAACAGTAGTAGTGCAACTTGCAGTAGTAGCTTTTACAGAAAAAGGGGACAAACAAAAACACAGAGACACTGCAGCAGAAGTCTGAAAATCAAGCAAACAACAAAATAAATTTAAAAAAAAGAAAAAAAAAAAAAAGATCTCCATTCAGCTTCGGTTTGTCTCATTACCTTGGCTGTGCAAGGTAAAATCTAGAACACGTACATAAGTAAGAGCTGGGTGTTTTACTTTGCAAACATGTTTATATAATAGTATAGCGGGAATGATTTAAGCCACAGTTTGACAGGCAAAAATACAAAAGTCATCTCCAACTTTAGGCATTGTTTTTCTTTATACCTGACCTTTAGTTCTTTAAGCAGCAGGAACAATGTAACAGCAGATTTCTTGCAGATTTTCATATCCTTAATGAATAAAGAGTCAGAGCTGAAAGTGCATGGGCTTGAGACCACGATGTCTAAAAATGAATTTACAGCTGTTCAAGACGCTCGTGGAAGAATCTGAAATTTATCTGGGATGTGACACGGCATAATCCTTAACACAATTTAAAAGACAAATAAATTACACTAACAAAACACTCACTCGCACACAAAACACACATTCTTAAATCTAATTAATTTAAAGAATAAAAATTAAAAAAAAATATTCAGCAGAGGGAATGTGATATAATACAAGTCATGAACAATATCGGGCAGACGAGTGAGCCAATTAAAGATGATGCAGACACCACTGAGGCTTTTTTTGACGTCGTCTGATAAAATGAACCAAGAACATTTCAAGTACTTGAAAACGTTTCTATCCATTTTGAAGTCACCTTCGTCAGGTAAAGCAGTGCTCCAGCCAGTAGTCACTAATGCCTGTTAGCTTATAACGCCACCCACACAGAGGTGATGACAGCAGCCGTGTTGACCAGTGAGGAAGACAAAGCACAAAAGAGTTGTGCCCGCCTTGCAGCCGCAGCATCGACAGAATCAAGTCTTTTAAAGGCAATTGAGTGTCCACTTCTGCCCCCTACAGATGGGAGAGCATCGTCCTCAGAGCTTTACAGGAAGACAAACTCTTCACTGCTTCTTCTGTTGTTGCTTCTGCCTAGTCTCCCTGGAGGCAGGATATGAGCTGGAGGTCCACTGTGATTGCTGCTGTGACCCTCAAGTCCATAATCCTGACTGTGGCCCTCCACAAAGGTGAAGACAGGATACTTCTCCTTCGACGATGACAGAGCCTGGAAGGACAACAAAGTCCAGTTAAAGCAGATAATCTTAAAAACAAAACAGAATATATCGCACGCAGAGAAAAAGAGGAAAAAAAAAATCAGTTTTTGACATTTTTCTTCTTCAAACTATCATAACGATATCTCCCAATTTATTATATTTAAATTTGTTTTGGGAAAATATTCCAATTTTGTTCTCCCACAATGGTAAATAATACTTCTAAAAATTAATGCATGAATTACTGAGAACACTTCAAGACTGGGCCAAGCTCTAGCAATGGTGAAAAATGTAATAATTTTAATGCAAAAGCCCAAACAAACCAATTACATCCTTGGCACATATATTATTTGAATGGAATATGAAGATCTACATACAGTACCTGCTTCGATTGTGTAGCACTCGCTTTCTACATTTGCTCTCGTATTCAACTGACTGTTAGGCATTACAAAGAAAAGCAGCCAATTCTCATGTTTTGACCTCAACTCAGAAAAAATAAAATCGGAAATCTTTGCTTGAAAAATTTGAGTAACTTGAGCTATTGAAATTGTATCTGTGCAGAAATGAAAACAGCAAGATGATTATTCAGCTTTCTGGAGCCGAAAGTGATGGCTTAATATTGCTTTTTTTCCCTCCAAACCAACTCAAACATATTTAACTGTCAGAAACAGGACAGATTTATCTCTACGAAAGAAAGAAAAAAAATGCTGCTCATTTCTAGTATGTTGTATAAATTAAATCAGAGCCACAAAAATGTGAGGAGGTTGCAAAAACTCACCTCACTGACAGCAGAACATAGAGACTCAAAGTCCTTCTTGTTCTTGGCGTAGAAACCGATGGTGCAGCTCGGATCCATACGGTTGAAGGGCATCTTTTTAGGAGAGCTACAGTGGAACGACTGCAGAGTGGTAAAAGGAGACATGGGTCATACAATAAACAGATCAGAGCCAACTAAGCAGACATGTTATCTTTAATGACCCGTGAATGAGTTTGAAGTCATATGATATGATCCCAGGAAAAAAAAGGAGATAAAAGCCAGACAGACAGAAGAGAAGAGTAATGAAGCAGGCAGCAAACCTCCAGTGAGAAGTTAACTTGACTGACATCGACCACTGGCTGGCAGTAGTGAGGATCCAGATACAGCAGCTGCTCATCTGCCAGACAGAGAGGAATCCAAGTATAAAACAATAAATCAAATAGTTAAATGATGAATAGTCTCTCATACTTTTTATAATTCAGACAGCTTGTTCCTGCTGACCTTTGTAACAACTACCACAGAAGCCCAAAGCTGTAAGTTACAAACTCTACTTCCTTAACAAACCACCAAAACATATGTATAATATTATATTAGACATTGATACAAAAGGCACAATTTATATTTTTAATTTCAGAGAGGCTTTGTGATGGTTCATACAGGAAGTTTCCATTTGTAGTGTGAAGATTTATTTGGGATGTGCTTTTTTGCCTTAAGGGTTTTAAACCATTGTCAGGTAGCAGTTAAACACATTAGCAATCAGCTAATAAGCGACAAAGTGACAAATGACACCACAGTTTTTAAAAGCACATTTTACTTATGCTTCTAGATATCCTAAGTTTAAGAGTAAAGTGTCGTGAAGAGTAATGCAGAGCGTGATAAGCAGAAGTAGCAGTTCTGCACCAAAGCAGCGCGTCATTATCCACACCTGAGAGAATGTGTGGCTCCTGCATCGCCACTGCAAGAATAATACGGGTTGCAGAGGAGCATAACAGCAAAAAATGTCAGTTCTTCCCTAGCTGCCCTTGCTTCGGCTGGATTTATGCAAAAAGATAAAAAAAAAAAAATGTACAGAGTATGTTTTTGGCAATCCTCACCTTGGAAACCAATGAAATACAGCGAATGTTTTGGTTTGCCTCCGATTATTCCAATACAGCATTCCAGTTTCAGGAAGTTCTGAGAATGAACACAAATATTTTTAATATGAGTTTAGACACTTAAAATCCTTTAGGAAGTGGGGTCAGGCACTGGATGGTTAACAGACCTTGACACAATCGATGTAGGATGGATTGAGGGCCTCCCCTCCCAGCCGGACAGGGACCAGTATGATAACAGACTTCCAGTCCTGACTGGACGGATCGGAAAAAGTCTGATTCAGTGACCGATCACACAGATGCACCACATCTTCTTTGTACACTACAAGGCACAGAAACAGTGAGGGTTAAAACAGGCATGATGTAGAGAGCAGACACTTTATTAGGTACACCTAGTTAGTACTGGTTTAGACTCCCTTTTGCAATCAGAACTGTCTTAATTATTTCCGGCACAAATTGAACTAAGCACTGGAAACATTCAGAGATTTTGGTCCATACTGATGTGACAGCATCACAGAGTTGCTGCAGATTTGACAGCTGCACATCTGTAATGCAAATCTCCTGTTCCACCACATCCCAAAGGTGCTTGGTTCATGTGAAATTTAAGGCTACGTCCACACTAATGTGTTTTTGTTTGAAAACGCATTGTTTTCTCTCCGTTTTGGCCTCCCGTCCACACTGAGACGACGTTTTCCCGTCTCGATGACGCATTTTAGTCATGTGGTGCAGTCATGTGACCAATTAAACAAAGATAGCGGAGTGCATTATACAGCAGTTGTTTTGATTGCTCTCAATTCTGACAGCCCTAAAAATGATTAATATCAGTTTGTACATGCTCCGGATAGCTTTTCTTCAAATTCTTTAATTCTCACTCGCTTTTGTGCATGCGCAGGACTGGAACGTAAGCGTTTTGGGTCGTTTCAATGTGGACGCACAACTCTGTGAAAACGACTGAAAACGCCAGTGGAGGCGGAGCGTTTTCAGACGAAAACGCAGTTTTCAAATCTATACAGCCTATCCGTAACCTAAGGTATCAGTCGGTACTAAGAAACTATCCCCCACACCATTACACCACAACCTGACAGGATCGATTTTATGTTGTTTATGCTAGACTCTAACCCTAGGATCCAAATGATACAGGAAAAAATAAGACTCATCAAGCCATTCTTCTGTTGTTTTGTTGAGCTTGTGTGACTTCTAGCCTCAATTTCCTGTTCTTAGCTGGTAGGAGTGGCCCTGGCATGATATTCTGCTGCTGTAGCTCATTACCTTCAACGTTCAAAGTGTTCTACATTCATAGAGGCTCTTCTAAATACTTAAATTATAATGAGTGGTTATCTGAGTTTCTGTTGCCTTCCAATCAGTTTGAAGCAGTCGGGTCACTCTCCTCTGATTTCTGGTATCCACAAAGCATTTTTGGCCAAATAACTCCTGCTCACTGGATATTTTTCTTTACTTTGGATCGTTCTCTAAAACCCAGAGATGATTGTGTGGGGAAATCCCAATAGATCAGCTGGAATATTCAGACCGGCCCGCCTGGTGCAAACAACCATGCCACATTTTAAGTTTGTTAATCCCCAATTCTGATAAATGCTTTTAACTTTAGATGTACAAAAACACTGACCGGTGAGTGTATTTACACTCTTAGTGCAAAGCAAATATCAATCTGCTCTTTTCTCATTATTAAGCTAAACAAATATCTGCTCTATAAATCTCACCTGTACAATCCTGAGCCACATATACAGCCAGGTTTGTGACCACAGATGTTTTGTCCACTGCTTTCCTGAAAGGGACAAGAAAACAATTCCATAATTCTGGAAATGCTTAACAGCTGTGTAAATGATTTCAGAACACAGAAAAGCCTTGCTTGCAAAAACGAGCCCTTACCGTAGTATGTGTGCGACTACAGAGGGGCCATACCAGTCACCAGCCTTCTTCCCCGAACCTTTGCCAATATCCACCAGCTGGTGAACGCCAAAAGGTGCTGGGGGCTGATCCCCAAACCAGGTAACAAGCCTGGAGTGGATGTGCTCTTGCCTGTCCTTTGTGGACTCGTAGACCCTTTTCTTCTGGCTGCATCTAGGTGCCTGACTGCTTGGCAGGGATTTCTCAGGGGTGCTGGAACCTCGTGGAGAGCCAAAGGAGGGTATTGGGACCCCTCCAGCCCGGGCTGGGGAACGTGGACGGAATACCTCAAAGTCCACATCAGTAAGCTGCTGACACTCTGGCCAAACCCAGTCTAGAAAAACAGAAACAAAATGTATTTATTTTATTTTTTTTCTTCAGACTTTAAACGATCAGAGGATGTTACAGACATGAGTATACACACAGAAAAAAAAACAGTATAAAACTGTGTATAAAACAAAAGAACGGAGTTAGAGAAAGGATGGGTTGTCAGTTTTTGAGTCAACCATAGACTGTATATAAAAGATGGACATGGCTACCATGTGGGAACCTGTAGGCGAGATCCCAAACCTGAGGGTTTTCTCCTTGCTATCATAGTGGTGGTTGATGTGACTGAGAAACCGAGGACACTGCTCACTCATCTGGAAATGACACCTAACTTTTTCTGTAACTGACCGAGGGGTGACGGGCGACGAACTGGGATAGTAAATTAAATGGTCTTTAACTGGCCAGTTCCAGAGTACAAAGTCAATGAATGACAAATGTCACACTGAGATTAGCACAGGTTATACCCTGGTGAATTCATAGCTTCCTGCACCCTCTACTCAGGTATCTCTCTTGGCTAAACCAGAAATGAGACACGGACCATCTTTAGCTTTGAGTTATATGTGAGGACACATCTTGGTCAGTGCCGCAACCTAATTTTTATGATATTTTATATTCTTAATGGATGAACACTTCTTATGTTGAAATGTAAAAATGTGTGTACCAGATGGAGAGTTCTACCTCTGGGCATCAAGTGAACCAGGAGCCCCTGTGCCAGCAGCATCTGCCCACTGCGCAGCATGCAGCCCCAACCACAGTCTGTTGTCCAGGTGGAGCCCTCCAGCTGAGGGAACTCTCTCCTATAGGTCAACCAGATCCTGGACACAAACGCTAGGCGGAACCGCTCCACCTCATCTGAGAGGGAGTGAAATAGAGAGGTGGAGCAAGAGACACACAAACACACACATATTTAGAGCTCTAGCACTTTGTTCAAGCATTAAGCTGTTTGTATTACTAATTTTAAATGATGAAAAAGCTCAGTTATGATACCTGCATATAATATTTTGGAAATAAAAGCGCAGGTTTTGTCTGTTTTAGTTCCTACTGCTCAGCTTTCTCATGTCAAATAAACATTTAAATAGGAAACGGTTAACCAGTGTGGTTAGCCACAGCACACATCACTACAACACCTGGGGTCTATTCTTCTTTACGTTTCTCTAGAGAGGAAATAGTTTTAAGATGTATGAATACATTTAGCACTTACCTTCACTGTTAAGCAGATAGGAGTGACCCAGGACAGTCACAGGAGACATCTTGTTGAAGGAGGTTTTAGACTTAACAGTCCAGCCTGCAGACAGAGGCGCAAAAAAGATTCTCAAAGCAGAAATCTCAGTACTCCTCTATATAAACAAAAATCCAACACTCAGTCTTCATTACTTAAAACTGACTACAAACCATATTTGACATTATTCCATGCTGACATAAGTTTGGCCTTGAGTTTGTCCATCTCGTCAAGCTCCCCGGCGGCTTCTCTGCTGGCACCTTGAGTTTGTGGAGGCCTGACTCCAAAGCTGCCCTGCCGCTCCATGGGCTGCTGCTGCCTCCCCCTGTCCACCAGCTCATCTTGCATGACTCCCCCTACGTATTGTGCTGCACTCGGGGAAACTGAGTTCATGGCTCCGAGACCTCAGAGCTTACCTCTTGTGCTCCTCATTGCGACACAGAACTGATGAATGAACGAAAAAGAGGAACAACACAAGAATCTAGGTAAAAAATTAACTACTGATGCATCTTGTACTCAAAACGCTTTTACACTCATCCTGCCACTCATATACTTATTAACTCAAATATTTATTTGGATTTAAACTCATTTTAAAAGTGGCTTTTCTTCTTTGAATACACAGCACACAGTTACACTGGATTTTTCCTGGCTCTTAATTATCTGTGCCATCTTGTTTAACAGAAGTCTGAAATCTCCCTGTTATTTCTAGTTTATAAACACAAGTGGATTTTATGTTTCATCAAATTAAACTGTAGGTTTGAAAAGCCTCTTGAAATATTTATCTCTGAGTGCTGAATGTTTTTCATCTTCTACATTGCCGTTGTCACATATATCCAGTTATCAACGGATAGACGTGACATTTGTCATCCATGTGATGGTAATAAGTAATAAGTTTCCATTCTGTAATCAGAATGCTAAATATACATTTACTGATGCCTTTTGCTTCTGGTCAAGTACCACCCACAGGTCTTGAAGTCTGGCGGTATAAGAATACTGATAATCCTCTGTAGTGCCTGGTGTATTTCCACTCAATAGTTTTGTTTATGCTGACATTCTACCTTGATGTAAAGAGCAATTTGGAAAAAAAAAAAAGTAAGATTCAGAGGCTCCATGAATCCTGTACTGATCATTTTCTATGGTATTTTCCTTTTATATATTGATTATTAGCCTGTAAATTTAGAGAAACTTTTCATTGTTTAGCAGATTCTAACTAAAGTACACATTTTCAGTTTCAACACTGCCTTCAGAGATGAGCACCTGTTTCTGGTTTGTATGCTCTAACATTTTTTTCTCCTGAAACCTGGTTGTGTGTTTTCTGTTTGATGTAATAGGAGGACCAGCTGTGTTGGTGGTTGTGGGGAGTGTTGTCTTGTTTTCATGTTTCATGTTGCTAAAAACAAACAAACAAACAAACAAACAAACTCAACCCAATTTCTCTATTGTTAAAACGGAATTGGTAACAACCAAAGAGGCAGAGTTTGCACTTTGGCAGATAAATGACTAATTACATAAACCATTAGGGTAAAAGAAGAAGTCAAATTTTTAGCTGATGTATGCGGGTATGTAATTGCAACAAATTTTATTTCCCCTGAAAACATCAAAGTCATTCATTAAATAATACTTCTTATAAGAAGGAGGATTGTTATCCATGGCTAATCACTTTCTAACATTCACACAATAAAACTGAAGTAGCACGTACAACTCTGGATTCAGTGCCCAAGGACACTTCCGCAGGTAGACTTAAACGGTGAAGGAACCTGCTGACTGACAGATGACCCACTGAGCCACCTGAGCCGCAGTGACTAAGACAGAGAGCTGGAAACGAAAAGACCCATTCTATGTCCAACTTCCACATTTACTATAATTGCTGTATTCTTTTATGTAAATGTCACTGGTATTTGAATATCATTTTAATGTGTGCCCCTAGATATTTATATTTTTCTAAAAACTCTGTAAGGTCATTATTAATAACTACTGAGGAAGCTGCTTGCTTTTGCACCTTCTTAATCACATGTGCATTTGAAGCCTCCCTTGTGTATTTGTATCATCAGCTTGTATAACTGATTGAACTGTTGCCAGGATACTATTGCGAAAGAGATGTTTAATCTGAGTTGTCTGTCTGGTTAAGTAAAATAAAAACATGTTTGTATATGCACAATTTTCTTTTTAGTCCTCTTGCATTATACAGTCTGTCAATGATCCACACTCATACTTTCTGCTGAAAACAATATGCTTGCGTTTGAGAGATCTGATAACAGCCTAAGGACCTGAGCAGTTCACAGGTTTCCTTGTTTCATTATGGATGTTTAACTCTAGAAAAAAAAACAAGAACAAAGTAAGATCCTTCGTTTTTTAACATCTGTAAGTCAGAATCAAGGGCAAACAGCACAAAGAAACATTAAAAAACCCCAAACTGTCAGAGTAAATCCGAGTAATCATCCACAGCTGCCCATTTGAAGCACCGCAGCAATTTCCTAATGTTGTAAACCTGCTCAACATTTGGCAATAAACCCCATTCTGATTCTGATTCTGATTTCACAATTTGAAAAACACTTAAGGAAAGTACCAGAGACCTTTTTCACCCTGCCCTGAAACTGATGAGTAGCACTTTCGACAGGGAACAGAGAGTATTACGATGAGTACTAACTGATCCTGCTGATGGAAACGTTTCTATGGTAGAGAAGAAAAAAAACACTCATCATGTGATAACCATTTGACAACCGGTATGTCGGGCTTTTCAACGTCTGTAAAAGTCATCTGATGATGATGGTGGCTACCATTTTTCATCACCTGTAAGTCAACCGGTTTATTAACCATAATCTATTATAGAAACACTCTCATGACACGACCAGTGTCAGGGTATATGAACGGATTCTGACCAGCAGCCTCACTGTCAATTCCCATTTACTGCTCTGGTCACAAAGACTCACCAGCACTATAGCGCATACCTAATTTAAAAAGCGTCTTTCACCATTATTAAAGAATCAAAGGCCAGCAACAACATACCTGATGTAAAGGTCGGTTAAGCAGGTCGGTACCCCGTAATAGAGCCACTCATTTCGGATATTTCCTCCCTCCTGGCGTACAGCGGCAGCCTGAGACTAGCTGGCTGAACACGCTAACTTCTGCAGCTAGCCCCGGCGTTAGCTCTCTAGCACTGAAGACGGAATCCCCGAAGAGCTTAATGCTTTTATAATAAAATACAGTTAATGTACGAATGGTAGACTTCCTCCCATTTAACACAGAAAGTCATTTATCTACACGGTTACGAAAATAAGCTACTACATAGCGTCTATGCTGCTCCGTGTGACAGCCCCTGACCGGACAACATTTACTTCCTGTTGTCCTTTTCCGGCGCACCACTATTGGTTGAATTAAATCCTGTAGCAAATCTGATAGGATAATATTGCACTAATGCGCAGTGCACGGTGCCATTGGCTAATAATAAGTCCTGTAGTTATGCAATGAGTGACCTGGTTAAAAAGTATGCGTTACTAAACATAAATAATAAATTTAGGTACAAACATGCCAACAATTGAAAAAAGTTAAAATAATAAGTAACATACAATTTTGGTTTATATATTAGTAAATAATTATGGTGTAATTAGTTACCTTTGTGCAGCTTTCAACCAGAATAACCATCATACATCCAAAATCCAACAAAAAAAATCTCAAGCAGGACCCAGTAAGGAATTGGCAGAAACGCCAGCTACTGATAGATAGAGCAGTTTCTTGAGGCTGTAAGACCAGGGTGAGCACTGTAGACAGTCCAGGTGTTATGCCTGGACTGACTACAAGAAAGCCTGTGAATCAGTCCCTCATGCATGGATCCTGGAGTGCCTAGAACTGTACAAGACAGGACCTTAAGAGCCTTCTTTAGGAAAGTCACCATCAAGAGTGGGATTTACCAAGGAGATGCTCTGTCCCCACTGCTGTATAGGCATAGGCCCGAACCCCCTTTTAGCCAGAACATTAAGAAGACTAGATATGGATACAGACTACAAAAGGGAGCAAACATTAGCCACCACCTCTATAAGGAAGGAATGAGTCTGAGCACTAATGAGTGTCAGAACCACCATCAAGGATGAAACAGCAAGGTCCATGAGTACACCAGGATGATGGTCACAACTGATTATGGGAACCCTGCGGGACTTCTTAATACAGACAGACAAACTGGTGATGGCTAACCAACTGGACATAGTAGTGGTGGACACGCAGAGGAAGACAGTCATAGTGGAAGATGCAGCTGTACCAAGTGAAAGCAACATGAGGGAGAAGAAACATCAGGAGCTCAAGAAATACCAAGGGCTAAGATGTGTAGGGTGAAGGCAACAGTGGTGACTGTGGTAATCCGATGACTGCCAAACGGGGGAAGTGGCTCCAGCAGATCCCATAAACGATATTCGAGAGCTCCGTCCAGAGCAGTGCACTGTGCAGGACTCTCAAGCCCCCAGGGCTTTGGTAGAAGACTCAAGCTTTAAGGATAAAGAAGGGTAAGTAACTTTATACTATATACTTATAACATATATTTTTAACCTGTCATCCTATCCCTGGCATCCTCCTGTGTCACACCAATCCTCTGCATGTCCTCAATCACTGCATCCAATCTTTTCTGTGGTCTTTTTCTCCTGCTCTCAAGCTCAATATTCAACATTGTTTGTCCAGTATATTCACTTACCCTCTGCTGTACATCTAACCATTTCAGTCTTGCCTCTTTAACTTTCTCTTGAAACCCCTCAGCCTAATTTGTCCCTCTGACATACTCATTTCTAATCTTGTCCATATCAGTAACTCTTAATGAAAATCTTCTCTGCCTCCTGTCTTTTGTCAGCATCACTGTCTTCAAACCAAACATCATAGCACACACCACTACCATCTTTTAAATGAGTAATATATTAACAGACCTGTCATATGTCTTCAAATACATATGGATACATTTTCATGTAAAAATAAATTACCTCCAAGCATTTGATTTTCAGGGGTTAGACTGATGGTTATAACATTGCTTAATTAATTAGCTATGAAAGTAATAATTTATTACACCTGTACAGCTGCACAGCTGTTATAGGGCAAACTGCAGACAGGTTGCCAGTTTACTGTATCACAGAACGGTAGACCACTTAACCTCACATGCATGTCTTTGGACTATGAGAGAAAGTCAGACTACCCACAGAGAACATGCATCTCTACACAGAAAAGGCCCCAGCTGGCCTGGTTAAGTCAGACCCAGGGCTTTCTCATTGTGAAGCAACAGGACTAACCACTGTACCACCATGATGCCCTAGTTCAAGCACACTATTTTGATTTAATTTATCCTTATTCTAAGAAAAGAATTCAGTGCGAATATGCACAAGTAGTGCAAGTATTTGTTTAGTTCCGTCTTAACATGGCTTCACGTGTGGAGGTTACACATACATCATGCCCTAGACTTGGTCCCTAAGGTTAACTGGTGATTCCAAACTGACTGTAGGCTCAGATGTCAGTGTGTGGTTGTCTGTCTCTGTAGTGGCTCACAGCTTGTACAAGGTGTGCCTTTTTTCTTGCTCTGTACCAGCTAGGAAATTCTCCAGCCTCCCTGCAACTCCAAAAGTAGGAGAAAACAGATGGGCCTTAGACACTTAAAAGGATGTGAATGTTTTCTCCACTAGTCAATGACAGTTTTGTTTTGTTTTTTTCAGTAGAAGAAGAAGATTCCAATCCATTTTATTTTGTTAATAAATGCAGCTAACTGTAATCTTGATAGTCTTGGTAGGATCAGAGGCCTTTTCATTTGCAAAGGAATCAGCTTCATAAACCTTTTCACAGCTGGAGAAACACAGAGATAACTAATAACATTAACTATGACTTTATTCCAGAGATTATAGCGCTGCAGCAGCTGTGAAAGGTTATTAGCTACACCTGTCTTTGACGGCTCTAAATGCTCTAAAAGAAGGTCTATTTTTTAAAAATGATTCATATTTGCCCCTAGGTAACACCCTTTCATAAAGTAGGACACTGAAGTCAGAATTAACAACACCCACCAAGCTCTCCTATTAGTAACAGCTACGATGACATGAACATCTTTTTTCAGGTGTAAAGAACTTATTAATAATTACCTGCACGCTGTAGCCAGAGGTGTGCTTACTGTGATAAATGCTGCTGTGGGATTAGAGGTTAAAGCCAAAAAAGAGTGAGATCCTGCAAGTTTTGGAACAAAAACTGAATTTTATTCCACGTACTGCACTTCAGGTGTCTGCATTTAGGTCACACCTATCACAAACAAAAATGCCGCAGTGGTACAACTAAATACACTTCGAGTGAACAGAGAAATGTGGAATGTTTTTATACTTATCAGACTTTTGTGTTCATTTGTAGAATCCACACTGTATACAGGATAGTAACTTACAAACAATATCATCAACTCAAGATTTTTTTTCTTTCAAATAAAGTGCATTTCTACTACTCTCTCTGTCAACCACGGAAAGAAAAAGACATTTTAAAACATGTATTATAGACACCACTGATCAGCAAAAGGCCTGAATTTTGATACAATAACTGCAGGAGTTTGTTTTCTTAATCGGGTGATTTGAGATGACCTGATGACTCCTTTATTACATCAAGGTATAAAAGAACTCCTTGCTGTGAATATAAGACAGTATATTTAAAAACGTAACTATTCACAAAGATATAATTAACAGTCACAACGGAAAATTAATAATTCATGTTTCAAGTGTTCATTTTATAATTACTGCAAATATTTTGTCATTAGAACTTTAAATGCATATTTGGTAACCGTATGGCTAACAACAACCATCAAATCAGTGCTCTGCACTTCATCAAGGAAACACTCACTCCAATAGATTATGATATTTCAAATATTTGATATTGATGCTAACCACTGGAGGGCAGTAGAGTAGTGTGTCAAATGGGAAAAGAAATCCCTGCCAAGCATGTAAGGCATGGGATATGTTTTCATATTCATGAATGGTTATGTGAAAAAACTGCTGCCAACACAGCAGAGATCAGCCTCCTGGTTTGTAGCTCTATGCAGTCTTAAGCTCATTGTTGCGGATTTCCAGGCAGATACAACAATGTAAAGCAACAAGCGGCTGCTCTTCGTTAAACTGTACACTGAACACCCAGTCGGAAGTGACCGAGACAAACTTTCACTAGATATGTTGTGCAGATGAACCACTTGTTTGAGGTTTGGAGGTAAAAGTACATTTTAATCCGTGAACTTCTGCATTGGTGTCAGATTTACATGCTGTTGTTGGCTGAATCAGTTTCCCTTTTATGTTTTTAGAACCTTGAATATCTACAAAAAATCTAATCACTGGCAGAAAGTGACAATTAACAATCACATCTGGATTAATCTGTTTAGCCACCTACTCTCACACATGGATTTGCATAAGATTATGTACACTGGATAGTCATGAATTACAAGAAAGTGACTATGACCAATGAGAGAGGAACATCTTTTTGTGTGTGTGTGTGTCTCCTGTGAACATTTCCCAGCATTCCTGCTGAGATCACTGACAAACACTTTTATCTGTACGTTGCACAGCAAAATGTGAGGATTATATTAATCAGTCTGGACAAGCTAACTTGTAAGTACCTAAATACAAAGTCATTCTGATTACACTGTAGATAGCCTGGTTTAAAGAGAACGGGCTCGATGTGATATTCCATGTATGCACAAACCCTACTTTTGCTATAGAGCCCTTTAACAAGTAGATTATAGTATGCTACATCCTTGACTGCCTGCTTTTTCAGATTTGACTGAAAACAACACACGGGGTTCACTGCATATGTGCATAATACATTTTTCTATGCCTTAACATGCTATAGTCTCCCAAGCAACCTTCACTGTGCCGGTTTGATTTGTTGGGGAAGGATTTCCTTCCTGCTTAAAAAATAAAATAATACTTTAACTGTTACTGGATCCTGACTGCTCATTTTGAGGAGAATTTTCATGCCAATGACCCTCGCTGAGTCTGCCGAGTCTTTGAACAGACACAAACATGGTCACACGCTTCTTAATCCACTCATAAACACACTTGTGTCCTAATTCGTGTGACCACAGGCGTATGGATTTAAATGCATGAAAATCAGCTGCTGACACGGCTGCTTCCTGTGGCGATGTGCGAGTGTGTGTTTGCGAATGTGGCAGCAGCCAGAGATGGAGTGAAGAAAAGGGCTGCGGTAGCCCATCCTGCGAAGGAGAGATAAGCGCCGAGGTCTGACGTTCTTGCTTTCCTCTGTGGCCTTCAAGAACCACCAGAAATTGTCCCAGGGTAGCTAAACGCACATGCGCTTGCACACACAAACACACACACACACAAAATCCCCTACGACAGAGATTGCGAGACTGTGCTCGCTGTGACGTCCACTGACAGAGTGCCTGCTTTGGCTTCGTCTGACCGTTTAACTCAGGAAAGTAAACTGCTGGATGATGAATAAAGAGCTCAATTATCTTCTTACTCAGTAACTGTTTGATGTGTCAACTTTGATTTGACTGTTTCACTGCTTTGGTTGACGAGCAGTAAAAAAAAAAAAAAAACCAAAATCAAAAAAAACCCAAAACAAAAAAAGGGCTGGCTGAAAGAAAAAATAGAGTGACTGGATTTGGTATTCACAGTATTCAGCATGTTTTGATCTGTAAAGCACTTTTTGACCATCTTGTACCTATTACACATGTACAGTACAAACCATGTGACATGCATTCACACAGACTCACATATACATCTGATAAAGTGTTTCACATTACATTTAGAGTCCTCTTATTAAAGTATTTATAATAGAAAATCAACAGTTAATGCACCTTTACAGTAGATCTTTTACTCCTGGTTTTAGGTTAGATTCAGTCAGTGATTGGAATCAATAAATAACATTTTATACTCTTAAACTGGAATGTACATTGGTTTTAAGTGCTAGTCTTCTGTTGCATTGTCCAAAAAAGGCATCTTCTTTTTTTTTCTTTTTACTAAAGTCCCATTTAGGGACTCCATGAGGTCACATTTTCGGCAGGCTGCTACCTGTTGCCTTCTCTAGCGGTGAACCAGCAGGACTCTGGGTCACCACTGCAGCCCCAACAACCACTCGACCTCCAGCTGGAGAGTCAGACTTTCCCACTGTGCCTCCCTGTTTTTCCTCTGCTGCTTTAGACTGCTGCTCTTTGCTCTTGGCCCCCTCTTGAGAGCCGAGCTTGATCGGCCCGAGGACGTTTTTGGCCACAGTGGTCAGCTGGCTGACGAAGCTTGTCTTGTCACCAGGGGAGACAGGCCGTGACTTACAGAGGGAAGGTCCACAGAGGGAGGGGGTTACCGCGGTTGGGGAAGGAGAAGGAGAGGGTGAGTGCTCCTCCACCACCTCCAGACGACATTTGTCCTCCCAGTCGAGTGATCCCCGGTAGCAGTTGACAGCCCCGAGTCCCTGCCTTACTTTGGCCAGTGACAGCGCCTGCCCATGCGGGGGAACGACAGGAGGGAGGACCCGAGCTGGTAGTTTGGGGCTTTTGGAGCCAAGGTCTGGTGTCCTTGTGTCACTGCTGTCAGTCCCCATCTTTCTCAGGGCGTCTCCAACTCCTGATGGTTTAAAGGTTTTGCTCAGAGGACCTCCTGTCACTGTTGTGATGATGCCAGCGGACTTATCTGGAGCAGAAACAGAGCTTTTGCTGTAGGCAGCTCCAGGAAGACCACACCGGCTCTTGTTGTCTCCTTCCTGCTTTGATTCAGGTCTGCCCCCTAGCTGCTGCTCCTGTGGATGTTTACTGTTAGAAAACAGACTTTTGGCTATCTTGGAGTCTAGCTGTTTTGGAGACATGTCCGCCTGACTCTGGGTGAACTTCTCAGGCCCCTTGTGAGCACCTAAACCCCCTGTTGTTTTGGTAGGCGTGCTAGGGGTTATAGCTTTAGTAGTTCCTGCACTTAGTACAGAGCTTTGTGAGTTCAAAGGCTGCTCACTTGCATGAGGTTTTCTTCCTAAGGATGACTGCGATCCTGTCCCAGCCTCCTTCTCCCTCTCCACTCCTCTCTCTTTCTCTTCCCTCTCCCTTCCAGCCAGTAGTGTTTCCCTGCTCAGTGGTGACTCCTGTCTCCCTAGTCTCCTCGCTGGCTTCAGCACACCAGTCTCTGGGGAAGTTGAGGATGAGGGTAGAGGGGGAGGATTAGGAGGCAAATTTTCCCCTTCTGTCTCCAGCAGGCTCTGGAGCCCAAGCTCGCAGAGGAAGGCGTCCTTGCGGTACTCAGAGTGCTGCACCTCAAGGCTGTGTTTCCTCAGTGGACCCCCCAGCCCTCCTGTAGAGCTTGACTGGGTTAGAGGTGAGCCGAGCTTCTCTGCTGACTGCACGCGTTTGAGGAGAGGTGATCGCGGAGGCTCGGCACTCTTGGGCCTGGGACGTACCACCGGCGGGGAAGAGTGGAGCTTGGCAGGGAAAGACTGGGTTGTGTTGGAGCTCCCTACAGTGTGACCTGGTAAAGGTGGAGGTGAAGACTGGGTGGGGGAGGGCGTGTGAGCCAACGGGGACAGTGGAATATTACCGGCAGACTTACAACGGGCAGACCGATACTGGCGATGGAGTTTCGGGGAGAGGCCGTGCAGTGAGCTGGGTCTCATGTGCTGTGAGGGAGCCGGGGAGTTTGGAGTGCTGGATGCTGCAGAGCTGCTCTGAGAGGACGCACCTGCAGAGAGCAGAAAAGATGAGTGAAGCTGTCAAAACCCCCAAGGAAGTAAAATTAATTTGTGCACTGTTTATTTTCAGTGTCCTACCCAAGTATGAGGGCTCAGGGGTGGAGCGATAGCCCTGAGTTGGAGACCGTGCAGACAGGCTGTGAGTTGGGGAGCCGGGAAGACTCTCACTGGAGGACAGAGAGCGATTCAGGGAGGACAAGCTGCGGCTGGTGTGCAGGAGATTGGACTGTTTTGTGATCTTGCGGAACAAGGAGCTACGCTTCTTACTGCGGGATAGAGAAGAGAATAATTAAAGAAGGAAGGAAGGTCTGAATTGGGAACAAAGATAACCGACAGTAATTTACAGTATTTATTAACTTCGTTTAAAAGCACAGTACTGATGGGTTTGCAAGTAATGCGTACTAGCTACATACAGTACACTGAGTATTTTAAACTGTTGCTAAGCATTTCTCAAAAACACTGCACAATTTTGCATTAATTCTCTATTATTTTAATCATATCAGACTCGGCGATGTGCTGCTCTACAGTGTTTTGACAAATTTCCTGTCATTGCTGCATTCAAGATAGCTTTGACCTTAAGCAGTTACTGACTTCGAAGTCTTGTTATAGTCTCCGAAGATATTTTTTTTTTGTAGTACATTAAAATAAACAGAAATCAGGTTCTGCTTTAAATGTATAATGTGTACCTCAGCCACAAAACTGTTATAATCAATAAAGCAAAACACGTAAAGCTCTTCAGTTAGTAAGGCTAACTCTTCTTTGGTCTATAGCCATTATAATAATGAAAAATATGTTATTGAGGCGAGAGTTCAGCTGAGTCGTTGTATAAGTGCAGTGTAGCAGCTACTTGTCCTACTTGTCCTGGCTGTCTTTGCCCATCGTCCTCTTGTTTCGCCGGGCCATCTTGCACTTGTAGCTGGCCTTACGAGCAGGGCCCACTTTAATGGAGGTGTTCTCAAAAGGTGTGGTTGTCACCGTCACCTTGTTGCCACTCTGCACAGAAGAGCAATAATAATTTCCGCACTGACAAGCCCATTTACATAAAGCCTTCTCTTGAAATTGAAAGCTGGTTATTTATATTGCCAGCGTGGAACAACTGAGAATAAATAAGCCTGCTGACCTTGAGGATGAGCTCCACTACTTCAGTGTGGACCAGACCGTGGACGGGCTCCCCGTTGACATGAGTGATGAGGTCACCAGCACAAAGGCCAGCTTCCTGGGCGGGGCCACCGTCCTCCACATGCTGCCAAAACGCAAAAAATATTCAAGTTTGCGGAAGGGGGAAAATCACCTCCATGTAAACAGAATGCTCATGTTGTGATTCTCACTGGTAAATCTCAAGACAAGACAAATATTTTCAGATCAGATTATGTAGCATATTTGTGTATGGTGAGATTAGAAAAGTGGCTCTAACGTTCAACAGCAGTGATCTTGTTATGTCCCTATTGTCCAGCTTTACCGCCGTCCTAATCCTGCTCTGCATTCTAAGTGCTTCCCTTCAGTTTAATCCCCTTTTTTAAATTATTGATTCCTATTTAATGGCAGCTCCACTTCTAAAAGCACACTCACAAATCAAAACACAGGCCATCCCTCTTTGCGTGAGGTTATGGAGTTCAGCTACAACATTAATACATGTCTGAGAGTTTCTTACCCAAACAATGTGATGTACGCTGTAGATATCACTGTCTCCAATGTAGACTCTGATGGCTCTGAGAGTAAAGCCATATTTCTTTCCGGAGCGGTGGATGGTAATGGGGGAGCGCAGCACACTGACTGCTGGGAAAAAGTCTCTGCTGGGTGAAGAGTCGCGTGACGAAGGGTTGGAGGAGAAAGAGTGGGGCGACATGGGACTGGCCAGCGGGGAGAAGCCGCCATGCTGCTCCACTAAAAGCAAGGAGACGGTAAAGAGGAGAAATAAGTATGACGTATCAGTAGTATTATTAAATGTTTCATTGTCTCTTTCCTTGCCCTTCTTACCTGACGGTATGATAACAGACAGGGCCGTGGCAGAGGCTGATTTAATGACCTTGTTGCCTGCTCTGGAGTTTCGCTTCTCTCCCTCACCAGACAAATGCTGATGGCGTGCCCTCCGGAGGACCAAGTCATTTGTTGCTCGTGGCCCCAGAGGGTCATACAGAGGAGTCATCACATCCCGGCCGGTTGCTGCAGGACCTGGGGATAATGTGGTGATGGCTGTGGTAATGCCCGGTGTCTCTCCTGGCCTTGGAGATTTGTCTGTGAGCACACAAATTAATAACAATGTTAAAAATGACTCAGCTGACTCAACAGTAGCCATCTTATAGGCAAAACCTCTTTTGCTTTCTCTATCTGCTCTAAAATCTGTCACTTTCTCTCCTTGCAAACATTTCACTATCTTTGAGGCTTTCCCGCCTGCTGACACACCTGCCCCATTGATCTCCTTCAGACTGTTCCTTTGCTCCAGCAGGCTCGGTGAGGGGACAGTAGTCCCGTCCAGCGAAGTGCCACGGACCTTCATGTAGTTCTGGCGGGACAGGAATTCGGACTCGCCCTCTAGAGGTGAGGCAAAACGATGCGTGTCCATCAGAGCTGAGAAGCGTCGTCGGGCACCAAGAGGAGGGCTCGCATCACCTTCTGTGTAGAGGGACTCTGAACAGGACAGGCGCTTCCTGTAAGAGAAGGATGCAGTCAGAGAAGGTAATGGCACAAATTTCTCTGCAACCACGCAAGTGACTGTCTGCTCTAACAGTGCAGCAATGACTATTACAGCCCTACAGAACCTGTGTGGGTGTGTTTTGCTTTTCCTTCCCTGCTTTTGGTAATTACCATTCTACAAAAATTCAGCCGATGGGAATGTCTATGATTCTAGACTAGGAATAATAAAAACTCACAATTTAAGAAATATGACAAAAAGTCTGAGACGATACTTTTTTAAAAAATTTCTAAGGAAAACATTTCTTTCTAGTTAATGAACCACATCACTTCACTTTGCATTTGAATTAGCAGTAATTAAACACCAGTGATTTTTTTTAGCAGAGAAAGACAGGACACAATCAGATCATGTATTTTTATTATTTTTCTAATTAAATCATAATTAAATAATGAGCTGTAAGAAAAAACACTTGGCTGAAGAGAGAGATGATACAGATAATGTCCATTTGTTTTGGCTGGGGAGAAAATATGTAAGGTAATAAATAATGAGTCTCTTGATTTTCTATTATGGAGACAGAACCTATCAGTTATTTCCTTTCACGTGTGAATACAGAGTGATTTCAATCCCGACAAACAGCCTGAGGTGAAATGGAGACATGAGAAGTAATGGAAATCTGTTTCCTGTGTATGCAAACCACAGTATGAAGGAATTAGATCTCACAATGAGAGTAAATTTTCCATTTATGCGAGCTACAAACTAAAATGATTGATGCAAGCTAATTAGAGGTCTTTAGTTTTCAATATTAAGATTGAGGCAGGCGTTTCCTGTAACAGACGAAGAGCTAATAAGCTGTGTCTGTTAGGAACTGAAACAGCTTCAGAATCAAGGGTACAAGTATCATTGAACCACTTGCACTCAAACTAATGAAATGGAATAAAACTAATGAATCTGTTGAACAGAAACATATGAGGCACCAATCAAACTCGGCTCTCCTCCTTCAGACTGGGTGGATCTGATGCTGTTTTTGTCTCAAAGTGAGTGCAAATCCTCACACAAAGATCTTTTTATACAACGAGTGTCAGAACTGGTGTGAGTGAGATGGAAATAAAACTCCAGACAAACTGAAATAGGTGAGGCTGCCAAAAGGAAAAAACCTTCAGGGAATCACCTCATGAACATCCTCATACGTTGCTTAGGTGTAAAGAACACCCCTCCTTACTGTGTCATACCTACAATAAACTGAACCTTATTCAGTGCTGCCCACCACTCACATCTCAGGGGATCCAGTCCTCCAGCTCTTGTCCCTCATGCTGAAGCTGCCCATGCTCTCTCTCTTCGTTACCTTGTCCTCCCGTGGGCCCTTGTGTTCCCGACGGGACACGGAGCACGTAGCTTTCTGTTCCAGCTGAGAAAGATGCTCCATGCTGCTGTACACCTGCAGCGGGACACAGTCAGATCGATGAGCATTTGGTCTGTTGGCTTTGATTAATAGCTCAGGAGAAATGTTGCTTTTGAGTTGGAGTTGCAGATATACATTCTGTGTGAATTTGTTTCAGACACATGCCTTTATTTCAACAATTACTGGTGATATGATGGTTTTTATTATTCAGTTCAGGTGGAGATAGAGTGTTTTTGGCATAGACTGTAGATAAAAGTCTGTGACATCAACCAAAGCTTGATGTCATTTTTTTTCCCTGAAACCAGCAACTTCACAAAGCTGCCCAGCCTAAAACGCACACTGCTTTATCATCTATTTTACTCTAATTGGTAACATAACTTACAAAATTAGTAGCATGCAGTATTCAGTATGATTGTCAAGACTGAAGTCTCTTCAGGAAGGTATTTATGAGGTTATAGATTAAGCGAGTGCATAGTTTGCATAGCTTTCCTATAGAAAACTATGCAATCCCACTTCAGTTTCCTTTGAGCCACGTCCCCATTTGACCTGGAAACTCAATCTTTTCAGTCTATAGTTTCTGGTAGCAACCTGGCATAAAATACACAAATAAATGGACTGGTACTATCATTGACACCTTTTGTCTCGTTGTGCTTTAGACTACAAGTGTCATTTGGCCAACCACCGAGTGCACCTATACGCACTTTTATCTAACATTGACCGATGGATTGGTAAGAACTTCAGTTTCCGTATCTCGCCCCAAAATATTTTAGCACATGGACAGGAGGAGCCAGTGATACTTCTGCTTAGAAGGCAACCCGCTGCATTGCCTGAGCTACAGCCAACCAGTGGGGAAGATGTCAGATTCCTTAAATTTCACCAGCTTTTGCACTTCAGTTTATTTTTACAGGTCTGCTTATGTATGAAAGTTGCATAAAGGATAGAGCCAGCAGTATAACAAATAAAATAATCAGATATTCACCAAACGTCTGTAGCTCACTCATAATCACTGCCTGAGGCTACATCCAGTGCTGTATAACACACCTGAATCCCCAAGCAAACTGTGGTCGCACTGCAATTTCAGTTATAGGAGATAAAACCGCCTGCCATGAGTCTGAAATGCCAAATCGATGGAGGACTTGTTAATGGAGCATCTCGGTCCAGGTTTTAGCTTTCAATGTGGTCTGCCAGCTCAAAATGTGTGCAGACCATTAAAAAAAAGATTTTACTCTTTTAGATGATTCAGCCTTTAAAACATGCATATATGCCTCCTTAGGAAGCCTCTAACAGCTCAGGTTTGCAATTTCTGTGGAAAATTATGTGTCACAGTCTGGCCAAAATACTTTAAGAGTCTGATAAGGAGAACATTATGAGCTGTTAAATTTTAGGACATTCTGGCAGTCGTAATTTTCACTATTGGCAGCTTCAATTCAAAAATACAAATTTCCACCTTGGCTTTTGCAGATATGTGAGTGAGCAAGACTGGAGAAAATGTCCATTTGGAATTTATTAACCAGTTTGCTTTGATGCAAGTCTGTGTGCATTATGTAATCATGGCAAATGGTTACTGTGCTATATAATCAGTGGGGTTTTAATCGTGGGAACACTGTGCATCTAAAAGTAAAATGCAGTTAACTCATTTGCCTAACATATGTTTGAGAGTAGAAGGAGGCATAAATCTTTGGGAGCATTGTGTCAGGAAGGCCCACCTAGGGTAAAAAAATAAAGTGGATCTCTCAGCTGCCTGTTTTTAGAAGATATTGTAGAAATATTACAATATCACTAATCTATGAATTTAAGTACAGTATTTTGGGGGGTTTTTTTATTATCAAATTAAGTGGTTAAGAAGCTTTGCACTACTGTAAAGACACTCCCAGCAGCATGAATGTTTTCTCTGCATGCAAGTGAGTATTAACGTACCACAAAGACATGTGCATAATTCAATTGTAAGGCCTTTATTATGTGCAGAGTAACACAGGAAAGCTAAGCTGTGTGGGGGAGGAAAAGAACTGAGCTGTGTTAAGGAAAGCCTGAAGAATATTCTGCAGTGCACCATGGAAACAAGTATCAGCTGAAGACTGAGCTATCGGCTTAGCAGGAAAAACAATGTTAACAGCTACAAACAATTTCTTAGCTTCATGCATTCCTTCTTTTGTTAAATGCACCACAGTCATTTAGCAGCAGTTTCTTCTGTTCTATCACCTAGTTTTATCTTTGTTTGTTAGTGGTTCAAGATGATCAAGACAATACAGCACTATGTAAAACCCCTAATTTTGCTTCAAAGGAGTCAGATTTTCTTGTATTTTTAAAGTGATCATCAGCAACAGTTCTCCAGGTGTTCTGAAGGTACTTAAAGTCATTAGACTCATTTACAGTCATTCACTCTCAGTCCAGTCCTACCTGATACTTTTTTTCATTTAACTCTATGAATCCCCTTAACTCTATAAATCACTCAAACATTAAAAGACACCTAATTCAAGGGAACAACCAGTGTTGTGTCTACAAATAACAGGCAACTTAACTTAGCAAAGAATCAATTTTACGCTGTACCTTCAGGCACTTCGATACTAGCAGTATGTCGTAAAAATTGATAATTTCTTTAGTTGAATATGAAAAATGACAGCGCTAGCAGAGTTTGATAGGCATAAAATAGCATTTTTGCGACTGGAAAAAAATCCAGCAAAGATCTGACACAGGACCTGAGAGATGCATCTGGCTCTTCAGTTATCCAACCTACTGTTTGCTGAAGCCTCATCAAAAATGGTCTCAGTGGAAAAGTGTCTGTCAACAAGCCCATTTTTAGAGAAGGGAAACAGGAAGAAAAGGCTGAGGACTGAAAATCAGTGTGATGAATTAAAAATTACATTCAAACTGTTTTCAGTATGTAAGGAGGAAGTTTGGAGAGAGGTGTCCAAAGACCACCTTGTGCCATACAGCATGCTATTTAAACTTCCCCTAACTAAGACCCTTATTCAAGTGACCTAACTGTGTTGATGCACATTCATTTTGATTCTTGTTTCAGCCAGAATGCTGATCCATGGATAACTGGCTGCTCACTGCAGCCTCCATGCCCGGACACACCTGCAAATGCTCCTCGGCTTCTGGACAAATCCCCTGCCAAATATAAGTGCTTGTTAAAATTGAAGCTTGAGATTTTACTGGGGCACTTGTCCCAAAAAAGGGGTCTAGCAACACTGATGTATGAGGTGACACATGATATTCTGTTATAGCATGCAGAAAAAAGATTAATGAGTGTCACCGAACCTACTTTAAAAGTGTGCTGGTCTAAGTTTTGCATTCACGCCCTTGTTGGTTGCAGAACGACATTACAATACTAATTAAATTGTTCTTGAATTTCTTGGATAATGATCTAATAGCTTGGTGTCACAGTGTCTGGGTTTTGTCTTATTTTGAGTTTGGAAACCTTGCTAATCAGTAATCACTTCCTTGTGTATAAACATTCCTGTCTTCCTTTTAGTCTTTATCTGACAATCTGCTTTCCCTCCTGCATGCTCCGAGTAAGGTTCCTTGTTCCCGTGCTCATAGTCTGGTGTGGACAATGTCAGAAAGCTTTCAAATAAAATACCAAAGTTTGTCTCACTCTCAGTCCAAATGTCAGAGATTTATCTTTAGGGCTACACAAGTAAGAGAGAAGTACCCAGTCTTCACACCAAGTCAAACCAGCAGACTTTTGCTTATCTAAGCCACTTAACTAATAATTAAAGTAGTTTATGATTAAATTATCATTATTAATAATGATATTTCTACAGCAGTACATTAAAATGAATTAAATTCATAAGTGTATTTGCCACAGATCTTGTCGTTTCAGGGTGCTTGACAGATGTCTCTGTTCACGTGCAATACCTGTAAAAATCTGCCAAACAGCCTTGCAACGCTAACTGTAACGTTATTTTAAATTTAACTGAAATTGGGATTTCATTGAGGCACTTTCTGTTTCCAAGCAGGGGTGGACGGAGCAAATGGAGGGAAGGCAGAGCGAGTTAGACAAAGAGATATGAAAAGACAGCATGAGGTGAGAAAATCCCATCAGAGAGAGAAAGTGTGACAGAAGAGGGAGTCACAGATCAGAATTGGAGGAGCCAAGCAGAAAGTGTGAATGTGAAAACAAATATAGTTAAAAAGATGTCTGGATCATAACACATCTGTAGATAGGAACAGCAAAAAATGTAGTGTGAGGAATTAGAAAAATAGCAGGTGGAAGACCCTGACTGTCTTAAAATAGAAAGAGAAAAGAGCATCAGTGATGATGGCGGAGTGAGTCCAATTAGAGTTATTAGCAGCAGACATGAGACCTGGTCCGACCTCCAGATGCTACACTATGTACAGGATGACCTACTTTTATCTAAAAATCTTGTCTCTTCACTCATTTAATCCTGTCCGATGTCTGTGTGACAAAATGTGACAGAGTGAGGAAAAAAAAAGTAAAAGTGACTGAGACAGAGATTTAAAAAAGTGAGAGGCAAAGTCAGACAGACCTTGCTGAAGCGAGGAGAGCAGGATGAGAACTGTCTGATCTCCACTGGCTCATCGTCATTGGTGTCATCCTCGTCGTACGTATTGATGTGGTGATAACGATCGGAGCGAGCTGGCAGACACGAGAGAGAGAGAGGCAGAGAAGATAAAATGTGATTTTCCGGCTGGGGTTGTGTCAGAACATCTTTAAATAACCCATGAACCTAATATTAATGTCATTTCACATAAATCTAGACACACGTACTATCAAAGTAGCTTGTGTCCTCCTCTGACTCCAGGTGAGGGATGAACTCTGCCTTCTGTCTCAGCAAACTGTTCCAGTCCAGCTCACTGAAGAAGGAGTGCTGCTTTACCTCAAATGCGCCCCCTGGTGGTGGGGGTGCAAACAACATTAATTGTTACCCTCATCCAAAAATAAAGATGAATGAGATGAATAGTCTTTCAAGAACAAATGTAAAATATATTGCAGAATGCCAAGTGGATATGATAAGATTTTTTATGATACTTTTTTATGCATTATATAAACGCTTGTGCCAGAAAGTTATAGGTGGACAGGGGAGAAACAGCTTTCCTGTCTGTGTCAAGAGGTGAAGGATTATTATGCTCTCTTAAAGCCACAGCTTGTTTTAGGTGGCTTTATCTGTCTTTCAGCTAAGCTAGCCAGTGGCTAGCTTTAGCTTCATATTCTGTGTGCACAAAAAGAAACAAGACCCAAAATACTTTTGTTTTATATTGCACCTGTTCCTTTTAATGTTACTTTGCATTCTTATTCTTGTTGCAAATAGCTGCACATGTCAAATCAGATATCAAGTGAAAGAGCAAACCAGTACCTGTACCGAGCCTGACCAGAGGGTTGGTCTGTAACAGGGCAGAGATGAGGGATTGGGCATCTGCAGGCAGGGCCTCATCACCATCTGGCCAAACTATGTCATCTACCAGAGGCACAAGAAACAGAGAGAAAAAGGTCAGAATAATAATAAAGAAAAAAAAACATACTTAGTTTCTGGAACAGAATTTTAAATCTTTGGTTTCTAACCTTTACAGAAGGCTTTAAGTCTTAGTACACTTATCATTAACCACTTATAATCTTTGCAGTTTGAAAAGGCGTTTAAAACATAGTAGCAACATAGGTTTATCACAGTTTCCTCACCTGTGATGACCTGTCCAAACAGCTCCTCAGGAGTGTCTCCAAAGAAAGGCACACAACCCACTAAGAACTCATAGAGGATGATCCCCATAGCCCACCAATCCACCGGCTTCCCGTAGCCTTGGCGGAGAATCACTTCTGGAGCGATGTACTCTGGAGTACCGCAAACCTGTGAGCAATGATTGAGACAATTTGGAGGAATGGAAGAAAAAAGAAAATGAGAAAAGGAGAGAAAGACAAGTTAATCATCCTTAATAAAAATAAGCTGCTACTGTGGACATCGGCATAACTTTGTGCTGAACATTGGGGGGGTCAAGATCTCTGTCTAAATAAATAAATCTGGATAAATTCCTAGATGATTAAACATGCAACTATTTTGCTGGTAATAACTGAAATTAGTAAAGAAAATCAACAGCCTATCTATGCAAGATAATTAATAATTTTATTGGGGGGGTCATAACCCCCCTAACCCCCCTGGAAATTACGCCCCTGACTGTGGATGTAATGGAAGTGTTCTGGATAAACAAACAGTACATCAAATCTGAGTGACACCTAGTGGGAACTATCCAAAACAAGAGTTGTGGACAAATTATATCAGACACATCAGGACAGCCCAATAGTAAAAGTTCTGACTGACTGAGAAATTCTCTCTCCGCCATAATCTCCACCACAAAGCTGCAGTCTGTTTCTGCAGATGTGAGCTGATTACTGGCAGAAACACAGATGCTTGCTTCCACTGAGAAGATGAAAAGGACACGCGGCCCAATCTGACTGCTCATGACTGGTTTAATTCAGAGTATAAACAATTACTGTAATTGCAAAACAGGATTGTTATGGAGATGGAGGGCATTAATGATTCACTTATTCAGACTAAACAGGAAGCATTATAATGCAGCATCTTTGTTCGGATAATATTGATTTTGCCAGATGACTTGGCAGGTTTGCATGCGTGGTTGAAAAAAGGATTTTTTAAAATGGGATTCAGCTAATTAGCCTCTAAGTGGACATGCACCTCATTCATAAAGTTACTAATTAAAAAGTGAAATTAATTATTACCATGTTACATTGATATGCTGTACTTCGTGTTTTAACATGTTTAATGCGACCGGTGTGAGGTCGTGGGTACCGTACCTGCTTGTCCAGAAACTCCCTGGCATCTTTCTCAATGTGTCCCTCATACAGGTTGGTGGTGAGGCTCATTAGGCCCATCTTCGACAAGCCAAAGTCAGTCAGCTTAATGTGGCCCATGGAGGTAATCAGGAGACTACAAGGAGAGAGAAAACAGGCATTCATTCTGGCAAATCACATGAAAAGCCCCCCCAAACAAAACCAAAAACAGAAGTTTTTATACACCTATAAGCCATAAAGCAATCCAAACCAATCCCTCAGCAATTGAGGAGCTGTGTAAAATCTGAATAAAACAGAATGCAGCGATTTGCAAATCTTGTAAACCCATATTTTATCTGCAATAGAAAACATTAAACACATCAAATACTTAAACTGAGGAAATTAAATACATTAAATGTGTTGAAAAAAAAGAAGTTGGGACTGGGCCATGATCAGAATACTTTATTAAGCTCTGATTATGTGAAAATATGCAGTCAGAGAAGCTCCGACACAGTAAGTACCGAACCAATTAAAGTAAATTAAATGATACAATACTGTATATTACAAAGTTACAAAACATGACAAAATAGTTCTAATAGATATAAATACCTCTGATTATAAATACCCCAGTATATTACACAAATTACATAAGGCATTACAAATACCATGGCCACAGCCGTGTCGGGAAACTGAGGAGATCCGTTGTTGAACTTCTGGGAGAGGAAAGTCTCCTGTTCCCATATAGGATTCAGTCTGGGGTCTTCTTTGTTGTATTTTTGGTTTCATTATTATTTTTAAGTTTCCAGTTAGTGAAAGGACAGAGGACACTGGACACGGACCAGTTCAGCAGCTGGACTTGTTTAATAGGCTGTTGCACTCGATGCAGTTTGCAGTTTTGATTGTCTTGTTGAAATATACAAGGCTGTTCCAGAAAAAGACCTTTGGATGGGAGCGTGTGCCGCTCTA
Source organism: Rhamphochromis longiceps (assembly GCF_057381845.1). Classification (NCBI taxonomy): domain Eukaryota; kingdom Metazoa; phylum Chordata; class Actinopteri; order Cichliformes; family Cichlidae; genus Rhamphochromis; species Rhamphochromis longiceps. The sequence goes on along the minus strand of NC_140562.1, from coordinate 29,136,488 downwards.
ACATCTGTGTATACCTTTCAGCACTGATGGTGCCTTTCCAGATGTGTAAGCTGCCAATTCGATTAATGAATGCACCCGATCAGCGATCCAGGCTTTTGACTTTTAAAGTTTTATCAAGGGTTGTTTGTTAAAGAAAAATTTGGATGTTTTGTTTTTGCATTATCTTAGGCTTCGGTCCATGTCTATTATTATTATTCGTTTTTATTACTATTATTATCATCCATTCAGTCATCTCTCCATCCACTTTTATGATTTAGGATCACACGGGGCTCGAGCTGTCATAGGGTAAAAGGCTAGGTACACCCTGTGCAGGCCATCAGTCTTGACTATGTCTACAACCCAAAATGCACTGGGTTGCTGCCATATGATTGGTTAATAATATATTTGAACAGGTGTAATTAAACAAGTGATTATATTGATTGATAATATAAATTTTAAACACTCACTTGTCGGGTTTGAGGTCTCTGTGGACGATCCCATAGTTGTGCAGATACTCCAGGGCTAATACAGTTTCAGCAAAGTACATCCTCGCAAGCTCAACAGGCAGAGCCCCGATGTTCTTCAGCAAAGTGGCACAGTCCCCACCTGCAATCACATAAACAACACACGTTACTGTTAATGTGATTTTGTAGTTATAACATAAATCTATGCTCGACGTGTTAAAACTTTCAAACAAATGGTGCAAAACCCCAGAAAGACATATTTTGATGCTCTGATTAGGGAGAACAAATTCATTAAATATGACTCATTGTTTTTATCACCAGAACATTAGAAGTCTTTTCTGAATTAGTAAAACGATTTGCTTTTTATGTTTCTATTTTTTGGGTTTTTAATAAATTTTTGTGCCATCCATATTTGGCACTGCCATCACACATGAGTCATAAATTCGTACCTACCGTTGACAGCTCAGTGTGTCTGTGAATCAACAGCGATCTTGACAAAATAATAGAATTCAGCACAAATAGAAGGAAAACTGAGTCGAGCTTTAGCCGTGAGCCAGTAAAACTCCCCTGCCCTTTTTTGTAACTGAGACATTATACTTCACTGCACGTTTCCTGAATGCTTGACCTTCGGTTTAGAAGCCAGAGGCTCAGGTGGCAATTTTTATTCACAATTTTAAAAAATAAGTCCAGGAATTGAATGAAAATTAAAATAAAAAATGTAGATAAAACAGAAAAGGCCATGGCTACAGCATCCAAAGGAAAGGTGGCGTGAAAAGCGTATCCTGATGTGCTGGAGGTTATTTCACAGATGTAAAAGAGTCAGGGAGGAAATGTGTTACTTTACACACAAGGCACAAACTTGACCAACACACAACAAAAAAGAAATCAAGGCACGTGTTTAGAGTAGCTTCATGCGATCTTATCAGTTTGAACTCAGATCTAGTGAAAAACCACAGCCGACCCCCTTACCTTCAACGTACTCCATGACCATGCAGAGGTGTCGTCGCGTTTCGAAGGAGCAGAACATGGAGACGACGAAGGGGTTCTCCGCAAATGTGAGTATGTCCCTCTCCACAAACGCCTGCTGGATCTGGTTCCTCAGGATCAGATTCTGCTTGTTGATCTTCTTCATGGCGAAACGCTGGCGTGTCTCCCTGTGTCGCACCAGGTAGACGGCACTGCAACGCAGGGGAGACAGAAGAGTACAGAACAGAAGAAATGAGGTATTGAGGAAAACAGCAGGTGGTACAAACTGCAGAGGATATTTCATCTCCTTTCAGACACGAGCTCAATAAAGTGTGGCTGTGTGGACACATCAAGGAGGATATTAAGACTTGAAAACCTCCAGCACAAAATGTCAACCCCCGAGCTCGTAATCTTCATTTTATGTTTGATCCTGAACAGAGTTTTTGAACTACACCTGAAAAATAACCCATTTTCTCTCGTGGGTAGATAATGGTAGAATAATGCTGGCCTGCCAAGTACAACTCTTTCTTCGCTGATCCACCTTACTCAGCTTTTGACAGCCTTTAACATGCAGCAGCATGTGACCCGGTCAAGGTGGAGAGGAGACCATATGTTACTCGTGTGTTTACATCCCCACTGGCCGTCTCTTTGCTGTGAAGTGCATTTTAAATGTATTATTATTTTATTTTCTTTCAAATCATTGAACCCCGACAATCCCGATTCCTGACAACATGTCAAATGTGCATTTTAAAATACATCCCATCTGAATCTCTCTGTGCGTTTTAATTATTCTCTGTGACAGAATGAAGGATTAAGCGCTGCTTTTAGTGTCTGTATTTATTATTTCTTTTTTTTTTTTTCCTGTGCCGTGCCAATTATATTTCATCCCTCATGGCATTACAAGACAATATAATATATTTTAACACTAAAAATACATAAAACCTTGCTAAGAATTTTTATCTAAACAAAAATTTACAACCACCAAATTCTATTTTTGGTAATACTAATGGAAGTACCTTTGTTGTTTTGTGATCTAACTCAAGTTTTCAGGGGTTTTTCCCAAGCTTCATCATCTTTTAGTTGGTATTTTTGGCTCCTGCTCACATTTCCGGTATTATCATTAGTATTTATATTAGTATTCACAGTGCCACTGTCTTCTTTACATCCCAGGATCCTGAGGACTTCAGTGACTGCTACCGTGTCCCAGTAACATTTTCTATTAAATGTTGATTCATTTGGATGCATGATTGGGATCATTATGCTAATAGAAAATCTAGTGATTACCAACCTTCAATTTATGAACCCAGGGCATTATGATTTTGTTTTTTTTTGGGAACAGAAACCATTATCAGCTTTGCAGCAGTAACAACATATCAGCAGATTACATTATAGGGAAATCGTTTACAGGCGGACACAAGTACCAAAACTGGTACATAAACTGTTTTATGATCACTTGTTTGATAAAGCAAACTAGCAATTTGAAAACACAAGATCTTGGCCACTTTCACTATGGCTGTTGACAAAGGCAAGAACATGTAATTTCTACAGTAAACTAGTCTTGCTTTCTGAGTGATCTTATCGTTAAATCATGCATATTCAACCATTTAGATGTCAACTTGTAGAAATCTGAAACATTTTTGTTTTTTTAAAACTTGCTGTCAGGGATTTGGGAGGAAACTGAACCCCACATACATGAACAAAATAGTGTCTGTGGATGCAGCTTGCAGTGTAACAAGTGCTTTGAATACCTTGAAAGCAAAAGGTTAGGTTAGCTGGTGATTCTGAAGTGGCTGTTGGCATGACAGTAAATGGTTATCTGTCTCTCTGTGGTAGCCTGCTAAAAAAAAATAGACTAAAAAAAAGATGACGGATGTGCCAGCATGACAGAGCTGAGCCAAGGATAAAGGAGACTTCATGCATCAAATACATGAAGTTCATTAAATTGCACAGGAAAAAAATGTCACCGGATGAATGTTAAATGTCCTAACAGAGTTGTATGTGTCATAGCGCTATCACGTGGGTGAAAAGGCAGTGCCTCCACCTGCACAGCACTCTGCAGTTGTCATCGGACTACTGAAGTAACATGTAGCAAATGTGAATTGCTCGGCTTTACTTAAGACAAATGCGCTCTTGAGAAGCTTTGAAGTTATAAATTTCAGTTATTTATAGTCAAAGGTACGGTGGCCCTGAAAGCTCAAAATACACTCCAACTTGAAAAAGACTGCATAGAAAAAACGCTGTATAAGCACACAAAACACAACAGAAATGAGGCATTTATCTGAAGGACCAACTGCAGCGGTTACAAAAAGTAAAATATGTAAAGGACTGCACCGAGACACGCTTAAAAGTCTTCATCAGTTTTGTGAGGAGAAGAAGAAAAAGATGCAAGATAATGTTTTTTTTTTTTTATTCGCATGATTCATATAACACTGTAGATACGCTTGCTATTAGCCGTGTAGTGTTAGCTTGTTACATCCGCAGCTGGTCCGTCACATTATTATCTCTCTAAAAATACTTCAGTTGTATTTTTCTAGTTCTGTCGTGTTTTAATCATGTTCTATTTTATTTTGTGTGCTTTTGCGTGTTTTCTTTTTGTTGTATTTTCTTAAGTTGTGCATTTGACCTTTCGGGTCCACCATACTTGAGCATTTAAGTCAAGAGTGTAACTGGTGAAATTTAGCCAGAGGTTGAAATTCTGTAATAGGCTATGTGCGCCTCAGCATATGCTACTTCTGGTGGGAAAACTCGTGTAGAGCGCTTAGTTTCCGGCGTGATATTCGCGCCTTGTTTACGGTCGGGTTTTCCAAAACAAGTCAACCAAATGGATGAATCAAGCGGCGATTTATATTTCTCAAGACGTCTTGGGCATTTACCGAATAAATCTGTGGATGATGTTCATCGACTTGTCGATATTTTCCCCCCGCGCCTCAGAGCAAAGGAGAGAAAGGATTCAAATTTGATATTTCTCAGTATTTGTAGAATTTTGAAGGTAAGTCACAACATACCCTTCGTAAATACTGATATATCGAGACCCTTACCAGCAATCATTCATTCATTTTTTAGATCCTGTGACTTTTTTTCACGATTTGTTGACGTGCTGTGTAGGTGTGTACTTGACTGTGCACGCTGATGTCGACATAACGGGGAGACATCTGGCTTTGACTAATGTTCGCCTGTAGTTTGAATGCTGAACATTTGCCTGTTTAAATCATTAGAACTGTCACTATACAGAGACGTGCTTCTGAATGTGGACGATGTGTCTTCTCATTTTGTAATGCAGTTCTGCTTGTGTTGAGTGATGTAAACAACCAATCGATCTACACTCTTCAAACGTCAAAACTGATAATTAGATTTTTTTATGACACAGCAATGGTGAGTGTTCCCACCTTCTGCTCTTTGTAACTTAACGCAATCTTTCTGTTTTCATATTTTGGCCATGATTTTGGAGTCCATCTTCACAATAGCGATTGACCGCAAAATAAAGCTACCGGAAATGTACATCCGGTCTTAAAACAGGAAGTTACCAGAGTGGAAAGTTTTTGAAAGCTTAACTGGCTAATGAATTTTTCAAATTAATGGCTCCAGAGGGACAAACATGTAAACTCAGCACCAGCATCCACTTTTGAAAGAATGTTTCAAATATTTGTTGCACTGCTCCTGATGGATTTGACCAGTTCCAATTTAGACTGAACAAATATTTTTTATACACATTCAAGTCCAATTCTAGATCTTTGCTGTTCAGTCTGACAATCTTTCTGCCGTTTGTGTTAGAGCTTGTTAGAAATCTCTTCATAAATAGCTTTCTTGGATGTTTTCATGATCCAAATTCTTCATGCTGTTGCCCTGTGTGTAACATAAAGACAGACAATATATCTGTATTGTAGCTCGAATATAAATGTTTTTAGATTCATGAGCTTTACCAAGTTTAACCACTGGATTAGTTTTAAAGCTCAAGGAAAAAATTGGATACGATTAGGTTTCTATGTGTGATCAGTGACGTATTAATCAATTACTCACCCATAGGCTCCATTGCTGATCAGTTTTATGGTCTGAAAGTCTTCCTCAGTTGGTGGCTTGATGGCTCTCCCTTTTCCCTGATGAAATCCCCAGAGTTTTACAATTATAATTCAAAGTTAAAAACAAAACAAAACAGGTAATTTGTTTCCTGTGTCTGTGCATGCGTGTTTCTTCGTCACCTCTGCTGAGTCATCGGTCTCTGGAGTGTGCGGACCCTCACTGTCGTAGCTGTCAAAGCCCACGATTTCTGTTGGGACACGTGTTAGTTAACAGACAAACCTGAAGTGACAATAAAAAGCGACACTAGGCCCCCCACACCGCTGTGAGCAGTTAGAAAAACTGCAGCTCTCAACCGCTACAGACCAAATCCCACAAAGTAAAATATGAGAATTAAAACAGCTTCTTTCTATTAATTTTTCTTCTCTCTTTCAGATTTCCCTCCTCTTCACTTTGTTCTTACTCCCCTCATGAACAGTGGCAGAGGAGTGGCAGCTAATTTCCAGTGTTCTTGCATTTTTTGTATGTGACAGCTGCTTGAATACACTGATTACACAACTGTTTTGTTGAAATAATTGAATGATAATTACCTTTTGAAAGCCCCTTTGTGGTTCTAAACTTTATATAAGATAAAAGTCACTGAGCTGGAAACTGTATATTCTGTCGGTGTCTGTTTGACACTGTTTCTGTGTGAGAAACCAAGAAAAGAAATGTGAGTGCGAAAGTGTAAGCAGCTATGTGGGTGCGCATGTGTGCCTATGCATGACAATGTAGGTGCTAAAGAAAGTGCAAGATCAAGATATCAGCAGGCACATTGTTAGAAGAGATTAACTCACAAAGACATAACCAGATACATCTCTCATGAATTCTGAAATAAAAGCACCGTGGCTTATTGTGAAGAGTCATTCTGAGCCATTTAACCCATCAGCTAATGCGAGCTCTTGATGGATTAGACTGGGAGTGGCTGAACAGATGGGAATAGTGAACTGTGAGTTTGGGGGCTGATTTCGAGCCATGATGATGAATGAAAAAGAGAACTGCAGCCGCACCACCAGACAGCAAATGATCCAAGCAGCTCAGACTCTTCATCTCAATATATCCTCATCATGGACGTAAAGAAAAGCTGATCAATATCTCAAAGTGGCACTTTTTAAAGCTTCATACTGCCACCACCCAAAATAGAGATGAAACATTTTTTCTGTGGATTTCTCTCACATGCTTGCAGATAGGATGAGAGGAAAAGACACAAGTGAGAAGCCACGTTAGCTAAATGAAATGCACTTTTGCAACGACGACTGCTGCCAAATCTTACTAACATACTAAAGCAAAAACATCAAGCTGTTAAAGTGTGTCACTATTTCCTACTGTATCAGTTTAATACTAAGATTATGTGAAGTCACTGAACTGGAGAGTTATAGCACAAAACTCCCACCAAAATCTTACATTATTTATGCTAACTTGCTAAATTAACAGGCATAGCATGCTAATCTGTACAGTCAGTTGTATTGGTGGCTCAGTTTCCCCCCTTGAACAGTACCAGGCTAGCTCTTTCCAGCAGCATTCGGCTTTTATAGAGAAGTAGGTTAATCAAATCTGGACTCAGACACAAGTGGTATTGATCTACTTATCCAGCTCTGGGAGTGAAAGTAAACAACTGAAACCAGCAAACATCTGTTGGAAAGCATTCTTGCAAATTAAAAACTTTACACTTTCATTTGTTTTCATATTTTCTATTATATATACACCTCTGGAATAAAACCTGAAACCTATTATTCCCATTTCTTACCCTCCAGTGGATCCCTGGTCAGTCCCAACTGACTGATAATATATCGAGGGATGTCTGCCTTCATCAGTTGTCCCTCCTTGGCGTGGTCCTCTGCTGCTTCGAGTAAGTGATAAAACTCTTCTGGGTTGAACTCCTATAATTCCAACAACAAACAAGGAGGGGTCAGGAAAAGCTACAAAACACTTGTACTGTACATGCATCTTAAATTAACATGATCTCACATACAAAGACCACTGCTGAAGTGGTGACGTGTGCAACACAAGACAATTGAAATCATCACAGCCTCTCTGAACATGTGGAAAAATTTGAATTATGTTTGCAATCATCAAAATCTGTGAAATATTTCCAGCAATTTGTTGAATCTGTGATGTGAAAAATTAAAGCAGTCCTGAAGGCAAAAGGACACCCAATGTGGCACTAGCAAGGTGTACCTTAAAAACTGGCCAGTGATTATATATTTCATGAAAGGTCACATAATTTTGAGAATCACCAGACTAAACACTCAAAAATCTACATTTAATTCAGATTAAACTGATAAACCCAACAAATATTTACACTGTGAAAGCTATAAGTTAAATTATTACCTCGTATTATTTCTACTTCTATAGTTTCTATTTCAATTAAAATCACGAACCAATATCCTTCTTTATATACTTTAAAATATCCAAACTGTAGTGTGTTGATAAAACACAATAACAAAGTGAGTGTCAGATTACGTTTTTCCAGTTCAACAGCCGGCTACTGAACCACAACGCTCTAGTGTGGAGTCACAAAAGGATGTGATAACAGCTAACACTAGTCGAGCATAAAGAAAACGATGTTATGTTGTGCCATGTGACATAAACAGTAAGTAATTCTAAGAGTACATCCAACTTATAATCATAAAACTAGATTTTAGTTCAACCTGCAGCAATTTCATGACCGAACACTGTTACAGGGCTGTCAAACAAACACAATCAGTGTTAATACACTTCCAAACTTTAAATTGCTTTCTCTGAAAATGTTCATTTTTTCCTATGATACAGCCTTTTGTGGTGTCTTATGGGATTCGGTCTCATTGCTGTTGGTGGAGTAACGTTTTGATTAGAAAGCCTGGGGCAGCCAGGATCATTTCTTTCCATGCTCTCTCTCATATCTGCTCCCTTCGACTAGAGGGAAAAAAAAGGAGTACGGAGATGGGGAATTAACCTGGCTCTCTGATAGTTTGCGCTGCTGGAGGATAATATTCTTGCAGCTAACAGCCTTCTGACTGTGTGACATTTTCACCAAATCAGACCTTGTGACTGACTTGAATGCTAAATGAACTCTACGGACATGGACAAAATTTCATCTGTGTGTGCCTTCTCCTCTCTAACCCACGGGCCGTGAAGATCTAAAGTCCCCTCCACATCCTGCCTGACCCTATCGACCTTTTCTGACGGTCGCCTTGGTAACAGAAAGATGAGCCGGGAGGGTTTGGGAGGAGGGACCGCACCATCAATCAGGGAGCTGATATTCAGGTGTGTCCTGTGGATGCAGAGAGGCTTGTTATTACTAAATAAGTTTTGTTGAATTAATGAATCAGCATGTCAAGGACACAGCTCCGTCTTGGACTGGATTTGATGTTCTGTTGTGAAAACGAACAAGTTGAGGAGGTGGGAAGAACGAGAGTGAAAAATATCCTAAAGCAATAATCATGCAATTTGCAGCAACACAGGATGACTGATGTGCTGAATGACACAGCTTGAACAAAACCATGACCTCCATGTATAATACAGTGTGTTTCAACATTCATACACTCCCATGTGTTAAGAATGCTGTAGGTAAAGCAACGTTTACGGGAAGCAAGAGAATGGATTGTAGCAGCTACTTCCAAATGCAAGCAAAGGCATGTCAAGAGAAGACAGGTGTGAAACAAATAATGGTACATCTTCTGGCTTGGTTTAAAAAATATCACAAATTCATGGCAATCTGGCAACTGGTATGTCTAAAATTTCAAATTTTTACATATAATTAACAGGGGAAAAATATGACATGCTACTAAATCACATCGTGATGAAGTTATTTGTACTCTGATGGTCAATGTCAGTATTTCTTTTAAAAACGTGTTAGCTAGCTACCTTTGACTGCTCCCTTATCACAAGGGTCACCACAGCTTGTAGCTGCGTATGTTTGATTTGGCAGTTTTATGGCAAATGAAGCTCCTGATACACAGTATTTTATGCTGATGTTAATGATAGACGAGGTTTGGACCTCTGCAGTTATTTAAGCAGCAGAGCATTTGTGACTTTTCACACTATGGACCTCAGCACTTTAACTTTATGTAGTCAGACATTTCATGGCAGAGTGGCTGTTGTTCCTGAAGGCTTGATTTTATACACCTGTGGCAATAGGGGTTGAACTACCTGAATTCAAAGATTAAGAGGTGTTGTGCATTGCCTTTCTTGTCTTTTATAATCTTGCTTATTTCATCTCCATGTTCCACTGGATTGGGCCTGTATCTCATTACCAACTGGTGATAAATGTGTTATGTGTGCGCTGAAGTTATGACAGAATAAAAACAAATCAAGCAGAGTTGGTTAGAGCTTCAAATATGCAAGATTCAACACAGGAAATGCAGGGAATTTAAAGGCCCAAATTGCTTCTGAATTCTCTAAAATCTGAGACAGAGGTGTTTGCCATGTTTGATGAAATTGTATGCAGATTTTCTTTTTTAGGTGTAAAAAAAAAAAATCTTACTTCTGTAAAAATGTCAGGGTTAACGGGGAAAAAAAGCAGTAGCAATGGGATACCCCAGGGGATGGTCTGAGGTCAGTTGGTTTGAGGTCTGTTGCTATTTGGCAATAACTTACCACAGACATCTTCTCTGGCTTAGTAGCCAAAATGTTGGCCTCCTAATGCTGTGTAGAGACACCAGTGTTGCTGTAGTTTTATCTGTAAATTTGGACCTTTATCCTGTTCTTTTTTCACAGTTTTATTCCACCACAGTTTTATTGCTGCAAACACTACTTGTTTATACTTGTAAGTTGCAAAAGTGAAACACATAAAGAAGACATCCTGTCTTGTCTTTCTCTGTTAATAACATACTGGTAAAACAGATGCAACATAAAAGATTAAACAAAACTTGAACCTTTCCTGACTGGAGTGGCAGCATAGCTTCCTGCAGTGACACACTTATGTTTCATCTGTTCAGAATGAACGAACAGTCGACACTCTGCCCTACTTTTAGATTCTGTAGTACCAGTTCAGCATATTCGACCCTCCGTTTCCATGTGGGAGGACGGGAGTGTCTTCGAGCAGCTCAATGGGGTAGAAAATGCCTCCAGAAACAAAGAAAGTCTGGATTCTCGATGTGTTTGAAAGTTTAGCCACAATCAGATAAGCAGGGCGGAACTCACCAAGCACTCCAGCAGCCTGGCAGGACGAGATATGATGATGAAGAGCTTTTTGACAAGCTCGATGACGAAGGTGAGCTCCGAGCTCTCAGAGCGCTTGTAGACCTGATGAAGAAAGACAGAAATTTGGAGAGACAGGGTCAGTTAGCGAGGTTTGGAAGCACATCACATCAGATTCCTGCTACACAACTCACGTCGTGCAGCATCTTCTCCAGATTCTCCTGCAGTTCACAGAAGTAAACGCTGGTAATGACGCCCTCGCGTGATTTGGTCAGGCAGTCTCTGGCTAGCTCGGTTATCTGGTGGTGGATGAAGCTGAGAACCCCGTCAGCCAGTGGCAGAACACTCTCTGGGGAGTAGTTCTGGATGAAGTCTGCCAACCTCTCTTCCATCTGAGCTGTGGCCTGATTAGAGACACAACAGTGGTTAATAGTCAGTGAGTGTAAGATAATACGATCACCTGTCTTTATCTCAATATACGGTGCTCAGCCAGCTCCACACATTCTATATAAATGTGCTACTTTAGACACGACACTCATTGTTTTCTGAACAAGCCTTTGTGGAAGGGCCTTGATGTTTTTTTGCACTTCACTGTTCATTCCCTGCAGAAAAAAAAAGATTTTTTAGGATGTTTCTTTCTCAGGCTGCAGAAACTCAGCTCAGCTAAGGCACCTCAACGAAAGTGATGTGTGAAGTGATGTAACACAACGTGACGCGCCCTGTGTTCGGTCCTTGTTCATTTGGTTGCTATTGCACCTCTTTTGACTGTGTTATTCTTTTTAGTATTTCCATCATATTCATAAAACTCAAACCTCAGGAGGAGACCGACAACCACATTAGACTTTGCAAACTTGTGTGTATAAAGGCTTATCTTGATTTGTTGTCACTTTTTCAACCTTCATATTGAGTGCATTTTTGTGCTTCCAATCTGTATGTATTTCAGCTTGCTATAATTATGCCACAGTAAAGTGCTACTTTAGAGAATTAATGTGCCTTTTCTGCCTATTTTATTTTCAGAAATTACCAGTACTCATGTATGGTGAAGCAAACAATTATCTGGAAGGATGCTACTATTATTTTCTAATAAGTAAAGACACTTAAGCTCATTTAATGGTCATTATAATTAATTCAGCTGTAGGGCTGGGCCATATCATACCGTTCACGGTAATACCGGTATAATGTTGGGCAACGATAAGAAAATGAAATATCGCGATAGAATATGAGTAAAACGCGCATGCGCAGTGCCTTTGTTTTCATACGCAGATGGCGGAAAAATCATGGCGGCGACGGAGAATGAGAAGGGCAAAAGCGGATCGTTGAATGAAACGGATGAACCAGAATTGGTTTGTAAAAATGCTGCAACTTCAGTGGTGTGGAACTGGTTTAGCTTTCGTCCCTCAGATACACAACAAAGCACTATTTTTGGTAGAGCATGCTAGCGGGCTGTCGTTATTACCGTGTTTTTTGGAAAATACGGCATTTTTCTGAAAATCGACAGCGCCCCTTATAATCCCGTGTGCCTTATGTATGAATTCTGGTTGTGTTTACTGACCTCGAAACGATTTTATGTGGCACACGGCGCTCGAAAATCTGTCAAATGTTTTAGTACGACTTTGCTAAATTTTTAGATAACTTTAATGCACATAAAAAACAGCTGCTTGTTTAAGTGAAAATACATTGATGTTTTTGGGGGGTTTTTGCAAGTTGTGGAGTTGTAAAGTATTTTGTCTAGTGTCAATTATATCGTGAGTTATATCATTATCGCAAATTTTCAAATGTATATCGTGATAAATATTTTTGGTCATATCGCCCTGCTCTATTCAGCTGACAGGTTAACGCGCCCAAATATAAACAGATTTCTTGGGAAAGAGCAGGGAGAGATCTAGAGGTTTCATTAACTGGAACCTCTCCTCAGTGCTTGAGTTTTATACAGTTGTTGCAAGTCTTTTTCAAGTATGCAAATGATAACTACTCCTACAGTAACATTAAAAAAAATACAGCAATATTAAACCTGCATTCACCAACTTGGGATTTGTGAGTGGGACGACTCGTGCTGCTTCACAATGCATCACTGTGAATGAGCAGGATTATAATGTGTGTGTGTGTGTGTGTGTGTGTGTGTGTGTGTGTGTGTGTGTGTGTGTGTGTGTGTGTGTGTGTGTGTGTGTGTGTGTGTGTGTGTGTAGGCAGGTGTTTGAGGACACCTGCAATGTGAAAGATTTCCTTGCACACACTTCACTGTTCATCAAAATGGTTGGCTCCCTGAGACACCGAGTCATGTTTACACGTCTCAGAGTCATTAAAACACATCTAATTGACTTTTTAATTATGATCTGCTAAAGGACTTTAGACATGGATGACCTTTTAACAGCTTACCATGAACCATGTAATAAATTAAGAGTGGTGAGCATTGTTTAAAGTACCAAGCACACAGATACCTGCTTGTTGTAAGAGAAGTGTGCATTAGGAAATCTGTGGCAGCAGAAAACCCTGAAAGTGGAATCCAGTACTAACTGAAAATGAGTAGAAATGGGCACAGAGTGTGCACTACACTTTGAAATAATTACATGTTAAATTCTAGTTTTGAAATGGTTTAAAATAGGGTGTGTGTCATTCATTTTGAAGCATTTTTAAACACAGCCATGAACCTCAAACTGGTCCTGGTCAGTAGTCACTGGTCTGCTGGTTGGTGTAGCAGCAAGTAGTTTAATTGGTGTATATGCCATCAATGTTTTGGTCTCTGCAGTCCATCAGGAGTGCAAAAGAGGGATGGCAAGCTTCATCATGTCACCAAAGTGTGCTCAGGGAGAAAGCTTGCAGTGTCCATTCGTCTCCCTGCCTATAATTTCTATATATTCATACTCAAAATCTGTTTAAAGCAACATCAGGTCAACAAGACCTTAACTCAGTTATTTGTTCCCTCTGGAAATAGAACTTAACATTTTACCTTTGAATTATTTTAACATCATCACAGTAAATAAGCGCAGCTTTTATCACTGTCTGAAATTCCAGGGAGCTGCTTTGCTGCTTTTTTTGTTTTACTTCTTGTTTTGTTTACATGTTCAGCCCCTCCAGCACTTTTAGATCATCAGCTGCTTACTTAAAACAACAGATTCTTGCAAATAGTGACTCACTTTGGATAAAAGAAATATAACAAATATTTTAAATGTAGCTGAGAGATGTCTGTTGCCAGTATGCATATTGTGTATGTGTGCGCTCGCGTGTGTGTGTGTATTTTGAGGTGTGCGTGGAGGTACAGTTTACACTTGCGTATTTGTTGTGCGAGCCTGACCTTGGGGAAGCGCTCCTTGTAGACATGGTTCATCATCACTATTTCATTGTCATAGCAGGATGGTGAGCGCCCCGGGCTGAAAACAGACAAACAGAGAGCAGGAGTGTAATATACAGCACCGACTGAGCAGAACAGAGTGAGAGGAGGCAGCCCAAAGAGAAGCAATTCTGTATTTTTCACCTGAACGGAGAAAATATTCACCGCACTCCCTCATGTCTGTCCTGTTGGTATATAACGCTAATAAACCGATCAGAAATTCAGTACGCCACGTTTCTATTATGGACGCAGTCCCTTCCTACATCTCCTCCATCCTGACCGTGGCAAAGATGTCACAAGCATGTAAACATGAAAGTTCAGCATATGCTTTCACAAGATGTAAGCTAAACCAAAAGCAAAAGTCTACTTTGTTGATTTTATTTCTCAGGAACTGAGCTGATCTACACATCTGTAAAGAAAAAGGAACTGATAAAAAGTCCTTTATGGGAAAACACATTATAATTTAACATATACACAATAAGGAAAGTCTGTGAGCTGATTTTATCTAGGCCAGGAACTGCTGAGGAGCTTAATATGAAAACTGAATACTGATGAGTAGTGATGTGTCGGATGTAGTTAGGACATGTTGCATCCAGAGGGGAGGCTATAATAGGTGTGGTTGCAGGGAGTGTACACCAGAGGCTTCAGCTATTAAAGAAGCTGCTGCACCCTGGAGATGCTCAACACACTGGAGGCTGGACTCGCTACTGATATAATAACAGTGGTGGAAAATACCCTAACCCTAAGTACAGAGACATCAATGGTGTGCTACAGTTTGAGGCACTTGTACTTCTACTTCACTGCTTTTCAGAGGAAAATATAAAAACGTTCTCAACCATTTATCCTTAACTGTTAGTTTATTATTCTAAACTGTTTATTATAAATAGGGACCAGTTTAAACTGTTTATGTACGTTCTTAGCAAACTGCACATGACAGCTGACATCTTAGAGATAATTACTGGTTATTTTTTGTTGCACTGGTGGAAACAGTAGACAGATTATTCACTTAAGTAGAAGTACAGCTAGTACTTGCATTCTGAAAGATTTAGGTAGAAATATTAATTTAATTTCTTTTAGGTCAAAGTGAAAACTAGTGCTACCCCTCAGCCTCCTATTAGACACACCTATGGTATCAGTTTGAAGCTCCTACGTTGCCTCTTTGTTGAGTTATCGCATTCACAAACGTAGGTGTCCACGTGGCTCGCCGCCCCGGCAGCTTAACGACAAAAAAAGTACAAAGTAACTCTTCGAGGGGTATTCCTATCCGCTAGTTTTGTGAAAAGCTAACTGATCAATATCTTTGTTTTTGTTTGTTGTGTGTCATGAAGCTGCTAATGGTACTTTTTTCTGTCACAGGTCCGTCTTTGCTCTCTTCCCTGCATCTCATCTCTGCGTCTTTTACGCCAGTCAGAAGCAATAAGCACTGATGCTGGATCCACCAACAGGATTGTCTTTCATGTTCCCTCTATTTAGGTTCAAATGGGTTTAATGTGTGAAAGGCAAAATATTCTCCTAAAATGTGTTAAAACTAGAGCCTAGAGTGGTAACAGTAAAGTAGATACTGTTACGAAAAGTAAAGAAACATGTCAGAAGAATAACTAGTCATGTAAAGTGCAGGTACTCAAGTAACATATTTGTACTTTGTTACTTTCCACCTCTGTCGACTGTGTCCTGCGTACTACTGCAAACCTATCGCTATACCATGATAAAGGGACATTTTACAGTGTTGCATTGGTGCCGGTACAGCAAGGACTTAAGTACTGTTTATTAAGGTAGACACATCTTCAAAACAGAGCATGATGTGTTTGATGAAAAGGCCTAACAAACCTAATGTCCCCTCTTTGTAAATGCGAGCTGCACCAAATAAAGCACTGGCACATTCACAAAAGGCGACTCATCTGAATTAATGACTGAGAGCACTCCACACCTCTTAATAACAGAAAGAAGTTGGTCCTGCACAGTAACTGAATAAAAATCGCTTTTATCATCTTTAATGGCTGCTAAATGTCCTTTGATAACAGCTTGCCATGTTGAATTTTGGCTAGTTTTGTTATGTCTTACACAGAATACTCAAACATTTACAAATAAAGCTTTGATGTTGACATCTTTATTCTCCAGTGTCACACAGGAGGGATGGGATCCTTTACTTAAACAGTCTTTTGCCCATTACCTGTCACGCTCTCACCTGAGGCTTCGGGAGCGAGGACGGACGTGCGGCGAGCGGCGCCCGCCGTCGTCGTCTGTGATGCTCTCTGTGCTGCCAAAATGCTTGGACAGGAAGTGCAGCTCATCCATGGTTGGCTGGAAGGGCAGCTGGTGCAGACGCTCCTGGGATGAGCTGGATGACTGGAGAGACATGAAAAGGAGGCAAGGTTAAAAAGTGAACTGGCCGTCGTTTGATTTTTTTTAAGCCTCTGTAAGAGCTGCAAGATCAATAGTTTAAAAATAGACATCCAGTGATGAAAAAGAACATCAAAAACAAAGACAAGAGAAGACAAGAGAAGAGAAGAGAGGAGAAGAGAAGAACAAGGTGTACTATAATGTGAGTGGGTGTAACAAAGAACTGAAATGAAGAAGAAACCAAGTTAAAAGAACAAGGAGAGAGGTGGCGAAACAAGAAAAATATCCAGAAGGAGTTGGTGTAGGAGTGCAAAACAGAGTAACGCAGACTGAAAAACAGAGCAAAAAGACTGCAGGGAATCAAAAAATCACCCCGAGTAAAAGTTGACTGCTGGTTAAGCATCTCATGCCTCTGGGCGATTAATGGCAGCGCTGCCTGGTTTTAAACAAAAGACTTTTCTACAGCACCGAAGGAAAAAAACAGCCTGGATCAATGGGAGCCTTAATGAACACATCTCCCAATGGGACATAATGGTTGGCTTTGGCCACACAATGATTTCTGCTATAAAAATCCATTAGAAACTCTTTTCAGGTCTTACTCTCGCGCAGGCTGAAGAAAAGTATAGAAATTGCAATGCTTAGAGTGCAACATGATCAATTAAGAAGTTCCCCAAAGACAGAGCAAGATTGAAGAATGAGGGGAAATGCCACTGAACATGATGGATGTCATGAATAAATAAAAGTTTATATGATTTGGTTTTGCTACTTCATTTGGAGCATTTCTCCAACTTGTCAGTCTTTCTTCACTTCTGCTTACTTACTACTAAAGAAAAACAAATATGATAAATATCTCCAACATTTAGTTTTGTTATTATGGTGGCACAGCTGAACCACTGGTCATTCAACCTTAATGCTTCTGACCTTTAATGGCTTTGAGGCTAAACAGAAAGCGAAATTAGTCTCTGCATGTTTTTCCTGAAATATATTTTGAAGAATATGCAGATTCATTTCAGGTGCATCGGGCTTATAAATGGAGTGAGAAAGATTTGCCGCTGAGAATAGCCTGAGGAGGAAATTTTTGAAGATCATAAAAAATGCTTGGCTTTAACAGCATTATAGGAGAATATAAAGTCAGTCCCAGAATGGAATATTTACTGGAAGCATTGCCTCTATATAAAATGATTCTTTTTCACTGCATTTACTAAAAATCTCAAAAAAGTGAATAGCAGCAGATCCTTCCAAAGAGTTGAAAAGTGTGGCTTAAAGATTCAGAATCATGATAAAATGTGTTATAAAGTCACTACTGGTTTAGGGCACGAACATAATAAATTACAAAATAGTCTCAGCAACATATAGGTTGTATGCTTAGAACCAAATGCACACAGCACTTATAATGGTACAAAAATACCAGGTTGTATGAGCGGAATGCATTTACCATTGGATTGTGTATTGACACTGCTGCACTTATAAGCTATGAAACTTTTAATTATAAATGAGAATGTCTCACCATTTGAACAAAAAAATTGGAATTATTTTCTTTAATCCATCCATCCATCCATCCATCCATCCATCCATCTTCTAAAGCTCATCTGGGTTGCGGGGGCAGCAGTCTAAGCAAAGATGCCCAAGCCCCCTCTTAATGATCACCTCCGTCAGCTCTTCTGGAGAAAAACAAGGGTGGTTTTCTCCAGAACTCCAGCTGGAGAGATGTAAACTCTTTAGTTTGTCCCGCATGTGCATCAGGGTCTTCCTCCCTGGAGGACCTGCCCGAAACACCTCACCTCGGAGGTGATTAAGAGCTAGATGTCCAAACAAATTCAACTGACTCCTTTCAATGTACTCCTATCTCTAACAAAGAACCAAGACAGAAATGTAAAGTATAATCCGACATATGGCGAAACATAGTTTCTTCCCACTACAAAGGTTTTCAGGGAAATATTCAACATGTTATTTTTAAAAGACCAAAGTGCTTTTTCAGCTCATGACTGCACTATCAACTATAAACAAGTTAAAGGTAGAAATAAAAATATAAAAAAATAATAATAAATCTGAGCATTGGGAGTAATATGACAAGCCTGTACCTGCCCTGGTGTAAAATTGCTGTTTTGCTGTGTGAGGCAGGATCTAAGCAGAAATGAGGAATCTATTGTTTGTGTCATCTGTAAGGCTTAAACCGTTACATATCCACTGTCTGTATACACTTCCAACTGTTTCTGTAGCTTTTCTCTAAAATATTATGTCATTTCTACCTATAGGTATACACACACATACACCTTGTACTCTGATCTGCTCTGTTCAGTATACAGCGGCCCTGCTGTATCTAATCAAGCAAGTAATGGAGAACAAGGAGAGCACTGAAAACTGATTGATGGGACGGAAGGCAGGGTAGGAGGAGTGATGGAGGTGGAGAAGATTATGGAGACACAGAGCAACCACCTTCAATCTCAGTAAAAACAGATCAATGGGTTATCTACAGTGTGTGCGTGTCTCTGCACGTGCAGCTGTGAGGAGAAGCCGGGAGGCAGTCAATGAAAGAAATGATGTGCGAAAGACAGAAGAGAGGCTGAGGGAACAATCGCGTTCAGGACGGCACAGAAATGTACAGGGAGTGGATTATGAGTCAACGCATCCACCTGAGCATCAAACACATTAAAGTCCATTTCTCAAATGGAGTCTTTACCAAATGGGCCTTGGCAGTGTTCAATTCTCCGGGTAGTCTCTTATGCCGCAAACATCTTGCACTCAAGAAGAAAGCGAACATTGTTTTTGGCTCTCTGTTTGCTTCAAATCGAGTTTCATTTCCACCTACACTCTCTTTTATTTGTCTCTGTTGTCCCTCTTTATCATCTCTCTCTGTCTCTGTGAAGAAATGATGGATGAAGAAATACATACTGGAACAGGCATGAATACAGACTGGTTACATTTCAATTATCTCTGCTCCACTTTTTCCAGAGAGGCCAAGTCATCAGTTTCAGATAAATCAGGTCGAACATATCTTAGCAACTGATTACTTATTTTTAGTTCTGATTTACACATGATGCATGTTCTTGCCACTGAAAAGCTTCTTAACAGTCATCTGGGACTGACAAGAGGAATTACAAAGTCAAAGACTGCGGAGTTGTGCTTGTTTGTGTATGCATGGCATTTAGCCGCGACTGTGGCCTGTAATTGTTTCAAACGGAACAAACGTAGCACATGCAACTTTAGAATATGAATTCAGCAGCGCCAGAGCTGATTTTGTGCATGTAAATATATGCAAATGAATTCTTTGAGTGAAATCCATATTCATGCACAGGCTATAAAATGCACCTCATCTATTTAGCAATGGAAGAAAAATCGAAAGTAAAGTTCTGGTGCAGTTTCATGACTTAGGCAGCAAATTAGCCAAAGGAAAAAAAACAAAACAAAATACACATTTCACATTTTCTTGTTGTCATTTTTCATGATTCTCTGCTAAAACTATAAATGAACGTACGTAGTATCTGGTCATACTTCTCTGTTTTGCACTTTCGAAAGGGAGCGCGGGGGGAATGTCTACTAAAAAATACGATGATCACAGAGGCTCAACAATTTACTTCAGAAGGTTTATATGAAGCTCATTGCACCTACACTGTGCAGCATAGTTTGATAGACATGTTTTGTCTGACAAGGACACATTTAGTCAGCAGCAGTGGCTGTGCAGTTAATGATACACAACAGATGGAGGAAAGTTGTCGCCAAGGAAGCCACATCTGTTGTATGGTCAATTATGCTAGTAACCTCTCATACACCTGCTTTCATTTATTCTCCTTCTTTAATATTTGTATAGGAATAAGTGTCCTTATACTCAAGGACTAACCAACTACTCAGCAACTAATGGTCCACTCGCTGTATCATCTGAGCTCCAGCTGCCACATATGGTGGTGGAAGCCTTTGTTGATAATGAAGGACAAATAAACTGCTCTTACATAGTGATTTTCAACCTTTGCACAGCACATTTCTTTACAATTTGCCTCTCATTCACTCATTTAGACACACATTTACAGAAATGGTGGCTGAGATGGCAATGCAAGACACCTGCCCAGCATCATTAACAGGAGCGACCTCTCGATCGATTTGTCTATATATAGTATGGATCATCTGTCCAGGCTGAATGCCCATGTGCTCAGTGATTGTAAATATCTTCATGCAGGCAATAATCAAGTAGAAATATGTCAATCAAATGATGACTAGACATTTATCGCCCTCTGATAGCTAATAGTGGTGATTCTGACTTGAGCCCTCAAGGCCTGTAGGTTATTTTCCACCAAAGAAAACACCCTCTGATTTAGTGGTGCCGGAATGAACAACCTTGGGCTCGACGGATGAGACGCATGGAAGATTTTTGAAATGCGATAAGTCTCCTTATCTTTACCCACAGCCAGAGTAAGATATGAAAAGCTGCGGCAAGTAGGAACAATTTCATTTCCACCTTACGGAAAGTGTAAATTAGCGAGTCAGCCTTCTAGCAACAAAAGCTTTACAACAATGAGTCAGTAACACTGATGTTTTTGAAGATCAAATCTGACAAATCGGATTAAGCATAAATGAAATGGGACAAATGCTATATCCTTTTTTTGTTCCATTAATCTGTATTTGCCTTTCAGGTAGCAAGGAATGTAGCAACGCACCAACAAGGTCAGGAAAAACAGACGGGATGTAAAGAATAAACAATGAAAATATGATGAAATCAGCCTTGCATATGTTTTACGGCAAAGGAAATGCATTAAATACATTAACCAGACAAAAAAATTCCAGCAATGATCACATTAAACTGCAGGAATGATAATCAAAGAGTTCGATCTTCTGCTGAAACCTACCGTTGAGCTGGGTGTGTTGGTGCCATATCCTGAGGAAGGCAAAGAAGCCAAAGACCATCTGCGACCATCGGCCCTGAGAAAAGAAATGAAAAACAAAAGTGAAAAACAGGAAAGCATATGTTAGACACAAAGGGAACCAAAAACTGTTTTTCTCTACAACTTTTAACAGCCAAAATTCGAAATGTCAGTTTCTATTTTTGTTCCTCCAAACAGGACAATTGGCTGTTATACCGGAGCAATTCTGCCACCTTCACTGCCTTTCAATCTATCCAATTACACTTTCACTCCTTTCATCCCTCTCTTCCCTGAGGCCTCCTCCGGCTGTCCCGGAGTCTGACACTTCCCCTGAGTGAGTGATGAGGGGGGACTCGTTTGGGCAAAGTCCAGGCACTTCGCCTGATTCATGTCGGCCTGTTGTCACGCCTCAGTCACACAGACCCAGGACAAAGCTGCAGCTCCATTTTACACGTGTGTGTGCGACTGAGTGGGTGTGTTCCCTGAAGGATTTCACTGTGTGTTTGTGTGCGTGTGTCTCAGAATAATCCTAACAGCAGTCAAGCTCCAATATTTTGCACAAAAGAAGTGATGCCAACCTTCGAGAAGAGGCAAAGGAGAAGTGGGCAGGTCCGCTTGGTGAGAAGTTGCGCGGGCTGTCCAACGGACTGCTTCCTAATAAGATACATATGGAGAAAAAACAGTTAAAAAAAAAAAACAGACGCTCTGGGTTACCGGGCAGGGTAATAAACTAAAATACATTCTGTTTGTGGCTGTTTTACATTAAAAGTCAGTTGGTTTTGTTCACTTCCTAGAATATTCAGAATAACTGTGTCAAAAGCTTTAGGAAATGTGCATCTCATTTCTAATCCCTCTGCTTATAAACATATGGGTCCATGTTTGCATGAGCGGGTTCTTGGATGTTTTTCTGCTCCTGCATGCAGATGCAATGAGACAGCCATGGGGATATTTTACAGCTTTCTACTGATCAACCTGACAGGATACACAGCCAATGCAAGCAAGCTGCAGACTGCATGCAAATGCAGAAAGAGTCAACAGAAAAAATATAATGACAATCCTTTGGCTGGTGTAAAAACAGTGAATGTAAATTTTGTTTTATTTTCAAACTTTGCACCTCATATAATTTTTCTTTTTTTCTTTTTATTTCAAATTTTCAACAATTTATTTTGGCTTTCATAGCAGATAATTGAGATGCTAAGAAACAAGCGGTGGGACAGACTGATATGATGTTCAGGAAAGGCAGCTGGAATCAAACTGGGAATGTGATAAAACATATACATCGGGCATACTGACCTATGTGTCCGGGCAGTGGTGAGTGCGGTCGTGGCAGGGTGGGGGAGGTACTGGTCAGGATGAGGCTTTTCCGGTTACTGGTTCTGCAACTAGAAACGTAAACAAGAACAAAGAACACCTCAGTATTTGTCTTCATTAGATCAATTAACAGCTGACAGCCCAAACGACTCAGGGAGCCCCAGGTTAATGAATACACTCGCCGAGCTTGGCCGTGCGCTTACATGACAGCCCAAATAACTCTATAGCCTGCAGTTAAATATTTGTGTGCACAAGTGTGCATGCTGTTTATCTTGAGTACACTATGTCATTCTGTGTGTGCATGTGCCAGAACATAATAGAGGATTTTATTGACATCTGCAGGTCCACAGGGGAGTGCGACAAAGCAAGACAGATTTTAATTTCCTCAAGGTCCAGCTGCATGATGGCTGCCGCTGTGAAATATAAAGGCTAGATTGATGGAGGGCAGGAACGAAGACAGGGAGGAAAAGAAGGAACAGGGAGGGCAGGTATAGACCATAATGAAGGAACGAAGTTATTGAACCATAAAGACTACACATGCTGCCGCCACTAGAGGTGCCGCTGTGCAGTTTGATGGAGAGTGCACAAGGGTCATTGTTTTATGTAACAGCTCATAAAGAGGGAAGAGGAATTTTCAGGTGCTCTTTTCCTGTAAGGATTGCTCGCAGGGCTTTAATGTCTCTGTGTGTGAGTCACATTAATGCCCGTCAGAGCAGATTTTAGAAAGCAGCACCGAATCTGACAAACAACACAAGTTTGCTTCTTATTGCATCAGCTAGCATGCTGCTCTACATCTGTGCAGAAAGTAAAAAACAATCACAGCATTTACACCCAGGAGTAAAGAAAAAAAAACCCAAACATGGTCACACAACACACAAACCCTGTAATCTATAATCTACATCCCAGTCTTAGAGTTCCTCCCTACCTCCCTCATCTCTATCCTCTTTTTAAATGCAAATCTTCAGCGCTTGTTTCTAGCAGTCTGAGAAGTCTAACTGGCAGGATTTCATTGGTGGCAGTGCGCCTCTGTGGGTGCCAGCTGAGGGAGAGCTTGTACTCAGTGTTGCAGAACAGAAGACAAGCACATTGAAATATTTAAGGGGAATGCATTAGCTTTGGACAGAGGGCTAGAAGTGGCTTAACACCATACTTTGCTTCAACTCTCTTAAAACGAGAACAGAGGAAGGGGGAAGGGTAGCAGAGGAAGGAATAAAAAAAAAAAAGGCACAGAAGACTCGAGTGCACATTTCCTTGAACCTGTTTGAAACTCACTTTCATTTCCCTTCCTCTTTTTTCCTAGAGGCATGAAAAATCCACATTCTCACTGCTGCTCTTTCTCAAAACGCTGAATCGCTGGAGCGTACACCACTCAAGCTTCACTTCAGAACACGTTCTCAGCTTTTGATTCATGATTCATCGTATCTACAGGAGAAACACTCTATCAGTGACTCGTTAAATGGGAGTGATTCACTTTCAGGTCTAGTACCTAATGTTGCAAACCACATAATACTGGGAAGGAGCATTAATTCTACCTGCCTCCTTTTTGCGACTTTCCTCCTATTCTCTATTATCCCCAGTCACAACAAATGGTGTCACCATATTCTGATATCTCCATTCATGCCCAGATCCATATTGCTTTCTCCTTCTCCCAAATTAACTCTCTAAATGATGAATAATTGAAATGTGTGACGTCAGGAAAAGTCATTCTCTCCCCTAACTCCCCTTTAAGGCAATACAAGGTTGACTAAACTATTAAAAGCAGAATGAAAACCCTACAAAGGCAAAGCCATCTAATCTTCCTGTGGAGTTGAGAGCCTCTTTGCATTACAACATTATCTTAAATGAAATGCTTCAAAAGGGTATCTTGCCCTAAGCATTTGTACTGTAGCACAGGTTAAATAGGAGCTCTGCTCTTTATTCTATACTCCAACTGCCAGTCACACCAGTAAAGGTCACCGTAAGAGCCCTGCTACTTCAATTCTGTTAAAACTAAGTGGAGCACATATGACAGACACAGTGGGGGAAAGGGGGGGCGGGTCGTAAAACCATCCTACCGTGGTGGTTGTATATTCCACTGTTTTTTTTTTTTGAGATCTCTTTCAGTGTACCTTTCTAACATTTACCAAGAAGTCCTGTTTTTAACAAAACCAGCATGAACACACATTTACAAAAGCTTTTACAAAACTGAAACCATCGACCTAGCTCAGTGCCTTGCAACCTACTGCAACCTGGTTTGTTTGGGTTACTGTTGTTAGACAGACTTACATACAGAGGCCAAATCAGTCACACATCAAAAGAAAGCCTCATAAAGTGCTTTAGTGCTCCTCGGCATAAAGAACCGCATTCTAGCATCAAACTTGATGCAGCATAATTAGGAATTTGAGTACATAACAGTAAAGACTATACAAAAAATGAAATAACACAAATTAAATAGCATTGCAATATTGTATATTACATTGCATTGTTCTAATATATATATATATATATATAACATTGCATAATATATTTTCCTTTTTTGTTTACAGTTCATAAAAATATTGTTTGTTTTGTATAATTATGTGTGCACACACGATTTCCAGCTTTCCTGTGCTTGTATTTTAAGTTTAAACAACATATGAATGAAAATACTGGCAGTCACCAGCGCTGCCGCACAGCCTCCTGCTAGATGAATCTATGGCATAAATGTGAAAATTGGAAAGGGGAAATCTTTGATTTATTTTGTTCACAAGATTTTCAGAAAACTTGACCTCTAACCTCGACCCTGAGGTCGAGGTCACAGAGGTCACCATATATTGATCATCAACAGCTGTATAGCAGCATTTGTAAATTTTTCCTCAGCTTACGTGTTTATGTTCTCTTAACAAAACGTCTGTTTCTGTTTGTTGGATGTCTACTATATTGTCTCTCTGGCCACTTTATCAGTTTTAGCAGCGACTCTGATAATTAGGGGTGCGACGATACACAAAATTCACGGTTTGGTTCGGTTCGATACTTTGGTCTCACGGTTCGATATTTTTTCGATACAAAAAAATGTTCATGCTTTTTTAATTTGTTAAATTTGCCATGTTGCAACGAGCTTAGCTTCTGTCTTGCTAGCTTGCGCTGCGCTCAGTGGATCTGCGCTCGACAGTGCAGCCTAGGCGGAGTAGTCGAACGCAGATCCACTGAGCTCTCAACACAGACAGCATCGTCAGAAGAAAAGTTGATAAAATAAATAAAAAAATTTGTATTGTTCGATACATATGCATACCGAACCGAAAGCACCGTATTGAACAGTTCAATATCGATACGAGTATCGTTGCACCCCTACTGATAATTTGTTGTGATCCAGACTCAAGAAAGTGCTGGAAACATTCCTCGGACATTTCGGGCCATAGTGACACGATACTACTCAGATGCTGCAGATGTGTTGGCCTTAAATTTTTGATGTATTGTTTAAACACTGTTCATTATACCACCAGAGCAACCTGAGCCGTTGATTCCAGCTAGGATGGTTTTGCCGCAGATTCTGACCGTTTCATCTAAATGTTGCAGCACAAATTGCAACTCATCAGATCAAGCAACACTTTTCTAATCTTCTATTGTCCAATTTTGTTGCGCATGTGTAATAGCGGTTTCAGAGTCCCATTATTAGAGGTGGGTGTGGTCTTCTGCTGCTGCGGCCCACTTACTTTACTGCATGTTTTGTGTTCAGAGATGCACTTCTGCATGCCTTAGCTGTAACAACTGGTTATTTGAGTAAGAGCTGTCTTTTTATCAGCTCAAAGCATTTCGGCAATTCTCCTTTAACCTCTGGCATCAACAAAGCCATGTGATTGGCTGATTATTTATCTGCCCTAATGTGTGTTTGAACAGGTATATCTGTGGTTCCTTTTTTACTAAAACTACAATTTTAAGAGGAAATGGGAATGTGATGAGGTAAGACATGAAACAGTATTAAAACTGAAACAGTCAAAACACAGAAAAAAAAATCAGTCCTCGTGGATAATTAGCCGATGAACCAAAAACATTACAGTTTGCTCATTGCTGTATCTGGCGCACATTTCTGTCTCTTATTGTCTATATGTGTTAGAATGAATATGTTTGTATCTTGGACTGTTACTTTGATAAAACTTCATGTGGTTCACTTGATATTTTAAAGTCAAATTATAAATTCACCAATCAATTCCTATTAGCTGCAGCCCCAGTTATTATGTGTGACATCGTGGGGAGTGAATCGGTACAAAAAGGCTCACTAATGTAGCTATAGTTGCTCTGTTTTATGGGTATGCACACTCTATAAAAACTGTGTATTTACACCATTGTCCCTTCTCTAAGTGAGTACCAATAAGATCATTTAAGAAAGCTCATTAACTGTAAAATCCAATCATGTTCACCCTATATCCCTTCCTGATAATTAGTAGCAGTCAGTGAGGAATATAGGCGCTATAGGCGGCTGTTGGGGCTTCTGACTAACACGCCGTGGATACACTTCACTGGGAAAGCAAAGGAGATAAGAGAACTGGGAAAGCTGGTGTGTGTGGTAATGTGACTTTAAGTCACTCCGTCACGGTTATAGCCGTGCAGCCTGAGCTCATCTTCTTTCAGTCTGGTTAAGAAGATGTTAGTATGTGTGTGTGTTTGTGTGTCTCTGTGTGTATGTGTGGGAGAAACGTAGACGCAGTTAATACGCTGTACACTGCCGTCTTTGGATCATAAATCTGCCTCTAGTTTAGTAGTCAAATACAAACAGTTTACAGTTTGTCAGTTTACAGCCAAACAGTCCTGCAATACATCATCTGCCAGCTTCTCTGTTTTCAGGCTGACGGTGATATTTGGGCTCATTCAGTCATCCGTCTCATGGATGCATGAATTTTAAACATAAGAGGCTGAAGCGTCACTAAAAACAAGACTCTTTCCTTTTAAAATATTCAAACCACTTCAGATCAGATTAGGCCAATCAAGAGAAAATTCTCTCCATACAGAAGAAAGACGAAGAGAAACTGGGGGGGGGGGGGGATGTACAATGTTACCATAGCAACAGATTTAGAGTTACACTCATGAGAAGCAAACGGCGTCATCTACAACTGTTTGGTTTTAACCAGAGCGCGCAGCAAGAAAAGAGACAGCTTGTATTAAATTAAATAATTAAGGTGAGTACGAGACTGAATCAGCTCTAACCTACAAAAAAATGTGGAAAAAGATTTCACCCGGCAGTGAACCTCAGTACTGAGAACCAGAGTCTGCTCACACAACAGAGCCAATGAGCGTTTGTGTGTTTTTCTCGTGAATGCCAGTTTTTTAATCCATCATAATCCATTGTGTAATCCATCATGCAGACTCAATCTGTGTGTGACAGAGGGCTAGTGGCGAGGCGGGAGGTTAGTGTCAATCAGGCGGCGTGTAATTCACTGG
This sequence comes from Rhamphochromis longiceps, assembly GCF_057381845.1. NCBI lineage: Eukaryota > Metazoa > Chordata > Actinopteri > Cichliformes > Cichlidae > Rhamphochromis > Rhamphochromis longiceps. Next base: position 29,108,679 of record NC_140562.1, on the reverse strand, counting down.
GGTCAGCGGTGCATGCTGCCATTGTGTGGGCCTCTGTGGACGGCGACCAGAGCTGACGAGAAAGCTGCGAGTGTGACGCTACTTTTAATATGGGAGGTAGAAGTAAAGTGTGTCTGCGTGACATTGTCATCTCTGTCAAAGCATAGCACATACATGTTTTTGTTGTTTTTTTGCTTCTAGGTATAGTCTAAAGAAACATCTCGAGCATGAAGAAGAGGTGGACATACTTGTTAAATGTTAAGGCTTTTCTTAACTGCTCAACAAATTAAGGCTGGGGAGCTGGCATGTATCCCAGCTATCATATGGGTATCATAGGAAGGGTACACCATCTCAGAGCATTCACTTTCTAAATAAGAGATGTTCTTGATTCCACTGGCCAGCAGGGGGTGACTCCTCTGCTTGCAAAAATAAGTTTGACTATGTAGAAGAAACGATCGAAGTGATCGCAATTCTTACTTCGTTTATAACATCGGTGCCAACTTTTACTACTGACTTTATGGTCTTGATCACAAGTGTGAAGTCTTTGTTAATACAAAGTTCCATTGGTTTTGTAAATGATGGTTTCCTTTAGAGTAAAACAGAAGTTAAAAAGAGTAAGAAATAGGGTGTGGTTCCCTCTGGAGTGAGAAGTTACAGAAGCTACAATGTGAGCGTGCTGTACTCTTTGATTACAGTCAGAGCCACTGCTAGCTAGCCACATCATCAAAACATGGGAAGCAAGCCAAGCTCAAGAATTCATAACGTGTAGTGTCACTGTGCTACTTCCATCTTTTATATACAGGCAATCATCTTGTAATATTAGCTGATTTTCCTACAAAATCTGCTGTTAATATTAATCAGTGACAAAGAGCAATTTTAACATGAGATTAATGCTGAGTGCAGATTAAACAGTCAACAAACGGAGCCCTGAGGTGCAATTTATATGCAATACGCTGGAGACATAGCACACGGCATCCAGGTTTGTAGCAGAAACTATCAAACATCCTCAGCAATGACAAGCTTCTGCTTCATTCACGTCCCCGTCAAGTACTTCTAACTAACAAGAACATGGTAATAAGCCACTTAAGGGAAACTTAACTCAACAATGTGATTATACAGAAGTTAAATACCACATACCACAAATATACATGTAGACAGCCAACAACCCCTGCCTGTGTCCCAATCTCCCAGTGATGAAACCCAGTGCTGTAAGTGGTTATGATGCTCTGGTCAGCTCACTACGAGGGGGTCAAAGGTTAAATCTGTGGTAATGACTCGTGCAGAAGCTTTGACGAGCAATTATCCCCCTACAGGCCTCTGGCTGGCATAGGGCCATTAGTATCTTACACACAAACACACCATGGAGAAAAACACAGGGTCAGTCCCCATAACACCGACCAAAAATTCAATAAACTGAAAATAAAAATGATGCAAACAATAACACATGGATGTGGGGGATTAAATCTGGGATATTTAACGCAATGCTGGGGCTGATATAGTCTCTCTCTGGAAGGATAAACAACCTGTTTTTAAATCAGCACAGATGTGACGTATATTGTAAGCTTCACCCCGAAGGCAAATTTGGGTTAATTAAAATCCAGATCTTCATATGTGATAATGAAGTATGCCTTAAAGTAAGAACTGGGAGCTGAGAACATAAAATTAAAATGGTACAAACTCTGTTTTGGGGTTATTTTGTACATTTCAATAAAACGCTCCAACTTTGTCCCATTTTGCTAGCAACACATTAACAACTCAAGGGTGACTCATGACTTTTCGACAGCACTGTACTAGTTTGAGATATGAAACACTTAGGTTTCTTTTCTCATTGATATCATAAAAGATTTCAGCTGTCTGACCACATTATAGTCAGACAGCTGAGCACACTAATTACAACAAATGGTCACTGATACAAACCCAGCAGCTCCGTATTAAATACAATCAATTAAAGGACAGCAGATTCTGAATGAACAGCCTAACAGTGCGTGATGAGGGGTTTACCTGTCATAGGCTAACATGTGCATGCAAATAGAAAATCAGTCATGGTCCACCGGCGTACACACAACACCCACACGCACGCACACACACACACACATGGAATGGAAACACACACGTTTTTACCTACGTCCATTTCACCATCCATCAGATGGGTGTGAGCGAGCGCCTGTGCATGCTTAATGTGCTTTACCTTGCTGATTATTAACTCTCTCTCTCTCTCTCTCTCTCTCTCTGTGTGTGCGTGTGTGTGTGTGTTGTCTATCAGTCAGTGGTGTCATCTTCTGCTCTAAGTGCTGACTCACAGGGCACACAGGACACAAGACCTTTTCGATGGGTACACCATCGATCCATCCAGTCTCACTTCCTGTCAGGTGACATTCTCTGTCTCTTGCCAGGACCTCTTAAAATAGAGTGCATATTTACAACTGTGGGAAAAGGGCTGTACCTTATAAAATGCTGCCCCTTTAAATGTTGCCCCTTTAAGAGACTGGTCCTTGTTAGTGCATCCTCTGTTCTTACAGGCACATTGTGAAACGGTCACTGAGACCTGGATCGATCCCAAACTTGGGAAAGTGTCCAAATCAAGCCATGTGGGCAGATTTTTTGAGCATTGGACATCTAGATGGAGACTGAGAGAATGAATGAGTGATTCTGACAGGCAGCAGATGAAATAAAACAGGTGATGCAAAAAAAAAAAAAAAGACAAAAGCAGAAAAGATAAATGATGATGAAGAAAACAGGAGAGCAACAACAGGACTGTCTGGATGTCAGGAGTTGCTGCAGGGGTTAGTCACATGGCCTTCTTGTTGCTATGCCATGTAGCACAGAGAGACATAAATAGAGGCTTTTGGTGTTATTCCTCATGAGAGACTAACCGAGGGGAAAGCGTGACAAAGCCGGACAAAAAAGTAACACCCATAGCTTCACCATTGTACAAGGCAGAAAAGAAAAGGCTATTTAAAAAATGACAAATAGAAGAAGAGGATTGAATAAAAGAGGTCACAGGAAAAATTTCAGCATGTCAAAAAACTATTTTGGAAATTTATGAAAAAGGGACAATGCTCACTTGTTACTAGGAGTTGCTGCCAATTCATTACTTAATACATTGCTGTGTTTTTTTTTTAAAACCTAGCTGTTTATGCAGCTGTTGATTGTATAAGAAAGTTGGCTAACAGACAGTGAGGCTGACTGTTTAATTTGGTGACCGGTCTGCTGAAAACTTGTCATTCAGACTGACTTACTGGTTGAACTTGTGACTGACCATGTGGGTAGCCAATAGAGGAGACTGACAGAGTGCATTAACAATGAATAACGAAGGGATCGTGAACTCTACAAAAGCTTATGACTCAATTTTTAGCATTTTGTAAATGATTGCAAGTAGTTCCCATGAATGTCTGGCCACAGATTGAGCGTACAGCACCTTTAACATTTGCATGACCACTTTCAATTGGAAGGCGATTGCACAGACTGACTGCAATTACTCTGAGATCAGTTGGTGAAGGTTTGAAAATAACTGAAGTCTAATTGATAAATGCAGGCAGATTGTAAACATGCTGCAATCAATCTGAGTGAGTCTGTGCTGACAAGTGCAACTTCCCTGCGACATGTCTCTTTGCAAAAAGAGACTTAACTCTGGTGTATGGTCGTATACTATATAAAACCATGCCTTTCACCTGTGCTTTTTTTTGTTAGATCACTGTCCTGCAGCAACTATGTCACTATTTTGGTTTGAAATGTAAAAGGATCTTGTTGGACTTGTTGGATGTGAAATTCTGTTTAATGTTTCTATGTACGGTATGTAGACAGCAGAGGTCTTTTGATTTTTACCAATTTTTCACTGTTATACATTGTATTATTACAAACAGATTTGACCCTGATCCCACTGATTTCCCTACTGTTTGCAGCAATAAAGGTGATACAAAAAAGGTCACAGAGGAGATCGTATCACAACATGGTTAGAAGCAGCCAAGTACTCTACAGATGGGTTATTCAACCTGGTATGCATGTAAACCTGGTATCTAGGTTGCATTTTTTTTTTAAAGTTAAACATCTTTTGGGAAATCTGTTCAGATTTCAGATTAATAGCTCAGCTGCAATATCTACAGATCCCCTGATCTCAATCCCAACCCAAATCAGCTGATCTCCACCCCACCTCTTCATCTTTATGTGTCTGACTTAATCAGTGTCATTTCTGTTAACATGGATGCCCTCTCTGCGCTGGGGTCTTGCTGCTGCTCTGCCTTTGGCTTTCCATGGAACGATGGAGAGTTGCCAGCAGAGAGCTACACGCCAAAAATAAGTTACTGTGGATGGAACTAATTTCCTTTTAGCTGTAGTTGTTCTGGACTGCTTTAATTCATTGTTAGGTGTTAATTGAAAGATGCCTATAAGTCTTGTTTTGTTGTGCACTGAGTATACACAAAGATCAGTAATTAGCTTAGCTTAGCATAAAGAACATAAATTAAGGTTGGTTGAGGAATGACGGTATATTAAGCTGTACCGAAATCTTCACCGGTTCTTGGAACAAAACCTGGACGCCTCACCAAGTTCACACGTGTTTGTTTGCTAAAAAGTATCAAAGTGTCTGTTTAATCAAATCAACATGGACATGTCACACCAATCACAGCTAATAAAAGACTAATTTAAAGGCTGCAGCGCACACTGCTAATTGATTGTGGTTACAACCTTGTGAACCTTCGTGAAAGGTTCTTTCCTATCAAGAGAAAACTCAAGTTGGATTAGATTTCTTAACTTAATTTTTATAACTACTTAAAAAAGACAGCTCACATTATCACAGAAGCAGCAGCACAGCACAGCTTTCTGTGTATTATGAAAAAAGTATGATGACACAACATGGCATTCAAAGATTCACTGGTCTCAAAGCAGTGCCTCAGTCAGGGCCGAGCTCATAAATATGACAAATAAATAAATAAAGTACTGGGTACAATAAAAATCCAGACATCTATTTCAGTCACATCATTCCCTCTATAGATGAAGGTGTTGTCAGATGTCCTGTTAAGGTGTGGAAGTGTATCCTCAGGCAGAGTGATGCAGCAGGAAGTTGCGGTAGTGCGAAGAGCTATCTGGCTCTTTCTGCATGTGTCTATCAGGCCTTTCATTTGCTGGTTTCCTGTTTGTCTGCTTTACTCTCTCCACATTGCGTTGATAGCTGTGTCAGCTGTCTGCAGAGACTGCATGTGGAGACCCGAGAAGTGCTCTGAATCACTGCAACAACGGCATTTCACTTTGTTCCCTTCGTGACCTCATTCACAGCAAATGATCCGTAGCCACCACCTCATAAAGAATAAAACCCTTCCATGAGTGAGCAGCACTCGTTTGCGTTAGTAGGGAGTCTCATGTCTAGCACACATTAGAAATCACGTGATTATGGGTAATGCATGTGAGTTCACAAGAAAGCAAAGGCACAACATCTCTTGGAGATAGCAGTGGGGAGATTAACTCAGTGTTCCAAGACAGAAAAATGACTCAACTATAAATGAAACCATTTTGACATTTTCTTATCAGATATGTGACAACGCTGTTACCACAAGATGATTTAGTGCTAGGAAGTATAGATGTGCCTTTACAAAAACAAAGCTGTTCTCAGTTTGCATTTCTTTCTACAGTCGCGAAGTTTGAACCACTGTCAAAATTACTGTGCATATAGAGATCATCAAGTGCTCTGTTCTCTGTCTGTAGTTAAGTGTGCATCACAGTGTACCAAGAAATACTGTGGCCATCAGCATGAATACAAGGCAGAATGGACCTCTGGCCTCAAAAAGGCATTTTCACCCCGAGAACTGCAGGTCACTGGATATTATCTCCTTTTTTGGACCCTTTCTGCAAACTCTAGAGATGCTTCTGTGGGAAAGTCCCAGTAGATCAGCAGTTTCTGAAATACTCAGACCAGATCATCTGACAACAACAATCATACAATGTTGAAAGTCACTTTCACCCCGATTCTGAAGCTCAGTTTAAACTTCAACAGGTCGTCTCAACCATGTTGTATTGAATGTCTGCCATGTGACAAGCTGATTGTCAAAATCTATTAATTCACATTTTTATTACTTTTAAGTTGTTGTTTGTTTTTTTTTATAAATACACCAAATCATGCATACTGCAATCACATCTTTCCAAACATATTTAGTTTTTGTAATCACAAGCGAGTCAAGAGCAGAGACAACTTCTCTTTCTCACATTCATAAAACCCACCCACAATCTTATGATTATTAAGACAAAATTTGAATAATCAAGCAATCGCCTTAGTCCTACTGTTCGGTACAATATGAGGGCGTTATGTTAAGTTCGTAAGTGAAGTACTGCTGCAGTCATCAAAAGATGCTTAAAATGTTACAGAAGTAACATTTTATATGAAAATCCAGGCTGATCATGTTACCTTTAACCAGAGATGGGCACGCGTTACTGTAATCTGATTACTTTTTCAAGTAACGAGTAAAGTAAGGGATTACTATTGCAAAAACGGTAATTAGATTACCGTTACTTTCCCGTAGTAACGCTGCGTTACTGCGTTACTAAAACCGTGATTTTTTGCCAGAATGTCTCAAGACAGTGACGTAAGCGAGTGCGCTGTTAGTGACAACAGCTGTGTGCAGATCAACAATGGATCATATATGGAGTGCAGGAGAGAGTATGAGCGTGCAGCGTTTAAAGCGTGGAAGTACTGACCTTATTTTAAGTTTGATTCCATAAAAAGTGACAAAAACATTAGCGTCCATCGTGCGTGGGAAGAAAACTTCTTTTTACAGCGAAAAAACCCCCTAAACTTCCAAGCAAGCACTGAGTGCCCAATGACATAATGGGAAACTCACAGAGAAACTCGCGGATTCTTCAACTGACCGCGGCACACCTGCACCAGGGTAAACCTCCGCCTACCGCAGTCCTGCTTTACAGGTGAAAATAGAGCAACAGGACCGCTGAGTCTTTGACTTTATTTATTTCCTGCTGTGTTTTACTTGCATCTATTTGAAAGAGTGAGTGTAAACACAAAAAATATTTTATTTTATGTGCTGGAATGTGCAGAAAATAGGTTTAAATGTTAAACTAATTTATTCAAGTCAGAGAATGTTGCATAAAGTTAAAAGATTAAAACTAATAAAACAAGTTAAAAAAAAGAGACTTTTCCATTTGATTACATTTTGTATGATGGATTATGTAGAAAAAGTAGAATTGGGCTGAAAGATCTATCGCTTTATCACCTCTTCAGGTTGTAAATCGTGTTTTTAAAAAGTAACTAAGTAACTAAGTAATAATTACTTTTGAAAATAAGTAATCAGTAAAGTAACGGGATTACTTTTTTGGGGAAGTAATCAGTAATTAGTTACTGATTACTTTTTTCAAATAACTTGACCAACACTGCCTTTAACACATTTAACTAATTATTTAACTAAGGTTACGATATATGACTGTGGTAACAAGCATTGCAACATGTTTTATGGATGTAAATGATAAACAAACACAAAAACAATATCACTCTGACAAAATAAGACAGACTTTTGCACTAGTGCGCCATATCTATTCATATTTACTGAAAACATCATCCACTTTAAACCTTATTTCACATACCTCATGGAGAAAGCGACTCTAATATGTGTCTGAAATCTCAGTAAATTGCTGATAAATAGACATCAACTTGTTTTGTGTTAAACTAATTTGACACAAATATTTTCTGTTTGCAAGATCAAAATGAGCTCAGTGTTCTTGGTCAACTCTAATAAGAGTTTTCAATAACTCTGCATGTAAGAAATTTATACTGAATAAAATAACGGACACTAGCTGCTCAGTTAATTTCAAAGCTTTCCTTGTGCTGAATAATAAAGATGAACTTAAGAAAATGTATCTTTATCTAAAAATGTCTTATCAGAAGATTCAGGTTTGATATCATGCAGTTCAGGTTTGCCAGGCTGTCATCCAGCTCAGGGGTCTATATGATAAGTTGTGTTATAATGTCATCGCAATATCAGAGTTGAACCAAAAACAGTCTGTGTGTTTTGGTCCAGGCTAGCCTGAACACCAGCCAGTAACAGATGGTGCTGTCACGGTACAAACAACAGGCATACAGCACGGAGAAGAGAATCCATGTTCGATGCTGAACATTTTCTTTACTACCTTTCTCTGCACAGCTATTTCAATAAAAAACAGCAGAGCAATAAAGCTGCTCAAACACCAAATGACAGACCCAGGTTTTATGCATCTGCTGCTGCAAAGTGCAGATAAGCAGGTTCCTGTTTTTAACCTCATACATGAACACTGTGCTGACAAAAATATCTGAAAAAGGACCATTATTTTGTAGCATCTAAAAGCCATAACACCACTGAGTATGTGCTCAAGCAGATAATTGTGGAACCTACTTATGTCTGGGTATCAGGTCCATCAACATAATGTATGCTCTATTGAAGCTGAGAGTTTCTTGTTGCAGAGACCACAACAACATCTGCACATATCAGATTGGTACAATGGAACTAGTATTTACAATATTTAATGAAGTTAGATTAGAGTAGCAACATGTAATAAAGCCTGCAGTTTGGTGCCCAGTTAGTAAAGAGGAAGATTCAGCTAACAGGAAAACTAAATACTAATGATCGCTCCTTCTGAGTCACAGTCTTTCCTTTGCGTTGCAAATGAAAAATAAACATTAACACCTGCATGTGAGTGGGATGAAACGTCATGAGTTGACCTGATCATGAGTGGGTTCATTGGTACACTGCATGATGTCCAAAATGAATATATATATATATATATACAGTATGTGAGAGAGAGGTAAGGTCTCTGGCAAGAAAGCCATTAAGACTTCCTTCACTTGTTTGTCATCCAGTTTGAATCTTTTAATTCTCCTTTCGTTTCCCTGCCTTTCTTTCAGGATCTCAAAATCCAGAGCAACAAACCTCCAGAGTTTACCTTTAGATGGTGAAATCAAGTAAGACAGAATGAAGCAGACAAGGACTCAGACTCTATTGTCAGGGGCTGCACTTAAACGTACACTGAGACTCTGCTTCAGGCTCTGCCTTTCCTCCCACCCCACTCTCCTTCTTCCTGCTGCTGTCTCGTGCCTCCTGTTCTCTTTCTTACTCACACACTTTTACTGTCTTCCTCTAGCTCAATCTGTTTGGAGTGGACACAAAGCATTATCTCTCTTAATTGCCACAGTCGGCCAAGAAACCCCACACACAAACACACACACAAAAGAAAGAGAAAGGAAGATAATTAAAAAACGCAGATTAAGAGAGGAAGCAGGGATGATATTTATAACACAGAACCTGGGACGGGTGAATGTTTTTCAGTGCTCGTGCTGATACAATAATTGAGTCTCAACACTTTTACAAAATCAGTATGCATAACAGGGATGTCACCAGAACTTATGATACCTTTGTTATTAAAATTATGAAAATGTGATAAAGCTTTATTTTTTTAAGATGTAAATATCACAGGTAGCACATACATATATTCCTTTTTGTAACAGGATTGATGCCAACAGTGCAATCACACAACAGCAGCACTGTAGACAGGCAGACACACAGCCCCTCCCATCACTAGCAGCTGAACACCAGAACAGCAGCACAACAAACGTCTTAAAGAACAACACTGTGGCGAGAGGTCAGTAAAGCTCCCATTTAAACAGTTATCATAAATATTAACCTGGCTGTTGCACACACTAACGTTATGTGTTTAACTAGTAGCAATGACCCACATTAGCAGTCTGCTAAGTTATGGTTAAGGTAGCGGCTAACGGCTAGCGGCTATGGCTAATAATAAAATAATGTCACTGTTGGGGCTAGGCAGCAAATATTATCAGTCCTGACCATCTGTAAGGTTAATAGACAGTCTGTTCACCAGGTTTCAGCCAGCAAACATCACTGAAACCTAGACGTCCTGTCTCTGGTCAAAAGTGGCAAAAACTGAACTGTAAATGGACAGATGTTGATGTTGTTTCGATCTAGAATAGAGGGTAAGTCATACGTGTCTTACAAAGTGAAAAATATAGATCAGGTCATTACAAAGAAGGAATGAAATACATTTTTTAAAAACAAATGTGGCTAGTACACTGTTCTGGACAATGTCATATCCACGTACACTGATTAGCATAACCAAAACCTTCTTTTACAAAACACAGCATTTTATATTTTAGTCTAAAATATTATTTTATTCTAATCAATAACGAGATTGTCCCAGACTGAAGCAGGTAAAAGTTCACCAACAAGTACACAGAAAAAGTGGCAGTCTGCCTTAACTCTTTGTGATCACTAATGAAAATGTGTTGCCAACTCACCAGAAGCACAGGAGACAAACAGGGCTGGAGCTGAATACATTTGCACGGAACATCATTGTTCTAACTCTTATTTTTAAAAATGCCTTTTGTTTTTTTTTCCCCTTTTCAGCATTTACCTGGATATTGGCATCGGATTTGAAAATACAGTACTGTAAAAACCCTAAAGCAAAATTATGTTTAATAAACATGTTTTCTGCAAGATCTCTGTCGAAATTAAACTTAAGAACTGGCAAATTATTTGTTTGCATCTTAGCAAAGAATAAGAAAACACGATTATGAATCTAACCAGGCATCTGATGCCAACAGTACTTGACAGCTTTCCATATTTAGTGCTGCAGACAGTGCCAGGTCAGTGCCAGCAAACATAAAAACTCGAACGGTCAGAAAATTAATCAATAACAACTTTCATGAATGACTAATTGCCAAGACAAAAACAAGCCAAAAACGAGCACAGGATCACTGGATTCATATTGATGTAAATTCATACTGCGGTGGATCTGTATTGCTATTTTACAGTCATCTGTGTAAATATAGACACGAGTTCAGATCATACAGGGAATTCAAACAGACATATACAGTCTCCCAAATAAACACATTTTCTCTAAGCCACATACAGTAAGTGGGGTGGCTTTACTCCTGTTCACATACAGCACATGGAGAGGGACAGTGAAGAGTCCGACTAATGCCCGTGAGATGACATGAGATGAGAACAATTAATCACAGTGGAGACCGGCGAGGAGGGGATAATGGGGGAGGAAAAAAGACACAATGAAAAAAGATAGATGGAGGATGCTGGGGACAGAGAATAAAGGAAAGAGAGAAGGTGGAGGAGAGGGAGAGAAGTGAAGAGGAAGGCACGAGCTTTGCCAGGCAGCCAGCACTCTAGTACTGCCCACTGCTGGCTCTCTGCTACACAAGCACTCCCTGGACACTGGAAATGCTTTCACTTCATAAAGCTATCTCTGACACGCAGGCTACTAAACAAGCACACACATACCTTCCAGAGTGAGTGTGCCAGACAGAGCCCACCTAACAACCCATAATCTAAAGCATGTGCAACTCTAAAATACAAATAACAAGTCTTATGCTGGACTGTATTGTAAAATAGAGATGAGCACACATAAGGAGTGTATAAGCAAACAAATGATGCATTTATAAAAACCCTCCTGCCATATACCTGTCACATATAAAAACATGCTGTGTGCACAGAAGCACATTATACGCACACATATGTATGCCAAAAAACAAACACACAAGTACACACACCATATTGCTGAAGCTAAATGGAGACAGGGAGACAACTGTGAGACAGCATGACAGTTGGCAGGGACAACGGACACATCATGGAAAAACACAACAACCTCCTCCGATGAATCAACACATACTAACAACAGCAGGGCACCACACCGGTCACAAAGACTGCACGTTGACATATTGCTGGCGTTTACCTTTTTGTGCGTCGAAACATGTTGGTAGCGGCAGAGGCTGTGTTGGCAGATGAACATGAGAGCAGCTGAGCCTCCACACGTACACACACCGAAATAAACTCTCTCACACACACACACAGGCTCGCGCTCAGTCAAGAAGCAGCGATTACGCTCCACGCTGGCATGTCAGCTTCCTCTGGCCAGTTAAAAACACACACACACATTCTCTCTTTGATGTCTGTACACGTGAGCATGCCTACAGGAGTGTGTGCAAGGGAGAGAAGAGGGATTTGGAAATGTCATCTGTGTTACAGATGAAGAAAATGAGAATTTAAGTTGGAAAAAAAGGAGAGACGGGGAGAGAGAGGAGACAGGGGGAACAGGCTGCCGAGCATCCCTCTCGGAAGGAGAGAGGATTGTGGAGCTGTTTTCAAGGGTATCGTGCCAAGCCAGGAAGTGTACAGCGACAGAGCAAAAGGGGGAGGGGGGGGGGGCACCAAAGAGAGTGAGAGAGAGAGAGAAAAGGGAGGAGGAGAACGAGATAAAGGGAAGGGGTATATGCTGTATGAATGAGAGAAAGAAAGAAACAGCATGTGGGGGGAACGCAAGTGAGAGTGCAAGAATAACAGAGTGAAAGCCAATCAGAGGTGGAGAGATGAGGGGGGCAGTGAACTGGAGACTAATGTGAATGACAAGAGAGACACAGAGAGAGGCAGAGAAAGAAAGAGAGGAGGGACACTGCAATGTGATTTTCATGTGTTATTTTGTGTGTTTTTGTGTATGCTACAGCTTACACATGAGCACCACCAGACAGGGAATGACATCATTTAAAAAACAGACCATTCAAGGACAATGATGTTATATTTTTCTTTCTCTCTTTTCTGCCCCATGTACTGATGCCAACATTAACTGCCCTCTGTGTTTGTATAGTTTGCTTTAAATATTATATTATCATTATATTGTATTATCGTCAAGGGCAGCAGAGTGACACAGTGGTTAGATTTGTTGCCTCACAGCAAGAAGGTCCTGGGTTTGAATCCACTGGCTGACTGTGTGGAGTTTTTACAGTCCAAAGACATTCATGTTAGGTTAGTTGGCCATAGTGAATGACTGTCTGTTTTCTATGTGTTAACCCTGTGATAGACTGCCAACCTGTGCCATGTGTACAATTATGATAGCTGGGATAGGATCCAAATGGATGGATGGTATTAATGTATGTAGGTTTCATGATAAACAACAACTACTAACATGTTTATTTTTTGATAATATTATCAAGCCTTGTAGTGCAAAATCTACTTGCATTAACACAAGAATTAGAAGAAAGCTTTTTATAGTAACATTCAGGCTGGTTAGATAGCTGACAGTAAATTATGAAGCAATTTGTTTTTTAATCTTAAAATCACAATATTTTCCTAATTGTTATTACTTGCTTTCATTGCCTGACCCTAACCACAAATGTGTTGTCTCCCAGTCTGCTCATAGATCATCAAAAGGTGATGCTTCATTAATTCAGTCAATCAAAAATGGCCTCTGAAGCTCTGTTACTACAACTAAACTAGGTCAGGTTTGCAGTAATGTAATATTAGATATTCTAGGAGCCATCATTGCTTACTGCCTACGATACACACGTGCATTTAGTCAGAAAATTTTGACACCAATACTCTGGGTTTTTAATAAAACACTAAGTACTTTCTTGCTTTGCAGAGGCAGGTGATAAAAAGTCAAAATAATTACTGGTGTTCATGTGCAATGCAATGGTATGGGGAGCTCTATAACACAGAGGACCTACCAGGCGTTTTGCTACACTACAATACTTATTTAACAGTAGGATAAATTTATCCTTAGATCTTCTGTTAGATTTATTGGGATAATCAGAAAATATATGCAAACTCATCCCTTAAAAATATTTCTTTAAGCCAGTTATTGGTTGGTATGTTGCCTTTTTTCTATTTTTAGTTACTCCCACATGCATTGTTCTACTGCTGGAAATTAGTACTTATCTGCAGATACAGATGGGGAAGTGAGAAATTACTGAAAAACAACAGTTGTGATCATAAGTTTAAATACACTCATTGTGGGCAGAATTTTCTGTAATCCACACGGGTTCAAAAGTAAACATACAGGCTCAAATATATCCATACACTCACTTAAATCCTTTAGTAATTTGTGCTAAATGTTTTACAGGGTCTTTTAACTTATCAAGGTCAGGGTCTATTAATGTATAGTTATTGATCATGATTGAGTAGAGTTGGTTTTTTTCGAGGTCTGAAAGAGGACCTTAACTGTAAATGTCAGTTGGGAGGAGATTGGTTAGGATGTTCAGGGACCGGCAAGGCTCAAGCCTGCCATGAACTGAAAACTGCAGGAATACCAGTATCACAGTGACACAGTGAGTTTTACATCACCATGTACTGGGAGGTTGGCACTTAAAAAATAAGCCTCTGCTCCAAAATCAAGACCTTCAAGCTTGACTGAAATTTGCGGCAGCCCACATGCACAAGCCAAATGCCTTCTGGAGAAAACTTTTATGGTCAGATGATACAAAGACTGAGCTGTTTGGCCACAATAACAAGACGTATGTTTGAAGGAGTAAACGTGAGGCTTTAAAACCTAAGAACATTGTACCAACTGTCAAGGATAGTGGTGCTAGCAAAATGCTCTGGAGCGTTGCTGCCAGTGGTAGTGATACATTGTACAAAGTGGATGGAATAATGAAGAATTGGAAGAAGGACTACCTCCAAATTCAACATCTAAAAGGCTGAAACCTGGACATATTCGGGGGTTCCAGCAGGACAATGATCAAAAGAACTTTTGGAATGGCCTTTCCACAGCGCTGACCTCCTCTAACCCTGTTAAAATTTTGTGGACTATGGTTAAAATTTGAGTCTTTCCTAGCAAACCAAACAAATTTAAATTAATTCTACCAATTCTGATAAGAAAAGCAGTCAAATGTCCAGCCATAGAACGGTAGAAGTTTTTGATGGTTACCAAAAGCAATCAAGATGACCAAGATGTAATTTGCTAAGGGAAATTTAACCAAATATAAGAAAATCAAAAATAAGCTTGTTCACCCAGTTCTTACTTTTTAAGTCATTAAAGATGTATGCGGCTCAGTCATTCCACCCTGTAAAAAGAACAGCTCAAAGAAATCATTAAAAGCCCTAAATCCCCATGATATTCATGCCCATGATGACAGCGTGTAAACTTCTGACCACAGCTATATGCCAGCCTTTTACTTTAATGCATGCATATAGAAACACACTGACACAGTTATGTTTTTTTTTCTAAAATATGAAATGCCAGATTGGATGAGCTCTGGCACTTGTCTCTTTGTCCTAGATATCACAGGAGCTGCTCTGCAATGCCCAACCACGAGAGATGTCATTTCTGTGTGTGTGTGCATATATGTACGCCCTCCCTCCCTTTGAAACAAATCCACCAAATGTTAAAGCTGACGTGGGGTGACAGTTGCACAGTAGTGCTGAGGGGAGTAATTCAATAATGGATGCCGTCTCTAATGTGGGAGTCTGGGTGGATAAAATATACATGGGAGAGAAGAGAAGGAGAGAAGGGGAGGAAGTGGGAGGAGGGCGGTGATATCATTGAAACACAGTGGGGGTCACAGAGAGAGGGATGGGTGGCATGATATCATATAGAAGACAAGGTGGGTGTTTCCGTGTTTCCGTGTTTTCTTGTTGGTGACCCGCCTGTCCTTCAATTTATTTTCTGCATAAACTGTCAGTCATTACACCCACTGCCCAACACGACACGCATGTAAAGAAAACCCAAAAGCAGCACCAGCTGTGAGCCTCCAGCTCTCCAGCATCATCTTCATGTCATGCTGTGACATCTGCCACCCTTCCACACAGGTCAAAGGTCACGGACAAAATACATCCAATGACAGCCGCTGGAGACACACATACATGATTCACATAAGAGCGCACACAAACACGCATGGCCAAACCGAGTCTAACAGTAAACTGCAATAAACGTGGATACAGACGCACATTAACTACCCCTGGCATGTATAAGCTAACAGTGTCAGACTACTGCTAGCAGACATTACCTCTGCTCAGAGTAAGATGTATACAGAATACTAAACAGAGAAGTACACGCAATAAAAAAAATGAAGTTAATAATAATTTTTTTTTAAACTGAGCTCTATGGGGAGAATTAATACCATGCTTCATATTTATAACCCCCTAAACGACCAGGACAGGCAGTACAACAATAACAGTTTACATGACAAACTGACATGTGAGCGAGCTAGGCGATTCACATTCAACTCATGCACAGCAAAAGTGGGCGAGCTGAAAATAAGCAGGGGAGGGAGGAAGGCATGGCTACATCGATTTCAGAAAATTTTCAAGGATTTCAACACTTGAAGCAATGACAGCAAAGAGTTAGCATATAGAGGAAAATTACACTGTCCTCCAGGTTCAAAGGTATTTGCCGGCTGCATGTTGAGCAGAAGGCAAATTTCCAAATTCTCCCTGATTTTGTGGAAGGCTTTTAACAGCAGGAGCAGCAGCAAAAGAGAGGACACAGCCAAAAAGTAAAGAGCAATTAAGACGGATGGGAGGAATAAAACAATGCTTCTGATTTTTAAGAACACCAAAATTTTTATTATATTGGCTTCCAGTATATAAATCTAGATTTAAAAATAAAAATACTCGTTTAGTTCTATTCTTATGTTGCATTCCAAGGACAAAAGAATCAATGATAAACCAGCAAAAAGTGGGGAACTTGGTTTCAGCACCATGGACAGAGACTCGCACGTCGTTTAAGCTTCTTTTATACATACATATATTTCATATTTTAACCAACATAGCTGTCAAATGTGAAGGGGTTTCACACGTTTGTGCCACACCGCGAGCCATTTTAATTGGTTCTGTCAAACCTCCAAACTTCATTCTATCCCATTCACTCCTACACTTCACAGAAAGCACCTAACTTAAGCAGAGTTTCCTTTCAGTATGAAAAGTCAGTCATATTTTTGTGAAGCTGACTCTGGATTCGATAGCTTTAACGTGGGACATTATGAAGGAATTCCCATTAATCATTTCATTCAAAGGCACAACTACAGCAAAGTGTTAGTGGGTCTTTTTCTTATAGTTTTCAAGTTATAATCTTGATGAAGTCATGTATAAAATGAGTCATACACTGCAGCCAACTCAACCAACATTTTTTGTGTTTGCAATATGAATGTTACTTAAACTTAAAACACAATGAGCGTCAGGCAACCTAAAATTATACAGAGACTCTTATTTTCTATTATTTATAAGCCGTTTCTTTCTTGTATTTTTTTCTCTCACAATGGGCATCGGACATACCCAGGGAAGTGTGAGTCATGCTGATTCTAAAAATATCTGCTTCGTGTTTTTTTTCTTCATCTGCAGCCAGGAGCCAGTCAAGACAAACCGAACTTAAACTAAAACAAAACCTCAAAATAAAATAAAAGTGGGCGTAAATTTAATTCTGAAATATTAAGCGGTGTGCATAAATATTAACTGGATAAGCATTTAATTTTTAATATTGGGAAGTCAATATACACTCATGGTCACTTCATTAGGTACACCTGTTCAACTGCTTGTTAATGCAAATGTAGAATCAGCGAATCACATGGCAGGAACTCAGTCAACCTGCTGAAATTCAAACATCAGAATGGGGAAGAAAGGCTATTTAAGTGACACTGACCGTGACATGGTTTTTGATGCCAGACCGGCTGGTTGGAGTATATCATTTGATTTAAAGGGATTTTCCAACACGACCATGTCTGGAATTTATAGATCAAAGAAAAATATCCAGTGAGTGGCAGTTGTCTGAGTGAAAATGCCTTGCTCATGTCAGATGTCTGGGGATAATGGCCGGACTGCTTCGAACTGATAAGAAGGCAACAGTAAACCAAATAACCACAATCAACCAGAAATACCAACTGAGCATCGTTTAAGATGCTACCAGAAAATTGTTGCTCATCTTCTGATGGCTTCTTCCAGCAGGATACCACATCAAGTTGCAAAGCTCAAATCATCTCAAACTGGTTTCTTGAGCTCTCTGTACTCAAATGGCCCAATAGAGCCCCTTTGGGATGTGGTGGAATGGGAGATTCCCAACAAATGTGCAGCAAATGTGTGATGCTATCATGTCAAGATGGACCAAAATCTCTGAGGATTGTTTCCAGCACCTTGTTGAATCTTTGTCACAAAGAATTAGAGACAGCTCTGAAGTTTAATGGGTGTCAAACCCATTACTGGCAAAGGATATATGCGTACCTCAGCTTAGGTACGTGACTCTTTTCTTTTCACCTCATTGTTGCCAACCTACAATAAAGCACTTTGTGCAGAATCTATGGACACGTTCTGCTTTGCAGTTAAGGTCTTGCTCTCCCTCTGCAGACAGCTCTCTCTCCCTTTCTGTGCTCCGTTCACTAAGAGACGAATCAGCCAACCGGGGCACCCAGACTGAGGCTATGAAGAGAAAATGGTAAGAGACATTCTGTTGCTCTGAATATTTCTCTGAGAATAAATCTCAGCACAGCCTTTATCTTTACTGTATGTGTAAGGTGATTTTTGTAAGTCCTTATTTCAGTCATGTTTAAGAGCTTCGTTAACTATGTCAGGGTGCTCTTCACTGTCTGATGCCTTACTTAACCAACTGTAAGGGCTTCTTGCTATGTTTGTGTTTGTCTGCACTGGGTTCACCACGGGTGGCAGTGTAGCACAGCCTGGCAGGGGAAACGTATAAGGGGCACAGGTGTAGCAGAGTGACTAATCATGCTTGGATGACGAGGAGATGACACAGTTTTCACCGATTGTTACGCTTGAACGCTCACAGTTTTAGGATAGCCACACCAGCTATGGTGTCGTCACGCAGGGTTGTTTTATTTTGGTGACACACCAACTGTAAGTTTGCAACAGCAGATATTATATTGGTAATTCAATAAACAAGCAGTTCTCCCACCACAAGGTAAGTAACTAAACATTTGACAGCTTAAGTCCTAGGCTGCTCTGCTCTCTTTTCTCAACCCTCAGACCCCTCTCATCCACACGGGGCATTGAGGTCACAGCACGGTGCTCCTGCTGCTGATCTTTCATTGCACAGCTCAGTGGTGCAACAGATTGAACCAGCAGAGAAGCTCCATGAGTGAAAAAGCTCCTGCAAAGCTGAAACATGCTGCAGTCAGTAGATGAGGCTCCCACTACACAATAACATCATTTGACCATGACTTCTTGTAATAAAGCTGAAATGGTTCCAAGTCTTTAAAAAATATGATTCCTTCTTCATTTTTCAACAGTATCCCATTCAAGTCAGACAACTGTGCCCATACAATATACAAGGAATTGCAAAATAGCAGTATATTGTAGCAAAGCACATTAAATGCTCTTTCCTTAATACCTTGCAGATAATTATCGTACTTTTCACACCAGGATCTCACAAAATTCCAGATATTCCACAAGGCAAGAAAAAAACTCACATCACAC
Organism: Rhamphochromis longiceps; assembly: GCF_057381845.1. Classification (NCBI taxonomy): domain Eukaryota; kingdom Metazoa; phylum Chordata; class Actinopteri; order Cichliformes; family Cichlidae; genus Rhamphochromis; species Rhamphochromis longiceps. The sequence continues at coordinate 29,089,510 of NC_140562.1, read as the reverse complement.
ACAGCCATACAACCAACATTACAAAGAAACTCTCCAGGAAGTGTTCTGATGATGTCACACATGTGCACTACAGATGCTACTGAATAAAAAAAACATATTATTATGTAGGAGAAATGCAGAGGAAAACTTACCCACTACTTTTTCGGGGCAGAGGTAGATCCTTCTGGTGAGAAAGAGAAGGCAAGAGAGAAAAGGAAAAGTGGAGAAAAGGAAGGAGAGGGGGAGCAGACAAATGAGACTGGTTAGAGTTTTACACATCATGCAATCTGCAGGACTCATTTCTAAAAGGCAGAAAACTGTTACTATTAGTTATCTATTAGTGTGGTAATGAAATGTGAATTAGCATAACATCTCTTGTAATATCTCATTATACAGACTGTTACCAGCAGGAGTTTATGATTAATCTAACCACACTGATATAATTACTTATTAAAGACACACAATTACCAAATTTTCTGTCGTATTATCAATTTAATGTGGCATGAATTTTCCTTTTGTATCCCTTCACACATTTTGCACTGATGTTTTTAAAGTTTTGTTTGAAGCACAGCATAATTTCTCAGAAAACAGGACGAGCACGTTCAAATCAAGGTCAAAACTTAGACTGATCTTGAGTTACACAAAAAAATTTCGCAATATGCTGTTTTCTCTGCCTTAAGGCAATGTGAACATACACAGATTTTTATACCTTTATTTATGTGTAAGCACTCTGACTTTACATATAATGAAGCTTGGTATATAAATAAAATTGTCATTGTCCTTGCTTGTGTCCTCTTGTTTCAGGTGGGGATTAGACGTGCCTGTTTCAATGTGAAATGTTCTGGAACATACAGGAACCTGAATGAAAGCACACATTTTGTCCTAAAGTCTTTCAAAAAAATTTCATCATGGGTGTTACTAACAGATATTTGTCGAGTTACGAGCCACATTAGGTACACCTGTTTAAGCGCTTGTTAACACAAATACCTAAACAGCTATGTTTACATTGGGGCCATGAAGACATGCTCAAAACGACCTCCTGAAGATCAAATTGAATATCAGAACGAGCAGGGAAGATGTCAGTGGCTTTGAAAATGGTATGAAAGAATGGCTCTCAATCCAACAGAGCAGCCAACAAATCTGCAGAAACTGTTTGATGACATCAAAATCTCTGAGGGATACTTCCTGCACCTTTTTGAATCTATGCCATGAAGAATTAAGGAAGTTCTGAATGGTCCAGCCCAGTAATCCAGTAATGAAGAGGCTGATAAATGCAAATATGACACAAGGGTAGAAAATAATTACCACAAAACTAGGATTAAAGTACATTTAATGTAAATCCCATGAGCCTTATACAGTATTTCTTGTACTGTGACTGTGCCCCCTAAGTATTAATCACATCCACATATTGCAGAAAAGGTTTATGAGATTTACTCCTGCAATTGATAGCAAAAGTTACATGTAACATAAATATTAACTACTGTAGGTAAAGGAAAGATTTTTCTTTCTTTTGCCCATCAGTTAAAAAAAAAAAAAATCCTATGTGCATCACAGCATACATCTGTCACCTGGTACCACCTCCTCATTTATCTGAACCATAATTGTTTAGCAATAACATATATATAAATGGTTAATCTTCCTAAAGTCGCAATCTGTGAATTTGCTCTTCCTTAGAGTTCACCACTAATGCTACTTGCTCACTACTTGCTTAGGTCTGCAATAGGCTAGTTTCCATTTATTCAAAACTAAATGTAATTTTGTATATGCAACATAAGCATATCATTTCTGAAATGACTATTTTGGTAGAAAAGGTTGCTGACCCCGGCACTACAGCCAAACCCCGAGCTGATTTTAAAATGCATAAAGTATAACACTGGCTTAAGTGTTTAGAGAAGGGATCCAGGGTATGTTCAATATGTCATCTTAATAAAAACACCCTAGATGAAAATTTTAAAAAAGAGCAATGTTTTAATTTACAGCTTGGCTTTAAGGTGATATTATATTGTTCATGTATCCTGTCAGTGAAAAGCAGTTTGACAAATAATCCCTCATAAGTGCTTGGAGACCTTAGGGCTTCAGGAAACACCAGGTTGGAGGGAGACAAAATCAATTTAAAAATTGTTGCTGCTATATTTATGACACTGGGACACAACTGTAAGGACTCTGATGTGATTACGATCTACTGGGATGAATCTGTATGCTGCTTGTTACCCATCAAGTCCCAATTTAAAACCATTAAACATTCAGTTTAGCTAAGATCAGGTTACTGTCAATTTCTCTTGTCAGCCTGTCCTGTGTCGCTTATCAGGATATTTTCTACCTCTCAATGGCTTTGCTAAAAAGATAACATCTTTTCCCCCCCACTCGGCTTGTCACACACAGCCATGTCTGTGAATTCAAATGAATATAAGTGACTAGAGACGCTAGGGTCACATAAGTTGAGGGAAATAAGGTAATTATAAAGGACTGCGACTGGTTTTCACTGGTTTTGATTTGATCCTGAGAGTTCTGTCCCTCCGTCTCCCTCGTTGCCTTTGTTTAAGTAAACCAGCATTACAAAGTCAAACTGATGAAACGTGACTTGACAGCTGGAGCTTTTGTCTCCAGTCTCAAAACAAGCTGGCTACCCAAACCCGCCCAATTCCAACACCGTGGGCCATGAACACACTTGCAGTCCGTTGATAGAAAATTACATTACAATATTCAGTATTTAGCACGACAAGAATGGTCCATGTGTTAAGGTATAAAAGGTTTTAATACGCAGAACAGTTGATCCAGATGTTTAGAAACTGAAGTCAAAGGTAACTGGATGAAAGGACAGAAATCTTTTGTCTGCCTGAAGTCTTTGTCTCGCAGCCCTCGGCAGATGCTTCTTATCTGCCTTGGTGATGCTCTCACACTGCAACCACCTTTAGCTCTTGTCGATATCTTTAGCCCAGCTTTCAACAAGAAAAAATCAGACTGAGTTGAATAATTCTGGTTGCTTTGGCTGCGTGTTTTGATGCATGCGGCTGAATTTGAGCATACAGTTTGCTCCTGTATACCTCCTCATTCTTCTGTCAGCAGTGCAATCATACATAAAAAGCAGTGTGCCAGTTAAGCTGGCAGCCATAGGTGGCCCAGCCATAGCAGACCAGCCGTTATGTTTGATAGATGAGGTGGTGTGCTTTGGGTCATGAGCCATTTTTCTACATATTTTGTTCTTGTCACATCTTTTTTTCCATGAGTCCATAACTTTGTACAAGAGCTTCCACTTTCTTTCTGGATGTTTTCTGTATTGTTTTATAAGTTTCAATCTCATATAGGATTTGTTTTTTCTCATTGAATCATCGGATGATCAGTTCATTACATGATCATTATTATTTGCCTGCAGATTATTCTTAACTTCCTGCTGCCCTGCTCGTGTTTCTTGGTTAGACATTTTTTGCTTTTTTAGAATGATCCCAACTTTTGTTTTAGCCAATCAACTTACTATCTGTCTCACAGATTTAAGCTTGTGCATCCAATTATTTTTTAAGTCATTAAAGATGTATGCTGTACAATCATTCCACTCTGAAAGAAATCATTAAAAGACCAAAAATTACCAAAGTTAATCACTTTTTTTGCAGAGAATTACATTACAGGAAATCTACCACTCTCGTCGGTGGTATGGAGCAATGTTCTTCCTTGTTTTCAGTCTTTATAATAAGAGACACTTATCATATCCAAACTGAAGCTTCATACATGCTGAACAGACATGACGTCTTCACTGAACTCTTGCCAAGAAAGTGCTACTTGACAACTACTCATTACAACTTATATTCAATATTAAAATATGCAACTTTAATAATAGCATTTCAGGTAGAGCGGAGGGCAGACAGTTTTTATCTGGGAGTGACATCATCTATCATGGTCAGTTTTTTTCAGGGATGCTAATACGGTACATCATCAAGAGGAAGTGAGCTACGCCAGGGTGACTCAGAGAGCGCCCCACTGGAGTCTTGTGTGTGTGTGTGTGTGTGTGTGTGTGTGTGTGTGTGTGTGTGTGTGTGTGTGTGTGTGTGTGTGTGTGTGTGTGTGTGTGTGTGTGGATATGGGGCAATAGGGATGGCTAATGGACCAAACCCCAACACCTGCTCCCTCTCACTGTCTTTTCAGTTGACAGCTACTGTATGTACTGCTTTCTTGTTACTGGCTATTACTAAGCGTATCACAGCAAGATATAGGCACAAGCCATTATTACTATTATTCTCTGAATTTTAGCTCTAATACAAGATTTTTCCACTGTTCAGTATTTACATGATTTAATATAAAAAAATGATAGTAATGTAAATCTGAAACACATTTGACGCAGTGTTGCACTGATTAATTGATCCATTATTTTAAAAAGATTATTGGTAATTATCTGAAAAATCCATTACTCTTCATAATTAAAAAGCCATTCATCAGAGATTTGAGATTATTTAATTCCAGAAAGTTTCTCCTTTGCTTTGAGTTCAGAGAAAAGAAGTTCTGACAATGACACAAACCTCGATGGACATTTTTCCTTTTTCTCTGGTGTTTTCTAGTTTAGACTAAAAAAGATTGTATAAATAAATATTAAATGTAATAATTGTAGATTTAAGCTACACATTAATATACAATAAAATTAATCAATAGCAGCAGTAGCCACAATCTCCTGACACACGTCAGACCTAAGCCAGAAGACAAAAAAAGGGCAATCCTTCATTAATCAATAAGGATTTCAATCTCATAAATAAATCACTGTGCATCCTTCACATGATGTAGCAAAGTGCTATTTCAGTCTCTAAAAGCCTGAATGAAAAGTTAATACATATTTTTGAATCTATGTGTACAAACAAGTGTTTTTGTTAATTTTTAGTAAATGAATTAATACAGAACAACAAAAAAACTGACAATTTGCTGATGTTCCTCGATTCCAGGTGTGTGCAAGTAAATGTAAAACCATTTTATACAAAGTTGTACCAAAAGTTAAATTTTGAGATTTTGAACTGATTGTAATGCCACAAAGAGGTCACATTACTAAACAATTATTACATTAATTAAAAAAAAACAAAAAACTGATCAGCTGATTTAAGAAAAACAGTTACTTGTTTGCTTCTGTTTATCTGACCTCTGTTTCATCTCCTTTATGGTATTTGCCTCCAGGCGCCGTCACTTTCATGCTTAAGAATGTATCATGTTCAAAATAAAATCACTTTTTATGACATTTCATGTATTTTATGCATTTCTTTTTCTAAAACAACTGACATCTTGGGCACATATGAAATGATTAAAGATCATCCTTTAGAAGATGCATAAGCAATACAGTGCTAGCATCACTGATGCTCATTATTAAAACTCATTCTCGGTCTTCACGGTTATACACTCACAAGCCACTTTGTTAGGTACATGTGTTAACACAAATATTTAATCAACCAGTCATATGATTTATGACCATTTGTGACCAGTCATATGGTCATACAGACACGGTCAAGACAACTTGCTGAAGTTCATCAAAACAGAACAAAAGGTGATTGAAGTGACTTTAAATGTAGCATCATTGTTGGTGCTAGGTAGGGTGTGTAGAATATTTCAGAAACTTTTGATCTTGTAGGATTTTTCTACATAGTTATCTCTAATGTTTACAGAAAATGGACCAAAAGTTGAAAGCAGTTTTGACTGCTTCAAGCTGATAGAAAGCCAAAAGTAACTTGAATAAATACTCGTTATAACTCAGGTATGGAGAACAGCATATCTGAGCAGATGAGCTACAGCAGCAGAAGACCACACTGGATGTCATTTCTGTCAGCTAAGAACAGGAAACTGAGGCTACAGCTCACACAAGCTCACCAGTATTGGACAATAAAGAACTAGAAAAATGTTGCCAGGTCTGATGAGTCACAATTTCTGCTGCAATATTCAGATGGCCAATGTAAGAATTCCAAATCATTCCAATATGGACCAAAATCCAGCACCTTGTTAAATCTATGCCATGAAGATTTAAGGCAGTTCTGAAGACAAACTGAGGTCCGACCTGGAACTAGCAAGATGTACGTAATAAACTGACCAATGTGTTTATGGGACGTTTCATTATTAGCACCCATTTTCTGCCTTTGTGCTTATACTAATGCAAAAATGTGTCCATGTTCACACTGCAACAATTTAGAAGTGTGAACTCGGACACACATACAAATTCCAGTTCACATTCATGGCACCGCAGTTACATTACATAACAAGAAAGCCTCCATACAAATATTTAAACAAAAACATCAACTTTAAAAAAAGTTCTGATGTAACCTGCGTGCACTACAGAGATGCAAAAGCATTAGTTAAGCATTTTTTACAGCTTTAATTCAACATAGCCAGACTCATGGAAATCTGCACATACAAACAAACACCTCCCCGGCACATTTAATGTATTATGCACAGCTTCCGTGCGCCAAGTAACAGCCCATTAATCACATGCTCCTCGGTTGCTATGCTTTGCGAAGACAGGACAGTTCAACCCAGATTAAAATATTATGCAAGTTTGCCAAAGACGTTAAGGCAGGGTGTCAGATGTTTTTTCTTTGGCTTTTGCTTTTCAGTTAATATCTACCCAAGGACCAAGTGAAGGCCAAGTGCAAACCATAGAAAAGAAAAATGTTAATATGTTGCTCCTCTGGGCAGAGTCATGAGACTTCTGTTCTGTTTCCACTGCCAAAACTCAGAGCAGATTGGAAGGCAAATGTCACACAGTGTATTGTTCAGTTTAACAGTCTGCAAGTCTTCAGTTTTTTCTTAATAGCCTTCAATTCAGAGCTCTTGACACTAGGGTCTGAAATAATGTAGCATCTCGATGAAATGTGCGGATTTTGAAACCTGAAGAGCTGGTATCTTTTTCTTACTTCATGTATTTCGGGAATTAAGCCTGGCAAAAACTTTATTTCTTTAAAGGTTTCTGGCATGGGAATTCTAGCTCTGCAAAAAGTAGTTCAAATATTTGAAAGTATTCCCAAATATATTGTGGCCTAGATTTGTTGCTTTGATGTACACTTTGCTCTCCCAGTGCAAAACCTACCCTTTTCTGAATAATACTGACATCAGAAGGACGTGTTGAGGCAGAACAAAGAAGTGGGCATGGCAATGAGTGACAGGACTTGGCAAACAGAGCTGGATCTTCTGCAGTGATCACACTCTTATCCCTCGTGCTTAGCATATTGGAAATGGGCACACTGCCCAGAACAAAATATTGGACAAATTATGCGTGTGTGTGTGTAAGTGGCTTACTCCATACTCCTACATGAGAGCGGGATGAGACACACAGCATGATTTGTGTTTGTTTGTGTGTGCATGAGTGTTTGACCATATGGGTTAAGTGTAAGTATATTGTACTCCACACATGTACAATTGCTCGGACAATATGATAACCTTCTCTTCAGATGAAAACAACTCATATGACTGATACACTTTCTCCCACAGCAGAGACTACGGTTACAGTTGAATAAAATGGATGGAAAGGTGCCTAAACTCAGGGTGTTAGTCATGATTGCTGGTGATCTACTTTCTATTATTGTGTGTTTACTAATGAGGCAACTGCTTCTGTTGCATGACAGCATGACTTTGTGTAACTGATATAAAGTCTTTGGAGCACTACAGTCTGTAATTGTCATTTAACATGATATCAAATTCACATGAAAAGTGTAAGTCAGTCTAAAGCTGTTGTCTTTTTTTTTTTTTTTTTTTTGCCTGTCCCATTTGGCTCTTTTGCCATCAGAATTGTTGTCTAAAGGCAAAGAAAGATGCCCAACGGATTTACTTTACCAAATTGACCATCCCAGCCTTGCCGTAATGGTCCATTTGATTCACCTTTTATTGTTTATTTTATTTTCACTTACTGAATACGGGACAGACTTGACTGGGGGAAAGAAGGGGAGAAAGAAAGAGGGAAAGAGAAACAGCTGAGAAGAGGGATGGGGGGGAAGGGCAAAAGACAAAAACCAACAGAACGGGCAGAAGAAAGAAAAAAAAAAGAAGAAGAAAAAAAATGCATATATCAATCACCTGGATCACCTGCTAAGAAAGAAAAAAGAAAACAAGCAGAAGAGAACAAGAGTAATAGAATAAACAACATCACAATGATATATGGGAATATGACAGTAAATACTAAACATAAGATCAACAGAACACAGTGTGCTTTGAGGTAGGAGCCAAAAAGGGTGTAGTTTGTGGGTGTGATCACCCGTGTGTACACCTGTGAGCATGGACGCGCCTGAACAACTACAGGCCGATCTCAAATCTCCCGTTTTTAAGTAAGATCATTGAAAAAGCAGTTTCTCAACAGCTCAGTTACTTCTTAAAACAGAATAATTGCTACGATGCCTTCCAGTCAGGTTTTAGACAGAACCACAGCACTGAAACCGCTCTGACCAAAGTGTTTAATGACATATGTCTGAATACAGACAGTGGAAAAATGTCAGTCCTAGTTTTACTGGATCTCAGTGCAGCATTTGATACAGTTGACCACAACATATTACTCAAACGACTGGAGAACTGGACAGGTCTTTCAGGAACTGTACTAAACTGGTTCAAAACATACGTAGAAAACAGGAAATACTTTGTATCAATAGGTAACTTCACATCTGAGCAGACAAGTATCACATGTGGAGTTCCCCAAGGTTCCATCTTGGGACCCCTTCTGTTTAACATCTACATGCTCCCACTGGCACAGATTATAAACAACAACAAAATAAACTATCACAGCTATGCAGATGACACACAAATATATATCACAATGTCACCAGGAGACCGAGGCCCTGTACAGGCTCTTGGTAAATGCATTGAGGAAATCAATGACTGGTTGTGCCACAATTTTCTCCAGCTAAACAAAAACAAAACTGAGGTAATAGTCTTTGGCGCCAAAGAAAAACGATTACAGGTCACCAGAGAACTTCAATCTATACATCTAAAAACCACAAACCAGGCGAGAAATTTGGGTGTAGTGATGGATGCAGACCTAAACTTAGAAAAACACATTAAGACAATAACAAAGTCAGCTTACTATCACCTCAAGAATATATCAAGGATAAAAGATCTGATGTCTCAACAGGACCTGGAAAAACTAGTCCATGCATTCATCTTTAGTAGGCTTGATTACTGTAACAGCATCTTTACAGGTCTACCTAAAAAATCAGTCAGACAACTACAGCTCATTCAGAACTCTGCTGCTCGAGTCCTCACTAAGACCAAAAAAGTGGACCACATCAGTCCAGCTCTGAGGTCCTTACACTGGCTGCCTGTCCGTCAGAGGATAGACTTTAAAGTTCTGATGCTGGCCTATAAAGCTCTGAATGGTTTAGGACCAAAATACATCAATGACCTCCTGACCCAGTATGAACCATCCAGATCCCTCAGGTCATCTGGATCCGGTCTTTTATCAGTTCCCAGAGTCAGAACCAGACACGGAGAAGCTGCATTCAGCTTTTATGCTCCTTATATCTGGAACAAACTCCCAGAAAGCCTCAGATCAGCTGAAACACTCAGTTTATTTAAATCCAGGTTGAAGACTCACCTGTTCTCAGCTGCATTTGAATAAAGCACCAAATCCACACTTTAAGCTTAAATTTCAAAACTTACATTTAACTACTGATTTTATCTACTGTTCTGATTTTATCTGTTTTGATTTTATATACTGTTTTGTTTGTTTGTTTGTTTGTTTGTTTGTTTGTTTGTTTGTTTGTTTGTTTGTTTGTTTGTTTGTTAATTAGTTAGTTAGTTTATTTGCTTGTTTTAATCAATTTTAAATCATGCTTTTTATTTGTTCTTGTTTCTAATGTCTCTGTAAAGCACTTTGAATCACCTTGTTGTTGAATTGTGCTATACAAATAAACTTGCCTTGCCTTGCCTTGTTTTTTTAAAAGGTTCCTTCATGTAATGATCTGCTAGAGGGTGTGGGGGGGCCACAGCCCCGTCCTCCAGGGTATGAAGCAGGTATGGAGGAGATCAAAACTCCAGACATCCAGAGGCCCCCAGAACACAAGAGACCAAGGAAGACCAACAGAGGGGCAGCCGCGCCACTGTCCCAGAAAGAGCTGAGGAGAGTCCCAGATGAGGGCTCACTCAGCAGCTGCGGAGCAGAAGCCAGGGGGAGTTGCAGTGACGCGCCCGTGAGCTCCGCCAGCAGCCAGCTGTGCCTGACTGACCAAGCCCCAGGCCGAGAGGCCGGGGGCACCCCACCTCCGAAGTGGCCCGAGCGAGCCCCAGGCTCCAGGCCCCGATAAGCGGCCGCCAAGGAGTGAGCTGGTGTGTACCTGGACGCCCATCCCCGGACACAAAGAACCACCAACGCACCGATGTCTGAGGGAGTCCGCCACTGGCAGGGGAAGTGGTGGTGGGGGGAGATAGGCCTCCAAACCTTGGAGGGCCTGAGATGTCCCCAGAGAGGTGGCGCCTGATACCCAACCTGACATATAGACACAGAAATACAGGCACACACAGACACAAACATCCATTCCCACCCTCATGCTCTCATATGCACTTACTCCACACTCAACCAACGTGGAGACAGACATAAAGAGACGCTGTACACACGATCACACTCCCCAAGCGTACTCTACAAACCGGGTCTAGGTACCCTTGCTCCTGGAGGGGGGAACTGCACCCAGACCCAGGTGGTGTTACCCTTTTCCCTGCGGTGGGGGGAGGCAGACCGCCCCGACTCCGCAGCAGCAGGGAGGCCCCACACTCCAGACCACAGTCGGACGGCCAACTCCTCCTCCTAGCCCCCCCGCTCCAGCAGGCCGCAGAGAATGGGGGTGAGAGAAGACTCCAAACCTCCCTCCACCCGCTCATTGTAGTGTTGATGCATGTGTGTTCTAAGGTGCATTTAAAACCCAGGAGGGCATGGAGCTACCTGCCAGAGAGCAGCAGGTAAGCGCATGGTCCCTCCTGCTAGCCCTCAATGTCTACGTGTATTCAAAATTGAGAGGTGGGCAACGACGCCAGGGGTGAGGTGTACACCCTGATGGTAATTTGGATTCCGTGTTTCGTGCCTAAAGCTGTTGTCGCATGTCCAAAGATCACAGAAAGGACCAACAGGAGATATGGGGGAAAAAACATAAACCAAAACTTTAGATCAAAACATCTACTGAACGTCAATGTTTTACAGCGATTTATTTCTCTGTGTGACATCATAATGATGTGGCAGCTGGACAACTGCAGAATGAAAATGATACAGTCAGAAGGAAGGATAGGTGGATAAAACACGTGACGCAGATGAAGTGGTATAAAACATTACTGTGGATCCAGTGGAGATAAATGACTACTAAACTATAGATGACAGCAGGTTTAGCCAATCAGCAAACTACTGACCATGAAAATTCACATGCTTATATGTTTAATCTATTAGCTAAATATGTCTGGCGTGCCAGCCACAGAAGAGTCAAGCATACACACTCCATCTACTGGGCATATATTTTCATCAATATCCACCCATTATGCACATAAACTGGTGTTGAAATTGCAGCACACGAGTGTCAAAGATACATCTCGATGTCCCAGCCACAGATTTCTGTTGGCACACCTCTCAATGCTGCCTTGTTTTCTGTCCAACGAGCCCTCCAAATTAAAAGATAAAATTTGCCCATGCTCTCCAGAACAAGAAAAAAATCTGATGCACCTATTGATATGAAAGCATCAGTTTTGTGGCCCTTCAGAAATAAATATACAATTTCATGGGTTTGAGTTTAAATGATGACTTTGTGAAGGTAAAGCAATCATTAACAAATAACTAGTTAGCTAATATTTATGATCATTTATAAAGGAAATCATCTTTGGTTGGAAAACTGTCCTGAGTTCTGATGTTTTTGGATCTCCTGTTATTACAGACTTCGCTGTCACTCCGTCATAACATCACCTCACTTCCTCCTTTGGCACCACCATAATTACGACAGGCCATGTATAATTGATGTATATTTAATACATGTTTTCAATAATACATCTAACTTCTGTTTCAGCGTCGCTGGTACTAGGATGAAAAGCAGAAAATATTTTCCACCTCATAGTACAATGCAATCATTTTTTTCATTTAGCTCCTTATTGAATCATATTAAGATTTACATTTTTTGAAGCCTTTACTTTTTTTGTATATTCTGTTATTTTCAGTTTTACCAAGCTTTTTCTTTAGTTTTATTTTTTAACCTTTCTTACCTATTTTGGTCTGTAACATTGCATTTATTTTATTGATATAAGCTGTTTGGGATATTGTAACACAGTATTTTACCTATTTTTAGGATTAATAAAGTATTTCTTATCTCTGAAAGTTTTGATATACAGTGGACCTCATGGCTGGACATGTGTAAGTGTTTGGAATGGGGCATTCAGGAGGTCTAGCAGCCCTTTTCCACTAGTACCTACTCAGCGCGACTCGTAGTACCTGGCACCAGGTACTTTTGTTAAAGTCCCATGTTTTACCTTGTATCTTCTGTTTATGCTTTATTGATTCGAAAATAAACTGTTGAATGCCAAAGATTTAGTCATTCATCCTGACATTTCAGATCTTAATCCCCTGGCATCAAATCTTAAACATCAGAAAATCTTGTTATCTTTGCTTCCTTTCTTAAATTTGACTCACAAATTAAATCAAGCGTTAAAGTCTTTCATTTAAAAAAAGAAGAAATTATTTCTTTCTATCAATGATCCTGAGGAAGTCATTCATGCTTTTATTACATCTAGACTAGAATGCTGCAATTCCTCATCTGTTGGACTGAGCAAAACCTGATATCATGAATGCAGCCGGTTCAAAATGCTGCTGTTAGACTCTTGACTGCTACATGGAAGTGGAATCATATTCCAGTCATTCTTAAATCATTGCACTGGCATCCTGTGACGTACAGGATCAATTTCAAAATGTTGCTTCTCACATGTAAGTGCTTTTGTGGGCTTGCTCCAGTTTCCAGCTTTACAATGCTTTGTTCTATGACGCTCACTTAGTTGACTTCTTGTAATTTCAAATTCCCGATAAGGTTGTGCAGGTGATCAGGCATTCTCAGTCAAAGCTCCAAAACTCCCTGGAATCATCTTGTTTCTCAGGTTAAGTCATCTTCCTCGGCAACTGAAAACAAACATCTTCTCATTAGCTTTCTCATCTTCAGACTATTGCTTAATTTTTCCTAATTCCTCTTTTTTACTATTCGTATTTTATTATTTTTATTATTATTTACTCTATTTTTCTTTATTGTTCTTAAATCATTAATATTATTCCTATGATAGTTTTGATGCTGTGCAGCACGTCTCTGTCTGTTGTGCCTAAATGTTCTATATAACATATATATATAATATTGACTTGAAACATTATTAGATGACCTAAAACATTATTGCACATTTATGTGTTTCAGCTACCTGTTTCACCCCAAATTAGTTCAGTGTCCACATTCATAGTTGACCAGTGAAGTAGTCATCAGTGCTAAACACAAACATGTCATCAGTATATACACTCAGTCCTTTTCCTCCCTCCTCCATCCCTCTGGTATGAAAGCAGATCTAGGCAGTAAAGGGATCCAGATATTGTAACAAGCACTTAAATGGGGTCTAGTACAGCCCACAGCTGCTGCCTTCTTCTAATCTATGCTGCCGCCACCCTTCCTCCTCCTCCTCCCAGCCTCGAGCCCTTTCAGGCCATCCTGCTGCTGGTGGTTGGTCTTCCTCCCTCAGGGCACACAGGGCTGTTAGGCCACCATTAGTCCTACTAATGGGCCTGACAAATGCACCACATCCTCAGCATTTAGACCTCCTCTGTCTGAGATATGGATATCGACCACTTCTCAATGGAACTGGAGAGTATAGGGCCAGAGGGTGGGAGTCGATTTTGTATGTACATATACAGAATTTGTGTGTTATGCACGCACACACAAAAACTAACCGTTGGCTTCAAGACATGTCTTCACCTTAAAATTCATTGGTTTATGCTACCTTAGGGGAACTTCATGATCCTATAAGGAAATCTAGTCTCCATAACGATTTGTGGAGACATGATTTTTAAATCAAAATAATCTGTAAAAACTAGAAAACACACCTACACATTAAACACCACATGACTAAAAAGTACACGAACCAAGTACCTGTGTCTTTCTATGTGGTTATGTGTTCCTGATTACCATTACAGTCCAATTTACAGAGTGTGCGAGTGTGTCTCTGTCTCGTTGTGTATTTGCATGTGCATAACATTAATGTGCACATCAGATTGCCTCTTGTCCCCTGCCAGTTTACCCGCTCTCTGTTTCTATTGACAGTGTTGAGATCCATGGCTGAAATTCCGATATGATTAACTTCTGAAGAAATAATTCAGTACTAAGGACTTCTCAGTGTTTCATTCACACACTGAAATCTGCCAAACCATCATTATAGCATAGAGCAGTCATTGAGGTGAACTAAATTCTACTCTAACAAGCTCTGGTACTCATTTGCGGAGAGGAATATCTATATTACATATCTGATCCAGATCTCTTTACTTCTTTGATGTACAAGATCAGTCTCCTGGTGTGAAGAGTTAAGAAGGTGCAAGAAACAGCTCTAACACATAGGGATTCATCAGAGAAGCCCATTCAGAGCAGAGCTGAAAGAATAACACCTGTTTAATAAGGAAAGACACCGTCAAGATTTACTACTTTTTATACTACACGTAACCGGTGAAGGCTGGTAACCTGCGATTGCCATGTTTCAGTATATTTTAACATGGTGTCTAATCTTTCAGTCTAAAAATACAGTGTACACATAAGTTCAGAGTAAAAACAACTTACTTGCAGCAAAATGCAAAATTGAAGCAACTATTTTAATGATCAAAATTTGACGTAAAACTCACAAACTTTTATGGTTTCAGGTCAGTCCAGGTTAGTCATTTGATACTGAAACAAACAAATCAAGCTCTCTCAATAGAGATTAATGTTGGATGTAATTTCATTATTTTCTTCTGTTTTATAGACTGAGCAGTCAAACTAGACGGTAATCAGCATAAATCATTTAGATGGAGGAAAAGCTGATGGGAGTTCAGCTTTAATAAAAGGCGACACTCTGGTAAATAACAACCTGTTAATCACGCACAAATGCATTTCGGGAAGTACACAAACATTACTGCTTCCTGCACTTTTATCAAATGCCTGGTCTTAATGTCAACACAGAGTTCAAGAAGTGCAGCTCAACAATGGCAGGGATGGCTGTGATACCCACAGACTGCCTTGTTTTCCTCCTGACCTTACAGTGGGGACACAGGCAAACTACAATCTAGGGAATAGCATTGCAGGAAATTGTTTACATCTATTATTTTTTTCTATTATTATTACTATTTATAAGTGATGGGAACTCTTCTACAGAAGGATATTTTTGGTAGAGTTTTCAGCAAACTAATCTTACTGTAAATTAATTTAAAAGGCAGCTCAGACAGACTAGCAAACAGTGGCACTAATGGTGAGCTTTGCCTGTCTCACTTGATTAGTTTCACACGCCCACCACACGAGCGTCAGAGCAAGCTTTTACCGGCGCCTTGACATGTCAGTCACAATAAAAGTGACTAACCTACATAATGCAAATGTAACAGTACAACCCATTTAACTTACTCAGTCTCCAACACGACTGATTACTATGGATGTCCAACATATAAAGAAAGCTTCATACTGTCTGCGATTCTTATCTGTTTATTATCACTTTATGTAACCACTACTAGAAATTAATGATCTATTTTAATAACTATGACAACATTATGATTTGTCAGGTGTCTGTGTGCCAAATTAGCCAAGTATTGCATTCATATTCTCAGTTGTGATACATGTAAGCTGGTTAAGAAAAGGACACCGACATTTAAGGAACTGTATTTTAGAGGCAGAACACAATAGTTTTTATGTGCTCTTTAGATGCTTCCAAAACATTTGACATCACAAGTAGTTTGTTAAATTGCAATGCAGAGGGGTCCCTGCATATCTAATTAGGATTTTACAGTGTTGGTACTCACATAGAACTATGCAAGTTAAGTGGAATATGGAGTTATCTGAATCTTTTTCTGTATAATGGAGTAAGACAAGAGGGAATATTGTCTCCTGTTCTATTCGATCTGTATCTTAATCATCTTTCTGTCACGTTAAATGACTGTAAGACTGGTTGTATGCTGGGTAATCTTCTTGTTAATCATTTAATGTAAGATGCTGATCTTATAACTGTAATTTGTACATCCAATGATATCTACAAAAACTACTTAAACTGCATCGAATTTAGAGGAATGCGTGTTACACGAATCTATCTTACATCTACAAATCACCACCATGCAGCAGCTTCTGGCCAAAGAAATCTTCCATACTTTCATGAAAACACTTTCTGTTATTATGAAATGACGGCATTTTATCCAAGTAATGACTGCGTTTGCGTAACACCCCAAAAGTTCTCACCTGCAGCCTCCGTCTTCGGATGATCCCTGAATCATCCATAGCGCGTGTCAGAGGGGATGTCACACCTGTCGGTTGGTCTCGTGGCCCCCTGGTCTCCAGGTGACGGGGCGAGAAGAGGGTCCACTCTCGCGTGGCTTTCAGCGAGCCAGCAAGACGTGATAATTGAACGCTAATAAGCCGAAATACCCGACGGAGTGTCGGTAGGTGTCAACATCACTTTTCAGAGAAAAGCAGATGATGTTCCGGAGATTAGGTGGCCCTGTTAAGGTCAGTATGAGAAATACCACAAATCCTATATATAAATACGCATATATAAACGTTTACCGTCACGTGCTACAAGGAAAAAACTACACCGGGGTTTGACCAAAATATAAAAAGTGCCGCTCCTGTGCTCGACCGCAGCCGACATCCCATGCTGGCTGAGACTGACAGAGAGTACTGACTAGGCTCCTCTGCGAAGTGCTGAATAAGCAAGAGGCTTCACGGTGGGATCAGCTTGCTCTGCATGAACTTAAGTCCAGCTGGGAGATAGAGAAGAACCCCTCACACCGAGGCTTATCGAGGCGAAGATAAAACAAAGTTTGCGCACATCTTCACTCCCGAACAGCCGGTGATCCACGGCCAAAGACAAAAAACATTTTCACTAAAATTAAATTAGATCACCATTTTAGATGCTTCTGTCGCGATGATGCTCCGTTGGTTTAAAAACCCAGTAAAGAAGTCCTCAAGCAGCCAAGCCACATACATCTATGTGCTGCGTGCATGTACACAGAGTTCACTGCATGCATTCTGCACATCACTACCACAGATCTCGATCTTATCACACATCCACGTCAGGGAATATGTGCATTTAAAAAAAAGAAAAAAAGGAAAAAGGGGGGAAAGGCACGATGAATGAGAAGCGCCTCTACCCGTCCATCTGGTGAAACATGCAAACACAGCGGCATCGAAAGCAGGTTGATCGCTTCTCGTTTTCGTCCCCTGGGACACGGATTTGTCCGTCTTCGGGTATTCGATGTGTTTAGTCTGTTCTTCTTGGGTGTAGCACCGCTTTTCCTGTGAAGAAATGATCTGTGTTTGCTTCACAGTCTTTGCTCCATCCTCGGCTCCAGCCACCCACTTCCTACTACCAAGCGACGTTTAACCCCTCAGCGACCGGAGACGGTGAGAAAGACTAGCTGTACCGGCTGAGATGTGCGATTTTCTGTTCCTTATTCTGATAATAGCAGGAGTTTCAGGTAGGAACTGAGCAGGAGGAAAGTGGAGACACGATTTCTTTTAAAGATGCTTGTAGAGTGAAGCTGGGGGACATAGTGTACCTGTTTCTTCATTTACTGGCCCCTGGTGTTGTTCTATAAATAGCTGTAGAATATTTTTATGTACTGAAGAACTCATTGAGTGCTCAACCTGTTATTTCAACTCTTACATATATATTAAAAGTATTAAACTAAATGCAGTCGTTTTGGTAGAGGAGTTTATTTTTGTATATCTCAATTACCAGCTCCTATTTAGCACCATAACTGGCAAAGGATCACTAAATGAAAGTAAATCTGAAAAAAAAACCCCAACCTTCCACCTGAGCTGTTTTCTTTTATTTTACAATAACTACAATAATTTCATGGGTCATGTCATTTCTTCCTGTTAAAAGGGAGTTTTTCCTTCCCATTATTGCCGAAGTGTTTGCTCACAGGTGGAAATAGGATTGTTGGGAGTTTTCGCTGTTTTCTTTGCATAGGGTCTTGACCTCACAGTATAAAGCACCTTATTAAACCCCCTATATAATTTTAAGGGCCTGTAGAGCAAGGATGTCAAAGTCATTTTACACCAGGGGCCACATACAGCCCACTTTGTACACAGCAAAATCTCCAGTGTTAAATTAACACTAGAGAGTGTATATATGGGTCCACACCTCTGAGTGTTAAATACAACACTGTTGAGTGTTAAATTAACACTTTTGACAGTGTTATATGTTTAAAAGTAACCTAGTCAGTTTTGAAGATTAACAATGGCTAACACTGAGCAGTGCTGATTTTATAACACTAGAATATTTCTAACATTTTGAGTTATTTTCCAGTGTTAGAAAATCAGCACTGCTCAGTGTTAGCCATTGTTAATCTTCAAAACTGACTAGGTTACTTTTAAACATATAACACTGTCAAAAGTGTTAATTTAACACTCAACAGTGTTGCATTTAACACTCAGAGGTGTGGACCCATATAGACACTCTCCAGTGTTAATTTAACACTGGAGATTTTGCTGTGTAGGTAGGGTCTCAAGTGCGCTGGACCAATGAAACTGTCCTTTCTGTCCAGTCAGTGTATAGAGGTTTAACTGGCCGTTTAATCCCTACAATATCTCACTGTAAGAAAAATAAGTTTAATTTGAACAGTATACCTCAGTTTTTTTTTACATGATAAAGAAATGCTGCTGCAGCCAGTGAAAGAAAGCTATCATTAAGGCTCTTTGAGCTTAAATTGTAATAAACAAATGTGTGGAAAAATAACAGAAAAAGTTAACTAGTGTAATTAACCGTGTTCCCATTTCTATAGTAGATAATGAAAAAACAGTTTTTTTCCTGTCATTTGAATATTTATTGATTAATGCATTACTTTAGTGTGGTATGAATGACTGTGGGGAAAGGTCTTAATCAGCAGGAAAAGCTTTAACATTTATGAAAATACTCGAAAGTCTAAAATGTATGCCTTCACATTTCCCAATGTGTCTAGAGTCTAGAGGTTCAGATTTGAATCTTCTTGTATTTGACGCCTCTACTCTAGTTGAAGATGAAGATCAGTCAGTCCTGGGGGTGAGGGACATTTGTTTGATTTTATTTTGTGGATGTTTATGGACACACCCTACATGACAGTTCGTTGAAACCTGAACTCCTACCTAAAATAAATTAAAAATAAAAAATCCTCCCTTAATGTTTGCATTCAGGGTTATTAAGTTACCTCCAAGTTTAAGATTTAACGTTGTTGTTCATAAATGGTGTCTTCCAGCCGCCTCCTGACATGCTTTCTATTGGTATTCCTATGAAAAATGGCATCAAGTATTATGCATTATTCAACATTCACACCTGTCACACATGGGATTCATTGGCACATAACATTTCACAGCTCCTCACCCTTGAGTTACTTGCATCCCTGATCCACATGCTAATGAATGAACATGAGAAATTTCCACTGCTGTGGTTTTAAAGACAAAGGCCTTTTGGGATGCTGGCATATTAAGGGAAACTGTGTGTCTGTCTGTTCTGATATTATCCAAATCAAGTGAACCATGTTATTCCCTGCTGAGCCTGAAGACAGATGTGAATACATACTCAATAAAAGGAATGCACATCCCAATCAATGCTAAAGAAAAATCACTCCACAGTAGTAATCACTGACTGCACTGTAACATTTAGGGGCAAAGTCCATCACAGTGTTCACACGATGTCTCTGAATGATATTATACTGTTAAACATTGTCACAAGAAAGAAAGACAGAAATGTTGGTCAAAGGTGGCTTGTGAGAAGGATCAATGTGGAGATGGAAAAACACACAGGAGGCCAGGCAGCTGGTCTAGCTCCAGCTTCAGGAGAGGGGGAGACAGGAGGGGGACTTTAATGGTTTTTAGCATTGTGGCCTAAATGATCCCTGTCTCTCTGAGCAGACGGAGCTGGCAAGCTTTACTCCCTCTCACTGCGGGATTTAGTGCTGACAGATAATTCTGAGTTCAACGTCAACTCCCCAAATACTCCACCACCAAAGCTTCAGTCTTACTTTGAAGACATAAGGAGAAAAATGCCCTCTTCTAATGTACAGTACTGTGCAAAAGTCAACCTTATTTCTTTATGCTTTGCTAGGAAAATGGGAAATGGCTACTGGGATTTATTCAAACATGACTGTGCAAATAAAAATGGGAATACAGAATATAAGGCAAAACCAGAGTTTGTACAGTTCTAACAAGCTTTAAAGTCAATATTTGGTATGTCCATCTTTATTCTTCAACACAGCCTGAACTCTATTAGGGAAGCTTTCTTGTGTTCTCTTTAAGTCCCAAAGATGAGGTTTAGGGCCACGGGGCCTATACCAGCTATGTTTGATTCATTTCAAACTGAATTTTTGTTATTACTGTGGCGCCACTGCAGTACCTTCGAGGCCCGCCAGTGGACCCTGGCCCTTTTTTGAACATTGGATGCCTTTTGATTTGTTCTCTGTCAAGATGATCTCACTGTTTCAATAACATTGAGCTCCCGGCACTGGGGAGGCCAATCCATGTCTGACGCTTTTCTATCTAGGTATGTTTTTTAGTGCATTGCCTTTGTGTTTGGGAACATCGTCATGTAGAAAATGCTTGTGATATTTCCTCTATGGTGGATCAAAATCTGTATTCATAATTCCAACAAGTGCGACCAACACCACTGGCTGCAATGCAGACCCAAATCATAACAGAGCCTCTATGTGTTTTAGAGATGGCTGTAGACGCTCAGTGTTATACCTCGCTAAAGCCTGGTACTTTAAAGGGGGGCTTTCTGTAAAGAATCTGCATGGGCCCACAGTCCAAAGACATATTTCCTGAGTAGTTGCCACAGTGGTTGGACACGCATGTTTGATTTGGCACAGATGTTACATGACGCAACCCTTCCTTGGGGATCGGCACAAGGAGCACAGCTTCTCCCAGTGTTGAACTAGAGGTCACTCACGTGTAAGGCGATACTACATTGATTGGTGCCTCTGTATTGAAGATGAGTATATGGACATGAGTGTATAGTGTGTGTGTGTGTGGCAGAGTGTACCTTTCTTTTTGTCCTATATCTGCTGGGACAGGCCCCAACCTCTATCCCTGATACCTCGTTTGATAAGTGGTTAGGATATTGAATAAAAAATAAATCTATTTTACCATGGCTATTGATAAATATGTTGTCCTCTAATATAGAACAAAACCTTCTACTTTTTACAACACTGCTGTTTAAACCACGTATTACTTGAAAACAAAAAAAAACCAACCTATGAGATATTTGTTTGATTGTTTTAATCGTACAAACAAAACTGTACACACAAGCAAAAATAATTCCTGATGTTTTTAAGCTTAAAAAATGAGAACATGGGTGCGGCAACCATGTTTCTTCAAGGGGATTTGACCAGTATTAAGCTGTGCAGGGCAGCCCTGTGCTTTAGAAATAATTTTAGAACAGCTTTCAATCTATTCTTGTTGAACCTTTTTCACAATGGCATCTGACATTTACTGAAATGAGCAACAACTCAGACCCAGATACTCATCCCTTTAAAAGCCTCTGTTTCTAATAGCACTTTTACTGAAGTATTGCTCTGTGTGTCCACAATGTTTTTAAGTGAATGATTTTCATTCAATTAATCAATGAGATTTCATTAATAAATACGGTTTAAGTTCAGGTTTAACTTTAAAAATCTGTGAGATGTAACATAGTGCTACATGTTAACCATAAATCCAATCAAGTTGACACTGGCCTTATGAGCAGGAGCGCTTACAAACCATATCTGACAAATATGGTCATCAGCATGTCAGAAGGTGAAAAATTATAGGTTTTAGGTAGTGACCCAGTTATCAGCTTATGCTGCTTTTTGTTCCGTAATATTATTCAATAATGAATGAGGGCACATGAATTTTACATCTTTTTGTTCATTAAATGCTGCGAGGTCTGTACAGGGGGAGGAGGTTGCAGTGGCAGAGCTCAGAAATTGTGAAGTTTCACAGGCAAATACCTTTTTTTCTGTTACTCTGTGCAAAAGCTCCCCAAAATGATGTCATACTTTTTCAAAGGATGCCCTGAGGGAGGTCGCAATGGGTCAGCTTTCAGCAGCCAAAAGCTCGGCGGGGCTGGGTTTTGGAGTATGCCTGCCGCTTTTGGGATCCCATTTCCCATCGTGGTTAGCCTGCCACAAGAGCCATGTCAGCTCACATCTCTTCATAGACTGCAAGTGGTTCCCCCTGCATTCAAATCCTCTGTGCATGTGTGTGTGTGTGGAGACAAACCGTAGCATACTGCTGTTACTGGGAACAAGCAGTCATACATCATATTTATATACAAGGAGTATACAGTAAATTAGAGAGCCCCAGTAGGATGTTTTACAAACTATCAGAGATCCCTTTTGACCAATTAATCAGCTATACGCTTTTTCTTCTCCAACCATTATTACACCACAGTGTACCAAAAAAACATGAAAAATGTGTTAATGATAATGAAGTCCAGTCAAAAAGCTGCACAATAAATACAACATTCAGAAAACCAACAGAGTAATTGTCTTTCATTGTTTTGTGTAACTTGTGGTGTTTTATATTGTACCTTGTTTTATCACACGCAGGCTGCAATTAACTCCATTGTAAATCTGTAATTGGTCAGCTAATTGTTTTCTAAATCAAAAGAAAGAAAATGAAAGCAGAGGAAAACAAATCACAATCCCAGAAAGAGACTTCCTCAAAGTGCAGCTTGTGTCTGTCGGACTAAACCCCAAAGAACTCCCACATGCAAGAATAAAACCACTAAACTCTTAACTCTAACTGGTTCAGCAGCCAACTGTTTGATATCGCACAATGTGTGTATGTTGGATGTGGTCTGACCTGCAAAAACAGCTACTTTAAAATCAGCCCCGACAATGAGTCTCTAGTCTTTTTCAACTTAAACAATTTACTCAGTGCATAGCAAAATAATTAATTAGTAAGAGTTTATATAATTCTTTGAGAAAACCCTCTAAACATTGAGCCATGATGGCTTTAAGAAGGTTGCTGGAGCTTGTTTGTTTGTTCATACAAGTGCAAAAAGCCACAAATTATTTAAAGCGATAGGCTGCTACTAAGTAGCATTCGGTATTCATACATGCTTGTATTGATGAGCAGTGCTTACCGTCTGTGGTAAATAATTACCTATATTATCCCTAACATGACGTTGCATTGACAGCGTTGGCTAAAGCATTATAATGTGAGTTTAGAAACTAAATGAGGTAAAACAGATGAAATAATCAGTCTGATTTCCACCAAGTACACCACGAATGCTTACATATAATGTGATAATTATTACTGTTATAAATCACACCTGCAGTTATCTTGGTATGATACATTTAATTGTTTAATTAAAAAGAACATACAATATACAAAAAAAATAGTTTGTGGGTTCTTTCGCTTACATGTAGTCATGTGAAGCATAAAATATTTACAGCACTCTCTGCAGTCCTGTGAAAAACTACATGCAGCAAGTGTAACTTGCTCAGTCATGTCAGAGGTTTGCTGACATTTCTTTATGGATTGCTCTTTTAAGGTCCCACCACAGCATTTCAAAGAGGTTGATGTATCGACCTTGACGTTGCAGCATCTTGATTCTTTCATCTTTTGTTGTAGATTATGCTGCTGTGCTTAGGATCATTGTCCTCTTGCATGACCTAATTTCAGCCAAGCTTTGGCTATCAGACAGATGGCTTCACTGAGGCAACTCAATGACTGCAAGGTCATCACCCCTCCACCTCCACCATCATTGCGCTGATATGCTGTGATCGGTTTCCATGAAACTTGGAGCTGTGCATTAAGTGCAAAGATCTCAATTTTGGTCTCATCTCTCTCACGAACTTGTTGCAGAAGTCTTGTGGTTTGTTTAAATCAGGGTTGGGGGAACTCCAGGCCTCAAGGGCCAGGGTCCTGCAGATTTTAGATGTGTCCTTGATACAACACAGCTGATTTAAATGATTAAATTTCCTCCTCAACAAGACTTGAAGTTCTCCAGAGGCCTGGTAATGAACTAATCATTTGATTCAGGTCTGTTGATCTGAAAACCTGCAGGAAACCGGCCCTTGAGGCCTGGAGTTCCCTACCCCTGGTTAAAATGCAACTTAACTTTACAAACCTTAGCCGTGTTGCCATATTTTTTTTAGAGCAAAGAGGCTTTGTTCTGGCAACCCTTCCAAATGAGCCATACTCATTCAATGTTTTTCTAATACTATTGTCCTGAACTTCAACATTTAACATGCTAAAAGAGGCCAGTACAGTCTGAAATGTTGCTCCTATGCATTTTGTAATTTCTCTAAGCAGTGGAGAATGACCTTGAGGTGAATTTGGTGGGTTGTGTTAACAAACCTCTGAATGCCCCAGACCAGCAAACTGCCAAAACATCTGCTTTTATAGAGGTGCTCACACTTGTTGATGATCAGTTAATAGAGTGCATTTCATTAATAGGACCTCGGTACTACCCACAATTTTAGTTCATATAGAAGCACTACGGGTGTCTTTAGGTTTTTCATAGAGTCCTGGGTAAATGTTATTTTACACGACTGCATATAGACAAAATTTCTGCATCAACTTTGCAAACATCTCAAAATCTTTAATCTCCCAACACTCATCTTACAGCCCAGTCCTCTTTACGTCCTCTCATTGTTCTCTTTTTTTATACTTACTCATTCTTTTTATCCTACAGATCTACCTCCTTATTCATTTCCTTACAGCCCGTACAGCTCCCACCTTCTCCTCATTGCCAGCAGTGTCTGTGTATAAGTGGGTCACAGACTACAGCTGTGCTAAAAGCCTAGTCTAGAAAGTGAGTGTCTTTAAATAAAACACCATACGATCTGCAGTCTCGGGGGTGCCTCATCATACATACATAAACCTACCAAAATAAAGAGAAGGGGGAACGACTTCAAGAAAAACAGAAAAGAGATACTGTGTGCATCTTGGTTACCTAAAGTGGACCCTGTCTCTAAAAAAATAGAACAATTCCAACAATATTCAGAGCCACGCCAAATATTGTGCACCAAATTACTGTGAAAACTGAGCTAGGTGGGTAGAAGATGAACTGAAGTTATGTGCAGATTTATAAAATAATTGGCACTTAAATCAGCCCATTACAGAAGGATATAGGAAGTAAGAAGGTATAAAGTTAATAATAATAAAACATTATTTCAATAATTCTTTGTTTTAGTACAATTTTAGAAAGCAGCACCATGCAATAATTTGGGCAACCAATGAGATTCGAGCGTTCGCATAGCCCATAAAACTAATAAAAAGACCTTACTGGAGCTTTAGTGTTCACAATCATCTCTAGGGAGGGTGAGGTGATGCGAATCTGAAAACATTTTAAATACTACTTATTAATATTTTATTAATATGCCTAAGCAGCTTCCCAGCACTCTAAGAAGTAAAAGAACTGAAGCCAACAAAGCAGACAAAGGCTAAAGGAAGATAGAAAAGTGTTTTCAGAGAGGTGTTTGCTCAGGTTAAGGTCAAGTTGACACCTGGAAGACAAATGAAACTTCGTGAGAGAGATTACAACAAGAAGGACTTGTAAAAGGACCCCTCCTTAGGAATGCAACAAAATGCAAATCGAAAACCTTCAGCAGACTGGAGCGTTGGCGTACTCGTCTACAACACATTCACAGCTGTGACCTTACTGGAAGAGTCTCCTGTGTCCTCACCATAAAATTCAGTACCTAGATCTTGCAAAACAACTTCTAAAGAAGCCTAAATCATTTTGGAACAAGCTTTTTAGCAGTGACACGCAAAATTCTTCCTGCTGGAAGTAAGAGAGCGAATCAAGCAGCTTGGTCTCCAAAACAAGAACATTTCACTGGTGGGGGAACCTTGATTTAGTTAAACCTCTAAATTCTAACGTCACCCAGTCTGTAAAAAAGCTAAAGAGCACAAGAGGGTGGCTTATACCACAGAGAAGTAATTCTAAACAGACCATAACACACTCCGTAACAGAGTACTTCAACAAACACAATCTTAAGATTTAGTGATCTGCTTCACAGTCCTCAGACATAAACATCACCAAAAAAGAAGCGCTTTTAGGACAACTACACAGTCTCTCACATGTGGAAGAGTTTAGCAGCAACAAAGCAGAAATATCTCCTAAACAGGAACAGAAGGGTGCTTCAAAAAGCCATCACTTACCCTGACATTTTCCAAAGAAGATACTACTAAGCACTGATCACGCAGGGCTCCCAAAGTTTTTTTAAAACTGCAAAAGACGGACATAAAAAAGTAATCCTGCTTAAAATGTTAATGAAGTGTGTCATCTTTAACATCTGTAACTGGAAATCAGGGGCCTGTTCTTCGTACCTCGCTAAGTAAGTTAGCTGGATTAGATTGTTGACGATTTCGCGTGATCCTGGATCAGTCGGTTCCCCGAAGCTCATCCGGGACTTGCTGTCATAGCAACAGAGCCGTAAGCGTAAACCTGCTCGGGAGCAGGTTTACTTTATGTAAACAGGATTAGATCGCGGCCACGCAGGTATGTCCGCTTCATTTATACGAAAGCAACAGCGATAAATAAATAACATCAATGTAACTGAAGATAATGCAGCACTTGATCCTTTTATTGATGTCACACAGATACATACAGGTCATTTCCTAAAAAAGGGAAATGTACTATTAACATTCTATTACATGTATGTGATTATTACAGATGTAATTCATATTTCAGAGTAGTAATTGTAAATTACTTCGTGTAATCAAGATGAGAGACCACGGCTATAAAAGCGAAGGTGGATTTGGGAAGTCTGTCGCAGCCATGTCCTGTCCGTTTACGCGAGCCACCCATTGCGGAAGGTGCAAGATTGATAAGGAGAGTCCTCAGAATTCAGCGTATATTGCGGGACAGACAGGATCCTTTAGCTCAGCGCGACAGTGTGCTCATTGAGAGATATCGATTTTCCCGTGAGGATATTATTTACTTAACCAACTTGTTGACGAGGGGGTGCAGGACCACCACCTGTCTTTTTTTGCTCTGCCCTTTTCTTGGTTGCTGTTATAAACAAACAAACAGATTATTTCAGGCTCTCTTTCCAAGAGACTAAAAGCAATATAAGTGATAAATATTACCATTCTGTAGAATATTCTTATATTTCACTTTTACTTGTTCCCATGTTCTAGTGGGTCCTGTTGTGGCTCTAATGTGAAAGAGGATATAATATAACAATATAATATAATGTAATATAATATTGGATAATATAGTGTAATATAATAAATCTACCCTACCGCCTACTGGTGTTGGCCAGAGGGGCCGATGGCGCAATATGGCAGCCTCGCTTCTGTCAGTCTGCCCCAGGGCAGCTGTGGCTACAACTGTAGCTGCCTCCACCAGTGTGTGAATGTGAGAGTGAATGAATAGTGGCATTGTAAAGCGCTTTGGGTGCCTTGAAAAGCGCTATATAAATCCAATATATTATTATTATTATTATTAAATTACTTACGAGTTTAATTTGTCAGCAACTTTCTGCCAGCCCTCTCTCCTTGCTTTTGCAGCCTTTGCAGTGTTCCCTTGCGTTCTGATTAAACTCTGAAACTCCTGAAATCCCTCACTCAGGAGTTCTTGCTCTGCTGCCGAAAAATACCGAGCCGAGCGCGCTCCTTCGACATTTTCGCCGACCAATCAGAGGGTTGCCGATCAATGTTTCTACTATCGATGCGTAGCCCCTTTTACGACACCCAGTGATCTCACATTACTGCGTCCAGCTGTACTAATCGTCAACAGCAGGTGTGTTCGGGGAACCGGATTAGCGAGCTCACGGTTAGCGCGATGGTTTGATCTTGGATGTGTCATTTGATCTTGGATGTAGTGAGCGACGTACGAAGAACGGGCCCCAGGTCATCTTTTACTCGTTTAGCTGAAAGAATAGCAGTACAGATTTCTTTACTATTGTTATTGCCTCCACCATTGTGTTATGCACCAGGTGGATTGGTCTGCACCTTGCTGTAACCCCTCTGTATTTCTGTTTATGTAGACTCTGACCATGATGTGCCTCCTTGAGAGTATTCTGTTGTGAAGCCGTTTTTCTTAACTATGGAAATAATGATAATAATAATTTAATAATTCTTTTTATTTTTCTTCCATCCCCTTTGAGGTGCTTTCATGTTTCTGAGCTGACCAGAGTGTTTATTTTAAGTCATTCTTTTTCTGATTTGGACACTCCTGTCGGTTTTACTCTCTCTGAATCATTTATTTTGTTTATTTCAGCCTAACGATGGCCTCTTTCAGTTACATCAACATTTCTTTGGACCTCATACTGAGAGTTCAAGTGAAAAAACATCCTGTTGATCCTTTTGTTAATCATCTAATACCGTTTAGCAAATTGAAATTACACTTAAACTACCGTATTGGGTAAACCTGGGAAATACAGTGCAATTCAATACAACTCTGCTATAACTTTAATGAACTATTTATTTTTCACTTGTTGCTGAGATCATCAAAAAGGTAAAAATCTTGTTTGCTATTGAGGCCATAATGGGTGAGTGTGGTTTACTGGATTTTGGGTTGCCCTAAAAATTGCAAAATAGCAGCAAAGTATTAGGAACACTTTTAATTCCCTTTAGTGCATGGCCTAAATGATAAACATGAAAATAAAAAGATCACTTTTTGATTTTATCATGGCCAATCTGTTGTATTGACTTCACGGGTGTATCTTATAAAGTAACTGGTGAGTTGATGTCAGGGTCATAACCTCTTTCTCTTCACAGAAAACATCTCTCTTTCATAGATGTGCAGAAGCTTACAGTCCAGATACCAGTGTGGGGCAACAGAGACACCATGTGGACAGGATCGGCTAGTTCAAGCAAAACTAGCTGGCCTATGGTGAAAAGGCCAAGTGAAATGTTAGGCCTCTTGAGACAGCCCCACAGAAAATAATTTATCTGAATTTTAAGACGAGCGGTGTCTGTGGAGGTTCAGCAAAGCACAGCAGGAGTTCATACTGCTGACCCACAGAGAAGAAGCAGCTTGAGATCAAACTACGTTCAAGGCTGTGGGAATACATACCAGTGACCTTTAGCAAATACAAAATGACGCCCATATGAATATAAATTAAAAATAAAGCAGTGTCTTATCTGCTGAATTGTCTTTAAATCTTTAGGCAGAAGAAGGCAAACATGAAATGTCAGGCAGACGTTTCTGCAGTTTAATGAAGAAATCCTCAAAGGTCACTTGACACAGATGATGGTATTTACGAAACATTTAGCCATCTGATATTTTTTAATAAGATGGTGCAGACTGTCTTTGATATTAAATAAAACAAAATCAGTAACATTATCTTGACTGTTTAAATACAACATTGCATCGAGCAGCTTTTTGCATCACATTGAAAATGTGAAATCACAAAAGAGATTTGTTTTGAAGGGCAACCCTTTTTTAATCACAAATTGAAATTCACATTGTTGATATTTTTGTGGAAATGTCAACAATGTGAACGGCCTCCTTCACATTTCTCTTAATTACAGCACAGTTTTTCATGCCATAGCAACAGATCTTTCATTCTGAAGATACTGCAAGTGATAACCTTATTACGTAAATGTTGCTTGGATGCTTACAGTGAAAAGAAAGTACGCCCAATACTAAGTCTTTACATATCCATCCATCCACCCATCACCTTACATCACCTGATTTAAACACAACCTCAGATGAACAGAACCTAAGCATATTACACTGTGTTATTATTTATTTAATTTGAATTTTGGCAGCAAAATCTTCCCATGACTGGAGGTCCTCCAAGGTCAGACTGTGCAATACTCAGATAAACTGCAATAAAACAAGAGTTAGAATATGAAATTTCATGAAAGTACAATTAGAAAAACACCGAACATGCATGGCTTGTTTGGCAGGGTGAGGGCATCTGTCAATTAAAGCTCGGACCAAATTGGATCATACAACAGGACAATGATCCAGCACATATACAACAGAATGGCAAGAACCCAGTCAAAGTCCAGACCTCAACCTGACTGAAAGGCTATGATAGGAATGTGCATGAACAACTGAGCACAAACCTCAAGGAAATGAAGCAACACTGTAAAGAAGTGTGGGCCAATCACGAATCATGGAGTGATTCACATTGTTTCTGCCTTTTGGCTTAGCTTTCGTTAAATAATGACACAGTGTAATATGTCATGTGTTGCTGTTCATCTGGGGTTGCATTAAATAATTTCAGAACCTGGTATTATGCCCTAGTATGTAAAACCTTAGGACTGAAGGAGGGTGCTCTTATTCACATGACTTTAGGTCATGCATCTCTATTACAGACCTTGTTAAGTTCAGTCTGACATTTAACGGGTCAGAGAGCAGCAGGAGGAGTGTTTGAGTTGTGATTAGTTACATAAATAATTCCTATTTTTGGACAAAATTATGCAGCGTGATTTTCTTGTCTCACACAACTACAACAGCTCCACCACCAGAGATTAATTCATGAAAGCTTTCTGTGCTAGTAGTGGAAAAAAAACAGTGCAATCCAATTAAACAATTAAAGAGATGAACTAAAGAAACTAGGACTACGCGTAATGACAGATTTAGAGACCTGCTGACCCCTTGTGCCTGGGTCAAGACAGGATATGTTCCTCAGTGCCAAAAGCCAGCTCAAATTAAAGCTGGCTGTACAGTCTGACCTTTGGTGGAAGCTTTTTCTTACGTCTCAGTGAATTCAGAAATTACTTTTTTTACACGTACAGTTCACTGTATGCTGTATATATGTATATTTCACTCATGATCAATGATATCAGTTCAATCACAAACTAAATATGTTAATAGCGTTAGGAATTCTAAACAAGTAATGTGGCATAAACAAAAATGATTGGGAGTAAAATAATACATTTGGGCCCAATTATCAGTGTACTGTTTAATGCATACAATGTTGAAAAATAGTTTAAAAATCCCCTCAGAAAAATCTTTCCTGATTTGTTTCAGCAAAAGTCCAGGACAAAATCCACAAAAGTCCTTTCAGCGTCACTGAGTGTAATAAAATGTAAGAGTATTTGCGATATAAATCATATAGAAAACGAAGAAAGATGAAAAATTATGTTGGCTGTGGAGTGATAGGTTTGTAGCATAAACCTATTCGCTGGAACGTTAAGACAATATAATTACACTGCAAGCAAGACGCAAGTAGGCAAACTTCTTCATGGTACTCGTGCACGGGAGAGAACCAGACAAACGCCGTTCCTTCGCTTGACCCCAGTAGCTCTCGTCCGTCCTCCCGTAACACTGTCCTTTTATTGAGGTTACATGAATATGCATAGGTTCATTAACATACGACGTCTACATACAAAGAGTACCTTGCCTGTGTGTGTGTGTGTGTGTGTGTGTGTGTGTGTGGCTGATCAAAGGGTCAAACATCCTTGGTCAGGAAGAGGGTAGACTAGACCCCCCCCCCCCCCCCCCCCCCCGGTGAGGAAGTCCAGCAGTTCATCTAAACAGAAAAGCACTTAGACTAGAACAGACGTAGCTACGTTAATCCTACCATAAAACAATTAAGACAAGATGCGACCTCTTCCCGTGCTCCCAGGATGTAGGTGTGCATTCTAGTGTGGAATACACACCAAGCCTCTGTGGCCTGTTAAAGATCACACAACTTATCACTACACAATTGATTATACACCTCTAAGCATATATGGTTAAATATTTCTAAGCATAAATGACAATCAACAATACAAACTCTAACATTCCCCCGTTTTTGACCTTTATGCTAGAAAAGTTCCCAGTTATGAATACCTCATGTCTGACAGTTTCAATGCAAACATTTTTATACTCAGCATATGTCAAATTACCCTAAATTATTGCAAAAGTACACAGTTTAACAAATGTATCAGCAGTTATCCCATTCCTCATTGAGCTCATCTCATGGCAAACTGCATCTTACGAGCAACCAAAGAAATTGTTAATTTAATAGTGAAACTAAGAAAGTAACATTTTCAAACACATCTCAGCTTGGTGGTGCTTCCTCCGGGTGTGCACATCACATGTCTCTCTGCAGGGTGGTTTGAGTTCTGCAGGGCGTCATACGTGTCTCGTCCAGTTGTTTCATTGTCCATAGGACCAGAGTCCAAATGTATGTAGAATAAACATTCAAACATACCAGTTAGTTTTGTTGTTTGTCAACATGGGTCTCAGCTATTTCCAGAGCTGCAGACCTCTCAGCACTCTAGTTTTATGGCCTCCACCAACCCCCATCACCTCATTCAAGCCTTCGTCCTGTGAGGGGGATATTTATGACTCCTTAATTGTCCACGCTCTGCAGAGAAACACCTCTGTGGAAAGGGTGCAGGGTTCTGTTGTCTTACTGCTGTTATGATCCCAGCAGCCTTCAGAGTGTCATCGTATGCACAGTATAGTGGCACAGCATTAGGTGATGTTCATAGGAAACCGCTGTCATCACCACCATAGCTTCCGGTTCCTGTGCTTCCACAGAATCATGATGTCATCCTCGAACTCCCTCTGCGCTGTCGATGGAGCTTGGCACGCTCCCCTCATCCCACGAGTTTTCATGTTCCAACGCTGCTGAAGGTTTAAGGCAGAGCACGTCGTACACCTTAGTTGTCTTCCTCAGCGTCAATATTGAATCTTTCATTTTATTTAAAATCTCCTGGAAACTCAGTAGCACAGCTCTCTGTGTGATGTCTGCTGTGCTGAAGATGATCTCTGATCCTCCTGAAGCCTCTCTCCTGGCCTCCCATCTTGTGGACGATCCTCTCCTCTATTTTGCAGGCAGTTTCATGGTCCTTGCTGTGGCTCCAAGGTCTGATCTCATGATGGGCCCCAACCAGCTTGACCTTTGACCTCAACCACTGCCTGGCTGTCGGCTATGCCTGGAATGGTTCACGCTTCTCACTGGGCCTCTGAAGATTTCTCAGGAGATTACTGCTGCACCTGTATTTCCTTGCTAAGAAGAAAAACTTCTATTTGGAGAGCATGTCAACAATCATCAAACCACATTCTTTAGTTCAGTGAACTTCACTTATAGGCCATCAAAGCCTCATCTGAACATGGATGCACCACTTGCATAGGTTTAATACTTGTAAATAAACGGCTAATCACACAAATCACTGCAACAATAATAGTAAACATTGTTTAATGTTAATTCCTGGACCCCTCCTCTTGACGCATGGACACACCCATGCGTCAACTCACCAAACCTGGATCCCTGTCTTAAAGAAAAAGATTAGCTAGATCATGTCCCAGGCAACATCAGGGCATCTCCTCTGGAGTAGCTCCGTAACCCTGCAATAAAAGATGTTAGCGTGTGTTGCATATTAAGTTTGCTTAACACCTGGCTCTCCCAGGAGCCTGCATACACACCATCACGGCCTGGAAAGCAAAATCTGGAAGTGAAATCAAACTTCATACCTGTAAACAATTGTATCATAAGAACAAGAAGCATTCAACATCAGCAAGACAAGTGTCATGTGCAGGTTTTCTCAAATCAGTAAACTACAACTATTACCCTAATTCACCTCAGACATGGATTATCCCATGTACTCTGTTAACATTAATGTAATCAGTGACTTCTCTTAAGCAAAGTCACTCCACTCATACATTATTATTATTATGGGTTCAAAAGTGGCCAGCAAATGAGCCCATAATAAACTATTCCATAATTACCGTAATCTCTCTCTGTCTGTGTTTGTGTGAACAATCCTTTCTTAAAAGCAGAAAATGACATTGTAGTTGTTTTTCGGCTGATCAACACAAAACCTTTTTCCTATGATTTCTTCTCTTCGTCTACAATGTAATTTGTCTCTTTTTCACTCTTTTTTTTTTCTTCACAATAGCTGGTGGTCTGCAAAATCACCGCTCTCACTCACAATCAGAGGCAATCACTTTTGCACAGTGCACAAAAACACTGATGTCAGACACATTCACACTCACTTTTTCATCTGCATAAATAAACCATATGGCTGGAGATATGTGCCATGGTGATCCATAAGCATGATCACCAGTTTATTTAATTATTTTTAATCCAACAAAACAAATAAACAAAAACATGATGCTGATGCTACACACACACACGAGTCAAGGTGCAGAAAAACTGCTCATGGAAACGCTGCACACTCTCTGTTTCCCTCTCTTTGAGTAGTTCTCAGACAGCTCTTGATCTGATAATGTGTAGCTTGCTCATCAGCTCAAAAAACAAGAACAAAACTGCAACGCGACATCACACAGTAGTTGCATGCTCTGCCCACAGTGGCAAAGTCTTACACTTACATATTCAACACAGCTTCTCCATCATGTATTTTTAGATGTTTCATACAGGGTTGAGCATATTAGTTGTTTTCACAGGTGTGCTCCATATCTCAACAATGGCTCATAACAAGACGACAGTCTTTCACACAGGTCAAGTGCCTCTATGCACTTCATTAGTTTAAATATTTACCTATATCACTTCACCTCACATGTCATTGTACTGAATTTAAGCAACCACAAGCTTAATGTAGATTACTTTTAACAACTATCCACCTCAATTAAATCTATGGTCTGGCACACAGGCTGCTGTCGATCAGGGCAAGCTAAAGAATAAACATTGTGTCAGCAAGGGGTGGGGGGAAAGCCATTCACCAGAGCATATCTTAAGTGCTACTGATGTGGGCTGGCCTTCTCCACAGCTCTCCAAGGCTGGTGTGTCTTCTGAAAACTTCTAACATTTGAATCTCTTCCATTTATAAGCCTGCGATTAACCGCACGGCTCAGGTCCGCGTGACCGCGCTCGCGTGAACCCGCGCAGCTGTGGAGCCGTCGCTCTCTCTCTTTTTTACATAAATACTTTGTGCTGCCAGGAGCAAAGTCCAGCACAAACGTCTGTCTCCCTCCGACTCACTCTTGGTTGCTTAGAAACCCATGATAACAACAACAGTCGGTGTCACAGACCACATGTTCTGCTCCGCACACACTCACACACAACAACAACAACAACGACGACGACGACGACGACGACAATGACAACAACACAAAATAGGCCTACTGTCCAGCACAATCTGGACCCCGCGGAACTTCCCAACACCCCACTGAGCGGTGGAGAACTCACTACAGTACCCCACACAGCGGTCTGTATTTCGCCCCACTAAGACGGCGAACCAAAAAAAAGTTCGAACTGCGCAACTCTGCGACTTAATGCTTCTGTACAAAAAACCCCACTGAGCGGCTTTGTACATCGCCCCACTTAGACGGCGAATTTTAGCCCCACTGAGCGGCCACGGACAACGCCCCACTGAGCGGCGAAGACGTAATTTTAGCCCCACTAAGCGGCCACGGACAACGCCCCACTGAGCGGCGAAGACGTACAGTTATAGAGTTGGACTCTAAACTTACTCGGTGTTGCTTAGCGTGTAATATCAGCCTCGAATCCCGCCAATCGCCATTCATCGAGGAGAAAAGACATACAGCGAATCCACAGGAACTTCCTGGCTGACGTCAGTCTTTCAGCGTGCCTCTCCTCCCCTCGGTGAATGCGATTCCAGGGCTCCGGCATCGAAGGACCAATTAATGATAGGTTTGTAGCATAAACCTATTCGCTGGAACGTTAAGACAATATAATTACACTGCAAGCAAGACGCAAGTAGGCAAACTTCTTCATGGTACTCGTGCACGGGAGAGAACCAGACAAACGCCGTTCCTTCGCTTGACCCCAGTAGCTTTCGTCCGTCCTCCCGTAACACTGTCCTTTTATTGAGGTTACATGAATATGCATAGGTTCATTAACATACGACGTCTACATACAAAGAGTACCTTGCCTGTGTGTGTGTGTGTGTGTGTGTGTGTGTGTGTGTGTGTGTGTGTGTGTGTGTGGCTGATCAAAGGGTCAAACATCCTTGGTCAGGAAGAGGGTAGACTAGACCCCCCCCCCGGTGAGGAAGTCCAGCAGTTCATCTAAACAGAAAAGCACTTAGACTAGAACAGACGTAGCTACGTTAATCCTACCATAAAACAATTAAGACAAGATGCGACCTCTTCCCGTGCTCCCAGGATGTAGGTGTGCATTCTAGTGTGGAATACACACCAAGCCTCTGTAGCCTGTTAAAGATCACACAACTTATCACTACACAATTGATTATACACCTCTAAGCATATATGGTTAAATATTTCTAAGCATAAATGACAATCAACAATACAAACTCTAACATGGAGCATTTCATTAACACGCTGGGGTTAAATGAGAACAGATTATTTAAAATGTATCAACATTGAGTGATACTTATAGCTAATATAAAATATATAAAATATTTGGAAAATGTATTTACAGAATGTTAATTATAACTTTTAGGTTGATGTGTGTACGTATCCTGCTCAGTTTCCTAAGCTGATGTACTCTTGCCTGCAAATCAGCCTGGATCTTCCCCTGATCCTTTTCAGTCAACAGCTCAGCTTTCTTAACGAAGGGGGCAGACGTTACGTGGTCGGGAAAAAAAACAAAACACAACAGTCCTCTTTGACGGTCCTCAGTGACTCACAAAATGTTTGTAGGTTCTGGTCTGCTTCACCTCATGTCTTCTTTTCTTTCTTTTTACTTTTTGAATATCGGCCTTACTTTATCAGGTTTAGCTTTTCATATTTATTTCTCTGACTTGAATTAAATATTAAATGTGGAACGTATTTAAAGTTGGATTTAAAAATCAAAAGAAATATTTGGAGGGTAAGGTGGTATAGTTTCTTTTTGTTTTGTCATAAAATGTTAAGCACACCTGTTCAACTGCTCGTAAATGAAAATATCTAAACAGCCAAACACATGGCAGTAACTCACTGGCATGCAGACATGGTCAAAATGATTTGCTTAAGTTCAAACTAAGCATCAGAATGGGAGAAAAAAATTTGATCAAATGTTTCTGTATCTGTATTGGTTTTGGTGCCAAATGGGGTGGTATGATTATTTCAAAAACAGTTTATCTACTGGGATTTTGTCCCACAATGATCTCCAGTTTACATGCTATAATCTGAAAAAGAGAGAGGCAGTTCTCTGCCTTGCTGATGTCAGAGATCAGAAAATGGCCAGACTGCCGCAACCTGATAGGCAGGGAACAAAAGCTCAAATAACCACTTGTTACAGCTGAGATCAACAGTAGAGCATCTCTAAATGCAAAACACATCAAACTTCGAATACATGGGCTACAGCAGCAGAAGACCGTACTGTCACTCCCGTCAGCACAGAACGGGACACTTAGACTACAACTCGCAGAGTCTCAATGAAACTGGGCAACAGAAGATTTCGAAACATTCTGCTAGGGCTGATATTCTGCTCCCTTATTGGGGGTTCAGGTTCAAAGTGGTAGTGCAATGGTGTGGGGGATATTTTCTTGCCACACTTTGGGCTCCTAAATGCCAAAAAGGCCACAGCCTGTCTGACTACTATTACTGACAATGTCCATGACCACAGTGCATCCATCTTCTCATGGCTGTTTCCAGCAGGAAGACACTCCATGTCACAAAGCTCACATCATCTCAAACTGGTTTCCTTAACATCACAATGAGTTCACTGTACTCAACTGAACTTCAGTCACCAGATATCACCTCTGGCATGTTGTGAAACACAAAGATTTGCATCATGAATGAGAAACCAATTGGTAGCAATCACGTAATGCTATCACAATCCATGATACGTTCAGCATCTTGTTCAATCTGTGCCATGAGGAATTAAGGTAGTTCTACCAAGTATACCTAACAAAGTGGCCGATAACTGTATGTTTACAAAGTGCAAGATTGTATTCCATATATAACGCTGCCTATTCACTATGGAACAAAGACAGGGTGATCTAATAGAATTACATTGCGCAGTCCTAAGCTGAAATAGATCTGCATTAGTCATATCTACACATGGGCCAACCGCTAACTAATCCCATTGACGCAACAGGACATTGAGCTCCTCAAAGGACTTAAGAGGAGTCTGGGGAAGTTATAAATGACCATAGAAGAAGGATCAAGAAAGGAATCAGCAGCACAGAGTGATTCAGACAGCTCCAGCTGAGGCTACAGCAGCCAACTTGCCTTGGAATTCAGCTTTCTGACATCTGACTACCTTCCACAACCATGGAGCCAGTGGCACAGACAATGACTGCCACGACAGCCTTTGACAGAGAAACTTTCCCCAGGAGAGCTCTGAGAGCAGCCCCCAGAGGAGCCTCATCTCACTTTGTGGGGAGCTCTATCATCATCCTTTCCTCATTTGCCGTCTCCAGCTTAGCTATGAACTGCGGGAAGAGGATCCAGGAGTCCAGAAACAAACCCAACAGCAACTAGCAAGGTGGAGAAATGGATTTCCCTCCATAGCCAACAGCTAGGCTAACCTAGCCAGAATCTATTTTCATATTCATATGACGGGAGCTGGAACTCCTAGCCAGCTGCCTTTCATCATCCTGTAGTAAAATGTGATGCATCATAACGTGTCCTGGAGAAAAGGCCTAGAAGAGGATGAAGCGTGGGACAGATCCGGAAAAAGAATGGCTGCGATTTCTGGAATATAAACATTTGAAGGTCATCTCAAAATTCAGCTGTGCTCTCTAAATGCACATTGTTGTATTGATACAGATTACAGAGTGGGCTTTAAAGAAGAGAAATATATGCAGTAATACCATCAAACCTCATCCTACTTCTACCTCATATCTGTTGCATGTAACACTGAAGACAACAGAAGCTAAACATGATTAAGTTCCAAATATCCACCCCTCGGTTGTGATAAAAATGTACCATTTTATTTTTGAGATGCTTAGCAGAAGTTTTTGTAACATGTTGTTTTATGTTGTTTCTGTTCTTGGCAACCTGTCTGTTAGGACTGATGACTCAAGGAAAACCTGGACTGTCATTTTTATTTAGTCATAATATATCAAAAGATACCGTCTCCCTACAAGAGCTGGATACAGAATCACTCAGTGTATTATCACGTGAAATGCAACGACAACAACTACCAACTGCTGTGAAGTATTTAAAGATTGTATTAAGATACTTAGAACTGTACATTTTTCTTTGAAATTACTAATTTACAGAATTAAAGGCTGTTTTATTGTGACAATATTTATGTTGCTTTTTTGTTAAAATTAAAGACGCTTGTTTTAAGTAGCGCTGTGTTTTATTCTCAACTAAAAGCTACAATCTGAAGAAAACTGTGCAGAGTATGAAGTGTGTTCCAAATCT
This sequence comes from Rhamphochromis longiceps, assembly GCF_057381845.1. NCBI lineage: Eukaryota > Metazoa > Chordata > Actinopteri > Cichliformes > Cichlidae > Rhamphochromis > Rhamphochromis longiceps. Next base: position 29,050,267 of record NC_140562.1, on the reverse strand, counting down.
GCAATGGACCACTTCCATCGGTTTTTACTGAAAGTATACAGAATTAATAAGTTGTTTAGATTTGCGATGAAGCTGAAGATTTCACTGATGTCAGACTTCGATGAATAATTTGTTCTTCTTGTGTTGCCAACTCGAATAGTAGTTGCTGCATTCTGTTGATGCTTTTCATTCATTTTACCAATGGAGGGCAGTATTGGCATTACAGACTGCAACGCAATCCAGCAATGAACCCACCTTCGTTCTTGATGTATGGTACAGAATGCAGAACACACTTTAAAACATATTTAAACAACATCTTTATATATAAAAACAGTTACAAACAAGACAAATACAGACAGATGACTGAAGTTTGCATCTGTGTTACAAAAAAAGTCCCACAATGCATTTATGACTTCCAGGATGTATGTGAAGGCCCTCTAACGTGTCTTTAGAGTGTGTTGAGGCTCTTCAGCCTCCGCTCAGTGAAGAAGCGGTGTGCCTGGTGGGTTGCATTTTGGTCGTTACCTCCAGCTGATACACTGAAGTAGGACAACATTGACTTGTTGCTCTGCCTCTGCGCTGCCTTCTCGCCATCCTCTTCATCATCGTCCCTGAGAAAAGATTTACGAGGACAAAGATTGTTTTTTAAACTCAGTGCCAACTACTGGTCTCCTAAGGTCAAGCGATTAGCACAGAGATTAAGTGTAACCTGTGATCTTGCAAGTATTCTTATCTAACAGACACACTGAAAAACAAAGTATTTTGCAAATACACTATGAGAAATTGGTATCAGCCAGATCTGTGCTCACAAATAGCAGAAACAGTATAAGAGCAGAATCACAGAAGGACAGATGCTCCTTTAATTGAGGATTTCATAACCAAAGTAGGACTTTGATCAGAATAGAGTTTGAAGGCTCTTTACCAATGCACATTAACCGCTTTGCTGTCCATTAGGGTTTGGGCAGTGCTCCAGCTAAATCGAACAAACTGAGGGTAGCCAAATACTGGGTCGAGGTACTTCAGCAGCCACGCTTTCGTCTTGGGATCTGGAAACAAAGAAAAGAGTGGGACTCAGTGCTAGTTTTTCTACAAAACTTTTACATGCAAATAAAATTATTTTAGCATAACAGTCTTAAGTAGGCAGCATTAAATTCAACAAGTGAAATGTTATTTCAAACTGTTAATCCCAACAATGTCCGTCGCTAATGAAAACAGTGTCCCTTTGATGTAAATTGTAATGTGATATACTTCCGGTTACTTGTGTAACCCCGGTTCTCAGAATAGCATGAGTGAGATGTCTCACTATGGGATGGGCCTGACTTCATCATCAGATCTTAATCCACCGCTTAAATCATATGGTCGGGATATCTGGATCTGTCCTAAAGTGGTTCACCTTATTTCTTGTGGATAGAGCACTTTTAGTTTCAGTGGGAAACTTCTGGTCAGATATAGCTAAATTTTCACGTGGAGTCCCTCAAGGATCGGTTTTAAGCCCCTTGTTATTTTCATTATATATTCTTCCTTTAGGCCATATAATCAGCGGTTTCAAATTTTTTTCCTACCATCTGTATGCAGACGATATCCAATGATACATCTCCTTTAAACCTTGGGAATTAGACAAATTATCCCTCTAATGGGCTGTCTAAGGAAATTAATGGTTGGATGACAAACAATTTTTTGCAGTTGAACGCAGACAAGACTGAGCATTTAATTCTTGCCCCAGAGAGTATCAAGCCCCAAATTAGTCAAAGTCTGGGTTCTTTCTAATCCTTGATTAAAGCTACTGCTCCGAATCTTGGGATAATTTTTGATCACTCTCTGTCTTTTGACAGAGATCAGATCAAGTCTATGACCTGCTCCTGCTTTTTTTCATTTAACCATTTAAGACCTACCATAGAACCAAGTCCGCCAGAGCTTATATCATATTTTTACATGCTGTGGAGCCATTTTTGGGAGCATTTCAAGTTGCTATACATCAATACAACCATTATAGCCCAGATTTTAATAATATGTATTCATTAAGTGCATAGTAATTACATAAATTGCAAAAAAGTGCAATAAACTACAAAAAAATTGAAAATCGTTTTTGCTTTTTTAACATATATTTGTAGTTAGAGAAATTTAAGAGGCTTATCCCTCAAAACTGTAAATACAAAAAAGTTGCACAAAATAGTTTCCCACCACAGGAAATTTATTTTGAGTGTCTTCATAGTTTTATTTTTGAAATACACCAATTTTTATACACTGCAGGAAAAACGAAAATAAATATTATACTGCAAATTTGCAAAAAAGCAGCATATGCATCAAAATAAACTATTTCCAGCAGTGCAATATGAGTCCTAAGCATCCCAGAAACGACACAGAAAGTCATAAAGTCAAAGATAACTCTTAAAAAGACGAGTATAGGCCCTGAGGCCCTGATAGTAAAAAAGACTACATTTCCGCGAAAATGACGTCACTTCCGGTTTCGGGCAGGTAATGGCGGAAATGCAAAAGTTCGCGCTGACGTCTATTCCAACGTAGGAAGTGTTATGACCAGCTGATTGGATCGGTAAAGCGTGTTTCTGGAATATTATGTTTTTGTTCCTGCAAGCGCTTTTTATGCAGTTTTTGCAAAGCTTTATGTGGAAGGAAACCGTGACCTAGGACAAGCTGATGGCATAAGATGTAAGTACAACTCCTCCGGTTTCATATGCAAAAAAATTTTTGCGCTAGCTTACGTGGTTGCAGTGCTACCGGGATTTAAAAATAGTTACGCAAAACAGAGCGTGCCCGCTCCGATCGGCTGTAAAGGGTTAAGAAATATTGCTAAACTTAGGACTATTGTCTCCAAAGGTGAAATGGAGATGCTTGTCCATGCCTTCATCTCCTCCCGGTTAGACTATTGTAACCCACTCTTTTCCTGTCTGTCTAAGGCCTCCTTAAATCACTTTCAAAAATGCTGCAGCACAGTAATAAATTCTCCTATATCACTCCCATGTTAAAATCCTTGCACTAGCACTAACTAGGGCTGGGCCATATTATACCGTTCACGGTAATACCGGTATAATGTTAGGCAACGATAGGAAAATGAAATATCGCGATAGAATATGAGTAAAACGCGCATGCGCAGTACCTTTGTTTTCATACGCACATGGCCGATTGTTGAGTGAAACAGATGAACCAGAATTGGTTTGTAAAAATGGTGCAACTTCAGTGATGTGGAACTTATTTGGTGTTTGTCCGTCAGATACACGACAAAGCACATTTTTTTTGCAGAACATGCAAGCGGCCGTCGTTATTGTCGTATTTGTCGGACTAAGATGCTCTTAAATCTGGGAGTAATCTGGGTCCTAAACTCCGTACGCTTCAGGTCAAACGAACACCGCAGCATCACTGAGAGTTAAAAACTGTCTAAATTCTTTCATCTTTAATAAAACGATCAGCATTGCGGCTTTACCAGGTGTAACTATGAAGTTTAACTTCCAGGCATCCATGAAAACAAAAGTTATTACATTTAACGGAGTTAGAAGTTAGCAGGAAGCTAGCGGAAGTTAGCTCGCTAGTTACCTAAGCATGATATAGCATGTTCTGACTGAGAGATTTCTGAAAAAATTCAAACGTACAGCTCTGCTATCACTTCCAACATAAATGAAGACAGGAAACTAAACAGCAGTGACGTTTGTAGGGTTACTGTAGTTGGGCTAGCTGGTATATAATGATGTGCTACGTGATCGCTAGCGACACAGCTATGTTAGCATAATATAAACAGTGAAGCTGGAGGACGAACGCTAACACTTTTCCACTTATAAAAGTTAACGTGAAGGTTCCTCATAGTTAGAGACAAATGCAAGCGCATGGCAGGATGCTGTAAACGGACCAAACTTCAGTCAGGAGAACAACTGAGATAATCCATCCACAATACCAGGTTAGTCATTAATATACTGCAACAACATGGGAATAGAGCAGCTGCCAGAGAATTCAACATTAATGAATCAATGGTACAGAAGTGGAGGAAGCAAGAAGAATGAGTTTAATAAAGTTTGATTTATCTGACTGCTTTGTTTCGCTTAATGTGCCTTATAATCCCGTGCACCTTATGGTCCGAAAAATACGTACTTACGTTTAATAATACGTTTAATACGTTTAATACGTTTAATGTTACAAAGCACCTCTTTTTAACTTCAGTGGATATTATACATGGTTATGCTCAGGATATGTCAGCCCATTTCTACTGGAAATGCCTTTTGGTTAAACTTTCAGCAAGGAATTTGCATTTGCACTGTTACGTTTTTATAAAGCTTTAATGTACATAAAAACCAGCTTCTTGTTTAAGTGAAAATAAATGGAAGGTTGTCTTTTTGCGCTAGTAATGTTGTGGAGTTGTATTTTGTCTCGCATCAACTATATCGTCAGATATATCGTTATCGCAAATTTTCAAATATATATCGTGATAAATATTTTTGGCCATATCGCCCTGCTCTAGCACTAACTATGTGATATGCTTTTATACTTCCTTAATATTGTTATATTGTTTTGTTCAGTATGCTTTTATATTCCCATGTGAAGCACTTTGCAATAGCTTCTTGTCTTAAAAAAGTGCTATATAAATACATTTTACTTACTACTTAACTTCAGCTCCCAGGATGAAGTTGAGAGTGCTGCCTCTCTCTCTCTCTCTCAGAGAGAGAGAAGGAGCGGTGTCTCGCCCACCCTGCGTGTCCTAAACACTTGTGTTATGGGGACATCTAGTTGCAGAATATGGTTGTAACACCTAGATAACACTAGCACGCGTAGGGTGTCAAGCTTCTTACAGCATCGGCTATAGCAGTGTTTCCCAACCACTGTGCTGCAGCACATAGGTGTGCCGTGGAAGAATATCTGGTTCGACCTGATTAGTACTCTAAGCAACCGGCATGAGTAACGGGCAGAACAATTACATTGTCTTCCACTAGAGGGCAGTACAACTACATGCTTTGATTAAATGAGTTGCTAACTGCCAGGGAAACAGAAGACAACGAAAAAATTACATAATACCGGTAGTCATGCTTTGAGACAATGCAGTGTGTAACAGCAATCGATAAACATTTGAAAAGAAAAAGTAGTCAATTTAACCTGGGTCCTGTTCAGAGCCAGATGAAGGCCCTAACATGCAAAAAAGGTAAACTGGGGACAAACGAGCCCATTCCGCTATACCTGATGCACGGGGAAAAATGATCAATATGTCTTATGTGACATTTTTGTTTGGTGGTGTGCCATGTGATTTTTATAATATGAAATATGTACTGTGGCTCCAAAAGGTTGGGAAATCCTGGGTTATAGCATGGTTACTGAGGTGGGCAGCAGTGCCCTCTTGAGGCAGCAGTGCCATAGTGTTGTTTATTGACTTTTTGAGCGCTCTAGACAAACCCCAGTGCCACGGATTGGTACCAGTCCGTGAGTCGTTTGGTACCGGGCTGCGAGAGTTGAGGCTCGGGTGTAGAATTTATGGTTTACAGGATTTTTAAAACCGTTAACTCGTTTTCCCTGGGTTTTTTCCCGTGTTGTAGTCGAGTGTCTTATTTTGTTATTTTGAAAGAAATATTTACGCATCACCACAGCGACCAGAGAACATTAAGGGGCAGAGAGGAGGATTTTATTCTTAATGTTGATGACGCATTTAAGGAGGACGCTGCTAATAAAGTTACACAATTACACAGTGAATTTGCGTTAATTATTATATTTACAAAATACCACCGTTTTTGCCTTAGTTGTATCATTTTATTTTGCTGTATTTATCCGCGATACGGTCCGTGAAAATATTGTCTGACATTAGACCAGTCCGTGGCGCAAAAAAGGTTGGGGACCACTGCTCTAGACTGTGCCCTCGGCAGTGAGTCTGGACACGGCGGGGGGACATGTTGAGTGTGCCTGTGGGACTTAGAAGTAGCAACAAGCAACATACTCCGCAGACTTGGTGTGCACTTTTACTCTAGATTTTGTCGCCACAGCTAGCCTAAGCAGGTTGAGATATGCTCCAAAGCGAGAAGAGGTGTTTAAATACAAGTTACATAATACTGTAAGCTCTTTAACAAATTTCCCACGCGTGGGACTAATAAAGGTTATCTTATCTTATTTAAGGGTGGGTGGTTCTGTCCAAAGTGGTAGTGGCAATCACCAGCCAATCAGGATTTGTGGAATGAGATAAAAACTTCTGATGAATGAGCTTCTGGGGGAGACGCATCCCATAGTGAAACAGTGAATACAACCATGTATCTTTTCATAAAAAGTGTCAGCATTAAATATATTGTATAATATATAAAGCTGATGCAGAAATTAATTGTAAAAAACAAACAAAAAAAAACAAACAAAAAAAAAAAAACCAAAACATTTTCCAAAGAAATGTTTGGGGTTTTTTTTGTTTTTTTTTAAATGGCACAAAGGCAGTGATATGTAATAATGTAATAAGTCATATTTTTTCCATTGAGGTTAAAGTAATTCTACACTGTTTATGTGCCATGTTTAAGTTCAAATTTTCACTGTGTGGCCCACCCCAGCTTTAACAGCTACACTAAGGTATATTAAGTGCATTTAATTTAAAGTTAACTAGTTAACTAGGTTAATATGACTTATCATTTATGGTCAGTGTAAAATGTTTGTACCCACACTCACAGCAACATTTCAGAAGTTTGCTCTACTTTATTGTTCCACAGCACTAACTTTACATACTTTTACTTAAGCAAAACAAACTTTTAGTTTAAAATAAAACATGTTATTGCGGATGGATAATAACATATGTGCATGGTTTCCTACCATTAGGGTACCCTGAGCCATAGTCTGTATCCACCTCTCCCAAGTCCTCTGTAAAGTTCCAGCCTTTCACGACACGATCCCTAGCAACCTGCAAACCAAAAAATAGCACCAGAAAACTCTTTAAGAGCTGAAAATATGAAATATAAAATATGAATATTCTTTAGTAACAGCAACGGTAGGTCAATAATCGCAAAAGGGAAATTGCTCCTTTTGGTCTGCTGTCTACTGCAGTAAACCAGAAACCATTAAGTGGAGAAAAAAAACATCTCAATGTAAAATGCTGAATATTTGAAGAACCAAAACTCTGTTTTCTACACTAAATAATCGCATAAGATATATCACTAAAAAAATACCATAAAAAGTGTGTAATCCTTACATGAATAAGGACATAATTTTGTATTATTGTTCAAATGCTTCTCTTTAGCCTGATAGTAAAGTTGTGCAAAATCCAATGCACAACTGTTTTGCATTTACTACAGCTTGTAAAAACTACTTGTTTCAATACTTCAATGAAATCTCTGAAGGTAGCTTTACACCCTAGAGATAATAAAGTACCAACCAACTCTAATAGCCAAGGAATTTAAAAACAGAAAAGACTTAAATCCAGCTGAGGACTGATCACTAACCTTTGCACAGATACTGGCTGCACTCACAACTGGAAACAGGGAGTCAGCTTTTGGCCTCACAGTCACTTGAATACCCGGAAACCGCTGAGAGAGTTTATGCTCATACTTGTCCGCTGGGCCAACTGTGTCCACATAAATCTGCACAACACAGAGATAGTAAAAGTTAAGACAGAGGCAAATAATACACAATGAAAAAGTCAGGTTGGATCACTCGGAGCTACAACTTAAAACAGTTAAACAAAAAGGATAATTACTACTTCAAATATAATAAAGCTGCGATAAGACAGCGATTTATTATATTTTGGTTTTTATTTGACGATACAGTAGATCAGACCTGGGATGTACGGTTCTAGACCACCTGTAGCGGAGGTCATTGGTGGACTGTTCTGCACTAATATGCCCACTAACATGAGGGGGAAAAAAGAAGCATTGAGGAATGTGTCTATCTCAAGGCAAACAGTAACAAGACAGATAGAATTTGCAGGAAGTATGGAGTTTCCATTGAAAAACAAAGCAGACAACTCTGTTTTCTGATTGAACTTTGTCTCCTTGGCTCCATAATAGCTATAAAGTCTGCAACACATTTTTCGACGTTGGAAAACAAAAAGGTTTGAGGTCAGTGAAAGTTAGGAAACTGCAAGCTTGGATAGGCTGTAATGGAATAAATTGCAGGTGTAATGGCAGGTATTATAACAAAACAAAAAGTCTGACTTTTGAAGCAGATGCAAGATAAAGTGTCTGAATGGTGACAGAGGCTACCACACAGCTGCATGTGGCTCATTCATGGGCAAGAGTTTGGGACCTGAGAGCAGAAATATAAAATTGTTTTTTAAGAAGAAAGGCAAGCACATCCAGAGCTCTAAGGTCCATAAGGCATAATGCATCTCAGGTATTAAACCCAACTTGAATTTACTTGTTCAAGCCCAAAAAAGATTCTCTCATTGAAAAAGAAAAAAAGAACTTAAAAACTGCAGATAAAGTAATTAAAACTATAACCAAAACAGCAAAAGTGCTTTGTTTAAAATGAAAAGTCTTTGAAATTTTGCAAAAACATGTAACTTTTCTTCTTTAATTTTTGGAAATGTTGATTAAATAGTGATAAAATAATGGTGTTTTTACTAGCTCTATTTCACATTTTCATTGCTTAATTGTAGCATCTTCTCTTACCAGAAACTGTTTATACAGACATCAAGAGAGTTTAAAGAGATTAATACTGAGCACAGTTAAACCCACCTTATTAGTGTGGCTCTCCACAATGCCCCTGCCCTTTAACTGCCCACCCACACAAAAGTGCCCCCTTAGGCTCAAAGGACAGTTTCAAAGCAGATTTAGCTTTTAGGAACATAGAGGAAATATGACCTATACAGGACATTGCGGACCCTATTAAAAGAATAATGTGCACATATTTAAACATTTCATGTAAACTGTTTACCTACCTCTTTAAGCTGTACTCCACTGTCCAAAGCATACTGTACAAGGTCTATTGCTGTATCGTGTGAAAGGGCGTTGAGGTTGTATTTTGTCCTTGAAGGAAAAATACACATTATGTTAGTCTGCATGAATGATGGTAACAAACCTCCAAGTGCATGGCGCTGTATGCGCAAATTACCTCCGTAACATGCAGGTAGAGATGGTGTTTGGCGACAGAATCTGCAGAGCCCACCCAACATAACTCTTAGCTTCATCCAGTTTTTCAAAAAGATTCTCTCTTTCTGCCTCTGTCAGGGTTTTTGAATCTAAAAGAAAAGCAAATAATCACTGAAGACACAATGACAAATTGTATCTTCAAATGTGGAAAGGAAAACACTGGGGGGCTTTTCATGCTCATTTATTTTCTGGTGACATTTTTAGTTACTGAAACAAAGTAAATAATGATTAGCAAGCTTCATACTTTTTAGGGCTGGGCGATATGGCCTAAAATCCATATTGCGGTATAATTTGAAGCACGTGCGGTAACGATATATATCACGATATATTCTTTTCTTCTGTATAACGTATTTTCCACATTATAAGGCACACTTAAAATCCTTTAATTTTCTCAAAAATCAAGAGTGTGCCTTATGTATAAATTCTGGTTGTGCTTACTGACCTCGAACCGACTTTGGCGTGCAGAAATCTGTTAAAAATGTTTTAGTACAACTTTGGTAAGCCGCACAGCTTGATGGATTGTCAGAGCATTACGGCTGCCGTAGTGAGGAGCTTTGCGGAGTAATTTGGGTCCAAAACTCCGTCCACTTCAGGTCCCAAAGTCAAACGAACGCTAGGAGTTAAAAACGGTCTAAATTCTTTCATCTTTAATTAAATCATCAGTGTTGCTGCTTTATCGGGTGTAACAATTAAGTTTTACATTCATGAAAACAGAATTTATTAAATTTAACGGAGTTAGAAGTTAACAGGAAGTTAACTCGCTAGTTTCCACCTAAACATGACATACCATGTTCTTACTGAGAGATTTTTGAAACTAATTAAAACATACAGCTCTGCTACCACTTCCAACATAAATGAAGACAGGAAACTAAACAGCAGTGGCGTTTGCAGGGTTACTGAAGTTGGACTACCTGGTATATAATGTTGTGCTATGTGACTGCTAGCGACACAGCTATGTTAGCATAACATTAGCTAGGGCTGCTCAATTAATCGAATTTTAATCACGATTACAATCTGGGCTTTCAACGATCATTAAAAATGACTGAGCCAATTATTAGCCCCTCCCTCGTGCTTTACTCTCGCGCTGCTCCGTGTGGCAAATCGAGCGCACCTCTCTGCATTTCGAACATGCATCACAACAATTAAGAGGACCCAAGGGAAGCTCGGAAAGCTCGGAAAGCTAAGCAGAAGTTATTTGGAGAGGAGAGTGACTGCCGTTGGTTGAAAAGAGAGGTAAAAAAAAAAAAAACAACTTCAGTGGTGTGGAAACATTATGGGTTTGCGGAGTCAGACGTGGATCAAGTAGACATAGTGTGTAAACTTTGCTACGGTGTCATAGCTGCACCACAGAGCAACACTGCAAAGTTCACTAAACATAGATGTTTACATTTTTCATTTATTTTTTATATTGCAAACATTTGCACTGTTATCAGTATTTGCACACTATTTTATATTATTTTTTAAAGTCATTATTCAACACATTGTTATTGTTAACCCTTTAAATCCCTGTAGAACCAGAACCGTGTAAGCTAGCGCAATAGTTTGTTTTGTATATGAAACCGGAGGAGTTGTACTTACATCTTATGCCATCAGCTTGTCCTCGGTCACGGTTTCTTTCCACATACAGCTTTGCAAAAATTGCATAAAAAGCCTTGCAGGAATAAAAACATAATATTCCAGAAACACGCTTTGCCAATCCGATCAGCTGTTCGTAACACTTCCCACAATGAAAAAGACGTCAACGCGAACTATCGCATGTCCGCCATTTCCTGTCCGAAACCGGAAGTGACGTCATTTTTACGGAAAATTTAGTTTTTTTACTTGTAGGCCTTAAAAGCCTATACTGGTGTTTTTATAAGTCATGTTTGACTTTTCTGAATAGTTGCTGGGATGCTTAGAACTCAAATTGCACTGCTGGAAATAGTTTATTTTGATGCAACTGCTGTTTTCTTTGCAAATTTGCATCATAGGATTGTTTTTTGTTTTTCCTGCAGTATATAAAAATTGCTGTATCTCCAAAATAAAACTATGAAGACACTCAAAATAAATTTCCTGTGGTGGGAAACTATCTTTTGCAACTTTTTTGTATTTAAAGTTTTGAGGGATAAGCCTCTTAAATTTCCCCAAGTAGAAATATATGTAAAAAAAACAAAAACGATTTTCAATTTTTTTGTAGTTTATTGCACTTTTTTGTAATTAAAGTAGTTAATATGGACTTAATGCATACATATTATTAAAATATGGGCTATAACAGTTGTATTGATGTATAGCAACTTGAAATGCTCCCAAAAATGGCACTGCAGCATGTAAAAAAATAATAATATAAGCTCTGGCCGACTTGGTTCTATGGTAGGTCTTAAAGGGTTAAATAAATATCGTCAAATAATCGAGATTTCAATTTCAGTGAAAATAATCGTGATTATCATTTTTGCCATAATCGAGCAGCCCTAACATTAGCACAGTGAAGCTGGAGGATGAACACCAACTTTTTCCACTCAATAAAAGTTAACGTGAGGGATTCTGGTGGTCAGGGACAAATGCAATCGCATAGCAGGATGCTATACACGGAGCAAACTTCAGTCAGGAGAACAACTGAGATTATTAATCCACAATACGAGGTTAGTTATTAATATACTGCAACAATATGGGAATAGAGCAGCTGCGAGAGAATTCAACATTAATGAATCAATGTTACGGAAATGGAGGAAGCGCAGTTTTTGGCTTTCCCCATATTTCAAAAGTGCTTCATCTCTTTGCTATGACTGTCGCCCGCCATAATTTGCAGATGATAATGGTTTTAGCCGCTGCGATGCTTTCGACCAAAACAGGGGCAGCTTGATGACATCATCAACATGCGCTATCGCGGTAGAGCAGTATAGTCAAAATCTCTATCGTTGGCCAAATTTATATCATTTCTATCATATATCGTTTATATCGCCCACCCCTACTACTTTTCTTTCTTTTTTTGTTTAATTGTACAGGAGGACAGCAGTGACAATGAGTTTAAAGCATTATATTCAGAAAGACTGCTGCATTTTTCTCCGTTTAAATACAGCAATACAAGCAAACTGGTTTACCTGCTACTTTCAAGTCCTTCAGCTCCTCCTTTCTGGAAAGTGGACAGAAACATATCCCATACACCATCGGCCCTGCATCACAAGTAACATCAAAACTGTTAGATTTCTCTACTAAATGTACATACTAATTCACCCAAAACTCAAATGGCAAATAACAGGAAGACAACAAACATCAATATCAGCTCATAGCTACATGGTTGGCTCCTATCAACAAATAACATGGCATTTACCAAAGATTAAGTAACTATCTTGTGTCAAATATTTCCACTGCCTTAATGTTTAAGGACAGTGAGATGATCAGAAAATCTGTTGGTTTTTAACCATTAAAATGTTCTCGTTTTTCTAGCAAAGAAGGGATATTAGAAACAAAAGCATTGGACAAACTGTTCTTTAACACTGGTATTAGACCAGAATTTCACATTCTGTGTATCCAGACCAGTAAACAAAATGATTAAATTTTAAAATAAGTTGTAGGATAAAATTTCTAAACATTTTATGAAGGTTTTTAATTAATGTTCAATTAAAGGCAAAAATTTGCCAAATTTGGCAAACATTTAATTTAGTTAAGTGCAATTTTAACACTATGTTTCAACATAACTTTACATACCTTGCACTCTGTGTTTCAAATATAGAAGAACCTCGAGTGGTTAGCTTAGAGTAAGTAAAAGTCACGTACCCAGCACAGGCCCCCTGCCAGCCTCATCAATGCCAAGACAGCAATCCTCCGTTTTGCAGACTTCAGGGATCTCAGAAACCAGCCGGCAGCTGACGGAGTTGTCATCTTCAAAGGGGCTGAGGTCCATGACTGATGGCTGAAAGAACATGCAACATTAAATTACATTTAAAGTTGACTTTTGTCTCAGTGAGCCACAAAGTAAGGCGTGTATTTATTATTTTACTTACTTTAAACTTCTGTAAGAGATGCCCCTGATAAATACCCTCCAAACTTTAATTAAAAAGACTAAAACCAAATAATTAAATAAATATAAGGATCAAACCCACTACAAAAATAACTGAAGCCTAACTGAAGAGAAAACAAATACTGAAAACTAAAGGAAAAAAATTAATCAGAAAATGTAAAACTTTTTTAAATTAATTTTTTTGAACTCAGAAAAACTGCAACAACACACTTAATACATTTTGCTGAAGAAGCGGCATCATTTAATGCCCTGTTTAGCATCTAAATCAGGTGTGTCAGGGCACACAGTGGGGTGTTAATGTTTCGACAGCATTGACTGACCATACATTTGTGCAAACTTAAATAAAGTGTGCAAAAAAACAAAAACAAAAAAACACGCTTTAGGATCAGGTTAAAAGTTGCAGTGTGTAAAATATCACTGCTAGAAAGACTGCAGTAAACTGAATTTTGTTTTCTTACTCCTCCCTTTTCAAGTCGATATCCTAACTATGGTGGCTGTTGAAGGACAAACAAGTTTTAGTCAGCCAAGAGAAACCAAAAACATTAAATTTAGACTGTAACCCACAAGGGCTGCAGCTGGCTGGCAGGTTTCTACTACTGTTTAAAAAAAATAAAAAATAAAGAGAAAAAGATTTCCACACACTATATTTATGAATATTTTAATATCAATATTTAGCAACAAATCAGGAAAAAACAAAGAAACTGATATGTAAGGTGGGTAAGAAAAACAATGAAATACACAACATTGTTTTTCTTACCTACCTTACAGGAGGAGAAAAAAAGCTCTACCCAGACTGAGCTCCTGACAGGAGAGCAAATGATGATGTGTGAATCTGTGGGTGTGTGTCGGGAGCTTAAAGGGACTTTATGAAGGGAGATGTAAGATCCCACTGTGCGATGGTACTCTAAAAGTCAAATGACAGCAATGTGAGATCCAGCTCTGACTCATTAAGTTATACACATTCAGACACAATGAAACACACACAGACCTACAATCGGACATGGAATAACCACACACAGTTATTCCGTTGTTGGATTACATGATTGTATGACAATTACCTTAAAGAAATTGCTCCTACATTTATTGCATACACAGAGAAAATCGCCACATTTCGGATCCTTACAACTTTAGAGAACGGATATTTTATACGAGGATTTTATCAACGGAAAAGGTGCATTTCAGAAGAAATATGAAATGCTCTGTTATTATCCGTGTGGCTGCTGTGAGCTTAAACGTTAGCTAAATGCTACGCGCCACTCAAACGGACAGTTTTAACCAGCTCGCCCTGGAGATTTGTGCTTAAGTCATTAGTTTAGGCTGCTGGGAGAAAATGCCAAAGTAGCACACATCGTCATAAACGCAAGCAAAGTTTATGCTGACCTGCTCAGATGATGAAAACACCCCAAACTTCACCTGACGAGTACTTCTGTGTGCACCGTGCAGCAGATTTGGCGCCCCTGGATTGACGTCATCATCGGTTCTTCTTCTCTTGTGTTTGATGGCAGTTCTAATTCTCTAGAGTTGTATTACTGCCACCCCCAGTTTTTTAGTCAATGATTTCAGTCTTTTCTTCCCCCGTACCGATTCCCTTTAGAGGGCCGCAAGTTCCAAAATTAGTTAAATAAATACATTATTAAATAATCAAATAAAAGTTTAATTAATTAATTAAATAATATTAAATTATAAATTATAAATAAGTAATGTATCAAATGTTTTAAATGAATTGGACAGCTATTTAATACAATAATTATATATTCATTAATTCATTAATTATTCCCTTAATTAATTAATCAATAAAAAAATAATAAATTGTTTAATTATGTATTTATTTCCTTTGTTTTGGGACTTGTAGTCCCCCATAAGTCCCTACACTGAAGTTTTTTAACTCTCTGTCACCGTCAGGAAAACTCTAATAATCTTTATTCTTGCATCATTCCAGCACAAAGTCGAAACATGCTGTTTCTCTTTCTGAGCCAGTAACCCTATAATATTCCCTATAATGAAATTTTGTATAAACTAGTGTACTATTCTTTGAGTCAGAATGAACATTCCTGTCACAAAGTAGAAGCGCCAATCAGGTTTTGGAAAACTGAATTGTACGTATCCTTTATTTATCCAGATACTAAGGTCTCATTGACTTTAGAGATGCCTTTTTAAAGAGAGATCTGGCCTAGAGGACATCAGAAATTGCAGCTAAACATGTTAAGAGGCTAAAAAGGACTTGACTGATTACAACAAGTACAATGATGCAGAGTCCTAAAGACACTTGCAAAACAGATCATTTCATTTACTATACAGGCCCATTAATATAGTTGCTTTCAACAACCCACTAATTGAGTTTCTTTCCTCTACTAAATCTGCACAGCTTTAATTTTAACCCTAGCCAATCCTTGCACATACATAACTTTTTTCTGCAGGGGATGAGGATGTGCTCTTCTGTTTCTGTAATAGCCATGAAATATGATCCGTTTAAGCTGCTGTGACCAGTTCTTATCTGCTCTTTATATTATTTTCAGTCTTGTGTCTTGCTTCTTGCCTCCTCTACTTTATTTTCTGTCTCATGCAAATGTCTCTTATTGAGCTTTCCCAGCTCTTTAGCCATTTTTAAAAGTATTGACCAAACTATGATATTCCTCTTTGATTTGACTGAAAAGTTGGCATCAGCTAATGAGCAATTCATAATGGGACCATGATGATTTCTTTTTGCTGTTTTAGTTGTTAAGTATTCTGACACTCAGTCATTATTCAAGGTGACAAACTACCTCACATTTTGATTTGCAAATGTCAGCATACACGAATCTCACAAATGTGGCTAAAAAATAAATGTTTTGGTCTGTGCCTGGACCGATACTGTAACTCAAACATGATTATGAGACAAAACAGCAGCTGAAATCATATTTCACATGTTTAAAAGAGCTTAAAATTTAAAAGCTTATTTAAGTGAATAAATTTAGCTGAATTGTTTGTGTGGGTGTATACAGCAGCTCTGCCTCTCAGCATTACAAATATAGCTGTGATTTGTTCACCCTGTTACATATGAGAATATTCCTTTCTATTATTTTCTCTTCCCAATGTTCTTCTGAATCCCGTCTGACAGCTGGAAACACTAACTGCTGCTTCTGTTGCCTGTTTCTGCACTGAGGTCTTCTTCTTCTTCCTCCCCTCTTTTTATGGCATCAGCAAACTGTATCGAAACTGTAACCGCCACTGTTTGTTGAGGAGTGATACTGCACCAGCTTCTTCTCTTTAATCAGCATTTGGGCTGCTGTCTGACCCAAAAATGTTATAACTGACAAGCTGGAGTCTTGTGAAAAACTATGTACACTCCATAGTTTTTGTATAACAACCTTTATCAGCAGTAACTATCTGTTTTTTTTCTGCAGTAAGTATCTGTTTTTGTGTCAGTCGCTCACATTTGTGAAGGAATCTCTGCCTACTTTTCTTTGAGGTTTGCATGCATGCCGCAGCATTCAATCAGGTTTTGACTAGGACCCTGCAACACTTTGAGTCTTTTCTTTAGCTTTATCTCTTGGGCAGATTGTGCCAAATTTAATTCTAGAATACTTTCACTCAGTGACTGCAAGGTGCCAAGGACCTGTGTCTGCAAAAAGGCCATAGCAATAGTTTGGTGTGAGCTGTTTCCAAATGTCATGCTGTGCATTAAAGTCAAACACCCCCATTTTGGTCTCAACTATCCAAAGGACATTTTTCCAGAAGTCTTGTGGTTTTTTTCAGACACAATTGTGCAAATGTAAGCAATGAATTCCCACTTATGACTCTTTGAGGAATTTGTAGCATGTGCATTTAGATAATCATGTGTGCTCCTGTCTAACACCAGTGTCTGTGCTGTGAGTTGCTGTAGCAACGTTACGATCACCCGAATAACATAATATGAATTACTTGAGCTTGGTTTGGCTGATTTCTAATTTAGCCTTGAAAATGGATGAAAGCAGATAAGTAATATAATAGTATTACATTATAATACTATTTGGGATTATTTGTACTGATGAAGTATAAAAAACTAAATCTTTGAAATGAAAGTATTTCTAAGTATGGTCTTATGTGAGTTTATTTGGACTCTATATGAGTTTATGTAGCATAACACAATAAACTCACCAATATTTAACAAAGTATGAAATGCTTTATTGAATAAAATGATGTAAAGGTGCAGAAAAGCAAAAATGCAATGTTTTCATGTGAATATCTATATCTACTCATGAAACTTGCTCAGAATCTTTTTACATTCTTAAAAAAGGTTTGGTTTTTTTTTAGCGCACTCCTTCACATGCCCCCTTTTAAAAGCCATTCAAGGTTTGTTTTTCAGTTTTGTCATGGCCTGGAGGTAGGCAAAAAGCTGGAGCCATGGCTGCTTATCTGTTTTTTTCTCATCTCGCCCACAACATGATTTTAAGAGTGTTTATTCTCCGACTGGTAGGATTAATTTAAGATGCCACAATTTAAGATTAATCTAAGATGCCTTTGTGTAATGTAACAACTTCCCTTGGGCTTGGGCTGCTCTTTTCATTTAAAACTCCCACTTCCTTATTTTGGCGCATGTCTGCATCGCCCCCAATGCGGAGAGAGCAATGAACTTGACCTTTGAATTTTGCGTGCCATCTGAATGAGTTTAAACTGCAGCTGAGTGTGGAGGCAGGGAGGGAGCCTCAGGTGGAGAGGAGAGGGTAGAGTGAAAGGAAGGCCATGTACAAAAGTCCGAGTGTACGCTGGTTACTGAGCTGAAATTGGCCTTGCCTCTGACTCTTTACACCCACCCCTTCTCTCTTTCTGTCCCTTGCTTTCGTTGAATGGCTCTCTTTGTCTTTCTCAGTAACACGCAGTCCCCAGCCGATTAAATGTGGGGGAATTAGTAGTCAATTTTAGCCTACCACACACACAAACACACTAAACAGCTTATGGTGGTGGGGCTCTGGTTGTGTTGTTATTACAGTTCACACGTCAGCTGCGTGTTTTTAATTAATTTCTAGTTTTTTTCACCCTTCACTTGCTAACTGCTTCATATGTTATTCCTGAACACCTACCACTGCATTAAATCACTCTCACACAGGACTTTCTTTTTTATAAATAAATTGATTTAATAGATGACAACAATAATATTTCAACATTGCTTTTCTGGTAAGGAAGCAAAATACTCAAGTGAATGTATAGCAAACACTTTACAAAACTATCCAGAATTATACAAAATGGAAGAAACAAAGGTGTGACACGATGCATTATTACTTACATAAAAATATCAACTATGTGAGAAAAGGGTCAGTATAAAATGATAAAGTATGTGTCACGTAATAAAGATGAAGCTGTGGTAATGACCATTATTCACATTGGTAAAAGGGGGGAGAGGGCGCAACATAGGAAGAAAGTGTAAAAACAAAAGCGTGGCTTTGGCCCACATGTGGAGCAGAACAGCCGTACATGTGATTCTAATCCTTAAGCAGGACCCAAGCTGGCCAATTATCTTGAGAGATTTGGTTGAGACTTTGCACTTATAGATTTGAACTCTGTTAAAGGTGGATCAGGAATCTTTTAGGCACTTAGCAATCAAAAAGAAAAGTGGAAATTTGCTTTAGTCACCCATGTATCCAGTCATATTTCTCCTTTGCTGTTGGCACAAAACAAACAGAGCTGAGGTAAGTGTCCGAGACTGAGCAACAAGTCGAAATGCATCTTTTAGAGCTCTCTTTCCCTCTCTTTTTCCTATTTTTCCCCTTAAATGCTTCATTGATCACTTCAGCAAAGTTAATATGAAGGCAGGACAGTGATACAGTGAGACTGCGCTATCTACAGAGAAAGAAAAGTTGCAGCTATCCTTTTCCGGCCATGAAAAAACAACCCCAGGGATCATTGAAAGATGTCTTTTTTTTTACCCCCCAAAAGCAGTGGTGCAGATGTTGATGTGTAATATCAAATCAAACACAATAAAGTTACACCCTAGGATATCCACAATGACAATAAACTTACTACTCATATAAAATAACACAAAGACATCACAAACAACCTTTAGTTTGGTTAATAAATTCTGATTATGTCAGTCTAAACCCAGCACTTCTGGGTCAAATCGGAGTCACTCATCAATCCATTTGTCCACTTTCAACGTCTCGTTCACTTGTCTATCTTTACACCCTTTCCTGTATGTCCCAACATACGAAATTTTTGATGGCACATGTTTGTTAAGTTTTCTTCTGCTTTTGATTGGCGGGTGACCCAGGAATCACACTCTATACTGTGTGGGTATTTTTTTTTAACTGTTTAAGGCCCCATGGATGCACATTGCATTAAACTGACTAAAAAAGTAAAAACTTCTAATATAACATCGATATGGCACGGGCATACACACACACACGCGCGCTCACACTCACATTATTTGCACACACACAGATCCACTCACACACTTCCCATATTTCCTTCTGCTCAGCTGGTCTCCCTCAAGGTCTTGTGAGTGTGGTGTAAACAGGCTGCTCCCAGTGAGTGGGGCTGTGAGAGGGTGCCACGCTGGAGGGGTCTCCTATGGTAGTGTACAGAGGCCTCTGTGTAGGGCCCATGTAGGAGAAGGCTGAGTACAGCCCAGGGGCTTGGCTGGAGTGGGCATAGTATGCCCCGGGGGCCTGGTGGTCTCCGTACTCAAACTGAGCTCTGGAGGCCAACGATGGAAATGCAGAGCCATAGTGAGGCAGGCTGAGTGGGGTGTAGGTGACATGGGTGCCTGAGGAGGGAGAGGATGAGGCTTCGGCGTAGTGTGTACCAGAGACAGATTCACTTTTGATCTGAGCCTTGGATGGGTCGGAGGAAGACGGGGAGGCCTGAGGCTGTTGTTGCTGTTTGGACAGCCAGGCGGAGTGCCCGCTTGCAGCAGCCAGGGCGTAGGCGTAAGATGAGGCCGAGGATCCAGCTGCAGGAGCCCCAGTCGCGCTCTGAGGGTGACCATTTGGAGGGAGGTACTGGTCAAACTCGTTCACGTCAAATGGCTCGATGTTGGACATCACCTCATGGCTGATCTCGCCGATGTCCATGGTGCCAAAATCGATGTGGGGTTTAGCACTTGAAGATGAGGGACCACCGGAAGACCCTTCAGCTCCAACCCCAAGGGCTCCCCTGGGCCCCCCTGATCCTCCAGGCGCTCCTGCTCCCCCCTCCCTCTTGGCATCTGACAGTTTCCCAGACTGGAGCTCTGTCTTTGGGGTGGTAGGTGGAGTTGGCGGGCTGTGACCCTGACCTAAAAGAGAAAGAAGGAGCAACATGATAAGGTGAACTTTGACATCAGATACAAAAAGGCTTTTGTTTGTTTTGTTTGTTTTGTTTGTTTTACCTAACTTAAGTTATATTTTGAAATTACAGCATAAATTAATAAGTTTCGAGATTTTTGATTTAAGTTTTGAAATTTTGGATCAGGTCTCTCGCAACGTGAAAATAATAATATCATTAAGACATCCATAGAAACGGGAAGACACCTACCAGCAGGATGGTGGTGATGATGGTGGTGGTGGTGCAGGTCACCCAGTGGAGACCCAGCCCCGCCATTGTGCTCAAGATGCACAGTCTTGTAGTGTGACTGGGAGTGGCTGGCCTCCCCTTCCCCCTGGCTATCTGACTCATTAGAAGGCATCAGTTTGCCATTTTTGCGTCTCCGGGGCTGGTACTTGTACTCCGGGTAGTCCTTCTTGTGCTGTTTTCTCAGCCTCTCTGCCTCCTCGATGAATGGCCTCTTGTCGGTCTCATTCAGTAGCCTAGGGGGCAGAAAAACAAGGACTAGTCTTATATTGCTTCCAAGTTCATTTTGAAAATATTTTTATTAAAATATGTCTGAAGATCATAAATATCTCCTGCTTTCCGAATCATGCGTAATGCATAAATATCTTTTTTTCTTTACTTCTTTGGGTTAAAATCTGTTTGTTTACTTTTAAAATTCTATCCGTAAAGGAGAACAACAGAAAAACACCAAGGTTTTATTTCTATCCGATTTAATACCAAACAACCACAAACTGAAGCGCAAACATTTTACGCTTAAATTCAGCACCGGTACATCCTTTACGCACAAGAAATGTGCCGCTTGTATGGCCACACTGTTCCTTTTTTTTTTTTTTTTTTTTTTTTTTTTTTTTTTTTTTAAATACAAACCTCCACAGTTTGCCCAGTGTCTTGCTGAGCTCTGCGTTGTGCAGGTGGGGGTACTGGTCCGCAAGTTTCCTCCTCGCCGCTTGCGCCCACACCATGAAGGCGTTCATTGGCCTTTTGACGTGGGGTTTAGCTTTGTTTCCGTTGTTTACGCGCACCGGCATTGGCACAAGTGTCCAGTCATACCCGTCCAGCACCTGACTGACCGCCTCCCTTATGCCGATCGGGAAACGATCGTCCTCTTCCTCTTCCTTGGCTCTGGGTCTGCCTCCATCATCACTGCTGCCGTCCACACCGAGCGCGGTCAGCTGCTGCTGCCCCGTCAGAGGTGAGTCCTGGCCGGGCGTGGCTCCAGGTTGAGTCGGTGACAGTGAGTGACCATCGTCTGACCCTGCGGGACTCAGCTCCGCCTCGGACAGGCTGTGCTCCTCGCCGGACATTTTTCCTTTTCAATTTCGTTAAATTATAGGACAATCCTCAAATGAAAACTTTGCCACAGAACTAACTTCTCGGAGTAATTAAATGGGTTCAAGTAAATGTCCGGGGTGTCAAGGATCCCAGTTATTGTTGACTCTTCTAAGGCAAAGACATACTGCTGCGTAAAAGTCTCCAAATGCTTTCCACCTTCAGCTGGAAATCCTTTACAGCAACAGTGGCTAAATCTAAAAACCACACAGACACAAATTTGTTACAATTATCATTTTAATTTTGGTCCGAAACAAAAGAACCGTGATTTATTTAAAGATAAACACGTTAAGTTACTTAACGGGACTAAATGTGATAAGAAAGCGATTGAAACTGAATTTCTTTTCGATAATGTCACATTCCGGAAAATAAAATTCCGCCGGTAAAATATACACATATTGTTATTATCATTATTATTATTATTATCATAATTATTATTAATCCAACTTAGTCCATACAACGTTTAATAAAACATAATAATTACGCGTTTGGCAAAAATATTAATATCAAACATTCACTTTTATGTATAAACTCTCATTTTTTAAATTACATAACTTACCAATTTAGATGTCCAGTGGTTCAGCATGGAAGTGTGTGTGGCTGACTGTAGAGCCGATGAATGGCTGCTCTGTGTGGCAACACCGGAGCTTAAAGAGCGCCTTGTGAGAGGGACAGGGAGAAAAAAAAGTGATTGAAAGTGGAAAACATTCCCAGAGAGGCAGCATTCCAGCACAACCAGCCCCGCCCTCCCAATAAGACTCTGCTCTGATTGGTCCTCTAATTATCCCGCTGCTCTCCGATTGGGCGGAAGCCACGTAGCGTTAATGGCCGTCTGTCCATCACTGCAAGGTTTCCAACGGAGAAGAGGTGAGATTTTTACCTTGGAGAGGCTTAAATGACTGTACAGTGCGCCCATTTACAGGCAGGAGAAGGCCAGCTTTGTTGGACGTGTTGACATGTTATATCAAACAAATAAACAATCATGAAGAGAGTTATTGCCCCGTGCGGTTCCTGAAGAAAAAGCACCAAATGAATTGTAAAGTTCAGTTCAGACTGAACGAAACTCTGCTTACAAAAAATTATCTTACAAATTTGAGAGATTTGGGTAAACAGAAGTTCGGGAAGAAAATCCACAGAAAAGAAAAAAAACGCACGAACGCCAGTTTAGGCAGGATGTGTTGAACGGGTTTATGGATCATGAAATCATAAACGTTATGCTAAATAATCATTTTGAATCTATATTTGACCTCATAATGATCACACAAAGCGTCATTACCTTTTTTAAGGTATCTCCTTATTCCTCGTAGTATTATCTGCAATTCATAAAACAGTCACGAAATTTATTCTATTGATTTGTATTCGTGGATGCGACTTTAAAGAGGGGAGGGGGGAACCCAAGAGTCTGAAAGGAGGGATGTCTTGAAATGATTTGAAGTTAGCTGATATGTCAGATATTACACCTTTACTTGAAATAACCTTTGACTTTTGAGAGTTATACTTCATAATTGAAATGTTAGACGAGAAATCTATCTTTAAGAGTTATTTACGCTTCTATCTGCGTGAAAATTGGAGGAACAGACAAAAAACGTGTAAAGACACCTGGATTTAAAATGATAATAATAATAACAGATAATCTCAATAAATAGTGACATCTCTTAAAACAAACTAGGTGCTATAGTTATTGTTATGATTTTAATCTAATGTTGCATTCTTCGTGTCTCCTTAACCTCCTCTTCCCGTGTCCCGCTCTGCGTTTGTTCGCGTGTTAGGATCTATTTGTAGGCTGCAGGATTGAAGGCCGCGATTTTAATGCATGATGGGAAAGATAGAGAATTGACTTAAACAGCATTTGATGCGCAAACGGACACACACACACACACACACACACACACAAAATGAATGCAACAATGACCCCTGTGTATCCTTTTGCCTCTCATGTTGAGCCCGACTCTCAGTTTTCTCCCTCTCTCTCTTCTCTCTTTGCTCTCTTTGTCTCCATCTCAGGTGAATTGTAGCCATGTGATCAAACGCCCAAGCCTCTATCCATTAACCCTCGTAAATGAAAAAAAGGGGAACAAAAAGCAGTTTTGTGCTGCAAACATGGAGAAAAAAATGATAACAGAGAGCGATGTGTGCGTCTTTCTCCCCTTATGTCCTAGCATTGACACTAGTCGCGCACACATAGAAAATACTCCGCAGCAGACGGGGACACATGGATCTCTCTGTTTCTCTCCCGCTCCGACACTTTGCTATCTTCAAACACACACTGCGGCACCTGGATATCGGCCTCGGAGGTGCTAATGGTAGGAAGTTGATGTTTGGAGGATGACGAGTTGGTAGTCGTAGTGGTGCTGGTGGTGTTGGTGATGGTGGGGGACACCTACCTACATGCTGCACCCCATCGACCAGCCCTCAGCGCTCGGACTTGCGGTGAGGCCTCCGAGTTTTGTGTTGTTGTTGTTTTGTTGTTGGTCTGCAGTAGAAAGAAAACGTGACCCGATAGTTGCTGTTTAGTTTTGTTTGTTTGTTTTCAAAAAAGAAAGTGATTAAAATTTTGTTTGCAATTTTCACATCAGCCCTGTGCAGAAGAGAGGGATGGGGGAAGTTGTGGTTTTACGGAGAGTGTTTAGTTAGTGCAGCTGGATGTGCACGACCCCCCAGGGAGCATGTCTGAAAGAGCCGTGAGGTTCCTGTGTCGCCAATTTATCAGAACGCCATTAAAATAAAAAGCAGGCAGTCGAAACCACATCCAGGTAATAATAAAAGCTTCTGCTGCTCGTTGAGGTGTATCTGATCATCTCAGCGCAAGGCTCGTCTCATTAAGTCCTTATAATCAGCGTAAGTTATTGCTACTAACATTAAGTTTCTGGAATCTGTGACGTTTTTATGTTTTATGTACTCCGTGAGTTTATCGCGTAATTATCGCGTTTTATGTTAAACGATGCAGAAAATATAACGAGATTTTTACAGCCGATTTGAACAAAATGTCCTCTTAAGATTAAAAATAAATAAATAAAATAAATAACTTTCTTCCTCTGGTTTTATCAGGCATGACAAAAAAAATCTGACCAAATTATTTTCATCATTCATGACTACATGTGCGACAAAAGTAAATGCATGATTCATTTTTATCGAAGAACATAACCGAACCAAATGTTCCTTTGTTTTTTGCCACACTGAAACAAATAAAAAAAAAAATCAAACTTCAATTAGTGATAGTAAATTATTATTTTATTTTATTTTATTTTTTAAGCGACTATACAGGCAATAGGTAAATATTTGACTAATAATTCAACTAAAACAAATATCTGTCAGGCTGCTTAATTAAATCAAGTGTCAAATGTTTAACGAAGCCCTGTGTTTCGGTCTGAAAACTCATCACAATTTTACAAAGGAATGGGCTTTTAAAAATAAATAAATAAATAAATAAATATGTGCATGAAACGGACTGTATTTTAGTTTTGGCGCTGTGTACAAATTTGTTCATCGGTTCTAAATTCAAAAGCGTTAACAGGCCCCAGAGAGCAGCTGAAACCCACTCCCACGCCCATTTGGATTAAACTTTGTGGATGTTCACTTGGATAAAGTCTTTCTTTTTTTAAAAGTCTTTTGATATGTAGCGGAAGAAAAATAGACCGATAATTTATTTAGATAAACTCAATGATTTTGAAATGACTTTACACATATTAAAAAAACAATTACTCATCGCATGGATTCTATTTGTATCTTAGATGTGATTGAATTCAGTTAAAACGAAGTCGAGCTCCTTTAATTTATTGGGGGCAGTCTGCAGTGCCAGCTGTGATTCACTGTCATATAAAGGAACAGTATTTTATAGCATTTACGACTTTCACTTTTCTTCCTCTTCCTCTTCTTCCTTATACTGAAGCTTATATGCTTCACTTAAGCGTTTCCCTACGTGCAACCATGATATTTGGATGTGCGTTAAAAGTCCCCTTTTAAAAAATAATCAAAAACTTAAAAGATTCTTAAAAAGCAAAGGTTTAAAAGTCACGTGGGGCTTTGTAAACATCTAATGTCAAGACCTCGCCTATTACACCTGCTGCTAAAACCAAAGATCACCTTCATCTCTTTAGAGCTGACTCATTTTTGCACAGATAAAAAAACAAACAAAAAGACAAACAAACAAACAAAACAAAACAAATGAGAAAGAGACAAATTTTATCTGAAATCTAAACCCCTCATGCACTTTCTGGCATTTTATATGTCCTGTGTGAAACTCTCATGAGCCCCAGGGCAGCTGTAACTATTTAGAAAATAGAGCTCACATGGTCGCATCAGTCCCTGCGCTAACCTGCCATGTGACTGCAGTAATGGGCCTCTCCATGGCTGCACAGACCACTGTGTCACAAGAGCTTGTTTCCTGTGGCTCCTCGGGGAGAGGATGGCAGGACGAGGTCCCATGATCAGCAGGGAGGTCAAAGATCCTGATCAACAGGCGGGTCAAAGAGCCATTCTTCAGGTGCACACTGAGCATTTTCATGTATGAACAACATGAAGCTGCTTCAGATGAGTTTATTTCTGAAGAACCTTTTCTTTTGGGTGTTTCGTTTGTTTGTTTGTTTTTTGTGAAGACAGTAACTTAGATGGTCAGGTGGTGGGAGGAAAAGGAAAGTAGGAAAAGAGAGAGCACCCTCCAGCTTTGGCCGTAATACTTGAACGGCTCCCAGGGGGAAATTCCTGAAATTTGATGATGGATAGAGAGAAAAAGCAAGAGAGAGGAAAACTGGCAGATGCAGATAATATGAGAGAGAGAGAGAGAGAGTGTGTGAGAAGGATGCAGATAAGGAAAGCATGCACAGCGGTCAAATATTCACATGCTGGGTCACATTCTGCATCAAACTGGTGCATAATTGATGGAAGGCATTCATTCTGATGTCAATAGGCACATTTGGCCTGAAATGAATGGCGTCATTTGTTCCGAATGATGGCAAATGTAGAAAAAAGAAGAAAAGAATCTGAAATTATATTTGAGAAGTGGCACATTTAAGCCGTAGTTTCATATTTCACCACAAAATATTCCTATGAGATTGAAGCAGTCTCATATGTTTGGTTCCTCTGTGTTTTCTTACTTAGTACAAAATGTGATTCATAAACACTCTTAGTTCCTCTGAGAGTCTTTACCAAAATACAAAAGAACAGTCGAGGTCAGTGCATTAGCTTGGGGATTTCCAGCTCTTAAAGTAGACTATCAATAAAACTGAACATCATGTGACTCCACTGTCAGTAGGTCTGAGACCTGTACACTGAAGCGTTGCATGTTTTCTCTCTCAGAGGTTTTCTGAGTCAACAACATACAGTGGTAACTGACTTTGTGACTGGATGTCAGACGATTGACTTACATGTTGACCGAAAATGTGGGGGAAACAGGGGTCATATTGAGACTTTGAGCAGGTCATGATCATAGGGTCGTTAAGCTTGTTTTAAGGGGCTCTGTGAAGCCGGTTAGATTTGGACTTTCTTCTGTGGGGTGGCTCTAAATCTTACTTTTACAGACTCCGTGTCTGCAGGTGTTTTCTGCATCCATCTCTCGACTGATTTCTCAGGAGATGATAATGCAGCGACACGCCATCCGTAGGGATGAATAAAATAGATTCTGCTATCTGACCTCTGTCAGTCCTTCTTCACCCATTTTCACCCAGTGAATTAGTGCAGCTGCACCACACTTAAATGGGTTCCCCTCTTTTTTCTCTGGGAGTGTATGTGACCGGGCATGAATCCTCTCTTTGTGCTCAGTCTGCGGAGTTTCCCCCCCTCTATAGTTTCTTGCCTTCTTCATCTTTTTTATTTGGGGAAAGAGGGGCTTCGGTTGCGATGGCGGCAGCACTGGTGAGGTGGTGGCAGCGGTAGGGATGGCGGTGGCGGCAGCAGGGACGAGGAGGGGAGGACGGGGGGGAGCGGGTAACTTGTTGGACCACATTCCTGTGCAGCTGTGGAAGCTGGTGCAGGGTGGGGGCTGGAGGGCAGAGCAGGATCATCATTGCATTGCAGGGCATCATGAATGGTCTATTGTTTGGTGGTTTGCTGTGTCCGCATCTCTTTGCACAACTTCAGCCTGATTGAGAGCAATGGGGGGAAACTAAATGAACAACAGGGCGACCAAGGAAGAAATCTACAAATTATTTGGTGACTTATATGAGACGAGGCTTGAGAAAAACACATTTGTGACTCAGACGCAGGAGGTTGCCGAAACTCACAGCGTAATGATGATGGTGATGATGAAGATGGGGATGATGGTTATGCAGACAATGGCGGCATTCATGGTGCAAATTTATGACGGGTTTGCCCCTCAGTCATACGTGCCGGCACAGTGTTCAGTCATGCATTTATGTGCAGTGTTATCTATACTCAAGATTCTTCCCTGCAGTCCTGCAAGGACCAAATCTGAGGTTGCCATCAATGTTTTCTTACTTAATATGAGAATCGCCCTTATATCATTTTTTTTACTGTCACATTCAATTAATCGCCCTGCACTTGTCGACCATATGAACACGAAACTCTGTTTGCCGTACATACATGTTTTATTCTTACACGTTATGTCTGCTTCTCATTGTTTCTTTGGAGTTCTATTAAAATTAGTATGATGTCGAGATAAGGCTTAAGTTGTGCAAAAGTAAAGAAGATTAGGATCAAATGGACCCAGGCGAACTCAAAACTCAGGTATCTTTTAATCTCAGAGGTTTTCATCAGTCAGCGTCTCTAAGGACAAGCGAGAACTTTTAGCTGCACACTACAGCACTTTGTTTTGGGCCGTGATTCTGTTTACAACAATGTGTGAAAGCACAAGGAAAGAAATCACAAGGGCACATCATTTTTAAAAACCTTTAAAAGAAAACCTTCATACACTCAAGCCTATTTAACCTGGTAAATAAAGGTTAAATAGCATTTATGACCAATAAAGTGTCATATGTGTTGAAGAAGAACCAGTGCTATTGAAGCCAAATCAGTGCATATTAAAGAAAAAAGGACATTAAATGTCAAATAGACAGTCTCCTTAAGAAAATACAAAAAAACTTGGAAGACTAAAACAAATTTCCTTTTTTTTTTTACATGAAAAAAAATCAAAGCAACTTTTTATCCCTTCCTGCTCTGGATTAGGGTGATTTCAGTGTTCACATACTCAGAATTGCATTCAATATGAAAAAGCTTGAGGTCCTCTTTGACTGAAAACAACGGGATAGACCTTTGTTTGTGTTTATCTATGAAATCCTCATGGGAGAGTCTTCCTATTGCTACATGCTTTGACCACCTGGAAGTAAAAAAAATTACACTAAAAATGAGTTTCTGTAACTCAGTTTGAATAAATGAAACCATTACGATTCTATCTGTTTTACTTGAGATGCGTCTCATATTTTGATCTTGTTCTTTAATTCATTTCATTTATATATTGTGTCGTTGTTTAAAGTGTAAATTTTACTGTTTTTGTGGATTTTAAACGATCGTCATGGTTGGGACTGAGAGCTAGCCCTGATTTGTTTTAATTTAAACATTCAATGAATTAATCCAGACCTGCCTGTCTCTTCAAAATCACGCAAAAAAAAAAAAAGACAAAAAAAGTGGAGCACAACAATCAGTCACTGTTAAACCAGAACACATTATTAAATGTACCTCATAATTTCTGATTTTTTTATTCCCCTTCCAGCTCCGACACTTTCTGCTCAAGTTTTGATGACTGTAAAAAAGAAGACAACTCGGATGTATGCTATCATTTGTGTGTTAATTGATCTTAAACCACAAATAAAGCAATAATTTTTATGAAAACAAGAACATTTGTGTTTTCATTAAAAAAAAAAAAAACTTTTGAAATGCCATCAGGGACAATAACTCAAATATAGATTTTATGACAACTTGTATGAGAAAGAGAGAGAGGTAGAGAGAGAGACAGGGAAAAAAACAGGAGAGAAAGCGGCATCCACTTTCCAATCATGAGCTCCTCTCAGAACATTTAATTACTGTGTGTGAACGAAGGAGAAAGAAGGAAAATGCCTGAGGGTCGGAGCAAAAGATGACTACATGAAAGAGTCTGTTGTTGTCTGAGCAGAGGAAAGGAGATAAAAGGCAACAAGACAGAAAGATGGATGGGATATTTAGTTGCAGAGGGTGAGAAATATGGTGATTTTTTATTTATTCCTCACGTCTGTCATTTTTTACTTCTTTCTTCCACTCTTCTTTTGAAAGCTTGAATTTTTCCACAGTTTAACAATACCAGAGGACTCTGTGAACGTATGTCACAAAGACTGCAGATAGCAGAGAAATTTACACTGGTCAGAAACCTCTGAGCACACGAGTAGGATGTGTAAAAGCCTGGAAAACAGCCTGACGCACAGACAGCGGGGCAAGTGGGAGATGTACAGATATCAGAAAATCTGGGATTGCCTGCAAAAAAATGGACAAGATATTTAGATTAGGAAGTGAAGCAGCACTCATCTAGTTTGACATTTTGGAAAGCTCACTTATTCACTTTTCTTCCGGGAATTAAATTAGAAGAGACATACCTCTCTTATATATTTGTCCTTTCAGAATCAGAGTGCACAAAGGAGCCAGTTAGCTCAGAAAGAGTGTAGACAGGAGGAAACTGCCAGCCTAGCCCTGTCCAAAGTAGTTTAAAATTCACATGTAGTAGTTAAGAACAAATTGTGGGATAATCTCAGAGATTTCACAGTTTAGATTTGAAGTAAACCCAACATGTGGTGTTGCAACAGAAATGCAGGATACACATAGACAGACTGACAGACAGAAGATGCAGGAGACAGACAGAAGCATCCAGAAGATGTTTGCCCTGTGGTGCTTCCAGCCTGGTTCAGTCAGGCCTCCCCTGCTGGCCTGAGCTGCACACAATGCTCCTCTGTCCCCGCAGCGAGCTGCTTCACAGCTCAACAACGGACAACAGCTCATTATGGAATCAAAGATCCCCCCAGCCACGACTCCCGGTGCCTGAATACTGTCCCCCGCTGAGGGCACACACTGTCACCAGCTCCGTCGCACAGCCTGAGGCTGCAAACAGCCAGTGAGGCCGGAGAGGGCATGCAGATATGCAGGGTGTCATGCACATGAAAGCACACGCACACACTCACACGCTTAACCTAGACGAAGAGGAACACACACCACCTTATTAGACAGGATCCTAGTCAGCCATTAGCAGCCTTAACAAAGGTCACGCAGGTCACCCAGCTGCTCTCCCTCACGGACACTGATGACAGGGGATGTGACGATACGGATAATTAACCGACATCAGAAAACAGGCTGATAGACAGACAGGGTGACAGCAGGGAGAGAGGAGGACTGCAAAGAGGGGAAATATCTCGTTAGAACGACAGGAGAGAGCATCGGTTTTCACCTGAAGGACTCTGAAAGCATAAGAAGGAAATAAAAAGAGCAGGAGGGGGGAAGTAGAGCACTAATTATTTATTGAGCTACTCGATGGCAAGAAGTCCCCATACAGCAAAAACAGGAAGAACAACAAAACCCTGTTTAATTAAGCTTTCACTGAGATGCCGTGACCTTGCTCTATGCTTTAAAGTCCATTACTACTTTTGTGTATTTAGCAGCTACCTAGATTCACACTTTTAACAGCATCTCCCGAAATAGAAAGACTGCGAGTCTGCTCCAAGGATGGTCAACTCAACAACAACTACTTCATTTTTTAAAGCTTGATTTGGATTCAGATTTGCAGATAGATAAATTATAATGTGTGAGGTCATGTGCGGAATTTGCAAGGTCAGATGTTAGCATATTTGCAACAAAAAGTTGCTCTTTATTAACAAATGGCCTGCATTTGTATAGCGCTTTTCTAGTCCATAGGACCCCAAAGCGCTTCACACTACATTCAGTCATTCACCCATTCACACACACTGGCGATAGCAAGCTACATTGTAGCCACAGCTGCCCTGGGGCGCACTGACAGAGGCGAGGCTGCCGGACACAGGCGCCACCGGGCCCTCTGACCACCACAAGTAGGCAAACATGGGGTTAGTATCTTGCCCAAGGATATTTGGCATGCAGCCAGGATGCAGCCTGGGATCGAACCACCGACCTTCTGATTAGTGGCTGACCTGCTCTGCCACCTGAGCTACAGCCACCCAACAACTGTTATCTACACTTTTATTTAGTAAACACTTCAAATCAAATCAAATCAAATTCAAATTTTATTTGTCACACACACACAACCATACACAGTATGACATGGGGGTGAAATGCTTGTAGCTGTACAATGCCCGACCATTAAATGACAGAAGAAAAGTTTTACAATATTTACAATTTACTACAAAAATTTACAAATTAACTTAGGAATTTACAGTAAAGAATGTGCAAATAGCAGAAGAGATTATAAAGATAAGGATTATAAATTATAGGAATTATAGGATTATAGGAAATGTGTGGTGGTGCGTGTGGTGACGTGTGTGAGAGTCCAGTCTTATAGTGACGTGTTTGGGAGAGTCCAGTCCTACACCTGGTTCAGGCCCCGAATAGCCTGGGGGAAGAAGCTCCTCCTCATTCTCTCTGTTTTGGCCTTAAGGGAGCGGAAGCGCTTCCCAGACCTCAACAGTGAGAAGAGTCCATTGTTGGGATGGGAGAGGTCCATCATAATCTTCCTAGCTTTGGACTTGCACCGCTTGGTGTAGATGGACAGCAGGTCAGGGAGCTCTGATTGAATGATGCGTTCTGCTTGCGTATTGTATAAAAGCACAGCTGTCACACTGAGGTCTTGTTGCAGCGTGTACAGGAAATATGATTAAAGCAACTTAAAAGTGATCTGGACTTGTGAGTTTTCCTTTAAGACAGGCTACACCTTACAACAGAAAGTGTGACCTTGGTCATGACCGAAACCCTGAGAGTATATGTGCCCACCTTCTCTGTTGTTAAATGGGATTATTTGGCCTGATTCAATGATAGGGAATCCTTTTTACTTTGGTGGCAGGTTGAACGTCTCTAGAAAATTTCTGTCTGTGCTTTCTTTTTTCTTTGTCCGTGAACTCCTCTTAGACCATGAGGAGTTGAGCATTATAATTATATATTTATAATTTATATCTACAAAAATTGGTTACAGGTTGCCTGGCAACCAACAAGAATGTGATAAAATGACCTATCTTTTTTTTAACCTTTTAGAACCTAAAGCAGCTTATTAGGAAACTGCTGTTGTTTTAATTTCATGACAATAACATCTCCTTTATATCCACAAAAACTGAAACGTACATGCCTGGCGACCACCTAGCAACAGGCTGAAATGACCCATTTTTAGCATATAAACAACAGCTACCATCCCCTCTTTTTTCTCAATGTGGTTAAGTACTGTTAAGTATAGCAGTTTGCCGACAGCACAAACAGGCGTGGGCACTTACTAGTGTTCATAAGACATAAGCGCTTCCAACAAGTAGTCTTCACTTTAAAATCTTAATATTTTGCTGGAGAATTCTCAGATTTTAGCACCTTTTCCGATGAGAAAAAGCACATATTGGGTCTAATAAGTTTTAGTGGCAAGTTGGCTACCCATGACAGAAATCAGGGAAATCTAAACTGAAAATCCCAAGATGTTTCCCACATTTCTACCCAGCTGATCCTCTTCAGGGCCTTATGTCTTTCATATGACTCCTTGGAAATGTTGTGAACCTCAGATTTTAAGCCACTGTGCTAAATTATTCCTGTGAGTGATCACCCTTTAGAAAAACCACCTGTTTACTCCAAGGGTTTTAATCACATTTTAATAAACATCATGATAATAACAGTGTAGTAATATTACAGCTCTTTCCTCATGGTATCACTGTTCAATGTCGCAGTTCAGCCACACGATGGAGCCTGCAACCAAGGAAATTCCTACAGATTTACTTCAGTTTCTCTTGATGTTTTAAATGCTCTTTATATATTTTGCTTTGTTTTTCTACTTCTGTTTCTTTATGTCTTTATTCTTTATTTCAAAGTATCCTTTCATTCCAGTCTACGATTTGTCAGGCTGAAATCTGACCTTTTCTCTGTGACTCTGTGAAACAAAAACACAACCAGATTAAAAATATTGCATGTGGGCCACTGCAAAGTGCTCATCCTTGTCCAAATGTAGGTCTTGTAGGTGAGATTGATGGAGGGTTCGCCCTTCATATCACGACTGAATTAGCCTGCCTGTGAACCCAAGGGGCAAAGCTGCATCTAAGTCCTCATCAAGAGCACACGACGACGTTTTTGCAGAAGTGATGGTATTTGGTACTCACAGTGGTTGCTGTTCCTGAATCTGGTTGTTCCATTTTGCAATCTCATTTTAATCTTCTCATTTGGATTTTATTTCAAAATAAATCTTATTGTTACTTAACATATGTCCACAGGACTCCCCAAATCGTAATACTGCTTTTTGAGAATTGTTTTTGTTCATTTATTTTGTTAAAAAATAAATACAAACCACTCTGCAGCCTCTCCAGTCTGCGTGAACCAGTTTAACTATGTATTAGAAATTCTGTTTTCTCACTGGAAGAAGGCTATTAATTATCTGCTGCCTGTCATTAATAATGCATTGTGATGGTGACCAAATTTTAATCTTAGCAATTGGTTGATTAGTGCTGAAATTCACATTAAAGACTAATGCTGTTGATCTTATCATGTGAGAATATAACTTTGAGAAGTCATCTCTTTATCTAAGTCTATAACATATATATCTAAATTATTATCTCCCATGTCTAAACTAATTTGTAATGTTAAAACAAGTTTATGTAACGTTAGGCTGACATGTCTTAGCAAAAACTGTAAACAAGGTTCTGTTTTTTTCTGGCTAGTGACATCATGATATACCTGTAGGAGTTAGGTCTGTGGAATCACATGGTTTTTGATGGGTGCAACATGGAGTGGAGTACAATGAGAGCAACTTAATATATTTGTTGTATAATTTCTTTGTTTAAGTAAAAATTTTAGAAGAATGTATGGGACTCAGAAGATTTATTCCTTTGTGTCATACTGAAAGCAGAGCACAGGCCTGCTCAGTAGGCTTCAACTCTTCCACCTCCAGTGCCACCGCCTCACTACCGATCCCAATATCGATCATGGCTCAAGAGTTGGGAGTTCGCCTTGTAATCGGAAGGTTGCCGGTTCGAGCCCCGGCTTGGACAGTCTCGGTTGTTGTGTCCTTGGGCAAGACACTTCACCTGTTGCCTACTGGTGGTGGTCAGAGGGCCCGGTAGCGCCAGTGTCCGGCAGCCTCGCCTCTGTCAGTGCGGCCCAGGGCGGCTGTGGCTACAATGGCTCCACATCACCAATGAGTGGATGACTGGATATGTAAAGCGCTTTGGGGTCCTTAGGGACTAGTAAAGCGCTATATAAATACAGGCCATTTACAATATTGTCAACAAACATCATAGTCCACAAAGACCCCTGCCTGACCTCATTGGCCACTATCAAAAAGAAGGGGCTCAAAGCAGATTCCTGATGTAATCCCACCCTCACCTTCACTTCTACTGCACACCTCACCGCTGTCTCACAGTCCACGTCCTACACCACCACACGTCTCTGCCACTCCTTTTGCTTCCTTATGCTAAGATCACATCTGCAGTGCGTTTTCTTGACGTGAAGCCATACCTTTGCTCACTGATGCTCGTCTCTCTCCTTAACCTAGCTTCTTGGTTAGGCTCATGAGGGCTATCCCTCTGTAGTTTCCACAGCCCCCACACCACCTTATCAGTGTATCAGTACACTTCTTCATTCTTTAGGCATCCTGTAGGCATCTGGGTGGCTGTAGCTCAGGTGGCAGAGCAGGTCAGCCACTAATCTGAAGGTCAGTGGTTCGATCCCAGGCTGCCTCCTGGCTGCATGCCAAATATCCTTGGGCAAGATACTAACCCCATGTTTGCCTACTGGTGGTGGTCAGAGGGCCCGGTGGCGCCAGTGTCCGGCAGCCTCGCCTCTGTCAGTGCGCCCCAGGGCAGCTGTGGCTACAATGTAGCTTGCTATCGTGAATGTGTGTGTGAATGGGTGAATGACTGAATGTAGTGTGAAGCGCTTTGGGGTCCTATGGACTAGAAAAGTGCTGTACAAATGCAGGCCATTTACCAGTTACCATCCTCTCACTCTCCAGGATTGTTTCAAACAATCTGCTCAAAAGGTCTGCTGCTCTCTCCCCTAGACATCTCCATACCTGCACAGGTACAGTGGGGCAAAAAAGTATTTAGTCAGCCACCGATTGTGCAAGTTCCCCCACCTAAAATGATGACAGAGGTCAGTAATTTGTACCAGAGGTACACTTCAACTGTGAGAGACAGAACGTGGAAAAATAAAATCCATGAATCCACATGGTAGGATTTGTAAAGAATTTATTTGTAAATCAGGGTGGAAAATAAGTATTTGGTCAATAACAAAAATACAACTCAATACTTTGTAACATAACCTTTGTTGGCAATAACAGAGGTCAAACGTTTACTATAGGTCTTTACCAGGTTTGCACACACAGTAGCTGGTATTTTGGCCCATTCCTCCATGCAGATCTTCTCGAGAGCAGTGATGTTTTGGGGCTGTCGCCGAGCAACACGGACTTCCAACTCCCGCCACAGAGTTTCTATGGGGTTGAGGTCTGGAGACTGGCTAGGCCACTCCAGGACTTTCAAATGCTTCTTACGGAGCCACTCCTTTGTTGCCCGGGCGGTGTGTTTTGGATCATTGTCATGTTGGAAGACCCAGCCTCGTTTCATCTTCAAAGTTCTCACTGATGGAAGGAGGTTTTGGCTCAAAATCTCACGATACATGGCCCCATTCATCCTGTCCTTAACACGGATCAGTCGTCCTGTCCCCTTGGCAGAAAAACAGCCCCATAGCATGATGTTTCCACCCCCATGCTTCACAGTAGGTATGGTGTTCTTGGGATGCAACTCAGTATTCTTCTTCCTCCAAACACGACGAGTTGAGTTTATACCAAAAAGTTCTACTTTGGTTTCATCTGACCACATGACATTCTCCCAATCCTCTGCTGTATCATCCATGTGCTCTCTGGCAAACTTCAGACGGGCCTGGACATGCACTGGCTTCAGCAGCGGAACACGTCTGGCACTGCGGGATTTGATTCCCTGCCGTTGTAGTGTGTTACTGATGGTGACCTTTGTTACTTTGGTCCCAGCTCTCTGCAGGTCATTCACCAGGTCCCCCCGTGTGGTTCTGGGATCTTTGCTCACCGTTCTCATGATCATTTTGACCCCACGGGATGAGATCTTGCGTGGAGCCCCAGATCGAGGGAGATTATCAGTGGTCTTGTATGTCTTCCATTTTCTGATGATTGCTCCCACAGTTGATTTTTTCACACCAAGCTGCTTGCCTATTGTAGATTCACTCTTCCCAGTCTGGTGCAGGTCTACAATACTTTTCCTGGTGTCCTTCGACAGCTCTTTGGTCTTGGCCATGGCGGAGTTTGGAGTCTGACTGTTTGAGGCTGTGGACAGGTGTCTTTTATACAGATGATGAGTTCAAACAGGTGCCATTCATACAGGTAACGAGTGGGGGACAGAAAAGCTTCTTACAGAAGACGTTACAGGTCTGTGAGAGCAAGAGACTTTCCTTGTTTGAGGTGACCAAATACTTATTTTCCACCCTAATTTACGAATAAATTCTTTACAAATCCTACCATGTGAATTCATGGATTTTTTTTTCACATTCTGTCTCTCACAGTTGAAGTGTACCTCTGGTGCAAATTACTGACCTCTGTCATCATTTTAGGTGGGGGAACTTGCACAATCGGTGGCTGACTAAATACTTTTTTGCCCCACTGTATGTGGACGCCAGGTCCTAGGAGGTTAATGTAAGTTTAGTTTATAGCAACAATGAAAGAGTACAACAAATAACCCAGAGCCTTTGTTAGAGCCCTTTTCATAGACTGTATATAAAAGATGGACGCAGGCACTGCAAATCACCAGCTTATTAAGCCCCTATAAAGTTGTTTTGAGGGTTCAAATATAGAGACTGAACCTTTCTTCCTTTTTTTTGCACTAGGCTTTAAACATGCTTCAGTTTTTAGTAGTTTGAAGTGGTTTTAAAAATTTTTTTAGAAACTCCTCATTTGTATTCTCTCATAGAAAAGCACCTGTAACATCACTAGAGATGGGTATTGATAAGATTTTAACGATTCCGATTCCATTTTCGATTCTGTTTAACGATTCGATTCCTTATCGATTCTCTTATCAATTCTTTTTTTTTTAAAAAGGAGAACACTAAAGTCGATTAGCTTAGAACTGTGTTTTATATCTTCTCTTTGAACAAGATAGAAATTTAGGAGTAACATGGCCTTACAAACCCAACAGTGAGATCTTAAGAGATCCAGCCTTCGGCTCTTCAATGGGGTGTCACAGGGTCCCCAGGAAAAAAATGTATATGTAAAATAATAAAATAAATATTCTCCTGTAGCAATAACAAAGTTTAACATAAATTATTCTGTAGCAATTACACAAAAATATCCAGTAATGTCCCTGCCTACAATTAAACACATTCACTTACCAAAGTGAAATCGGGGGCATCTGCTGTGGCAAATGGGTGCAAGCCTTTGACCACAAACTTAGACACTGCTGGGTGACATTCGTCTATCCTGGCCTGAAAGGAGACGCTACCGGTAGACTGCAGCGAGAACTGCCAGCATCTGAGCCAGCCAGACTCTGTCTCTCTCATCATGGTTATCTAAATGCAACGCACAGTAATAGCAGGTTTTGTAATAAGGTAAATCGCGCTAACATAATATGCAATGCTAATTGATTAGTTACCTGCAGTATTAACGGGAGAGGACGTGGAAACGCTACCGCTGCTGCTGGGTTGAGCTTCGCTAGTCCGGAGCGGATCAAAAACACGACATTCGTTGAAAGCAATCGCGTGTTTTTTGAGCAAATGCTTTTGCATATTCGTAGTGTTTCCTCCCTTTGATGAAATCTCTACTTTGCAAGTATTGCACGTTGCCCTGTTGTCATCCTTTCTCATAAAGTGTAACCAAACTTTTGAGCGTTTGTGCCGCTCAGGCGCCGTGTTTCCTACTGGGTAAAAGACGCTACTCAACGTGATGACGTCATTCGGGGCGACTGGAATCGATAAGGGAATCGTTTTTAAAAGTGGCAAACGATTCCAAGGAATTGAAACAGTGGGAACCGGTTCTCAACAAGAACCGGTTTTCGATACCCATCCCTAAACATCACAACACATAATAAGGCTAAAAGTATGTCGTAATTGGACTGATCAAAGTGGTAAATGACACGAAAGCT
The DNA here is from genome assembly GCF_057381845.1 of Rhamphochromis longiceps. Taxonomy (NCBI): domain Eukaryota; kingdom Metazoa; phylum Chordata; class Actinopteri; order Cichliformes; family Cichlidae; genus Rhamphochromis; species Rhamphochromis longiceps. The sequence continues at coordinate 29,011,439 of NC_140562.1, read as the reverse complement.
GTAAAATTATTTGAAAATGTGAAATAATTTCGAGACTGACGAGAGGCAGTTCCAGTCATAACAGTACATACTGCTGTTTATTAGGTGGTTTTGTTCATAGAAAACATAACACAGTTGCAAAGTGTTTGTGTTTGTTGAAAAAAAGTAAGAGTAAAGTGCTCGTTCATCGTGTGCACAGGTTTGAATTGTATAGTGTGGTTCTGGATTTCATCTGTGCTTTGTTAGCGCTAAAGAATATACAGTGATGAACTTCGAAAGAAAAGAGAGAGAGAAGATGTGAAATGCAGCAGAATTCAGGCAAGAAGACAGAAGATGAAAATGCAGAAGTAATTTATTTTTACACAAAGAAAGCAAGTGTGTTAAAGTTTGAAGCATTTGCGTCATGCTTAATTTTTTTTTAATCCTGTAGCTATCTGCATATGATGTCAACTCATTATAAAGTTAAAATAAAACTATATCATATTTACAAAAACAAAAATGAATGGAAATCAATAACAGAAAGCTTAGTTGCGCCTAAAACACAGGTCACACAGAAACAGACAAGTAAGCAATTGAACGTTCAGGGTAACTCATGATTGAAGACAATTACCTCGTCACCGTGTTTAAAAGCAGGTGAGCTGTGCGGTTCGACAGATGTTGATGTTACACTGAAAGTGTGCATTATCTGAAACCATGTGAACTAAAAGCTGTGTGTATTTTCGCAAGACGTGTGTGCTTTATTGCGTTCACCGTCTTTTATTTTTTACAAGAGTTCAATACTTTGGTTGGGTGCACGCAAAGAGAGGAAATAAATGGAAGAGCAGTCATTACCAGTGATTAAACTCCTGACTCTCTGCTGATGTATAAAGGTAGAGCAGGCTGTAGTCTGTCAAGGCTGATCTGATTTTCTGTGTCCAGAACACATAACATCTCCACTCTCTGCTCTTCCACAAATGTCTCCTTGAAACCTAAATCGCCCAGCTGCTCCTTTGGATCTTTCTCATCCTCATCATCCCCACAGCACAAAGCTACCTCATTCTCGTAGCAGAAAGCACTGGGAGAGTGTGAGCCCAGTAGGCGATGACTCGCCCTCGGAGCAAACGGTGAGGGGGACTGAGAGCAGCTCGAGCTGGAGGATGAGGAGTGCCCCCTGTGACCCATCATCTGGTTCAGTTCCCTGGCACTGCAAATAGGTGTAGATGGCACTTCATAGGTCTTATGGAAGCGGGAATAGTCCACATGGTAGCGATCACCCTTCTCAAACACCACAGGCTCAAAGCGGTGACCCCAAAGGATCTCCTTAGCCAAGTAGGAGCTGCGAGCCTGAGTGGTCATAGCTGTCGCCTCCACCATGCCCTCCAGGATGACCACAATCTCAAAGTCCTCCTTCTGCAAGTCATTGCGGTTCAGGTTATACAGAGGACTGTTCTTGTTGATCTCGTGGACCACCACCAGCGGCGACACCAGAAACAGCCGATCCAGTCCGTCATCATAGCCGACATCGATGTCCGTTTGCTCCAAGGGGAGGTATTCGCCCTCTGTAGTCACATAGGGCTTTATGAGCTGAGCACGGACGTGGGCCTCTACAATGTGGCTTTTGCGCATGTTCCCCAGCCGCCACATGAGGCACAGCTTCCCGTCTCGCAGAGCGATGACAGCATGATGCGAGAACAGCAAGGTCTGCGCCCGCTTTTTGGGCCGCACCATCTTTGCCATGATGGTCCCTATCATGAAGGAGTCAATAATGCAGCCCACAATGGACTGCACCACAACGGTCACCACTGCAAACGGACACTCTTCGGTGACACACCGGAAACCGTATCCAATGGTGGTCTGGGTCTCTATGGAGAAGAGGAATGCCCCAATGAAACCCTGGATGTGGAGAATACATGGCTGCCACTCAGTTTTTCCTTCCTCTGCGCTACTTCGAGCATCTCCGTCCTTATCAGGGATGCGAATGTCAAAGTCTCCATGAGCGTATGCCACTCCCCAGAAGATCAGGCCAAACAGCAGCCAAGACAGAAGGAAGGTGGTGGTGAAGATGAGCAGGAGGTAGCGCCAGCGTATGTCCACACAAGTGGTGAAGATGTCAGCCAGGTATCGTCGTGGTTTATCCTCCATGTTGTTGAAAACCACGTTGCACTGGCCGTTTTTCTTCACAAAGCGACTGCGCACACGCCCGATGCCCAGATCCAGGCCCAGGCGGCATGAAGGTGAAGCTCGGCAGCTGTTGTGGACAATCGGATCATTTGTCACCCTCAGAGACAGAGCCCCTCTTCCGTCATCGCTTCCGGGACACTCTCCTCCTCCCCCTCCTCCTTCCTCACCTCGCATGCAGGTCCCGGATAGCGTTTGCTGGCTCAGAGGACTGTGTCCATTGTGGAGGCCCAGGCTGGAGATCTTCAGGGCATCTTCATCTGTGGAAACGATGCTGTATCTGGAAGAAAAATGAAGGAAAAAAAAGAAAAAAAAATGAGTCTAAATAAATTCTTAATTAGTAGTTTATGGAGCCTAAAATGAAAACTGCTGTTTTAGATTTTATCATCCACCTGTATCAACAGTATGAATGGTTGCATCAAGCTAACTTTGACTGATAATGACTGATTACATTTGTTTGAACAAATATGAATAAACCCACATAACACAGACAGGAATTAAAAAACTCTCTCATGTGTCCAGAAAACTAGTATAAAAGCAGATATAAATACAGGCTGTATCAACTTTAATCTATATTCTGCAGCCGTACTAATCCTTGCATCATTAAGCCTGTAATTCAATTTTTTAAAACTTGGAGTAAAGCTGTGCATCTGTTTCAATCTAACGCTTTGATTTTGTGGTTTACTTTTAATATATCTGTGTTTAAAAGGCTACTAATGAATGGACATACTTTGCCAAATTGAAAGGAAGAAATGTTCTAAAAGCTGCATCCACTGACATAGTTTCAGTCCCATTACCTCTTACCTGTTGACCCGCACCGCTCCCATGGCACCGGTGATCATCAGGCTGTATCTGCGGGGGCAGTAATGTAGGTTGGGGCGGGTCGTTCCAACCATTAACGTACTGTTGCTGAACAGGGAGGCAGTATGAGCTCAGGTGTGACTTGCGTTTGTTATCAGCACTGTGCTCTCTTGGTGCATTTTCTGTGAATGTAGAGGACAAAGAGGAGCCGTGCTGAAGTTTTTTAGAATATGAGAATACATCAAAATTTGAGCACAGATCACAGCATATAAAACGCAACAACTTATGGAGGGGAAACTGAACATAGCTCATTCCTGGGAATTCCTAGGAATATGATAGCCCCCGAGGGTCCAGGAATTAACCATCTTCAGTTTCCCCTCCATCATTTCCATCGTTATATATAGATATATAAAAGGCACTGATGTACAACACCTACACATCATACAACACATCAATAAATCCATAATTAATGATCCAATGATATTATTCACACGATTATGATTCCCACTGCCCCTTCCCATGTCATTCCATCACATTATAAAAAATTCTGTCAGCAGTAAAATGGACAGTCCTGTCTTCTTCAGTAACATTCATGAACATTATTGCCAGCTCTAATGCAGCTTATTCAGTTGTTTTACTGTAAACCTTCTGCACCATTCCTCTGGCAAATCTAGAGGATTGCTGCATTACATTTTAATGCACCAATTTAAATTCCTGAGAATTTCTTTAACACTGAACATTCGGATAATTTTCACCTGTCTGTTTATCACTCGCAGTCTACATTATCACTCACTGGACACTTTATTAGGTACACCTGCATAGTTGGTCATTAAACAATGAACCAATCTCCAGCATCTTCAGTTCACAGCCAAATCCATGCCACGAAGAATAAGGGCAGATCCGGAGTCAAGTGAATATACATTCATTCACCACACAAATATGTTCTGATGTGATAAAATAAAGATTGAAAAAGCAGCAACATAAAAAATAACAATTTCGCTAGTTTAGACTTTTTAATGGAGAATAACAACCTAAAGCAATCTCAAAGACACTGAAGATAGTACGACTGATTCTCACTGGACCGTGAATATTTGTAATAAAGTAATGACATCTCGTCAAATGGGGGCTAACACACAAACAGAAGACAAGAATCTCCCACAGCCCACCATCCATAGTTCCATAAAAAAGGTCAAAAATTCACAATCAAAAATCCCTCACAAACTTTGGCCTTTCCTAATGCATGGAGCAGACCAGACAGTTTTGTATAATGACAGCACATTGATTAGGTCCTTGCTAGTGATTAGCCTTAGGGACCTTCAGGCCAAACCAGGGGTGGAAAACCAGAGAGGCTGTGGAAGGGACAAAGGTTTTAAGAGATGAATCAGTGGTAATCTACTGTTAGAGGAACAATTGATTCGCTGTTTTGGCCTGATGACAGGGTTATGTCAGCAAACCGGGAACCAGGATGAACAAAAACCACAGGGTTGCATAACCAGTAGAGGGCCAGTCACACGCAACACAACAGGCCGTTAGTGGTTTATGTTTTATTGTACATGAATCACTTTGGCTGATGTGAATTAGGCCTGCATTAATGAAAGAGCAGAAATGGATTGTCTTGGGAAAACTTTTGACAACTGTAGTTTAAAAGCCTCCGTTCGATATCGCCGTTACGTCAATAACAAGCACATGCCCCGCTACACATTTTAACACACATGAGCACACACACGCAAGCAGATTTTGATGGGATTGGATGTCGTGTAATGAACCCTTGTATGCAACGGTTCCACGCTCGTGTTACACCAAGGACAGATGTTATGAACTGGCTGCTCAGTGGCTGGATAAAGGATTATCTTCTATTGGATAATCCCAATAGGGCAGATGATTACATCATCTTAACTCTCACAGCTGGAGGAGGGAACCTTTACTTATGGAGTTCTTAAAGACGTCAGGCAGTATGCCATGCCACATGGGTCAGACCCGTGTGAGTGTCAACGAGTTCATTTGTTGGCTAAGGCGAGCACGACACAGTTCACAGACTGGTCTGTTTGGCCTGCATTTATAATGGGAAAATTACTCTTTCTTGTTGCCCTGACTTATTGTAGATTTGTTATATTTTGACTAAATTTTGTTTAGAATTGTCAGCAGAAACATGTCGTTAATAACGCTATTATATTTGCTTCTTTAGGCTTTGCAGTTTTACATGACATGCTGTTTTGTTTCGCTTCTCAAGATAAAGTTTGTTTTGTTTTTGATGATTTACAGTTTTTCCAAATATCAATAATTTCATCTTAAATTGACTAGTATTGACATTCACACACACACACCCAATGCCATACTGACATGATAACTTCACACAAATGCTGTTGATTTGTTGTTCATCTCTCATTCCAACACATCACAGAGGTGCTCTGTTGGTTTGAGCGGGCCATTTAAGTAAAGGGAACTCATTGCCATTTTCAAGAAACCAGTTTGAGGTGATTTAAACTTTGCGACATGGTGCGTTATCCTGCTGGAAGCAGCCAACAGAATGACATGGTCAGCAAAAATACTTAGGTAAGCTTTGCCATTTAAACGATGCTAAGTTTGTACTAAGACGCCTAAAGTGTCCCAGATATTCCCCCCACACCATTACACCACTGATAGCAGCCTGAGCTACTGATGCAAGGCGAGACACAGCTATGTTGTTGACACCAAATTCTGACCTGCAATCTAAATTAAGACTCATTGGACGAGGCAACATTTTTCCAGACTTCTTCAGGTTTCATTTATTTTGTGTTCAGAGATGCTCTTCTGCATACCTTGATTTTAATGACTGTTATTTAACTTACTACCTTTCTTTCAGCTCAAAGCAGCCTGGCCATTCTCCTCTGACATCTGACATCAGCATAGCATTTTCAACCAGAGAACTGCCGCTCGCCAGATATTTTCTCTTTTTTGAAACCAATGCTGTTCTCTCTTTTGAACAGCAGCCACAACCATACCATGCTGAACCTCTGCAGGACAGCTAGATCGTGTCTGCATACCCAAATGCAAGGACTTGCTGCCATGTATTTGGATGATTAGACATTTGGATTGAACAGGGACATGTAGTTAAATTATCTGTGAGTGCATATACCCTTGTGCTTTTCACATTTAAGCGAGCACTCAGAATGCTTTTAACTCCACGCCACATTCATGAAGCACGTTATTCTATACGTTTAAGGATATTTCTTACTTTCATGCACACATTTACTCCGATGGATACATCAGGACTAATCTGGGGTTCAACATCTTGCCCAAGGACACCTTGAAAAACAAATTCACCCTTTCCACCTCCCTTATATTAGTGCTTCAGCCACATTCACAAAATCCATTTATTACTTCTGTTTTCTTGATTAAACTGAACTGCCTATCCTTAGTGGTTAAAGATTGTTTCTTTTTTATTACAATGGTGGAAATTAAAATTATAAGTTTATTATGCTTTATTTCGTTTGTTTTTAAGTTTTAGTCAATGTCAGAAATAAAGAAGATTTTAGGTTTTAAAGAGCGGACAACACTACTCAAAAATATAAATAAATAACTAAAAATCAATTTACAACAAGGTTTGAAGATATGAATGGGCATGGATATAATAAAACAAAAAAATGATAACTCTCAAACTATTAGCCCCCCAACAAAACTTTTTTTTTGTAGTTGTAGTTAAGCCTTTGAAGCCATGTTGGCTGATCTGTTCGCTCACAGTGTCCAAAATAAGGGAAATACCTTGCAGTATTTATAGTACAGCACAGCACAGCAGTATAGTGTTGTTGCCATGGTGATCATCATTTTGACAAAGCCATAGACACATCTTTCAGTGAACGCAGTTGAATACAGTTCAATGTATTTAATGATTATAGAAGTAGTGGTTTCACAAAACCAAGTTCACCTTCTAGGAGTGCAGGCGAAACTCCTGATGCTTCAGAAAATGCTGTCACTTTATTGGGCTGTTAGAAAAATATTCTGCTCTATGACAATAAAAACATAAAAGAACATTACAAGTTTCATAAAACAAGCTTTGTTCTTACTAAAACACGAACAAAACAGCTATGGAAGTAAACATCATGAAATACAGGCCCATTTTTGTTTCCACCAGTTACGAAATGAGTAAAAATAAAATAAGGTAGTTTGAACAACCCCTTTACTTTAAATACGAGCCTTTACCATCATGTAACACATGTTAAATTGCATCCATCAGCTACGAATATGAAACACTTCCTGTGTGGTGTCTCTTTAGGCTGCCTAAATGTGACACAAACTACTTAAAATTCCTTCCAGCTTTAGTCAAAATGCTGAACTGTGGTGCTAAAACCTAAACCACATGTACATAAAATATACAGCATGTACATGTGGATTCAAATAATCCTAGCAATTTGAAATTCACTGCAATTCTTCGCTGAATTAATGTCTCCTTAAGGTATGTCCACATATCACTTCTCATGTATCGCTTTGAACCTGACCGTTTGTCACTAATGGACATTCAAGGCCCCTGTTGCCTAGGTAACCGTCTATTACACTGCTATATGTCATTCAGTGGTTTGCGTCCCCTCGAAGTTGAGAAAAGTTTACCACAGACCTGCTCACTACCTTTTCCTGTGTCCTCTAAGTAAAACAACGGACTGTAGCGCGATGTCACTTTTGGATATTTGTACTTTCTCTTCTATTTTCTTATTCCTCATCATTAGTCAGTTACTGTTTTTTATGCATGCTGGTTCCTTTTCCCCAGCTGACAGTAGTCCAGGGAGAGAGCTACAGTAATTGATGATCATAGTTAGTGTATTAGCTGTCGCCATAAGAACATCTCTCCTCTCAAAGGGACTGACTTGCTGTGCCCTGTGTGTTTGTGTGTGATGATGATTTATCCTGTGAGACAGGACGAGATAAACTGACAGAGAGGAGAGAGCCATCCACAGAATCGCACCGAAACTCAACAGGGATACAGCACAGTGCATGACAAAGCTCTACAAGATTAATATTATTATTAAATACTGTGTCAAAGACTCTGAGAGGGATGCTCATGCATGACGTAGCTCTTATTCAACTACGTCAGCCAAGCCAAACTTTCATATTCCAACATAATAATCCCATGCAGAGGAGAGGATGGAGGAAGCCCTCTTCAAATAACAGATTACTACTTCCCTTAATCCCTCGATTCAAACAACAATACGAAAGGTGGATGGCAGTAGCTTTATGACCTGGCTTAAGCCCTTTTGTGTAATCTGATCATGTAATCTGACATCTGATCATATGAGAAGAGGGGAATGAGAAAAAAGAAACACACAGATAAAGAAATAGGGAAAGAAACAAAGAAATAAAGGTTTACAGGTGCAAGGTCACTTGAGGTGGCCAAAGAGTGGGAAAAAATACAGATTAAGATGAAGATTATAACATCAGAGGATGTTACTATAAAGTGTAATGCCATTTGCATAAAATTAGAAGATTTACACACACACACACACACACACACACACACACACACACACACACACACACACACACACACACACACACACACACACACACACACGTGTATTCTGCACCCTGTTTTTGTATTTCTTCCTTCTGCCTGTGTAAAGGCTTTTTAATAAAGAAATGTGCGAGAGAACTGGCACGCTTTTGGGTGTGACTTTTTTTTTTTGTTGTCCTCTATTTTTCTGTATTTCTGTACAAGATGTTCTTAAGTGAGAAGGACCTACATATCCCTGAGGACAGCACTGGCTCTACACTCTGTCCAAGTTAAAAAAAATAGGATCTTGATCACTCAGCAGACCTGACCACACACACACACACACACACACACACACACACACACACACACACACACACACACACACACACACACACACACACACACACACACACACGAAATAAGCAGTGACTAGTTGAAACTGTTGAAAAGGTTTAGTCTTAACAAAAGAATTATAGTCTTCTACATATACAAGCCAGTGGTTAAAGTTTTGTTTTACAATTTATTGTAAAGATAATAAAAAATAATCAACAGCTCCAACACTAAAGTGATCAACAGCAATGAATCATTAATTATGATCCAATAAGAATATATATGTGATTTTGAAATGTGTAACATAACGAGTATGTTTGCTTTATTTAATTAAAATATTTTTGTTTGTATAACTTTTTGTGCACTATTAAGCGATTGAAGTACACTGCAGAAAGTTCCATAAAAATTCTGTATTATGAACCATCTTAAAGAGAAGGAATTTTCTGAATACAATTTTTCTGAATGTTTTTTTGTATTTTTAACCAGACCTTGAATTTGATTATTTACAGAGATGCAACCTTAATAAATAGATCATGTGCCATCAGAAGATTATTAGGGTATTCTCCTTTTCCTTACTTTTGTTTTTGTTTTTTGTTTTTGTTTTTTAAACATATAGGAATATAACTTTTACTTAAATAAAAATGTACATACTTTTTTTTTTTACACTTTTAAAACAATTGCTGTGTCCAACACATACAAAAATAAAAACATCAACAGGACATGCAACATCAAACATCAACAGGCTGTGCATGAAGCAGAGAATCTTGCCCAGTTTTTCTACACTGACTTTTAAATCTCATTAAGTATTTGGATTTCCTGTGCTGCACCCCTGCCCCTGTTCCTCGTGGACCCGTGTGTCACCCCAATTGCAAAACCCTGGAAACGTCCCTGCGCTTACCAGACTCATGGCTTCATGGACCTCACAATAATGAACACAGGCAAATCAGCTCAAGTAAATGGAAAAAAAAGGGAAGAATGGTTTCCTTTCTAAGGATGCAGCTGCTGTGATAGTTGGTGGATGGTTGTTCAGTGTCGTGATTTTCACTGTTCAATTTGGAGAATGAACAATGAACAGTCTGTCTGTAAATTTTAATTACACACAGTGGTGGAATCTAATCTTTATTTTTAAACTTCTGTTCTTTTCAGTTTCTGCTTCAATTTTGTACATTTCAGAAAAAATATTACTCTTCTCACTTCACTTTTACTTCTCTTTAGAGTGCATTAGATAAACATACTGGTTTATATGACCTCACACCTGTATTTTTGCTCTGTAATAGAGATGTGGATGAAGCCAAACTCTAGTCATTAATCTTGAGACCTTTGACTTGACAGGAAAACAAAAACTGGCAACTGGACTTTGATTTTATTACCACCGACTTCTGACTTCACTTGAACATTTGCCTTTGATTGTGGGGCGATCGTGGCTCAAGAGTTGGGAGTTCGCCTTGTAATCGGAAGGTTGCCGGTTCGAGCCCCAGCCCCAGCTTGGACAGTCTCGGTCGTTGTGTCCTTGGGCAAGACACTTCACCCGTTGCCTACTGGTGGTGGTCAGAGGGCCTGGTGGCGCCAGTGTCCGGCAGCCTCGCCTCTGTCAGTGCGCCCCAGGGTGGCTGTGGCTACAATGTAGCTTGCCATCACCAGTGTGTGAATGTGTGTGTGAATGGGTGGATGACTGGATATGTAAAGCGCTTTGGGGTCCTTAGGGACTAGTAAAGCGCTATATAAAATACAGGCCATTTACCATTTACCATTTGATTGACTTGATATCCTGCTGATAATGAACAGGGACTGAAACTCAAGGGAATGAATTTTGCTGGTATTTGAGTGACAACTGAACTATGGCATCAGCACTTTCAATATTAAAAACATTAAAACATTTAAAACATATAAGATTAAGTTTCCATCTCTGCTCCATCCATCCCTGCAGGAGAAGGTCTAACAAGCCGATCAATGGTTCACACAGTGCACACAAAAGTTATGACGGGGCAGTTTTCAAACAAAGCTGCAGCTATGACGTGTGTCCGTTTCATTGAGGCCACAGGAGCTGTCCAGTGCTGAAAATCAATCCAAAGCCTGCAGGAATAATTGACAGCTGGGAGGTGGAGGAGGAGGAGGGTGGTGAGAGCGGAATACTATCCTAACCTTGAAAATGATGTAGTCCTTTGAAATCTTTTCCTCTATCTGTTTGCCCTGCCCACATTTATTACAGTTGACTTATTCAGTAGCGTCAGGGTTTCGTTTAAGTATTGATTACATTTTCTCGGTAGTTAATTAGTTAGTTAGAACAGGGAAAAAAGAAGTGCAGCAGAGCCTACGAAGGTGGCAGCTCCTTATAATGCACTTTTAAAGAGATCTAGACTTGGGTGAGGAAAGGAAATACGCTGGGCTAAAAGCTTACATGTCATTGTTCCATCATTATAAACTTAAAACACTTCTTATGACTAAGACCTTCCCTGTGGGGGAACAAACATAAAGATGGAGCTTTAAACACTCACCTTTGTGTTATTGCAGACTGAATTAGTAGTTTCATCCTCCAAAAAAAAAAAAGAAACTTGAGTGGATTTACAGTCTCTGCCGCTCTCCCCTCTTTTTCTTCCTTGCTTCCCTTTAATAGAGAAACACCTATGTCATGAATACGCTCCAAGAGTTGTCTTGCACAAACTTGCACATGCCTCCATCCTGAGCTTGGGCTTGTTGCTCCATAGTAGCTGATGAGAGCTGCTCCAGCCTGGTGGTTGTGCATCTGCCCTGATCCCTGCTAGCGTGAGTGTGTGGGAGAGAGGGAGGGAGGGAGAGCGAGAGAGAGAGAGAGAGAGAGAGAGAGAGAGAGCTCTGATTATGATCCTATTTATATGTGCTATTGTTTTCCCCAGAGAGTGGAGATGTGGACTGTATAATTTAGACTTTAGCCCACTCAGGCAGATACTGAGACTCGCATCCAAAAAAAAAAGAAAAAAAGAAAACAAAAGATAAACACCAGTGAAGACTTTTGTAATCCTGACAAAATCCTGTAGAAATAGAAGAAGTGTCTGTGAAGCATTTTAGTGTGTGTTTATATGGAATAAGGACACAACATGACTTTTCTTGTGTAATATCAAAGCTATTCCTTAAATGCTTCAGTGGAAATTATCCCCACTTTAGATGCATGTTTGGAACATCTACAGTTTCATCTTCTTACTGGGAAAACTGCTAAATTTATTCTGTATGATTACACCGATTTGCCTATTTATTAGGAACACATATCTATGGCTAATACATACGATAACACATACAATCAGTCCTGCTCAGGTTCTGTTTTGACCTGAGTGAAAACAAAAGAAAAGAAAATCACAAATTTTATGTGTAATATTGATTCTAATTACAAAAACCTTGTCAGAGATTATTTTGAATTAGGATATTAAGAAGCTCTGGTGTTGCCAGGACACTTTGTCTGCTTGATTGAAAGTATTATTATGCTCAATATGTCTTTCTGGTATGATAACCTGACTGAAAAAAAAGGAAGAGACCGGACAGGATTGTCAGAAGTGCAAAAATATTTATAGGTTCACAGCAAACCTTGATCTGTAATCATCTGTAGCATTGTGCCATTTTCAGGGAAGCCCATTGTTGCTAATCAAGGACACGTCTTTATTCTGATTTTGAATTAATACTCTAGAGGATGGCATTATAGGGTTAATAGCAGAACTGTCATATTACTCTGCATCACATATAACAAAGTGGTGTACATGCAAAGAGGAGACCACGGTATTCTTCAGTTACACTGGTGTGGGTCTCAGTCATCGATCTGGCTATTGAAAAGACAACAAACAAAAAAGACTTGCAGCTTTACTTTGACATATGACATCTGGCTTAGCTGACTTCATGTTAATCAGGGTTCATATTAAAAAGAAAATCCTGCTATGGTTGATGGTAATGTTATGAGTTTTACTGAAATGTATTCATAAATCAGTTTGAGTCTGAAATTTCAATAAAAAGAATCAGAGATTACTAAATTTAATGCAGCTTATGTTGAGGAAAGATAAAGGTGTACTATTTTACTGGATGTGTGAAAATTTTCCTTTTTTTTAATGCAGCCATTAGGATTCTCAGCTGCTAGAGCAAGAATAAGAATGCAGGGTACACAGTGGATAGCGCACCTATCACTGGAGGGGGACCAAAGTCTCTGCACAAAACTTTTTGGCCATTAAATCTCTGTGCGTGGACTCTCCATGCTCGCCTCTGCAGATAGCCTCTGTGTCCAGGTTTTGGTTGTGCAGAGTTCTCGTGCTCTTCAAATCAGTGTTGTCACTTCACGCCAGCTTACAGTCAGCAATCGATGCCTCATATTAACACATGTGGATATAAAAAGTCTTCAGTAGTCAACAAAAATATACATAGCAACATGCTGGACGCTCAGCTATTTACAGGCATAGCACACCGACACACAGGATCTGACTGGTTTTGAATCATTTAAAGCTTCTTTAAAGGTAGACAACAAGAGGATACTGTAAATGGCACATGCTTTACAACCAAGTTGACACACAAAACGGATCTCTTCCATTTTTTTTGCAGGATACAAATGGCTTGCACTGTCAACCCTGATGACTGAACAACCAGTCTTTTGACAAGAAGAGTGGTGGAAGAGGGTAATCACTACAAACCTTCCACCGGTTCAGTTCTTGCTCCTCTAAGAACCCACCATAAATTATGTGAGACTAAATAAAATGGAACTTTTGTTGCTGCTCCCAACTCATTTGTATTTTTCATTTGATTAAGTGTTATTCAAGTGAGATTAACATCTGGTTTAACAGGTTACATAACAATGTTTGTGTCAACATCCTGGAAACTTCAACTGAAAATTTGGAAATAAAAATCTAAAGCCTCTAAGTTGCAGATAAATTAAACTCGACACTTAAAAGAAAATTGAGCTGCAGCTATTATGACCACATGATTTTTTTTTAATTTCTCACCAAATTTAAGACAAATCACATTTTGTCCATTCACGCACTTTCACATGCGCGTTTGCATTTGTGTGTGTGGGTGGGGGGGTGGGGGGTATGCTGAATAAACAGAGCACCTGTCTGCCAAAATAATCTCTCCTTCTTTGGTTTCTTATAAGCGTCCATCCCAGAAATAGACAGAACAGGCTGCTACAGTGGCCAAAACCATGTTGTGCTTGTTCTGCACAGATTGAACTATCAATCTGTGTAAATAAATAAAGCATTAATAATAAATCAAAACAAGCAGTGCTTATTGTGCGTTGTCATTCATTTCCAAACGACTGTGCAAGGCCAGCTTTATGGCCTTTTATTTCAGACCTCTTTGAAGTGTTATTGCCAATTAGACACAATTCTTTAGTTTCCATGGAAACCTTATTTTTCCCTTCTTTCTTTTGCACATAAATACACAAACGCGCTCGCCAAATGGTTTATTTTTAAAAACTCCTTACTTTCTAGTCATGAGACAGCAGGTGGGCGTTACATCGCATGAGGAGGTGTTGGGTTGCAGTAAAATAGGACTAAGTAGTGTAGGCACAGAGGTCAGAGGTCAGGGAATCAAGTAAGTGAGTACACAGAGGGACAAAGTGGGCCGACAATAACTCGAAGGAACAGCGTGTGCTGCCTCTAAGAGGTCTGAATGAAACTAAACTTGTTATTACTGTTTTGCCCATTAAAGGCAGGAGTGTGATGATTCACAAAGTTTCACAATCAAAAACAAGGTGGCATTTACACTTGAATGTGGGTTACACATGAAAGCAGTAGAATAATAATCACGTGACAGATCTTTATTGTACACTGTAAAAATTTGTCTGTTAAATTTGCACTGAGAATGGCCAGAATTAATCTAGGAGGCTATACTATACTTAAGTACTCATAAAGCAGTTATTTAATGTATTGCAATTTGTATGATTTTGATTACATTCTGTGTTATGTTTCTGAGTTTCTTCTCTTCTTGCACTAAGGTGTGTTGCATTTCTCCTACCCACTTTAGATGATACTGTTAAGGGAATGTTACTCTACTTACCCATTCAGCCATGAATACACCTGACTAACATTCAAGTGACTGAGTCGGGTCATTTATGGGGTATATTTATTTTCCCCTTTTGTCATTTTTTATTTTTTATTGTCATTGGGGCGATCGTGGTTCAGGGGGTTGGGAAGCTCATCTTGTAACCGGAAGGTTGCCGGTTCGATCCCCAGCTCTGTCTGGCTTGGTCATTGTGTTCCTGGGCAAGATACTTCACCTACTTGTTGGCCAGAGGGGCCGATGGCGCGATATGGCAGCGTCCCAGCTGTCAGTAGCTGTGGCCACAAATTTAGCTTCCCTCCACAAGTGTGTGGATGTGAGAGTGGATGTGAGAGTGAATGAATAGTGGAATTGTAAAGTGCACTATATAAATGCAATCCATTATTATAAAACGTTTCTTCCTAAATGTTCTCCTCCTAAATTTATTTATAGATTTTTTTTAAAACTTTTGTATTAAGAAAATCCACTCAAAGTAATATATATACGTATATATAGCTTGGTAGCTTTTGCATTATTTTTCTTTCTTTAGAGGACTAAGCATTCACAGTATTTAGTGGTTTTCACACTAAATTGTGCATCAAAGGACTTAATTTCTGGTATTTTACAGCAGTTTGTTACAGTGCAAAAGCCTGAAGCTGAAAACAGCCGGAGGATCCTCTTACAGCCATCCTATAAATACCAAATACTGTGTCTAACAGAAAGGCCTGTAATTAGTGAAGGGAAGACTGTCACTGCTGCCAACAGAGCCACCTGTGTATAGATATAGCACCCATATAGGTGGCAGTGGGATATCAATTCATTTTAGTGACATGTTTTGCTGCAGGCAAGTCTCTGTTTCAGACATCACTTTTTCCCTTCAAAAGCACCCACACATTTTCCCACAGCAAACCTAATTGAGAAGGTCAACGATGGAAATTATCACCAAAAGCCCTCAACACCTTTTTAATAACTCATCTCTTTAGTCCTTTTTAAGTTTGATAAGCAGTTGATGGGAGCTATTTTCTGTAGTGCTGTTCGTCTCTGTGGCCCAGCTTGATGACTCCCCCTCAAATGCCACGAGAGCCAATTTACACAGAAGCAGGCGGCTGCCTCATTTCTCACTTTGAGAACTGATCCAGGTCAACATGTTTTTAGAAAAGCAGGCCGGGAGGGTGGGGGACAGGAGGCGGTTGAGGGCGGCCAGGATCGTTCCCAGTGCATGAATACATTTTATAAAAGGAAATTCCAAATAAGATCTGTACACAACGTTGTGATTAATAGCGGAAAAAGGCATTCACACGTCCCTGTTTAGCGTATTTTGTTTTCATCCGACTTCAAAACAAATTTAATGAGACTGAAACAAAAACAAGTACAAATAGAAACAAGTACTCTAAATCTCAGTCTCTCCAGTCTGTGATCTGTGAACTCAGTGGAGTCGAAAAGCTTTTTAGACTCTATTTTATTGTTTATTTCTTTTTCTGTTGGTTTTATTTGACGTGAAGCACTTTGTCTGAATTTGTATAAATTTACTTACTTACAAATGTAAATGTTATGTCAATGTTTCTCAAGCTCACTGTTTGCCCCCTTCCTGATTTCTTAATTTCTTTCCATATTTGTTACACACTAGTGTTTCAGATCATCAAACAAACCTTCCACACTCAGGCCTGACATCAACAGAGACATTTCTAAGCCCTCGGGTTTCCAGTAAACTGTGGCAAGAGGTATCTTCAACAAATGGAGAAACTTGGAACAGGAGTAAACCTTCCCAGTGGGAAGAGTGACCGACCTACCAAAATTACTCCAAGCACACACCAATGACTCATCCACAGTGTTGGGAAGGTTACTTTTAAAATGTATTCCACTACAGAATACAGAATACATGCCCCAAAATGTATTTTGTAACGTATTCTGTTACGTTACTCAATGAGAGTAATCTATTCTGAATACTTTGCATTACTTAATGTATTATCATTCTTTTTTACAACTACATGAATGTACTATTGCTTTGTGATTTATTACTATTACTGAAGGCTACTCGCCATACCAACACCAACTAGATTTTTAAATCTTAATATAAAATGAGTAACAGTAGGTGGACATTAGGTAAGGCTGCACTTTTTGAGGCGATCTCGTATAGAAAACTATTCCACGTGTATATAAAACAGGTCCGCGGCTCCGAACCATAGTAAAGGGACCTCTAGCTAATGCGTCAGGTTCCGTGTCGGGCTCGTAGCCGAAAACTAGCTTTACTTTGTTGTCTGGGTCAACTTTGCTAGCGAGAGACAGAGAGAGACATTGAAAGACTGCTCCAACGGAACTTATTGTTTCGGAGGAAAACATGAACACGGTGTACAGTCGAGTCTTAATAGCTTACTTACAACTGGGCTCGTCATGCACTCTTTTCTTTTTGGCTGCAGTGGTTATTATATTTACATGCTTCCAGCTCCCGTTTCTGGTCAGTGACAGCTCGTACTTTTCGACTCTCCTTTTTCTCCCTCCCTGGCACTCACGGACATAACGGGTGTAGCAGTCCATCCTCCCTGCAGCACGGACTACACTACCCATCAGGCTGCATTCTTTAGGGAAATGCCTGTAAGACTCTGTCTATTGCCTTCATATTAAATCATTTTTAAAAATATTTCTTTACATCATTATAAGACACAAGACTGAGACACAGGCATTAGAGCCTCTTTTGTTTGGGTTTCCACCGGCATGGAATTACCAAAAATAGAGATAGCATAGCCTAAAATATGAAACAGGAAAAGACCGCCGTGTAATCCCTTTATTTCAACAAAGTAACTGTATTCTGAATACCACCTTTTTGAATGGTAACTGTTACTCATATTTTGTATTTTAAATACGTAACGGCGGTACATGTATTCTGTTACTCCCCAACACTGCTCATCCAGTAGATCTAAAAAGAACCCAGAACAACATCTAAAGAATTGCAGGCCTCGCTTAAGGTCAAGGTCAGAGTTCATGATTCAAAAATTAGAAAGAGACTGGGCAAAAATCGCATCCATGGGAGAATTGTACGGCCAAAATCACTGCTGATCAAAAAGAACTCAAAGGTTCGTCTAGCATTTGCCAAAAAAAAAAAAGATCTCAATGATCCCCAAGACTTTTATACTCTGTGGACTGACAAGAGAAAAAGTTTCACTCTTTGGAAGGTTTAAGTCAAGTTAAATCTGACATAAAAATAACAGAGCATTAAAAAAAAAACTAAAAAAAAAACATCATAGCAACAGTCAAACATGGCGGTGGTAGTGTGATGGTCTGAGGCTGCTTTGTATCTTCAGGACCTGGATGACTTGCTGTAATTGACGGAACCATGAATTCTGCTAATACACCCGCGAGTCCACCTATAAATGGTTCAATAAAGAAAAAAAAACAAATAAAGAACAAAACAAAGGTTTTAGAGAGGCCTAGTCCAGAATTTTGAAACACCTTAAACAGGATGTTCATGCTCGAAAACCTTCCAGTGCATTTGACAAAAGCATAAAGAGTTCCTCCACAGTGATTTCAGAAAAAAATATTTTACATAAACAGCTGGTAAATATGTTTTGACACATTGGACGGATTCATTGTTTTGCTTCATTATGAATAATATGGTATCCATGCAAGTATAGCGAGAGATATTAATTCATACACCAATTATGAATGCTAAACATAAGGGAAGAGTTAAAATGTGTTACAGTGTGAAGTAAATTATTGTTAAGGCTATTTATGAAGTATTTGCTATTTCACCATGGCAGATGGGTTTGGGAGACTAAAATAAAAGATAAAGTAGTGAAAAAGGAGAAATTACAACCTTGGAGCTGCTTCGTGTGCTAGACTTGTTGCTGCCCCATTGTTTTTAAAGATTTGTAAGACACCAGGGTAGCAGATGATGGCAACTAATGCCAGCAATGATGCAGTAGAATAAGTTGGTAAATACGGTAGCATTTAAACTAAAGGTATATGCAAGTCCAGCTGCTGTAAAACTCAAGCATGCGTGACGAACACCTAGACTGCTTTAAATAAAACATCAATTATAGATTTCTAAAATGTGTGGCCTTGTTGATCTGACAGTGAAAAAGAGGGTTAAAGTTGTTGAGTTCAGAAGGTTGTTCTGATCAGGAGCACTGGTCACGATCAATACTTGCCTTGGGTCAGGGATAGGATCCAGGATGAGAGCAATTTTTGCCCTCCATGCTGAGGTAATTAATGATGGTATGCAATTAGTCATGTGTGATTGGTTACATTGTAACAGACTCTGCTGGAGAGGCCAGTTTCTTTGTCCATCATTTATTAGTGTTTTCACATTGTTTCTGTTCCAACGGAGAGAGTGATGCAGAGATGCAGACCAAAGGAATCGATCACACGTGATGGCATTTGTAACTCTGACGTAAAAGCCACAATACTAAAAGCTGAGCACATGGCGAGTGGCCCCATGTCCAGAAGAGGGGTGAAGTAATGGAAACATTGACAAGTACAAAGCATGAAGCTGAAGTGAACACCAAGCAGTTCTTGGTCTGCTGTTAAAAGATAAGAGCCCAACATGCAAACAGTTGAACTACCCTTTAGATTGCATTTCTAGAGTAATGATTTAATTATTTATTTGAAATATATTGCACCAGCAAATCACAACTACCACGCTGTAGTTGCTTGTCTGTTATGTTGCTTGTTGGTAGTTGCTTGTCTGTTATGTTGCTTGTTGGTAGTTGCTTGTCTGTTATGTGATGCAGGGAAAGTAGATCTTAACCCTGTCATGTATGAATTATGACAACCACAATCAGGATTTTCAAGTATTTTTATTCATCTTTATGTCACGATCTGGTACAGGGATTCAAACGCAGAGCGGTAAGGTATCTCCAAGGTGTAGTTTATTTACAGTGCCAGTGCAATATATGTACAGTGAAGGGATCCAAAACTCCGGGGGAATCACAGGGTAACTCGCTCACGTCTTCTTCGCTCACACTCACACACGTTCCCGCAGCAGGGAGGTCGCAGGTCCCGGGGGGGGGGGATCTGAGGCAGACGAGAAGGCAGGTCACCAACTAATCACAAATCACGAATATGAAGCACAAGAGCTGTGAGAACACTAACGTTAGGGGTACAATCATCCAGCGACGAGAGGATCTGTGTTCCAGCCTCAAATAGTCCTCAAATAGTGATGATGGGTGAGTGTTGTCAGGTGTGTGTGTGTGGGCCAAGGGCAGGAGCCAACAGTGAGCTCCGCCCAGGCAGAGAGGGAGAGAACAGAAACAGCAATTGTAGCCTTGTGGGGCCGACCGGGCAGGCACGGAGACCATGACAGTACCCCCCCCTCAACGGGAGCCTCCCGGTGACCCACCAGGCTTACCTGGATGCCTGCGGTGGAAGTCCCGGAGCATGGCCCCATCCAGGACAGCAGCTCGAGGCACCCAGGAGCGTTCCTCTATCCCGTAGCCCTCCCAGTCAACCAGGTACTGAAAACCCCGACCCCGGCGCCGGGAGTCCATGATGCGGGTGATATTGTAGACCAGCTGACCATCCACGAGCCGGGGGGGGCGGCGGGGCCCTGGAGGGAGGGCACAACGGGCTGGAGAGCACCGGCTTGACCTGAGACACATGGAAGACATTGTGAATGCGCATGTTGCGCGGCAGCTTGAGGCGGACAGACACAGGGTTCACAACGGCTTCCACGGGAAAAGGGCCAATAAACTGAGGAGACAGCTTCTTTGACTCAGTCCGTAGCGGCACAAAACGGGTAGCCAGCCATACCTGTTGACCGATGGTGTACACGGGGGCCGGTGTCCGGCGACGGTCAGCGAGGGTCTTGTTCCGCTCCTTAGTACGGAGTAGGGCAGCCCGAGTCGCCCACCAGGCACGACGGCACCCGCGGAGGTGAGCCTGTACAGAAGGAACGGAGTGCTCACCTTCGATGGCCGGGAGCAAAGGCGGTTGATAGCCCAGGGACGCTTCGAAGGGAGACTTGCCCGTGGCGGAGGACGTGTGGCTGTTGTGGGCGTATTCGATCCATGGAAGCTGTTCACTCCAGGTCGATTGGTTGTGCGAAGCGACACAGCGGAGGGCAGCTTCCAGCTCCTGGTTGGCCCGCTCCGATTGCCCGTTACTCTGTGGATGGAAACCGGAAGACAGACTGACCTTGGCCCCCAGTGCGGAGCAGAACTCCCTCCAAACACGGGACGTGAATTGCGGCCCTCTATCCGAGACGATGTCCTCGGGGATCCCGTGAAGACGGAACACATGGGAGGTGAGGAGCCGGGCCGTCTCCAAGGCAGAGGGGAGCTTCGGGAGGGCGACGAAGTGTGCAGCTTTGGAGAAACGATCGATAATGGTAAGTATGGCGGTGTTACCAGCGGAGGGCGGCAGCCCCGTGACAAAGTCCAAAGAAACATGGGACCACGGTCGGGCTGGTGTAGGGAGAGGCTGCAGAAGACCCGGTGGAGGGCGGTTCGAAAGCTTATTCCGGGCGCAGGTCGAACAGGCCGCTACGTACTCCTTGGCATCCCTAGCCATAGCAGGCCACCAGAAGTAACGTCGGAGGAACGAGCAGGTGCGGAGGACCCCAGGATGGCATGAAAAGCGGGCGGTGTGAGCCCACTGGAGAACCTGAGAGCGGACGGCTGAAGGAACGAAGAGGCGACCAGGTGGACCAGTGCCAGGATCCGGTTCGGTCTCCTGCGCCTCTTGGATGAGCCCCTCGATCTCCCAGGAGATGGCTCCAATTACGCAGGCGGCCGGGAGGACAGGCTCAGGGTCCGAGTCCTCCCCAGTGATGGAGAATTGCCTGGACAGGGCGTCTGGCTTTACGTTCCGTGTTCCTGGCCTGTAGGTGATAGTGAAGTCAAAACGAGCAAAAAACAGCGCCCACCTGGCTTGCTGGGAATTGAGACGTCTAGCCGAGCGCAGTTACTCCAGATTCTTGTGATCCGTCCAGACGATGAATGGTTGTGCCGCTCCCTCCAACCAATGTCTCCACTCCTCCAGGGCCAGCTTGACGGCCAGAAGCTCCCGGTCCCCGATGTCATAGTTACACTCTGCTGGGGAGAGACGGCGAGAATAAAAGGCACACGGGTGCAGCTTACCGTCCAGCTGTTGAGACAGAACTGCCCCAACCCCGGAGTCCAACGCGTCCACCTCCACAACGAACTGCCGTGTAAGGTCCGGTTGCCGGAGTATGGGAGCAGTGGTGAACCTGTCCTTGAGCAGGGCGAAGGCTCGCTGAGCGGCAGAATCCCACTGGAAGGGAACTTTGGGAGAGGTGAGTTTAGTGAGAGGGAGAGCGATTCTGCTGAAATCGCGAATGAACGGTCTGTAAAAGTTGGCGAATCCCAAAAAACGTTGCACTTGGCGGCGATCAGGAGGAGTAGGCCATTCCACCACAGCCCGCACTTTCTCCGGATCAGTCCGCAAGTCCCCCTTCTCGATAATGTGGCCCAGAAAACTCACTGACGCCACGTGGAAATCGCACTTCTCCCCCTTCACAAAGAGCCGGTTCTCCAGAAGGCGTAGCAGGACCTGCCGGACATGGACCTTGTGCTCCTCGAGCGTCTTAGAAAAGACCAAGATGTCATCTAAGTACACAAACACACAACGGTTAACAAAATCACGAAGGACATCATTAACCATCGCCTGAAACACTGCGGGGGCGTTAGTCAGCCCAAACGGCATCACGAGATACTCAAAGTGGCCCCGATGCGTATTGAACGCGGTCTTCCACTCATCCCCCTCTCTGATGCGCACCAGGTGGTAAGCGTTGCGCAGATCCAGCTTGGTAAAGACGGTCATGCCTTGAAGCAGTTCAAAGGCAGAGGAAAGCAACAGCAAAGGGTATTTGTTCTTAACAGTGATCTGATTAAGGCCCCGAAAGTCAATACACGGCCGCAGCGAACCATCCTTCTTATCCACGAAAAAAAACCCAGCCGCGACAGGGGAAGAGGAGGGGCGAATCAACCCTGCCGCCAGCGACTCCGAGATGTAACGCTCCATAGCATCCCTCTCAGGCCGGGAGAGGCTGTACAGGCGGCTAGACGGCAGCGGAGCTCCAGGAAGAAGATCGACGGCACAATCGTACGGGCGGTGCGGGGGAAGGGACCGCGCCCGATCCTTACAAAAAACATCCCGCAGATCATGATAAACCCGCGGAACCATCGAGAGGTCCGGGGCGTCCGACGGCGAGGCCGTGGGTGGGAGCGAAACGGGGGAAGCCGCAGCCCGGAGGCAGTTCATATGGCAGGCCACACTCCAACCTAGTACGGCACCCTTCTCCCAGTCGATATGCGGGTTGTGGAGGACAAGCCAGGGGTGACCCAGAACCAGCGGAGTGAGAGGAGCCTTAAACGAAAAAAAACAAATCCTTTCTGCGTGATTGCCAGAGAGAGATAATGAAAGGAATTCAGAAACATGAGTGATGTCAGGCAGGCGCTGGCCCGACAGTGCGTGAACGCGGAGGGGGCGTGACAGAGGCTCCAAGGCGATGTTCAGTTTGGCGGCGAGTGAGGTGTCAATAAAGTTCTGCTCAGCCCCAGAGTCAATGAGAACGGAGAGAGAATGAGAAACAGTCCGAACACGCAGAGTAGCCGGCAAAAGAAGTCTGGGGAGAGGGCTTTCACTCGACAGATTGCCCACCAGCACCCTCACGATCACTGGTGAGCGCGCCCTTTTGCCAGCGTTGGGCAGGAGGAGACAGAGGGGCCTTTACGGCTGCAATAAACGCACTCACCGGAGGCAAGACGGCGCTGGCGCTCCGCGGGCGACAGCCGTGAGCGCCCAAGCTGCATGGGCTCTTCCCCATCCCCGGTGTCGGCGTCACACGACCCATGGGCTGCAGTAGGGGTCCCACAAAAGTCCAGCGGGGCATGCCCCGAACGCGCGCGTGCGCTCCGATGTGCGCGCACCTGATCGTCCACCCGCATACACAAAACCAGAAGCGCATCCAGGGAGGAAGGCAGTTCACGGAGCATTAGTTCATTCTTTATTTCCTCATTAATATTAGTGAGCAATGCACTTTTAAGGGCCTCTTCCCCCCATTTCGCCTGTTCAGCCAAGGTAGAAAAGTCAATAGAAAAATCAGCCATGCTGCGTTTACCTTGTTTAAGCGCAAGCAAGCGCTGGCCGGCGGTGGCAGTTGTGGCTTTCCTGTCAAACACACCTTTAAACTTAGTAAGAAAGTCAGAAAAGGTGATGTCCGGCTCCGCCTGAAGCGCAGCTTGAGCCCAGGTTAGAGCACGGTCCTGAAGTAACTGGACGATATAAGCGATTTTCGCACCATCAGTAGAAAAGGCTTGCGGTTGCTGGCGAAACTGAAGGGCACACTGAGTGAGGAAACCAGCACATTTATCAATCTCTCCCGTGAAAGCCCTGGGAGTGGGGAGGAATCTGTCAACGTGAACAGGTGAGGGAGCAGGTGGCGCGACACTTACTGCTGGAGCTGGCGCCTCCGACGGAGGAGCGGCGACCAGTGGAGCGGCCGGTAGCGGTGTTAGCCGGGCCACGGCCTGTGTGAGGTTCGCGAGCTCTGCTCGAAGGTGAATGAACATCTGCTCGTGGCGTGCCAGCATCGCGGCCAAAGTGGCGAGGGTGGGAGTCGAGACCGCTGGATCTGCTGAATCCATTTCCGTGGCTGAATGATTCTGTCACGATCTGGTACAGGGATTCAAACGCAGAGCGGTAAGGTATCTCCAAGGTGTAGTTTATTTACAGTGCCAGTGCAATATATGTACAGTGAAGGGATCCAAAACTCCGGGGGAATCACAGGGTAACTCGCTCACGTCTTCTTCGCTCACACTCACACACGTTCCCGCAGCAGGGAGGTCGCAGGTCCCGGGGGGGGGGGGAGATCTGAGGCAGACGAGAAGGCAGGTCACCAACTAATCACAAATCACGAATATGAAGCACAAGAGCTGTGAGAACACTAACGTTAGGGGTACAATCATCCAGCGATGAGAGGATCTGTGTTCCAGCCTCAAATAGTCCTCAAATAGTGATGATGGGTGAGTGTTGTCAGGTGTGTGTGTGGGCCAAGGGCAGGAGCCAACAGTGAGCTCCGCCCAGGCAGAGAGGGAGAGAACAGAAACAGCAATTGTAGCCTTGTGGGGCCGACCGGGCAGGCACGGAGACCATGACACTTTAGGCATGAAAAGATGAATAAAAATACTTAAGGAAGAAATCCTGATTGAGGTTGTCATAATTCATACATGACAGGGTTAAATTACAATAATTACAATGAAACACGTCATACATCTATAGTAACATTAAACAACCAGTGGGTGGAAGGGTATGGAGTGACACATCAGTGTCCAATGTAGTCATTTATGTCCATCAACACTGACACAAATACAAAAAAACGGCCTTTGAATAGCTGTCCACTGTAGTGACCGCTATGCGTGAAAGGGTTAAACAATGTAATTTTTATTGTGAAAACTAGCTTTAAACTAACAATAAAAAAAAGTTTGTGTCCAGAATCACTTTCTATATACTGTATAATGCTCTATTTGAGCTCCAACACATGGAGTGTTACATTTATCCACCATACAGCTCCCAATCCATCAGTGAAAGGAAAAGATGGACTTTATAATAACAAATAATCAGGGAACTGAGTGATTTTTCTTTTACAGTGCTTTGTAAAAATAAGTACATCCCATAGTTCAATAGCCTGCAGCAACAGCTTTTGCAGCAATAACTTGAAATAATCATTTTCTGTAAAACTTCATTGGTCTCTTTTATGTTGTTGCAAGCCC
Organism: Rhamphochromis longiceps; assembly: GCF_057381845.1. Taxonomy (NCBI): domain Eukaryota; kingdom Metazoa; phylum Chordata; class Actinopteri; order Cichliformes; family Cichlidae; genus Rhamphochromis; species Rhamphochromis longiceps. Next base: position 28,985,996 of record NC_140562.1, on the reverse strand, counting down.
TCTATAGTTTTGTACTACTTGTTTATTCCATAGAGATTTGAGGGCATTCTTTAGATTCCAGCACAGAATTTCAATCAGGTTGAGCTCTAGCTTTTGAATCGGCCATTCCAACAACTTGATTCTTTTGCTGCTGTGCTTGCTTTCATTGTCTATTTGCATTTTTAAGCCATGCAGAGAAGTTCATGGTCAACTCAGTGATGCTACACAGATGCTGTGGCTGCAAAACGAGCCCAAACTGTCAGCCCTCCACCACCATGCATGCTAGTATGAGTTTGTGCTGACATGTTGTGTTTTAATTAAGATAGTACGGTCAAACATTTCCACTTTGTTCTGTTATTTCTAAAGGACATTGTTCCAGGACAACTCTGCAAACTTGAGCAGTGCTGCCATGTTATTTTTATATAAAAGAGACTTTCTCCTGGAAACTCTTCGAAACAAGCCATACTTTTTCAGCATTTTTCTAAATGTACAGTCATGTGTTTTAGCATTTAGCATGCTAACTGAGTCTGAGATGTAACTCTTGAATTTTTGCATTTTCTCTGACCTTGTTAGGACATCCAAACCTAGAAAGCCTGACAGATAATGATAATGATTGATCAAGTGCATCTGAATATCAACACCTGGCTGGATGTACTTAGATGTACAACACCAGGAAAGGCGTACTTAGTTTTTCACAGGTCTGCCAAAATCTTAATTGAGGAGCCAATTCAGACCTTAGCTTCTAAGTGTGTTTATGAACAGTAGAGTCATCATCACTAATTACTCAGGAAAAACAGAAAAATTGACAATCAGAGAGCACATCCCTCTCCACTGCCAAGGACACATGCTTCTACTAACATTTGAAATGGATAGACCAAGGTTGCAATTGTATAGTAAAAATGATCCAGATCCACACGTTTTGCTTGCCTTTTTGTTTTTTCATGCTACATCTTTCCGCAAAGTTTATCAAAATTCAGTCAGCCAGTGTTTTTGAATAACCTTGCCAGAAAAAAAAAACAGCAACAGAAAACCTGGACTACCTCAGTGCTCAACATGGGGGAGGAATAAAATCTCTATGTGGCCATGAAATAGCTTTAATGCAGTCATTAACATGTTTACCTTGGTGTTAGTTTCAACTTGTGTGAGGTGAACTTCTCCAACTGCATTTCCATGGATACTGGCTCCACTCTCTCATTACACCAACTGCTGCCAGAGCAGCTGAATGTAGCTACAGTACGCATGTGACACACAGCAAAGACAAAAATATCTCCCCTTAATTGTCATTTTACTTGCCAAAAATCTTTAATTATACTTCGTCTTGGGAGTTCATTTGATACCGCTGCTTGACAAAATGTAGGCTTACGAAACTGTAATTAATCATCACAAACTGTGAACATGTTCTAAAACGAGACACATGCGCACGCTCACAAGAAGCAAAGTGGGCCTGAGCGCTTCATTCTCAACTGTCATTTTATAACAAGAGGCAGATTAAAGTGCGTTTATAAATACACAGAACCTCTGCGGACGTTTGATGAGCAGTGTGGGGATCTACAAGCAGATGGTCCGTGGCCAGGCACTGTAGGGGGAGAAAACAGTAGAGAGTGATTGTGAGCATTTAATGTTTGTCCTCAGTTTGTGTACTGTACGTCCCTGTTGAAACCAAAGGCCCCCTCTCGTGGCTTGCTCAAGCATAATAATCCCAGAAGAAAGCAGACTGAGTATTCCCGATAGAAATTAGCCAATGATGCCAGCAGCTCTCAGAGATTTGCTCACTTATAGGAGTTTGCTGCAAAAAAAATTGGCTGTGTTACTGAATTTGAATTAAATTAGTTGAGTTCATGTTCTGTATTACCTTAACTTTTTTTCTGTGGCCCATTTTGTTTAGGCTAAGGTTGTTTGAATTCAATCCATCAAATAATTTGATATCAAGAAATATTAGATACACCATTAGAGATACAGGGCTGGGCCCCTTTTTGTCTTGAGAACTGTCTTAATATGAATATCACAGCAGAAACTTGTACTCAGACCAGGCAATGTTTGAAGTATTGTGTCCATTTGCTATTCTTAGCTGACAGGAGTGGCACCCGGTGTGGTCTTATGCTGCTGTTAAGGTGTTGTGCATTTAGATATGCTCTTCTGCACAGCTTGGTTGTATTGAAAGGTTATTTGAGTTACTGTTGCCGTCCTATGAGCTCAAAGCAGTGCAGCCATTCTCCTCTGACCTCTGGCATCAACAAGACATTTTTATCCATAGAACTGTTGCATTTTCATATATTTATTTGTTATGACTCAGGGAAAACATTTTCTTCTGCTTTTCCAATTCAGGGTTGTTGGGGACCAAGAGAGTACCCTGCAGAGAACCCACACAGACACAGGGAGAACAACAACCTTCTTGCTACAAAGCTGCTATGGCCTCCATCACTACAACTTTACAGACATTTAACACCCATATGAGCATCAGCGAGTAACACCACTAAGTGTTGCTAGATTAAAGTTTCTGTACTGTGATTACCCTGGTATCAAGCCAATACTAATAACACAAATGACTTATGGTGTTTATTTGCAGCCCCCATATTGTGTAGGTGCAGGAAAATGGCCTCAGACTCATCACTGAAATTTACTAAACTCTCTTAAATACTTGATAATCTAAATGTGAGTGGACTGCATGTAAAAAATTACAAATCTGCAAACATTTTTACTCGATTGGCAGGCTTTAGGCAGAAAAATGAGAGGCCCTACAGTGTAAAACTGTGTGTTTGTTTTACTTTAATATAAAGACAGGAAATTGCAATCAACCAGCAGACAAACCCTTATGCGGAACTGCTGGTGTTCCCACTTGTTTACTTATGTCCCAGTGTTACCAGTCTTTTTGCCAAGCTAAGCTATTAAGGTGCTTGATGTAGTTTCAGAGGTTTCAGCACCTGGCTTAAAGAACAAATATCCCAAAAAACGATTATTTGAAAGTTTTCGATGTTTAGTGTTTGTGGTGAATACACATGAATAAGACAAAGGTCGAGGACATACATCCACAATTAAATTTTTCCCTAATCTTAAGAACAACATCAGTTTCTGTGTTTACTTTCTTGCACCCAGTGAAAATTATTATTTAAGATACAGTATGATTTGGTCATGTGTATCATGTTATGTTGGTTGTACTCTCTGTCCAGTTATCTCTTTCCTTTGAGGCTTCAGGGTGAGGGCAACCATCTGTGCAGCAGCACATCATCAGCCATAAGACATCTGTTAAGAGGAGTTAGTGCTCAGTTTCATTTTCTAAAGGTGATGATACCTGATAGGACACAATTGCCATATTGGGGCCCTGTGAGAACCAATGAAAGTTTGCTTTCTGACAAAAGACCACAGTCTTTAACTCCTGCATGGTAGCACGAGATCATTTCCATTCTGATGTCAAGTTTTGCTGGAGGATTCTTTTTTGGATATAACCTCTGTAAACCATTGGATTATGTCACCAAGGTAAACAATTTTTTATTTTCCATTAGAGATTTACAAACCATTAATATATACTTCACAGACATATACTAGGGGGTTTCTTTTACAAGCAGGTGAGCAGGTGTAAAGGTATACAAGCAGTAGTGGTGTGTATTTCACTTTAGTTCAGCATTACATACACAACACTGTAAGTGCTATGACTCAATGAGATCAATTTATAGCAACAGAGCAGCTGTTTTTTAAGAATCATGCTTCAGCTTATAAGCAATTCAGATATAAAAAGCTAGAGAATTAACCTTTAATCTCCTAAAGTCTGCTTAATTAGTATAATAAGTATTCAATTGTTTTGATTGTGTTTATGCTAATGAACTCCCACCAAGATCCCACCAAGAGCCTCCTGTGAAATAACAGCACTCCAGGTGCAATGAAACCAGTCAATCAAATGGAGTTAGAGCAGTAATGTGTCTGGAAATGTGCACCCTAAGCTTCGGAGGACAGGACAGGACCATGTCGCCCCCTGCTGAAGACTGTTACTGTTGCCAGTTCCAGCCCAACACCTTTGACCCCTCCCGCTGTAGCTCCTGCCTGCGGCCAGATCACATGCACGTCAGCGGCGCTCCTGCAGCAGATGCTGCACAACAGGATACTCTGCAGGAGCTGGTATGTAGCTACATCAGCTACTGTGCTTTCTGTGTAGCCACCTGGGTATGTACAAAGTCTTTAAATTAAAGATAAAGCATCGTTCAGCTGATCATATAACTGATCACAAGGCCACTTACAAGTTTTTAAACCTAGAAGAGGGATTTGAGCATTTCCCAGGTCTTTTTGACCAGATCCCAAAAAACCAAATGTGGAGCAAGGGTCATGTTTGTGTTGCTAAAGATACTAAAGAATGGAAACTAAAGGTTTTTATGGTCTCACAAAAAACCTTTAGTTTATTTTATTGCCTGTTTTATTTTCTCTTTTTAAATCTTTTTATGACTTGTAATCTTATGTGCAGCACTTTGTGATTCTGTCTTGAAAGGTGCTATATAAATAAAAACGTATTTATTTATTATTATTATTAATACCCTTTATTACAGTGACCTAAAACTTGTAAGTCTTACTTTAGCTACTATCTGTCTGGTAATCCTCTGCTTCATTAAGGATGCATACATATATTGCCAGAGGTTTCTTCTTGTCAAAAGGGAGTTTTTCTTTTCCACTGTTGCCAAGTACTTGCTCAAAGGGGGTCGTTTGATTGTTGGGGTTTTCTCTGTGTTTTTCTAGAGTCTTTAATTTAATTTGATTTCATTTGATTTGGCACCATATAAATAAAATTGAATAAAATTGAAATTGCTTTGACTTGAACAGATGGTCAGGATCTCTGTGCTAAGCAGAGTCAAAGGTTGGAGGCAGATCGTTTGTTATGGTGAAGCAGCCAAAGAAAGAATTTTGATAAAACTTTAAACAATTTATTCACAAATTTGAAAATGATGAAGCTATGAATTCTTATATCCAAAAGATAAAAGGTCAAGTTTGGATTAACACAGATTTAAAGAAGAACTTTCTGATTAGCACAGATATACCGCCTTACCCTTATGGTCTCTGACTGGAAGCCCTCATTGAGGTGATGAAAATTGTAGATCCATTCTTTTGTGATTTATTCAGTCCAACAGCTCAAAAACAATTCACAAGCGCAACATAATTTTGGTTTGTTTCCTAGGTAACCAGCCCATATTTATAATTCATACGATGGGTGCAAAACAGGGTCAACATTGCACAGTTCTATATATTTGTGTACCAAAGGTTCAGGTTGACTACCCAGATGCTCAGATTCTTTGCTTATACGACAGTTTTATAAACATTTAAAATCAAATAAAATGACAATTTACAAGAATGATGTCAGCCTGTAATACAATTACCAAGTGATAAAATTGTGGAGGTGGGAGAAGGATGGTGGCATTTGATTCTGTATCATTAATTAATGAAAGCTCATTACCATCCTTAGGGAATAGGTTGTAATCTGATACGCCCATATTACACATGCAGGCACATATCCTCGTGCAACACCGGCCCACTTAACTTATTATTCAGAGCAATGTCATTGTGAAACTTATGTTAGTCAACATCATGACTCGAATGTAGATTTTATTTTCAAGTGAAAACAGAGTAAAACAAATGCATTTTATTTAGTCCTGCATCCAGGAAGCATCAGGAGCTAAAATGAGAAGAAAAAGTTTTGTGTTAATGAGAAGCTGACCAGAAGGAGAGATCAAGATAATGATAAGAAAGACAGTAAGTGGGCAGTTCTGGTGATGTAAAAGCACTGGAGCAATGAAATAATGATGAGCATGACCAGAGACTAGCTTGAGTTACGTCCTGTGCAGGCTAGATGTGTTGGCTTAGCTGGAACGACTGGAGAAGCAAAGACAGAAGTGGCTACACAGCTTTGACAGCAGATTTGCCTGAAGGTCAGTGATCAGTGACAGTAAGTGGAATTTGTGTTAATGCTCAGACTCAGCAAGTTAGTTTGTTTTTTACTTTTGTATAAAAATTCAGTTTGTTTTGCTGTGACTTGTTTGATTTTTAAAGTGAGTAGACACATGCCATCACATAGTTGCTGTATGAAGCTTTTAGTGGGTCATAATTAGATATAAGCATTGGCTGGTTTATTGTAAATCCAAATAACTGAGAAACCTGCACTTTTAGGAGGTTAAATATTTTTTAAGAATTGCAGAATAATTCAAATTAGACAAGGCTGCAGTCACTATGCCAAACTGACAATTTTGGTTCCCATAAATTTGTTGAATTCTGTCGTTTTTTTGGTTTTAAATTGGTTGAGTTATCCAAGTTAGGACTGCTAAACATGTTATTACTGAACTGTTATAAAAAAAAAGCAGACATTATTTCGACACTTTTACTTTGAGTTGAAATAGTTTTCAAAAATAGAGACAAAACATTCTGATTGACAGCATTTTTCTTAGTTTAAATATCTAATTGTCACTATTAATCCAAATGCTTAAGATATGTTTCTGCTCCCCACAAACCAGGATACAGATGATGATGATGACGACACATGTGCCCTGTCTGAGGTGACCACAAGTGCCAGTAGTGATGATGTCAGAGGCGGTTGGACCTACGAGTGGAGTCTAGAGCACAGTCTGAGTCCTGAGTGGGAACTTAATATCGGTGATACTGACATACAATCCAGGTGAGTGTATCCAGTGTCCCGTTTTTAAGAAACCACTTTTTTACCAAGAACCTGCCTGTACTATATACACTGAGTTAGTGAACGAGTATCACTGACTGGCCAGCTCAATAACATCCATTAGCTCAATCATGGAGTTGTGATCATAAATTTATGTACACTCATCATGGGTGTGAATGTCATGGTAATTCTGGGGTATTAATAATGTGAACTGTAATGTCCACTGTATAGATTTTTAAAAACAAGAGCTGGGTGCACAAGTTTTAATGTATTTTGGATTTTCTTAAATCCACACAGGGTCAAAAGTATACCCTCATTAATATTTGGTTAAATGTCCCTTAAAAAGTTGCACCTCAACCAAACTGTTTTGGTCGTTTCTGGCATAATTCTGGATACATATTTGATCACTTTTTATGGCAGTATTGGTAGAGTTCATTTACATTTGTGGTTTTCCTTACACAACTGTGGCTTCAGTCCTCAATAGGGTTGATGTCGGGGCTTTGAGACGACCATTCACAAAGCTTAATGTTAAGCGTGCTTTATCCATTCCAAACCCGTTTTGATGTGTGTTTGGGGTCATTGTCATGTTGGAACACTCAATTGCATCCCAGGATCAAGCCTCAAGACGTCGATGTGAGATGAAGTTGATGAATTTGGAGGAAGAATTTGGTCCTCCTTTTTTTTATTCACCATTTTTGTACAACGTCCCAGTACCACTGGCAGCAAACCACAAACCTCACTTGATCCCTAGCTTCCAGAGTCTAAAGTGCCGATAGTTAAAAAAAAACAACATATATAGTTCTTGATATTTTAAATGTTCTTGCTTTGGTGAGCTCTAAACTTTTGAGGAAAAGGTTTAGACTAAGTGGGGCTTTCAGGAGGAAGAGGACCTGATTGACTGCTGATGGTGCTGGATGTTGTGGTGCCACAATAATGATAACTGATCTGTTTATTGATAGTGCAGACACAGTGAGCTTCTCTATCTGGAAATTCAGCATAGAAAGGGGTGCATAATTATCAACATAAAATGTAATAATTACATCAGTGTTTTATACACTTCATCTGTGTGGACAAAAATCTGCTCTCATCATATTTCCATAATAACTACCGTAGCACTCGGGGCTTCTGTTCAAATCACTGAATATGCACTGTTCTCTCACAGTGTAGTGATCTCAGAGAGTCTCTAACTATAACTCAGGCTCTATATTCGGTACACTGAGTCTTTTCCTCTTATCACAGCTGCAGCAGCACCGGTGAGTCTCTACACACTCCTCTAGCATTTTATATTTATTTGAAAAATCTGTTGAAACTTGAAGATGGTCTTAAGAATACATCTGCTTTTATAAATGGCATACTAAGAAGGAGTAATGATATATAAATGATGAATTAAGTACATGATAACACCTAACTAATACATTAATAATGCCAATAATTAAGTTGATTAAGCTAATAATTAAATTAATCTGTAACTTAATTGACGTATGAAAAAAATCAATGCTGTTTATAGAAATATATATTTTATATATAACCTACTGACGGTGCTAATCCATAAAATGAATACGTGATCAGTCTTAATCCTTCTGACCTGTAAGCCCGACCTCCAAAATTCTTGTACGTAAAATTAAATACCATGTGAGCAGGGGCTGTTTTGATGGTTTCCTCTGCTGATCATAATTAAGTTCTGAGTTCCTCTGAAAGTTCCTGTATGGAAAAAGAAGATTAACATTATTTTCCTTCTTTGTTTAATGCCAAGAGTTTAACGAAAGACAAAGCTGATGGAAATCTTAGACTGACAGCACAGCAGATGTGTAAAGATGTTCTTGAAGCACTTCTTCACTAACTTGAGCAAACACTTTAGATGCATTCAAATAACAATTTATCGCCCATCAACTGATTGTCTGCTACCTCTCCCAGCTCTCCAAATCAGTTGGATTCTTCAGAGAGGGGCCGATCCCCCAGCTTGGAGCGGTACTGTGTGGCTCAAAGAGAAATGACACGGCTGGACTCCTCTCCCCCACAAGGCACTGAAAGCTCCTGGATGGATGAGAGGAGAGGGAGAAACAGGTCCCGCCAGGCGTCAGGTCAGTCACAGGCATGCATCCCAGTTAGAACTAAACTCCATCATGAGCATTTTACAGAAAGATAATCCTCTCTGATAAGCTATTTACATTTACATTAAGGCAATGATCACAGATTTGTTTGATTTTCAGAGTCCTGGGGAGATAGGGGACAAGAGAGCGGTTACTTCTCTCCCGACAGAAGAGGTGATGGTGAGCAGCAGATTGAGGAGGACAAAAAACGTCAGTTTCGTTACTACGAGCGGGGGCATCCCCTTCCAAGCAACTATGTTCCCGAGCCCAAGGCCTGTGTCCCTTACAGGAACGTCAACCTGGGAGTGCCTTCCCAGCGAAGAAATCATGAGACGTATATGCAGGAAACTTGGAGAAGTGAATCCCCGCAGAGATACACATACCACTCAAACTTTAGACGAGGAGATTCCCTGACAAATTCTCCGACACGTCACAGCTCTATGAGTCCAGAACGCTACAAGCTCACCGAATCGCCTGTGGGAGCTCAGAGAGGGAGCTCCCTCTGTAGGAGTCAGACTCGGTCTCATACTTCATCTCACAGCTCTCCACAGCTTCCATCATATGGTCCTTCTTGCCATACATCAGGCTGGTCCAGTCCATCCTGCCGGAAGTTGTCCAATGCCTCTCGCACCGCGTCTCCCTCCAGGGCCACACCATCTCACAGGCGTGCAGGCTCTTTGCTCTCACAGAATGGTGAATATGATGCTATAAAGGGATATAGTCGAGAGTCAGGAAGTCCATCACAAGCTTCGAACAGGCACAGTTTAGACTCTGAGAAGCTGTACAGAAATCTCGAGTCTATCTCCCGTCGTGGCTCGTCGGCTCTTCAGCAAAATTCATATGAGCTATCCCAACCATCCCCACGAATCAGAACAGCTGTCAACAGCTCGACCAACACTCGAACTCGGAACAGTCGTGACGTTTCACCAGCCAGGAACGGCTACGGCACCAGCCACTCCCCACAAAGAGAACCCTGCTCCAGAGACAGCAGGCTGAGTCCACAAAACTCATGGCAGGGGTCCGCACACTCTTTACTCAGCATCCCGGCCTCACCTGGATCCTCGTCATCGAGGCGGGGCACAGTCTCGCAAGTCTTTGGTGGATCACTGTCACAAGCTACAATTACAGGAACAGATGAAGCCGATGAAGGAAAAAACAAAGTCATAGGTGACCGAAGCAGGAGCGCCATTAGACGAGGCATGGACACCCTGCTGATCTCTGAACCCAAAAAGGCTGCTGTAGATGCTGAGGAGGTAAATAAGTCGTGTGAGCAGGAATTTGGCTGATTGTCAACCTTGAGTTGTTAGCCAATGAACATACTGTGGATAATGCTCCTTTCTGGCACTTAGAATGACTAAACCTATGAAAAAAGACTTAATCTTTAATTCACAACTAGCAACTGACACAATAAACTCATTAGGAAGTGTTTAAAGTGGTAAAGTAAATATTCCATTATGCCATATTAATGAAATGAAGATTTAAGGCACTCCTGCACTTGCTTCAGTTTTTAGAATTATCTATTTGTTTAACAAACACTATATAAAAATCAGTCTTGCCACATGCTAACATGCTAAATCTTTTCTAAATCTAAGGTGGGGATGACCATAGATGATTACATAGTGCTGGCTGATATTCCCAAGATCCAAGTGGAATCAGAAGAAGAGTTTCCAGGGCTGAGGTTGAGGAACCAGAGTCCCAGTCCATGCAGGGACCAGAGACTCAGGACATACAGGTTGGTGATGTGGCATTGTCTCACTGCTAGTTTTGAGCACTTGCATCTGTTTAAACACCTAACTGGGCCTTACCTAAATGCCAACCGAAATGTGGTTGGACACAGAAATATTCAGCTCATCCAAGACTGACAGAGGTTCTGAGATGCACACGCTAGCCAAAATAGGCTTTAGCAGTTATAGTTGAAGTTTTCTTACCACATTTTAAACCTTATAAATCTTCAGTTGTAATGTTGCAGGAACCAAAATCAACATTAACAGCACTTCATATTGCCTTTCACTACTTAACTGCTACAAAAGAAACTAGTGGATAAAAGTGTTTTGTAGTCAGTGACTGCCTGAATTATCTCCTCTGAGATGCTCTGGTAGGTCTTCAGGGCAGCCACCGGCTGGCTGTTATTTGCTTTCTCCGCCTTCAGTTTTTGGCTTCAGTTTAAAAAAAAAAAATTAAAAGGCATGCTCTGTTAGGCTGAGATCAGCTGACTCACTTGGCCATTGAATCTTTGCCTTGAGAAACTGAGATGTTTGTGCAGTATGTTTTGGGTCATTATCCATTTGCACCGTGAAGAGTTGTCCAATCAATTTTTCGGCATTTGGCAGAACCTGACCACAAAGTATAGCCCTGTAAATGCTCAATTCATCCTGCTACTTCTATGAGCAGTCACATCACCAGTAAACACCAGTGACCTTATTCCATTGCACTCTCTGATAATTGTATAAAAATGGCTGTAATCCATAAACAGTTAGTGCAATACTTTGGTTCAGTTGCTTCACTTAGTGTTTAAAGCAGGGGTGTCACTAGGTTTTAAGGACAGGGGGGGCTTAGCCCCCAAGAGATGCACACGACATGAACGAACGTAGTGAATGAGCACAAAATTTCACAAACAGAAAACAAAGACTGAGAAATTGTTTTCCTACTTTTTTGGACAGATTAAACATCCTAGGCCACCAATAGATCTATTGTTTTATTTCAGTCTGCTTTATAATACAGTACAACAAAAAAACAGAGGAAATGTGTTTGCTGCATCAATAACAAGAAAAAAACTGAAAATAAAAAAGTACATTTTTCTGGCTGCAATCACCAGTTACTTGGTGGGTGGAAGCATCAAAGAATGACGTCTGTTTTTAAGAGTGGCAAATCGGTCAATCACTCTGTTGTGACTCAGATGCTGAAGCGTGTCTTTTTCAATAGACATGACTGCAAGACTGTGAAGTCTTTTCTGACCCATTGTTTGACGCAGCCAGGAGTGCAGCCGACGCAGTGCACTAAAGGACCGTTCGCACGAGCAGCTGCTGACAGGCACTGTTAGGGCAACTTGGATGGTTGCCTTCAGAGAGGGAAACATGTCTGAATCAAGGAGGTTGTACACAGACAACATATTTTTGGGTGGACATCCAGCCTCTGTTTTCCGGGTAAGAAAGTTTCTGGCCACCAGAACCTCCTCTTTTTTCAGGTCAAGTCTGTAGTGCTTTGCAAGTTCATTCAAGTGTGGTTCACTCAAGAAGTTCTCAGATTTAGGACTGCATGCCTGGACGCCTTTTAGCAGCCCTGCATCTACACTGCAAAATCTTTGATCAAGCTCGCCAACCATCCGATCCACACAAGGGAAAAGTAACTCTCTTTTCAATGTGTCTGAGTTGTTCAATTCAGTGCGTGAACCCACAGTTGCCTCCAGGACAAAATCCTCCATTTCCCTCTGTTTGTGCCTTGTCTTGGCACCTGGTTCAGGGATACTGTGGGTGTTACACAGGGCCTTGGTTTTCTCATACAGCTCTGTAGCAAATGCATCTGAGTGTTTGCCCTTAAGTGTGTCACACACAGCTTGTTTGCAGATAAAAGCTTCTGCCAGGTCTAAAGTCTCTTTCTGCAGGAATTTGTGGAGTCCTTCGGTTACAGACAGAATCGACTGAAACATCAGTAGTGCATAGACTGCTGAGAACTTGTAGAGCTTTGCTCTGAGACCAACAGCTATGGGGGATCCAATTGCAGATAGGCACTCCAAAATGGCAGGCAATGTCTCAAGAACTGCACTGATTGATCGCAACTGACATGCCCAGCGAGTGTTTGAAAGTTGCACAAGCTCAGTTTTTGTCAATCCAAGCTTTGCCTGAGTCTCCATGAACTTATGATGATTGACTAGGGAGGTGCTGAAGAAAGAATACACACACTCCAACAAGCTGAAAAGCTCCACAGCCTCTGGGACAGCCTTGCAAGTATTGCACAAAACCAGGTTGAGTTGATGAGCATAACAATGCACATAGATAGCCTCAGGATGGAGCCTTCTAAAATGTGCTTGTACACCTCCAGTGGAGCCACTCATAACGGCTGCACCATCATATGTTTGTGCTACACACTTAAGCTCTGCAAGACCATAGTTTTGGATCTGCTGCTGAATCTCATTTGCAATGGACTGGGCATCAAATGATTTTATCTCTGCAAGTGCAAGGAAACGCTCCTTCACTGCCCCCTCTGACACGTACCTGACACAAACAGCTAACTGCTCTGCCTTTTTATCCCTTGCCTCATCCACCATGATGGAATAGACTTTAGACTTTGTCATTTCAGATACAATGACACTAGTAACTTCCTGGGCACAACAGTCAATCATGTCATTCTGGGATGTTGGTGAGATATACTGTGCATTTGATGGGGGATTATGTTTTTGAAGAAAAGCATCAAACTCCTTCAAAAGCTCCATGCATGCAAGAAAATTCCCTCTGTTTGGGCTGTCTTCACCTTCATCATGGCCACGAAAAGGGAGTCCCTGTCTCCCTAACATAGAGGAGACTGCAACAATTCGTCTGAGATACTCTCTTCTTTCGACTATCTCACTCACATTTGCAGTTGCTATCATCTGTGCAACGTTTCCCTGTTTGCTAGTTCCCTGGTAGCTTTTCCATGTAACAACACTGTCCTTATGTGTTTGTGCCATCTCATGCTTGCCAAAGATGACTAAAGCTTTCTTCCAGTTCTTGCAACCGTTACTGACCAAACTATCATGTTTGATGTTTTTGCCAAACACTCTACATGGGAAGCAGAAAGCTGCATTCTGGTTGACTGAATATTCTAACCAGTTGTGCTTTTCAAACCAGCTGTGGTTAAATGCTCGCTTCTGTGTACCAAACGTATCATGTGGATAGCTCTTCAGCTTCACCTGTCTGGGCCCTGTGTCTTTGTCACCTAAATCAAACCCTGTAGTAGAATGAGTTGCTGCAGCTGCTTCATCATTTTCCCTCTCTTGGCCTGTTTGCTCTCCTCTCTCTGTAATAACTTGATCTTCCTCTGCCTCTCGATCTATTTGCTGCAGCTCCTCTGTCTCTCCTTGCTCTCTCTGACTTGAACTTGCCTGTTGACCTTTTTCTCCCTCAGCCACTCCTTCTGCCTCACCCTTCAAGATACATTAAAACATACTGAATTGTAATGTAAATTGCTAATATCATGACTTCTGCTCCCGCTCCACAGTAATTTGTTGCTCCCAAATATTTTGAAGTTACAAACATTATATTTTGAGCACACATGTGACTAAAATGGTTGTAATTTAAAGCCCTGAAAAATATTACTAAATTACTTGAATTGAAGTAATATTAAAATAGAACCCTCAAAAATATGTGAGTCAGGCTAATTTGACTTATATACATATCTCTCTCTTTGCTCTCTCCACTTTTTAACCTTGACTCTCCTAAATAAAAGCTCAAGTTAAACAGGTCTTATATGTTGTACCGTGACTGAAATGTTTCATATTTCATATCCATATTGAGTCCCATAAAATTCTAATCAGACTGTCTCCATCACAAATGACTCCATCCTTTGACTCACCTCTCCAGCAGACGTCTCTCCCCTCTGCCTCTCTGTGCTCCTCTGCCCTGACTCCTACAGGTTAATGGGGATGGAGTGATTATTATTATTTCCACTGATGATAACTATACCTGAATGAGCTCAGCTGGATTTTTCAGAGCTAAAACGAGTGACAGAAATTAAAATTATGCTAACAATTTAACTTAGTGCGCTAGCCAGGTTTTTATTTACAAAATGGGGAGCACCTGGTTCATTATTTACATGGGACTCTCTGCTGTTAGCTGGAGCTAACTAATTGTTACTACCAGCCAGTGATGAAAACTTACTTTCTTGAAAAACTTGCGTATATCCATGATTTCTTGCCGTTTGCCACATGTACGCTAGTGTGTCCGCAGGTGTATACGAGCGGAGTGTAAAGTAGCAGTGAAAACGAGGACTGGATTTTCAGTCATGTGGATGTCCCCTGTGAACAACTGGAACGGATTGGATAACGAAGCACTGACGCTACCTTAACAATGTAAAGCGAAAGGGACCAACCGAGTTATGATCATATTTGTGTGAATCGAATAAATCGAATAAGTTAAAAAAAAAAAAAAAAAAAAAAAAAAACCCACCAAATTATTTAGGGGGGCTTAAGAATATTTTAGGGAGGCTTCAGCACCCCTAAAATAGGCCTAACGACGCCACTGGTTTAAAGTCTGGACTTGTGCACTACAATCTGCTGTGATCTGTGCGTCACTCCTTCACTAGCTGGAAAATTAGTGGGCAGAAAACTCTTTGAAGATATGTATTTATCTGATGTGGTAACTGATAGCATTAATTTATGGCCTGAGAAAATAAACATGCTCTTGAACCTTTTGCAGAGGTCTGCAAAAGTTCACTTTCAAAACATATTTCCTCTTTTCATTTCCTCTACACATTAACTTTAAGGTATCAAGATGAAATAGACAGATCGAGCCAGTTCTACAGTTCAAGGCTGGAGTCAGATGAGAGGGGGAGAGGCAGAGAGAGAGGGAGAGACAGACGGGAGAAATGTCGAGACTCTGAGAACGGACGATCGTCTCGGAGACGATCGGCAGCATCTCTTCATACACAGGTAAGATGCAGTCACTGCAGGCATGTTTATCACAAACAGCTGTTGTTTAAAAAGGCAAGAACATCCTGTCTGTTTAATCCATCAAAGACCTCAGAGAGCCAGAGTGGAAAACACAGATCCTCCAAGGTGAATGAGCGACCGGCTCCTCCTGAACGTCTGCAGACACAGGTGAGCACTGTCTCATGACTTCCTGCGTCTGTATATATCACACGAGCATTTGGAGGGAAATAGGTCATTCATGTATTTCAGCCCCTCGCAGAGACACACTCGCAGGCAGAAGTCATTACCTAGCACTGTGTTTTAGGGCAGCATGTTCATTCGATTTATCATCTTTATTAATAGGTTCCAGGACGGTTTCAGTTAACTGTTTCCTGTATTTGCAGTGTTGTGCTGTCATGACTAAAACAGCTGAGTCACTGTACACTGATGGATGACCACGAAATGAAACGTTCAACAATGTTTCTGTTTCACTGTTGAAAACTTTTTTTAGTAGTTCACACAGCATTTCCATATGTAGGCACCTCTGTATGTGTGAAACTTTTATGACATCCTCTTTACATATCACATCGGGCACTTCTTCCAACCTAATTCCTCTATTTCTCCTCCTCTTCATATTACGATAACAATGGATCACATTCGTCATACACGGTGAGTATTTTTCAGTTGGTACTATCGTTCTAATAATGTACCGTCGGTTCCCCTTTCCCTTCCTTTCTCCCTCTGACAGTTTGATGGTTCACAGAAACTACACATCTTCCTCTTTGAATGTTCCTGTTCAGTTGTATTTTTCTCTATCTGCACCTCGCCACATGCGTCGATCTGTATTAGTTATCTCAAGAGTGCAGTCGTCTGTTTCCGACAGTTTCCGCTTCCTCTAGTTTCACAATGAAGTGTGAGAGATAAACCACAAAGAGAGCTCTTTCATTCTGTTTGCTCGTATCGCTTTAATTGCAGATGTTGTTTCTCAAAGGGGTGGATGTCCAGACTGGATGAACATGGCAAGGTAAAGGTATTCTTTTGAAAAACGTATTATATTTAACTAAGATGCTGATTCTAGCTTTAACCACATCCTCATAAAACCTGCCAGACAGGCTCAAAACACCACCAACGTGACTCATCATCGTGAAACATCTTGAAAAGAGTCTACATACTGTAGAAATGAATGCCAACGAATGGGTTTGATGGTCATGGCACCAGTTAGTTCATCCTTGTCCATGTTTACTGTGCTTTCCGCAGTGGAGGAAACACTGGTTTGTTCTCGGTGACACCTCGCTGAGATACTACAGAGACTCAGAGGCTAAGGAGGTATGACACTAAAGCAGTTTCTGGTGTGCTGTTTTTGCACAATCAGGAAGACTTTATGAAGTTTGTTTTTTGATACCAGTAGGTCAGTTTCCTGAAAAATTAATTGTTTGGGGGAGAACTGTGACCTTATTTGACTCAGCTAAAGTTATGCTGCTCTTGTCGTGCTGCAGTCAGATGACCTGGATGGAGAGATCGACCTAACGTCCTGCGTGAATGTGTCAGATTGTGATGTGGACAAGAACTACGGACTCCAAATACAAGTATGTATTTACAGCACTTTTGTTTTTTCTATATAAATAAAATTGAATTCAATTTCAATTATTAATGGTGTTGCTCAGTAGACGAAAACACTGTCAATTAATGTCTGTGAAGGTTCTCAGTCATCCAGGTCAATTAATCGCACCTCCACCCCCCCAACTCCCAGTTTCACAGCCAGACAAAAAGATGTTTGGCTGCTTCCTGTTTAACGCGTATATGTGTATGTGTGTGTGTGTGTGTGTGTGTGTGTGTGTGTGTGTGTGTGTGTGTGTGTGTGTGTGTGTGCGTGCGTGCGTGCGTGCGCGTGTGTGTGTGTGTGTGTGCGCGTGCGATTGTGTCTCTTGATCTGCCCCAGACAAAAGGAGCAGTGTTCACTCTCTCTGCTGTGACATCCAGAATTCGGAAAAATTGGTTGAAGTTACTGAAGCAGGCGATCCAGAACAACACACAGTGAGTCTGGCACTATGGTGGGAGACAGTGAGACAGAAAGTGTTCAGATCCTTTAATGGGGACTTAAGGAACACATGAAAGTGTAAACATATTGTAATAATATTCAGAAAATAAATAATATCTGCAAAATGTACCCAAATTCTTAGTGCACATAGAATATGTGATCAGTGTGTTTCGCTTTTACATATTACATTGTTTTATTACTATTATTAATGCATTAGGCTTAATGCAGCAGACTGTGACTGTTGTAGCTGCTGGAACTGGAGTTCATTTCAAGAACCATATACACTATTTATTACATACATACACTATTTAGTCATTTCATTTAACTTAGAACCTGATGCGTGTAAAGCAGTCTGGCTGGATTGTTTGATGTACGTCATTTCCCTGATTTGTCTCTCTTCACTGAAACTGTCAAATAAAGGCGATTCTGGGTCAAGGTGGGTGCAAGTCGATGAGGCAGGTTACAGTCTGGACAGGTAGTTTGTCGCAGGGCTAACACAGAGAGGCAGACAACTATTCATGCTCACACTCACACGTACAGCCAATTTAGAATCACCAGTTAACTTAATCTCTCTGGATTGTGGGAGGAAGCTGGATTACCCACACATGCACAAGAAGAACATGAAAATTCCTTACAAAAGGCCCAGCCAGTCAAAAGAACCCCTTCTTGCTGTGAGGCATCATTGCAAAAGTTCTTTCTACTTTCTTATTTTTATAGTTTTATATTATTATTTTTTTTCATAGAATTAACTAGCCCTGTACCTGCGCACTTCATAGACTTTGTGCATTTCATTACCAAAGCAGTAAATGATCTTAAATTAAATTAAAATTACTGGTATCTCTTGATCTTAATTAGTGGCAGACAGAACAGAAACACCGTACATGGTGAATACTTGATGTTTATCATAGTGCTAAAATCCTCAGTCTCCAAAAACAAGATCTGAACATTTCTGTGGAGCACGGCTATGATTGGGTGGTCTGCCTGCAGCAGACCTTGTCTCTCTTATCTTTCTTTGAATGTGTAACTCTACTCTCCTGTATTTCCCTCATTCGGACCTCAGCCAATCAGACATCGGCAGCGAGAAAGAGAACCCCCTCTCCCGGAGACCGTCACCATGCCAACCCCCTGCTCAGTTCACCTGCAAGGATTCGGGCTATGAACCTGCCACTTGCACCTCCACCACTAGAGCTGCAAACTCCTACCAGACCGAAATCCACCACCAAGCAGCAGACAGAGATCTGGGTGCGGACTTATCGCTAGCCAGTCAGAGAGAGGAAGGGGAGTGCTGGGACCGCGAGCAGGCAAAACGACTGGAGGAGAGGAACAAGTGGTTTGAGGAGGGGCTCCCCGTCAATGAGATGGGCAGCAGGTGGGAGTCCATGGAGCTGAAAAAGGGGAGTGTACCTGTGCCTGTTATTGAAACTATGGACTCTGAAGTTAACAGGAAGTGGGTAGAATTTGAGACAATGTCATTTCAGGACATGAGCTCACAGTCTCTCATAGGCACCCAGGCTTATCAGTCAAGCACCGCACAGGCATCTGCATCTCTACTTACTCCCCAGAGAGATCACTCACCACCTCAAGAGGTCAACCAGTCTGTCACCGGGTCACAAACTGATACATCAAACATGAAGGAGGCTCCTCCATCCATAAATGGCGCCCAGATCACAATGAATACAGCTGAAGCACTGCAAAAAGAGGTAGGAGAGAACTTTCAATTTAAAAAAAGCGATGCACAGAGTCAGGGCAAGAAAATTATACTATTATCCAACAGGGATCGGGATTTCAGTCTTTTTTTTCCCCTCCTCCCTCTCTACCCTTACACATTTTCTATAAAACAATCTTCCAGGCTGTTTTTCTTCGAAAGCAGGTGGAGAGCATTAAGAGGGAGCGTGCGGCCATGGGTATAGAGGTGGAGAGTCCCTGTGGCACTGGGGCACCTTGTAGGGCCAGACTGGAGGCCATGGAAGTAGCACACAGGAAAGCACTGCAGGAGCTGCAGGAGAAGCATGCCAAGGAGATAAAAAAGCTAGAAGAGGAAAAAGACAGGATGCTACAGGAGGAGAGCGAAGCAGCTGCTAAAGGTGAGTCACGGAGTATCAACAGCAACAGCAGCTTCAGCTAAACATGAGGATTTGCTTTTTGCTCTCTGCAGGGTGCAGTATTTATTTTAACTAAAATAAATAATTATGAATCTTAGCCCTTGGTCCCTTACATGCATGTTACACAGTCATATCATTTATCAAGATTGAATTCCTTCAGTCCTAAACATCACAATAGTAGAGTAGATACTAGACTCCAATTTACTTTGAAAGTTAATCTTTTGAAAATAAAGATCTTGCTTTAGGTATGAGGGACCATTAATTTATGACCGTAAGGCAGTATGCAACTATCCATCCACTCTCTTAGCCAGTTAATCCAGTGAGGGTGTTTTCTACGAATTCCCTGTTACGGCTCAGACTAAATCCTGGAAAAGATTAAAGTTGTGCACAAATCATTTCAGCCATTATTAGACCTACCGAGGATGACAGTGTGAAACGACTGCACTGAAATGACTCTTCTTTATTCGTCATCTAAGTGAAGAAATTGATTAATTCATTCTTTCATCTAAATTTTAACTTTTTAGGGACCTGCACTAAAACGTATTTCATGCCAAAAAAGGCATTTATTGATTTGCAATTCAGTAAAATTAACATTTCTTGACTGATACATGAGAGTCAAGAAATCATCAGCTCACACATATGAGAAACCTATTAATACCAAGTGTGTACACAAAAAAGGAACTGGACTTGGAGTCATAGTGCAACAAAACAGTGGTGCAAAAATAGAATATAAGGTATTTACTGTATACAGTACTACCTACTGATGCTGCTGTCACCTGCAAGCCTATTTTTGGTGTTCTTGTTTTAAGGTTGTTTACCAAATGCATTAACTAGCTAACTTACTGTTCATCAAAAGCTATGGAGGCACTGAAAGCAGCTCACAGAGAGGAGCTGGAGAGACAAGTGGAGAAGGCCAGGAAGTCGTTCGCAGGAGCAGCACATGTGGATTCATCGTGCCGAGGGCAGGCGTAAGTGTACCATAGCCCTCCTCGCTGCAGGCTGAAGATGTTCTACACTTGACCACATGCCTGTTGTGATGCATTATAATTAAGACCTCACAAAAACCTCACAACTCGTGTGTTTGTGCATGCCAGGCTCCAGGCGGATGTCTTGCACTCTGAATTAGATGTGCTGTCAGAGCGTTACTCTCAGAAGTGCCTGGAGCTGGACCGCGCTGAACACAGCAGTAAGAGCCGAGAGACAGAGCTCGGACGCAAGGAGAAGGAGCTGGAGCAGCTCAGAAGAGAGAACCAGGTTTCTGCACAGCCTTTGTTTGCAAATGAATTTGAATACAGAACAACATGATGTGTTAGAAAGTGAAACGATGACCTTCACATCCTCTTTATTTTATTCTTATACGTTTACATATTGAGGAAACATAATAAAGAAGCACATACATTGTAATACTTCTTATTTCTGAGCTACACATCTCTGTTACAGGATCTCAAGGCCAAACTGGCAGAAGAGATCAGCCGTATGCGGTATTTCATCACAGGTCAGAGGTCGGATGTGGTATCCCTTTGCAACACTGAGTGCGCTGCATCAGAATTAGAGGTATTGATTAGAGTTTCTTATATGAAAAGAGATAAGCTGAAAAATATATTTGCCCACGCTCAAACCAACTTTATTTATAGCTGTGTGGAAATATTAAAGGACAAATGTTGACGTCACTGTCATCACTGGGAACCTCACAACAGCATCTGATCTATGTCTGTGGGATTTTGAACCCACTCCATAAAAACAAATGGATCAAAGTGTTTTCTTTTGCCTTGTATCCTGATTTAATGACCCCCTGTGGCGACTGTCACCTGTTTCTTGGCCTCATTTTTGTTGAGCATTCAGCTGCAGTACATATCGCCACCTACAGGCTGAAATAAAGTACATCATCATCCTGCGCATCTCTGGTGAATCAATCGACTGGTGAATCTAAGCACATCTAGGATGCATTTGAATCATTTCTTTTCCTCAGGTTCCTGCCTGTCAAATGTTTTCCATTTTTATTACACTGTAAAGTGATAATTAAAATTCTGATGGAGATTCTTTATTATTCTCTACAAAATAATAAAGAACTCTTGATACATGGCAGGATGGATCCATGTTTTCATGTTGTTCACACCAAATTCTGACCCTTCCAACCAAATGTTGCAGAAACTCATCAGACCAGGCAACGTTTTTCAAATCTTCTTTTGTCTAGTTTTAGTGAGCCCAGGCTACAATTCACACAGTGTGGTCATCTGCTGCTGTAGCCCTTCTGCTTCAAGTTTCAATATATTGTGCTTTGAGACATACCTACATACCTTGGTTGTAATGAGTGGTTATTTCAGGTGACTTTGATTCCTATGATAATAAAGCAATCTAGCATCAACAAGGCATTTTTTCCCAGAGAAATGGCACTCACTCACTGTCTGTAAATCCTACTTTCAGCTGCTTCCTTATTTACAATGAGTCACCATAGCAGGCAGCTCTGCATTTTTGATCTGGTGGGTTTTTTCGCTCTTCTCCTCTTCCCTTTTCTGGGAGGCAGTGGGGAGGTAGAGCATACAGCCCGATCCGGCGGGGAGGTGTGGGAAGCCAGATCGGGTGGCCCCCATCCGGCTCTCCTCTCTGCTATCTTATCCCTCTTGTCTTACTTCTATCACCTTTTCTATCCCTTTGAAAAAGTGAGGCTCCATAAATGTTAAAGAGGTAAGTATTATGTTTTAGTTGCATTGAATAGATAGAAGAAAATAAACTGTAGAAAACTAAAGAGAAGAAAGAAGAGAAATAACAATGTAACATAAACCAGTGGCCTCCTTGGATGAGGGTGTCTAATGATAATGGCCGAAACACCTGATGAATCCAAGGTCCACTACTGACAACGTGTCCCAAACTGGTAACGTTTCTGGGCTGCCTTTTCTCGTAACAGCCATCCCTCAAGATTTTCTCCATTTAAAGCAATGCATTATCAGGGATTGTAACATCTAGTCCTTTTACTGAATAAGAGGTTGTGTTTAATGTCTTACAGACTCTACTCAGAGCAAAAGAAAATGAAGTTCAGTATCTTAAAAAAGAAATCAGTTGTCTACAGAATGAAGTGCAATCTCTTACAAAGGTATGTTTTACAGTCTAATCTCTTTTATCACACAGAAATAATACACATTAAAAATTTAGAACAATTAAATGGCCTAACTATGCTTACCATGTCTGTCCTTATTCCAGGAGAAAGAAGTCGCTTATGAGCGTTTTAAGGAGGCATATGTAGAGCTAAGTGACACAAGGGGGCGTGGCCAGCTGGAGATGGGCTCACTCAATGAACACCTGAGACTGGCCAACGCTGCCCTTCAGGAGGGAGCAAGACAGACCTGACCTACGTGACCTACGAGGACACGCCTTAAAAAAAATGTACTTTGAGAAAGAAAACCAGCCAATATTTTAAAAAAGAAGAGAAGAGAAAAGAAGGGGGAAAAAAAGCAATATATGTTATCATGACCTGATAAGCCTAAAATGAGCCAGAATTAAAAATTTTGGGTGTTAAGATTAAATAACAACAAGTGTTTTCCACATAAGAGACTCTTTATTTATTAGTCACACACAAACATGCAAACAGGAGCGAGGCCAAAACTAGTATTGTGATAGCCTCGCATGATATGACATTTCTGATAAATTCTTGAAGGCAAAACAAGTTAAATATTAGAGAATAGGGAAAGGAAGAGGGTGGAGACAGAGGGGTTTATTTGGAAGACAAAGGGCCCCATCTTCCCCATCTTCCTTGTGCCGACTGGTATGCTTTCAGTCAATATTGCAAAGCACCCTGTGGATGTAAATGAAAAAAAAAAACAGAACACAGTTGTCATCACTGGAAAAATGTCACAGATTACTTCCTTTGACATGCAGCTGACACACCCTTTACACAGTAGAAGACCGTGACTAAAGGTCCCAGCCTCAATGCTTAAAGATTACATAAGGTGTGGCTAATAAGCACTTGAACTTTACCATTTACTTTTCCAGAGTTAGGTCAATCGTCGTCATCGTCGTCTTCAGGGACAAAGATGTCGTGCTCCTCCAGGAGGGCGGCAAAGTTCTTGCTGATCAGATTTCCCACATAAAGGAAAGGCACCACCACTAATGTCATGCGGATGAGACCAAATGGTGTCTGCAAAAATCAAACAATGAGAAAAGTTATGGCTAAACCAAGAGGATGCAAGAACTATTCAGATCACTAAACATAACTAGGTTTTCTGCAGGTGTTGTGGCACAGCTGGATTCAGGGGAGATTGGTTGTAACAGAGCTGACGTTTTACAAATTTCCAGGTAAAAAAAAAACAAAACTGAGGCCAAACTAGCAGGAGTGTTTCAGAATATCTGAAACACAAAATGCTTTCACTAAAAGCACAACTGATGTCACCAGGTCATTACATCCTTACACTGAAGCTCTATTCTGAGTCATGTTGACTTGGCTCCGGAAAGCATGGTCGATGGGTATCTCCATATGAATACATGTATTTGAGTTAACAGCCCTCAGACAGTCGTGAAGCAGATTCCAGCAGAGAATCATATACAAATGTCGAAGGCCCAAAAAGAGTGGACGACGTGTGTGTGGTTACAGAGCAGATCATTTTAGCCCTTGACCTCACGGCAGTTTCCGTCCATCGATCATTAAATATCAATTTCTCTTATTAACGTGTTTTTATTGCGACATTTTATTGCGACCAACTGGACATGTCCTGCCCGAACATCGACGAGTTTAGGCTTCAAGTCTATAAATTACTCGCCAACATTAGCGGCTGTCCAGCGGACGTATTTTTTAACGACACAACACTACATTTCGCCAAATAAAACGAGTCTTTGAATAATAAATGATCTTTAAATTTACTAGTGACTTATTTCCTTTAACAGCCTCTCCCTTTAACAAAACAAACGTTCATTTGCTGATTTAACAAGTCCGGTGCGTATCCTGTCTTTCTATTCGTCAAAGCTTCCGTCAAACCACCGCTGTCCCGCCCACTCGTAAACTCCGGTCGGCTACCTCTGTAAACTGAACGTTGGAAACTCACTTTTTCCGGCTTCGGTAGAATTGCTCCAGACGGCGTAGACACTGCGGTCCTGCTTTGAGTCGTCCTGGGTATATGTGAGGTCTTCAAGCCGGTATTACGGGTCATTATCCCCATATTTCTGGAGGAAAGTCGCAGCGGGAGCCGCAACATACTCGCCGCCATTTTTCCTGTATTTGTGACGGTAATGGGACGTTTCTAAGGGTTGGACCACATATGGGTAGGACTGGGATGCCTTGTATGGGCGTAGCTTGCGGTTTGACAGGTAAATGATGAGTAATTCCATCCTAATGTATTGTTATTATAGTTGAATGGTCTGCTACAGATAGATACATGTGGCCGTAAAATACACATAGCTGAAGTTAAGTCACTAAGGGCCTTTTAAACTTTATTTAAAATTTACGGAACTATTTACTATGTTCATATTTAACACAGTAAACCTTTGTACAAGCAACCAATCACAGTTATCAGCTTATTATAATATCAGGATTGAAACTGAAGAGAAATAACGTAAAATACTAGCCGATGGTTATAATTCTTTGCATCTTAAACTGGGGTAAAATCAGGACTTGCAGCCAGTTTATGTGTTTATGTTTATCACCTCTGTTTGGACAGAAACAACTTTTTAGACTCAATGAGACAAATGAGTTTAAAAAGTATGAGAAAAAACAAATTAAATGATCTCCTTGTTTATCTTAAGGTCTCAAGATTTTTTTTTTCTTTTATATTGACATACGTCACTCGTGACAGTTTGGTTAGAAACATGCACATTTGTGTAACCCTCTGGAGGTCACTGCTCCTCATGTTCCTCCTCAAACAAAGAAGAAAGTACTAGTCATTGCTGACAATGTCTGCTGTCCTAACTCTCCTTGTGTACTTGCCTGCCCCTTGAAATCTCTAAGTCATAACATTACGGAGAGCTGAAATTTGCAGATTTTGATGTGCCATCTTCTTGGAGGAGCTGTTCTACCTGTACAATCAGAATGAGCACCAAAGCAGGTGAAATGGAGAGTGATCTTTGACCACCAAAGTCTAATTCCCTCCTCACTGTATCAAAGGGGGAAAAAATCCTAAATGCTTTCAAGCCATGTCCTTTTTATGAGACTGAGGCAGACAGGTGGAGAAACTAAAAAACGTATGGAAAAAAGGAATGCACTGCCACAACTCTTTACAAGCTGATGCAGTAGGTAACACTCATGAGGAAACTATGGTTCAGCAGTGGTAGTGCATTGGCAGTATATGGGCAGCTAAGGACTGCCCATCTACCTGCAGAGTGCATCTGTTGTCAGGTGGGGGCAGTCTCAAATATCTGGTACAAGGAGTTGTTGCTGGTCCATCATCCAGCTGCAGAGAAGAGCAAAGTTGTAACATTACGAAGAGCTGAAGTGAAACTTATGTTAAAAAGCCACTGTCTGTGCTTTTAATAGTCTACTTTTTAAACTTTGATGTCTTTTCGTGCTTTTCCCATTCCAGAAGAATGCTGCTGCCACTCCCTTTCCTTCCTAGCATCCATGTTGATCATGTTTGGATTTTGGAGGACTGCAACAGACACAACGGTAGCATAAATTAAGAATGATGTACCAGCCTGACAGACTGTAAAATGAAGCTAATGCAGACGTGCCTAAAACTGCTGTTCTGAGAGTGGCCACTTGAGGCAGGGCCCAAAAGCAAGTCAGCCCACACAGACTTCATTGTTATAATGGCAGAACATTTGTTTACAGCCTGGTACCAAGAAAGGCCTCTATGGAGTGAAGTGTCAAAATATCATCCCCCTTATCACAGCTGGGAGTGGGCACTTGAGACTAGCCAATCCTTCTCATATTAAAAATCGTAACTTTCAGTGTCTTATTCACAATGTTTATAACTTTAGGTAGTCTTTAGTGTTGTGCAATGAGTCTGCTCTAGGATCCCAATCATTTTGATATTCATATATGTGTGAATATCAAATTAGTTATTATACGTATTGGCCAGTGACAGTAGCACATATTTTCTAAATATGCTGAACATTTTAGCTTTGCAACCATGTTTCTATGTGTTATTTGTAAGATCAGAGACACTTTAAACAGTTTATATGTTTGTGTGGGGGGACACCGAAAAACTAAGAAAAAAACAAAGCAGGATGATAATAATAATAACAATAATAATTGTTGGTGATATGTAACGTCACCAAACAAGCCCGCGAGGCTGACTGCAGCACTTCCTTCGCCGCTGCACTAGAGCGCGCTCCGCGGGGACGCGCATGGAGGGGGAATAGGAAGAAGGAAGAGAGGACGCTGAACAAACTTGATAACTTCTAGCTGACTCGCTAGAAATCTGTCTGTGTGACAGTGGAACTGGTTACTTATTTCTGTGTAGATTTTCTTAGCGAACAAAGGCCCCGTCTAAATTCAGTCACCGTTGTCTCAACTCACCACACGACCCGACCGGCGGACCCGGGCAGCAGTTTTCAAACAGACGTTGCACTTGCTCGGCCGACCCGAAGCCATCCAACGTCACAAAGTCACATTTATTTGCTTTTGTTGAAGTGCAGGGATAACCAGTACATTGAAGTAACGCTGTACACAAGCAGCTCGCTGGTTAAAGGCTCGGAGTCTTCCTCTTGGTGGGAAAACTTATCCGCGGTCGGTGCTGTTGGAGGAAGAGACGAGGCCTTGCAGTTGAGGAGGCTGCATGTGTTGAAGACCGCTGCTGGCGACGTTATCTGAGCACTCATAAACATGTCGGCCCAGGCACAGATGCGAGCGATGCTGGACCAGCTCATGGGGACGGGGAGAGACGGTGAGAGGGGCCTCGCTGTGTTTGAGATTGGTTACTTACAAAATCAGCAGCGTGTATGACTGTTGCTAGCATTAGCCGACAAGCTAACCAGCATACTTTATGGTGACAGTGCGGCATGCTTTACAAATCATGCTAACTAGCCGGCTAGCTACCTGTTGTATTTAAGTTTGCTTGGCAAGTTAGGTTGTCGCACACATCTGTTACAAAACCAATCCAAAACAAACATCATGTCGGCATTTTATTTGGCTCATAGTCATGTGTTCATTTTTTCTTCCCTCCATTTCCTCCCTAGTATTTTTTTTTATTATTATTTTTTTAACCACAAGGAGTTTTATCGGACACGTTTACTGTACCTGGATGCTACAGTGGTTAGAGATGTATGACTTAATCAGTCACAGGTGCGGGCTAATAACCCAGTATGATAGTAAAATACTGTACTTTTCATGAACGCCTGCTTTTCTGGTTTCCTTCTTTTTTTGTAAAGGTGACACCATGCGGCAGAGAATCAAATTCACAGATGAGCGAGTCTGCAAAAGTCACCTCTTGGATTCATGTCCTCATGACATCCTCTCAGGCACCGTGAGTATCGTGTCTACGCACGCCTGAACACACAGAGGAGAGCTTTATCATATTTACACACAGCCGTATAATATATACAGTAAATACAGTCACACACACAAGGCTGACAGGAAATGTATGGAGAGCTGAGATGTGTTTGAGCTCTACTTCATTGTCAATGGGGTTGAAATGAAATAACTTTTATATATATGGGAAATAAACACATATCCAAACATACTAATAAGCATTTCTATTTTTACTGATCCACTCTACTAGAACAGCTTTGCATAACACACTAGCTAGCGCACAGTTTCACTTTCTAAAACATGCTGCTTTATCTTCCTCACAAGGCCAACGACTCTGAGGTGAGCTTTTTCTTTGATTGGCTGCTGAAAAAAAGGCTGGTTTGGTTTCATTTAAAACTGTACTTAAACATTCAAATGTATTAGTGGGGATGTGGCCTGAGAGTCATAGACTTTGTTTTAATTACAAATATGAGTTGGGATTAGAGCCAGATCATGAGATGGATTCATTTTACCACTCCGATGATGTGTTGTTGCTTTTATTCATTGACTTATCCTCTTACTTTCTGTTCCTTAACTTCGACTGGACTGGACTCAAAAAGACTCTTCCGAAGTTGAACATCTACAAATTAAAACTGACAGTCAATTTAATTCCTAGAGCACTGAATATAAACAGATAGTTTGAATAGTGTATATGGAAATCATCAGACCTGTGTTAGCTTTGCTTCAAGTTAAAGGGTATCACATTTGGATTCTTTAGTGTGACATCAGTGAAAATTCTTGTGTCCAGGACATTTTATCTTGTAGCTTTTTTGTTCTTCTTCAGATTTTGGGCTAAAACGTACGAGTAAAATGAGGCAGTCAGCTAACATCATTGTCATTTTGATTCCTGTAGAGAATGGACCTGGGAGAGTGCATGAAAGTGCATGACTTGGCACTCCGAGCTGATTACGAGATTGCCTCTAAGGAGCAGGAATACTTCTTTGAACTTGATGTAAGTTGTACGCACACACCCACAAACATATTCTCTTGAATGTCTTGTTGAACTCACTACATCTACTTTGATTGCTAAGACTTTTCTTGAGAAAGTTAGTTTCAAGCTCTACCTAAAAGACTGTTCAGAAACACACAGAAATACACACTACTAGTCAGAAGGTAGGACACCCTCATTTGTTCATATGAATGTAAGTTTGGACACAGTAAGTTTTCCTGTGTCCAAACTTACTGGAATGTCCTAACACAGAAAAACTAATTCCGGTTCAAGAATAATTATGTATTTAATTTTAACTCAGGATCATCATAATTTTTGATCAAGAGGGTTATTAGTGAAAGACGTTAATCAATATTTTTGCACACTTCAAATTTACTTTCCTTTACATTTGCAAAAAATGCCTCTAGCATTAGCAGAGGTTCTGTAGAGGTTATTCATCAAATCACTCATAAAATATGGTTGTCTGGTCTATGTATTACAGACTCATGGACTTCAGAGTAACTGACAAGTTATGTCACTTCGGTTTTCATGCATTTATTGAACATAGGAACTCACTGAGTAAAGTTAACCCTTGAATTGTAACTCAAGCCTCTTTTAGCAGCACCAGTCACCATTGGTCTTTTGATGACTGTCTTGTTGTGTCACTCAGTCTTTGCTAAGCTTCAGGTCATGGTCTGCCGCCCTGACATTTCCAAGTAAAATTTCCTAATACCAATGTAAATGTATAGTTCCTCACTTGGTGCTCAAGCCCTGGTTTAGCAAAGCAGAATCAAACCACCATGCTCCACAATTTTGTAGTCTGCTGTCTTTAGCTTATCTTTTTTGTGGACTGATGTCCGACATAGCTTTTCCAGAAGTCATTAGCAAAAAGTTCACTTACCTTTCCCAGCACTGAAGTATATATTTTAAGTCACTGTGTTTTTTGTGGACATTAAAGTAAAACTTTGTGTTTTTTGTCATTTTGACTTGGCTGAAGATGAAACCATATTTGAGTAATTAAATCAGTAATCCTGGTAATTCCAAAGGGTTGATAAGCTTCTTTTTTCATTAACACAGTTCACAACATCCTTGCTTACAAGGCTACTTTGATGTCATAGAATAGCCTGGAAGGTGGTAAATTAGTCCAGACCACATTAAGATGTTAATGAGAAGGCATCCCTCTCTCCAGGCTTATCAAACGTATGGTGTAAGTGCTGCTATTAAGCTTTAAACAACTGCTTAAGATGAGAGCAGGAAATGTTTGGAAACTGAATGTTTTATAGCCGCGTTTATAAACTCACTTCATAGCAGGTACAGACTATTTAGTTCAGCCACTGTTAAATATTCTTGAGAATCCTGCAATATAATATTTCTCGGTTATTTCTGTATTTTTTCTCAGGCCGCTGAACACCTTCAGTCTTTCATTGCTGACTGTGACCGCAGAACTGAGCTGGCCAAGAAAAGACTAGCAGAAACACAGGATGAGATCAGCGCTGAAGTGGCTGCGAAGGTGATGCACTGTTGACATTTTTAGCTCTAATTATCACAGGAAAAGTCTACACACTGCCTAAAAACTATTAGCTTAGCATTCTTTTCTTTTCTTTTTGTTTCCTTTCATGAAAAGGCTGAACGTGTCCACGAGCTTAACGAAGAGATCGGGAAGCTGCTGGCCCGGGCAGAGCAGCTGGGAGGCGAGGGGAATGTAGAAGAGGCCCAGCAGCTGCTGGAAAAAGTGGAGAAGACCCGGGCATTAAAGAAGGAAGCAGAGGTTAGAAATGTGTTACCTACCTAAGTGATAAGTGGTAAGATGTTTGCAGCCACATGAGAGGTGCAATTTCTGTTTACTGTTCTCGAGCACATTTGCTCACCAGCCCCACTCGCAGTTACTCTACTTATGTGTCCGTGCCTGAGTAAACACCAGTTTGTTTCACCATCTCAACTCCTGTCACACCTGGTCTCTCTTTCATGCCATTTACTTGTGAAAATTTTGTGATTTTTAATGCTTTTTGTGGCACTGTTGGGGAAGTAAATGACACACTGTCCTCTCAGTTGTTAATTACTTAAGAAATAAAGTGGTTTTGGGATTGGGGATCTGTCCTGTGGGGATCACACTACATGTATACTGTGCCTGACTCCAACAGCACCGGACCAGGGCGCAGTCACAGCAAACACACTAGTTAAGTGAACCAGACTTTGGGGATCGGATGCACTCGTAGGTGGAACAGATGGCCTAGTCTGTGTACACCATTGATGAAGGTTAAATGTGTGGTTTAATGACAGCGAGTTCATGGTTCATGCCAGTGTTAACCTGCCTGTCTGAGTAGAGCAGCTTCACGCTCTTCACAAAGTAACAGAACTCATATCGGACACACATTTTATCAGCTCCCAATCTGCAGCTTGCATAATAGGTCCGAATAATGAGATGCAGGTTGAACAATTTTTATTCTGCTCCTTATAACCATAACATTTGTGACTGCAGGATATTTACCGGAACTCAATGCCTGCCTCAAGCTTTCAACAGCAAAAACTGCGAGTGTGTGAGGTGTGCTCTGCCTACTTGGGTCTCCATGACAATGACCGCCGCCTGGCTGACCACTTTGGGGGGAAGCTGCACCTCGGTTTTATTGAAATCCGTGAGAAGCTTGAAAAGCTAAGGGTAAGGATGTCCTGGAGCAGGTCTATGCTACTATATGCATGAGTATTGATTAGTACCACAAATGTATCTGTACAGTGTTATAAAAACTACAGTTAAGGAGGCAGTATGCGCAGCTGTATCCAATTTAGTCATTTCATTTATATAACACTTTTCCAAATAAAGCTTCAAAGTGACAAGAAACACGTAAGGAATCAAATCGAAAACAAGAAGAATTAATTTGCACGTCAAACAAGTTTGATCAGTTCAGAAAGTCATAAGATGTGAGGGATAAGAACAGATTCGGGGGTTTGTCTCCCTGTTAGGCCTGTTGTGTTGACTTCATTCATTTATTTTTTTAATTCAGAAAGCTGTTGTCGACAAACAAGAAAG
The DNA here is from genome assembly GCF_057381845.1 of Rhamphochromis longiceps. Taxonomy (NCBI): domain Eukaryota; kingdom Metazoa; phylum Chordata; class Actinopteri; order Cichliformes; family Cichlidae; genus Rhamphochromis; species Rhamphochromis longiceps. Next base: position 28,954,162 of record NC_140562.1, on the reverse strand, counting down.
AATGCGCACGAGGCGGCGAGAGGAACGTGAAAAAGAAGATGAAAGAGAGCGACAGTGGGAGCTGGAGAGGGAGCGGGAGAAAGAACGGGAAAGGGAGCGAGAGAGAGAAAGACAGCGGGAACGAGAGCGAGAGTGGGAGAGAGAAAGGGACCGAAGGAGGTAAATGATCAGAATCTGTCGTTACTGTGAAACGGTTTCAAGTCATCGGGAAACTGAAGTGTCTCTTTTTTTAAGGTCAAGATCTAGGAGTGGAGACCGATACAGGTATGCAAGCATCACTTGATAAGTTTTTTTCCCAGGTTGGCAAGGCGACTTGTAATTTCACACAATATAAAGCCGAATGGTGCGGTATCTGTAAATGCACGCAGTGGGGTTATTAATGCCATAACCACAAATATGCCACAAAAATACTCAAACCTCTGCTTTCCTGGTAAAAGAGCAGAGAGGAAAACAGCAAATTCGTACGTATACTGACGTATACTTCTCGTGCAGGATGTCATTTACAAGACAAAATGCTTCCGAATTCCCACAAAGTCTTTATCTAAATTTATAGCACACATCAGTACAGCCAACCCTTTTTTTTTTTTTTTTTTTTTTTTTAAAGACCTAAACAATATCCTTTTCTTCTTTTCTTTTTTTTTTTTTCCCTGAAAATGATTTATCCAGGGATGGAGGCAGTTCGTCCTCCCATCGTTCAAGGCGCCACCGCTCCTCTCACTCCAGAGAAGAAGGTGGGGAACGGGATCGGGAGAGGGAGAGAGAGAGGAAACATCGACACAAGGATAGACATCGCTCACGCTCCCACTCACACAGACGCAAAAAGAAAAGGTGCAGATTTTATTCATCACTGAAACTTGCAGAAATCTGCATCATGACCTGTGTGGCGTAACATCTGAATTAAAAGGTCAATTTTAAATAGTTTCAAGTGATTCTTTTAAATGAATACTACAAGTACTAGAGCTTTACACACTGTTGCACATATTTATAACATCTATTCATTATATATAGTAATATGTGGATATAAGGTGCTTGATCATTTTTCTTCTTGGATTATAGATCATTTTGACATTCAGAAACCATAGACTGTATTTAAAAGGTGGACATAGCCACTGTAACGTCAACCAGTGGTTTGTCCTAAAGTATGAAAATATTATCCTAGTTCCCATTGCATTTATTACCTGAGTAAACAAAAAGCTGATGAGTTTAAGGTCTCGGCTGCTAGTTTCAGTTCTTAAAGAATAGACAATGATGTGCATTTGGTAAAATATGATACCTATTAGTCATAAATAAGGGAAAGTGTGGTACATTCTGATCGACAAGTAGCTACTTTGTGCAAAACCTCTTGGTTTTGTGGTCACATGTGTAATAATTAGTTTAAAATTAAATGTAACCAGCCAAATATTACCAACCATCTTTCTAACCATGGACCTTTCTTCAGCATTTTCATTCCATAGCAGACGTCAGTGATTCTTTTGTTTTTTCTCTCTCTCACTTTTTCAGATCCTCCAAGGACAGATCATCTCACACCCGCGACAGAGAGCGCTCAGTGTCTCAGGAGAGATGGAGGGAGGGTGCAGGAGATGGATGGCGTGGCGACAGAGCAGATTACAGAGACTGGGAGGACAGGGAGAGGTCCACCTCTCCAGACATGGCCAGGGAAAAGGAACGAGAGCGATCAGTGTCGTGCGAACGGGACCGACGGTCCAGCTCGGAAGAGCGAGAGTCCGGGGAGATATGAACAGCAGGGGGCGCCTCCAAAGAGTTTAATTTGGATATATTATTTAGTAAAAAACATAATAAGAGCATGGAGAGATGTGAGCCTGCTGGTGCGAGTGTGTGTGCTTGTGTTGACTTTGTATACGTGTTCATGTTGAAAACGGGACATGTATATTAGGTGGGGTGGTGGTCGGTGGTGGTGGTCACAGAAACATGCAAGCCAGTTTTATAAGAATGAGGCGAGGCTGATCTGGAAGCAGTGTAGTTGTCATTTTTCATGTCATGTCAATGGTCCTGTGTACAGTTACTTTCACACTGATGAGGGGAAGAGTGGTGAGAAGACTGCTTTAAGTCCATTTTTATTTTACTCACACAAAGTGCTGTATTTTTTTTATCCTTAGTTTAATGTTAATACTGTTTATCCCGTTCCCTTAGGAACCTCAGTTTCAGTAGCATGTTCAGTCTCGATAATGTGGCGTGGCCCTTGCAGTAATGCTTGAAATGAGGTGTGAATGACTGAAGGCACTTCTTATGGTTGTTTTACTTGCTGCCTTCAAGCCATGACAATCTCATTTCGCAGATTTGACATGCATCGGTTAAGATGCTGTGATGAGCTTGTACTTTGAATATAAACTCACTCACTCTCACCCACCCAAAATATGTCATCCGAGTATTTCTCCCTAGACCAGGAGGTATATAAATTATGTGAATATTTGACTTGACACTTTTCAGAGGGGGGGGGGGGGGGTCAACTTTGCTGTGCCACCATTAATTGAATGATTTTGTATTTATTTTTTTTGGCTTCCATTCAAACAAAAAATGTTATCCAGATTTCTCTCTAACTTGTCTCCTGCTTTTTACAGCTGCATCAGATTAAACCCACCTTGGCAGCAAAAGTTGTGTGGTTGGAGTGCAACAGTTTTTTGTTGTGGTTTGTTTTTAAGCTTTAATTGGGGGGGATACCTCAATTATAGTCAGACACATTTTTTAACATTATACAAATAGGTTTCTATTTTTTTTCCCTCCTATCATGGAATGAAAGAAATGTAGATCAGTTCATCACAGCTTCCTGATGATGTTGCCTAAAGGTGAAGAAGGTTGTGGCAGAGCTGTTGTGTTGGTTTTCAGTGAAGTGTATTTCCATGTGTTTAAAACAAATCACCCAAAAATGCTGTCTTCTTATATAGAGACATTGCTGAAAACCACATACACACTCCACCCACTTCATTAGGTACACCTGTTCAGCTACTAATTAGTCAATCACAGCAGCAACTGGGTCCATTTAGACATAAAGACAGGTTCAAGCTGACCATCAAAATGGGCGGTGGTTTAAGTACATTGGGGATGGTTGTTGTTGTCAGATGGGCCGTTCTGTATATTTCAAAATATTTCACTGATGATTTAGACTGCCATCTAGGGTTTACAGAGAATGGTCTGAAAAAGAGAAAATATCCAGTAAGTTGATGTTCTCTGGTTGGAAATGTTGTCTTGATACTAGATGTGAGAGGAGAACGGCTGATAGGAAGGCGCCAATAACTCAAATAACTTGTAACAACCAAGTTATGGAGGAGCTCATCTCTGAATTTGCAGTACGTTGAACCTTGAAGCAGATTGGCTGTGGCAGCAAAAGACCACACCCCACCCCACTCCTGTCAGCTAATAACAGGAAACTGGCTGCAATTTGCAGGAGAAACCATAAGATTGTAAAAATGTTGACTTCTCTAATGATTCTCATTTTCTGCTGTGAGATGTGGGTGGTAGGGTTGGAATTGGGCTTAAAACATGAAAGCATTGATCTAGTCTTGACCATATGAAAGGTTCAGGATGCTGAGACTTGGGTGTTGTAATGGGGATATTTTCTTGGCACACCTGACCATCTGAACGTTGTTTAAACACCACATACTGAGTATTGCTGCTCAATTACACAGATTATTTTATGACCACAGTGTACCCGGCTTCTGATGGATATTTCAAATGGCCTCCACAGTCACCATCTGGCAAATTTGCAACAACTTTGTGATGATTTTCTGTTAATATGAATCAAAATCTGAGGAATCTTTCTGGCACTTTGTTGAATCTAGGCCTTGATGAATTAAGGCAGTTCTGTGGGCAAAAGAGGGTCCAGCCTGGTGCTAGCAAGATTTACCTAATAAAGTTGCCAGTGATTATGCGGTAATGGTTATTAGAGGACAAAACATAATCATGCCTATGGATTCATGTAACACTGAGTATGAATCCATACAACTTCACACTCACCATGTCTAAACATTTGCCTGGTGCTGTTTGTAAAGATGGATGCCCTAGCTCCACTTCCTCATGCAAAAGTGAAGCCAAAATTTTCAGGTAACAGGAGCTGCTTTTGGTGGTGGAAAAGATAGCAGGAAGACGTTGGAAAAGTCTGAGCTTTACAGTTTTGATGATCTTTTCCGCAGGTTGTACTTAGACTGAAGGGTTTAAAGTAAGATATCAAAATATGAATAACTATGTAGATATATATTTAAAAATGTACACATTACAGGTATGGAAGGTACACGTTTCTCTTTCTGTCATGACGTTGCGTCCCGGGTACATCAAGTTATGAGGAAATTAAAATCAGAGTGAGAACTACATAAAATGCAAAAAACAAGGTATCGTCTTCACTAAAACATTCATATACTGTTGCTGAATCAAAGCATGCTGTATATTCTCTTTGTTGTAAATACCTATATAATGTATATACGTATATATACTGTCAAGTTCCCGTTTATATGGGATGAATGTATGAATAGTAACCAGTTGTATAGTAACCGATCTAATCTGAATGTGAGGTAGGTCCACGCTTGCCAAAGGTGCATGACTCCCGGCGGCCTGTAGGTGGCAGAAGAAAACAGCCAATGAAGATTGGTATACGTCATGACGCCAGACGCATGTTTGGAAAAGAAGCGCGAGAGAAAGAAATGTTCGCCCCGGGTTTGTTTACAAAACTTTATCAAGTTTAGCGAGGATGTCATTGTTGAAGCCTTTTAGTAAACTCCCTGGTCTGAACACAGCGAACATCTTGGTGAGTTGTTCACTTTAAGAAATAAAATTTTAAAAAGAAAAGGCAAATATCGAGCTGTGTGCTGTGACTGTAGCTGTTTTCAGGACGAGCTAACGGCTGACTGGATGTGTTTTTTTATTGGGAGATATCTGGTCGTAAATATCCCAGATATATGGTCGTCAGCTTGGACTAGCAAAATCACTTAAAGACAAATATGACTGTATCAGGAAGAGGTTTTTACACAGTCTAGCAGCTGTTTGGCGTCGTCGGTGTTGTGTGGATAAATCTTGACTTTTCTGTAGATCTACCTAACAAACACTATCTCAACGTTTTTATAATACTTTTATTCTATAATAGCTCTATAACACCCACAACCAGAGGCGTTTCCAATTCAGTCCGAAGGAGGGTGGGATCCCAAGCCCAGATAAAAGGGGAGGGTTGTGTCAGGAAGCGTGCAAAATCTTGCCAACCCAAACAAACATGCGGGTCATCAAGAATGATCTTTCCATACCGGGATGACAGCGACTGCCTGTGGTGCTGGTGGAAATCGTGCTACTGTAAGACAAAGGAAAAGGAAAGGCGTGTTTAGAGACAGCAAGAAGGAAGGAAAGGCGTGAGAAGGACTTAAGGAAAAGAAGGATTGTGGATGTGCACAGGGTTGGTGTGACAGGGAGGATGCTAAGGATAGTGTGAGATGAGGGCGATGATCTGCTGTGGTGACCCCTGAAGTGAGCAGCAGAAGAACTAGAGGCAGGATTTTTTTGTTGTTATTTGTTTCAGGGGGAACCTTCAGAATATTTTCTCTTAAGTAAATACTAGGGGCAGGTGATATATAACCTCAAAATTCTATCGCAATATTTCAAGGAAATTTATAATAACGATATTGTTACAATATTGAAAAAAGTACTGAACAATATTTTTTTTTTACTGCAGGCAAAAGATTTGTTAGCGCAAACAAATATGAAGGGTATCTTACATCCACCTGGCAGACTACCTGGTTCAAGGTGTGAATCCATTGCCAGCAGCAACATAGAGTAATAGTGACACACAGCAGAAGTCAAATGTAAGCTCAAAAGTAGCCTAGGTAGTGTTTTCCCCGGAAATTTTAAGCAAACAAAACATTCCAACAACAGTTAAACTAAAATAACCCTTACAACACTGTCACATAAATAAAAATATATTCTCTCTGGAATATTGCATTTTATGCAGTTGCATAAACCTGTACTTTACCGCTAATTTCCATCCAACACGTGCTCTTTGTGTCATATGGAGTGCAGTGCTCCAGCGATGCCCTTGTTTAAAAGTGGTCACACTTCACCAGCTGTTAGTATCTCCTCCTTGCGCACCTACATATCCCGGTTGTCCTCAATGGTGTGTTTGTGCCTGAAGAAACAATGTTGTAGCTTCCATCTTCAGCTAGAATAGTTTTTGTGCATATTTGGCAAATCATTGTGCTTTTATTTTGTAGTATCTTTCACTAGGCCTTCACTAGAGGCATACATCTTGTTGTCCACATTAGGGAGGATAAACCCATGACATCACTATATCAGTGAGATTTTTTTATATCATATGAAAATTTGTATTATAACAGACGATTTGATACACCACATTCCCAATAAATACAGAGGAGAATATTGCAGAAACATTGAGTATGATTTTCAGGCTGTTGCAGCAGCACACGTGCTATTAAAAATGGCACGACACAGGAGATGAAATATTTTTATACTGAAAATTGTTAAATTCATTAAATTCATTTTCTTTAACCACTTTAACCAACCCATCACTCCACTGTTATGTGTCTTTAAATACATTAAAATATTTTGTGGGGCTTTGCACATACCCCTTGCCACAACTCTAACAAAATGCAAAGAATCCATTCATATTTTCCAAAATAGAGCGTTTGCTTCCATTTTAGGGTTCAGGGCTGCTTCAGGAGGTCAGATGATTATTCTTAACGGGCTTTAAGTATTTGTCCTTGCAGCAGCTGAAAACAGATGTTGGAAAAATTGCTAATGTCTGGCCAGTAGGTGGTGCAGAGGGTGGTCCTTTTATTTTCCATAGCCTCTCACTGTAACCACAGTCAAATTAGATCACAGTCTGTATAAATTAATATTTTTCAGAATGTTTTATTGCATTGTAATTTATGATTTTATCATCATAAATCTCTATATGAGCAAAAGCCGCTGTAAAAAAAAAAAAGAAAGTGGCAACATCTTTGAACTGTGACTGCGAAATGTTTCTTCTGACAGGTTTAAGAGATTTTTTTTTAGCCTGTGTGATGGTGTAAAGTGGGATCATCAGGTTTTGTGCTGACTGGTAGTTTTTGTTTCCTGCAGCTGGTGGAGAGTGAGGAGCAATTTCAGCAGAGTTTAGCAGATGTTCTGGTGGAGGAGACCAGTGTCACTGTGAACGTGTGAGTAAAGCTCGCTTCATCCTGCAAACTGCTGAAGTCTGCTATCTGTCAGGGGAAAGTGGCTGCAGCACACAAATGGAAACCGAGTCTGCCATCCTCACAACGAAACAAGATTTGTTTTCTACCATCAGTCGCATTTATGTTTAAACAGTATGACTGTAAACGTTTATTTAGTAACAAAATATTTTTCATAATCAACAACAAACAAGTAGTTATGTACTTGGGAAAAGGACTTTTGTACTACTCAGACTGCAACGTCATAACAGGTTTCCAGCTGGTAATGTAATGTTGACTTTATGATTAAATAATTGTGAAATTCTGACTGGGGAACTCGTACGTGATGCTGCACTGTTATTCTGCAGCTGCAGCAAATTACTCAGTTATGCAATGACTTTGATGTGTGAAGACCACCTGAGGTGGGTAAGAGTCCCATGATTGTCATCGCTCTTTGTACTTAACAGGAGACTAGCTAAGAGCCTTCCTTTGCCCATGGAGAATGATGAGAGCCGTCCCAGAATAGACTTGGTTGTGTTCATCATCAACCTAACTTCAGAGCTCAGGTAACTTTCAAATCCATCCGTCGATTTTCAGCTTATCCATTTGATGGTTGCGAGGGTGCTGGAGCCAATCCCAGCTGTCATGGGGTACACCCTCACCGGTGTGTTATAGGGCAAACACAGAGAGACAAAGAGCCATTCACACTCACACTTACCTAAGCCAGGACTGTGGGAAGAAGTCGGTGCAAACTCCACAGTCCGCGGAGGCCTGATCCAGGGGTACCCTCCTTTTGTCTGATTTCAGTGAGTGTCTATTGAAAAGGAACCTGGACTTGTTCCTAGTCACCAAGATGAAAAAATACATACATGTCCAGATGCAATTTGTTGTACTGGCCACCTGAATACACAGGTTCTGCTTCATATAACAGCTTTGTTTTTGTGTTGTTCTTACTTAATTGTTACCAGAGTGAGATGTCATTTTTAAACCACACAAATTGCCCCAAACCAGCCCAGAGACTTTATTTTTCTAGTGTGTTCTGGGACTGCCCTGGGGCCTCCTTCCAGCAGGACTTGCCCAAAACGCCTCATCTAGGAGGTGCCCAGGTGGTTTACCTGATCACCATGGTGTTGATGATCACAATGATTCACTCTGACTATCAACAGCTCGTTCTGGTTCCACTCAGTCCTCTTCAATACAAGATCTCCAGTACTTAAAACTCCGCCTTACTTGAAGCGTCACCTTCACCCAAACTGTGAGCACTAAACCTCAGATTTTGAGGTTTCATGAAGGAGAAACTTGATGTCATCATGCAGAAACGAGATCCCGATGCCTCTGACATACGTTGTCCAAAATATTTTATATTTTAAGTTAAAAACAAGTTCAAAGATGATATGATGTAGCAGTGCTTCATTCTGTTTTGTTTTATTTTGTTGTAGTTTGCAGTCAGCAGAAGCGTCCCTGAAATATTTGGACCCGGGATATTTCCTTGGAAAAGTTTGCTTCATGGTTACGAATGGTAGGGCAACGGTTAAAATCCTTTTATGTGTTTTTCTTTTTGTCTTGTTTTGTTTTATGTTTTGTTTTTTCCCCAGTCCCTTGATTCACAGGAAGAAGGGAAAAAAATAAGCTGAGATTAAATCAAGGAGAAATTGTCTACCACTGTTTACATTTTACTTCACCGTTGAACACCACCCACAACACATATTGTTGTACTTTCAGGCTTTTTTGTGTCTGACCAGCTGACCTTTTATGCTTCTCTTTCTTGTAGCTCGGAACGCTTCCGCCCCCGCTGAGCGCCTGGATGCTGTCAGGAAGCTGGCTGCGTCGCTCCACTGTCCCCTGTTGTTTGCGGAGAATCAGGTTTGTAGCAGTCTGGGTCACAAACACTGAAGATGTTTTAAGTCATATGTGAAATCCAAATCTAGCCCTTCACACATTTTAATCTGAATGTATGTCAGTATACAGTGGGGCAAAAAAGTATTTAGTCAGCCACCGATTGTGCAAGTTCCCCCACCTAAAATGATGACAGAGGTCAGTAATTTGCACCAGAGGTACACTTCAACTGTGAGAGACAGAATGTGAAAAAAAATCCATGAATCCACATGGTAGGATTTGTAAAGAATTTATTCGTAAATCAGGGTGGAAAATAAGTATTTGGTCAATAACAAAAATACAACTCAATACTTTGTAACATAACCTTTGTTGGCAATAACAGAGGTCAAACGTTTACTATAGGTCTTTACCAGGTTTGCACACACAGTAGCTGGTATTTTGGCCCATTCCTCCATGCAGATCTTCTCGAGAGCAGTGATGTTTTGGGGCTGTCGCCGAGCAACACGGACTTTCAACTCCCGCCACAGATTTTCTATGGGGTTGAGGTCTGGAGACTGGCTAGGCCACTCCAGGACTTTCAAATGCTTCTTACGGAGCCACTCCTTTGTTGCCCGGACGCTGTGTTTTGGATCATTGTCATGTTGGAAGATCCAGCCTCGTTTCATCTTCAAAGTTCTCACTGATGGAAGGAGGTTTTGGCTCAAAATCTCACGATACATGGCCCCATTCATTCTGTCCTTAACACGGATCAGTCGTCCTGTCCCCTTGGCAGAAAAACAGCCCCATAGCATGATGTTTCCACCCCCATGCTTCACAGTAGGTATGGTGTTCTTGGGATGCAACTCAGTATTCTTCTTCCTCCAAACACGACGAGTTGAGTTTATACCAAAAAGTTCTACTTTGGTTTCATCTGACCACATGACATTCTCCCAATCCTCTGCTGTGTCATCCATGTGCTCTCTGGCAAACTTCAGACGGGCCTGGACATGCACTGGCTTCAGCAGCGGAACACGTCTGGCACTGCGGGATTTGATTCCCTGCCGTTGTAGTGTGTTACTGATGGTGACCTTTGTTACTTTGGTCCCAGCTCTCTGCAGGTCATTCACCAGGTCCCCCCGTGTGGTTCTGGGATCTTTGCTCACCGTTCTCATGATCATTTTGACCCCACGGGATGAGATCTTGCGTGGAGCCCCAGATCGAGGGAGATTATCAGTGGTCTTGTATGTCTTCCATTTTCTGATGATTGCTCCCACAGTTGATTTTTTCACACCAAGCTGCTTGCCTATTGTAGATTCACTCTTCCCAGTCTGGTGCAGGTCTACAATACTTTTCCTGGTGTCCTTCGAAAGCTCTTTGGTCTTGGCCATGGCGGAGTTTGGAGTCTGACTGTTTGAGGCTGTGGACAGGTGTCTTTTATACAGATGATGAGTTCAAACAGGTGCCATTCATACAGGTAACGAGTGGGGGACAGAAAAGCTTCTTACAGAAGACGTTACAGGTCTGTGAGAGCCAGAGATTTTCCTTGTTTGAGGTGACCAAATACTTATTTTCCACCCTGATTTACGAATAAATTCTTTACAAATCCTACCATGTGAATTCATGGATTTTTTTTTCACATTCTGTCTCTCACAGTTGAAGTGTACCTCTGGTGCAAATTACTGACCTCTGTCATCATTTTAAGTGGGGGAACTTGCACAATCGGTGGCTGACTAAATACTTTTTTGCCCCACTGTATGTTCTCAGTAAAGTTTTGCCTTGCACACTGTTGCATGTTGTGTTTCTTGAACACATTTCTTGTTGAAATGTATGCAGAACAAAATTACAGATTTGTTATCTTTGCATAAGGATTTATTTGGCTTTATTAAACATCCAGTACTTGTTGTAGTCATTGTTTTCAGGCTTGTGAAACAGCTTCTGGCTGTTTGTCTCTTTTTCTTTTTTTCCTTCAGCAGTATGATGGCTAAGCAACTTTTTTGTTGACTGATTCATAAAGCTGAAGTTGCACAGAGGGAAAAGCCTGAAATTGAACTCAGAAGGGAAAGCTGTTTGTGTGCGTGTTGTGTAGCTCAGCATCGCTGTAGTTTAGAGGGTTCTGCGCTGTTGTTGACAATAAAACATCAAATGTAATTTTTGTGTCTTTGCGTTTCCTAAAAAGCCATCCTGTGTAATCTTTCCTTCCCTACAGACTCCAGATGGAGTGGCCAGTGCTACAGAGAGGCTGCTGACTATTCTCAAGGTGGCCGCCGGCCTCGTTCCCATTGCCACTGCTCTCTACGTGTCTAACCTGACTCGGTGCACGCTTCCCCTGGACATCGATCAGCCGAGCTTTGATTAGGTCCTCTGATTGATTCCTTTAAAGTGATAACTTCCTCTACTTTATTGTGTTTATATTTATTTGTAGAAGTTGTTAATGTCGACAATTACACGTCTTCTTTTTCAAATAAATGTTACCAGGTGTATTTAATTCTGATCCATTACATTATGTTTTACATGAACAGTGCTGTGAAAAACACTCCAAGTACACCCTACAATTCAATATCGTAGAACCACCTTGGCAGCAGGAACTAATTGCTTTTGATATGACTTTATCAACGTGTCACATCGTTGTGGACGACTTTCAGCCCACTCGTCTTTACAACGTTGTGACACTTCACTGAAGTTTGCGGCATTTGTTTACAGCAGCTCTCTTAAAGTCCCGCCACAGCATGTCATTTCGGGTTGAGATCTGGACTTTGACTGGACCATTGCAACAGCTTGATTCTTTTCCAGACATTCTGTTGTAAATTTGCTACTGTCCACGACCCACTTCCAGCCAAGCTTTAGTTGTCAAACAGATGGCATCACATTTGACTCGACTTGATGTTCAAGGAAGTTCATGGTCAACTCAATGACTGCAAGATTCCAGGTTCCAAATCATCGCCCCTCCTCCACAGTGCTGATTTGCTGCGTTTGGATTTCTCCCTCCATGGTGCTGGTGCTGTGCATTATTGCCTAACATCTCTACTTTGGTGTCATCTGTCCAAAGAACGTTGGTTGTGGTTTGTTCAGATGGAACTTTGCAAACCTAAACTGTGCAGCAAACTATGCTTATTCACCCTATTTCTAATTGTACCTTAACATTTAACATGCTAACTGAGGTCTGTAGAGTCTGAGATGTAGATGAGTTTTTGTTAATTTTTTTCTGACCTTGGGTTGAATTTGCTGGGTTGTCCAATCCTGGGAAGATTGTTGTTAACAAACGAGGGGCGATCGTGGCTCAAGAGTTGGGAGTTCGCCTTGTAATCGGAAGATTGCCGGTTCGAGCCCCGGCTTGGACAGTCTCGGTTGTTGTGTCCTTGGGCAAGATACTTCACCCATTGCCTACTGGTGGTGGTCAGAGGGCCCGGTGGCGCCAGTGTCCGGCAGCCTCGCCTCTGTCAGTGCGCCCCAGGGTGGCTGTGGCTACAATGTAGCTTGCCATCACCAGTGTGTGAATGTGTGCGTGAATGGGTGGATGACTGGATATGTAAAACGCTTTGGGGTCCTTAGGGACTAGTAAAGCGCTATATAAATACAGGCCATTTACCATTTTACCATTTAACAAACAGCTGATTACTCCAAATCTGCTTTTATAGTGGTGGTCACACTTGTTTATGATTATTAATCAAGTGCACTCATTTGGCTGCAAATTCCCCGTGATTCAGCACAGTTTTTCAGAGTTTTTCAGAGTACAAGATCCTGGGAAAACTTTTTCTGGTTCATGACCGTATATGAAGCAGTAAGTGTTAAAGGGTTGAACATAATTTAAAAAATTTCCATGTAAATACACTTCAGTGGGCTTTATATGATTGTTTGGAGTTTCATTACATTAATACCATGTTTTTATTTAGGTTCTCAAAAAAAGTTGTGAACTGGAGGCAAAATTTGAATCTTTCCAGTGCACAAATAAATCAAACTAAAAATAAATAATGAATAAAATAGTCCAACAGTTTTAAATCAAGTAAAATCCACATCTCGTTTCTTCATATTTTGCTACAAATATGGCAAATAGGTGTAAATACAGAAAAAAAGTCAAACAGAGTTTAAATCATTCTAACTGGTTTTAAAGTCAGTATTTGGTATGACCATCTTTATTCTCCAAGACAGCCTGAACTCTCTTAGGCAAGCTTTCTTGTAATTTCTTGAATTAACAAAAAGTTGATTGTGTTCATCTGGATATAGCGTTTTCAGCGGGAGAAACATTTCATCACTCATCCAAGTGACTTGTTCTGCACGCTACGTCCATGAACAGAGTCAACGTTGTTTAGATTTCTTACCTGGTTGGTTGAGCATGCATCAAGACATGTCTTCATTCAGGATAATTTTTCTATGTTTCTTGAGGGATGATCAAAGCTCTTCTTTAGATGTTGGCTGCCTTTTGTTCTGGCCTCTATCAGGAGAATCCCACACTGCTTCAGATGCTCTGGGGAGGCCAATCCATGACTGATGGTGTTGTATTGTATTGTTTTGCCAATAAGACAGTTTCCAGATGGTTTTGTATGGTGGATCAAAACCTGATGATACTTTTCTGCTTTACTATCATGTGTTCATAATTCCCAAGACCCCAGCACCACTGGCTGAACGGCAGCTCTAAACCATGTCAGAGCCTCCATACCTACTCCACACGCTCACAATGATTTCTACCAAAAATATCACAACTGGATTGTCACTCCTAAAGACCTGTTGTTGCCGATTTTAGTTTCCTCAAATGTTTTTACCCGTCAGCTATAAAGTGCTGATGAGATATTGTTAGCAGCCTGCTGGGCGGGCAGGCAACATGGACACCCAAGATTGTGAATGTGATAACTCAAGAATGAAGCAATGTAGGACTTTCTAATTGATAATAGACTTAAAATGGGTGTAAGATGCCAATTATTGAAGCAAAAAATACTAGAAAGTCTGACTCCATGCAAGAAAAAACGAGGGGTCTCTATTTTGGAAATAAAAGACTTCCTGGTCACGCCACCATCGAATCCATCCAAGTTACATGGTTTATTAAAATAATCAAATTACAGTGTTTACATTTATGTTAGACTACTTTTAATTAACTGCTTTATCCCACTTACAATGAATTTAAAAAAAAAAAAAATCTTGTTCATGACCTGTGTAGCATGTTAACACTATTGGAAGTAAAAAATAACTTAAACTCCAATTTTGAAAACACAACTTTCTTTTTTTCTTTTTTTTTTTTTATAAAGCTCTGACTTGTATTATGAGTCTGTGGTCTGGGAGAGAGTCCTGTAACTCTCTGTCTGCAAAATGCAGTATATAATGACCAATGCTGGGCAATTAATTATATAGTTACTTCTTCAAAAAAGTAACTGAGTTATGCAAACAAAGTTTTTTGCAGCTGTTTACCTAAAAATGCAGCCAAGGCGTTTTTTAAATAAACATTTCAAACTATTTACAGAACAATCAGCTGTTCTGCATCAAATTTGATGCCACACAAATCATTTGTGCCACTCCAAAAAATAATTTCTGTCCACTATGAGATAAAGGAGAACAACAGCCTGATACCTGCAGGCCTGACAACAGGAGATGTATCACTCCTGTAACACCTGTAACATTCAGTTGTCGCCTCATTGTTCTGACACACACAACAAAACTGTTGACTACACACTAACTACACAAGATTCACTCCTAACCCCCCCTCCCTCTCCCTTCCTAAACAACTAAATGCCATGTTGCCATATCATTTTTTTGATTGGTCGACATGGTACATTTTTCCACCAATAGGAAAGAGTGGGGGTTTTTTGGTTTTGGCTTTAATCACAGGAGGAGAGTGCTTTCGAGCGTTTTTCTTATAAAACGCCGTTTTTTACCGTTTCAGTAAATATAAACAACGACAGTATTCAGGAAGAAAACCCAACATTGTATAGGTTTTTATCATAACTCTGGTTTTAGTGACCTATCAACACAATTTAAAAACTGGTATAAAGTCCACACTTTTTCCTTCAATTGTTCCGTCTGTCCTGCTCACATCTCCGATGCTTGTCCACGTTGTCATTAAGGTGGCTTCACTCCACATCAGCCACGCCGCTTTGCTTGCTAAAACACCGGTGCACATAAAGACGCTGTCGTAGCCTGTCAACGACGTTGATTAGCTGCGTATATACGAATGTGAATCGCATTATTGGCTGAAATATGGGATGGTGGCATCGTTCTAATCCCGTACGGGAGCAGCCAGTCACTCACTGGCTAACACTGCAAAACAGAATTGTTAAAGTATTCATTTTATTTCAATTCTGCGTTTCTGTGCGCAACGCAGATTTTCTGTGCGCAGAGACCGTGCCAGCAGTGCGCAATTGCGCACGCGCGCAGGGAACATTGCCTTGGACGATATAGAATGATTAAAATAAAGTTTGTTCAGCTTGCAACTAAATGAAGAAACAACCTGTCGTTTTTATTAGCAGCAACTGTTTGACCTCAGCCCCAGTCAACAGCTGCTCAGACTTCAAAGGGGGTACGAACCAAGGAGAGAGGAGTGTCCTTCACAGGGTGCGACCAATAGCACTGTGCCTGGTATCACATCGGCATGCATGCACCAGCGCGCACACACACTATTAATAGTTAGGTTATCATCACAGCAATTATCTATCACGCAGGTTAGGCAAACACTGTAATGGTGTCAGGCCAGGAACTGGAAGGACAGCGAGGGGTCAGTAGGGCTGGAGAATGTCAGCAATAACACTGATATCTTTGACTCTCATGGCTCTTTCATGCATTTACGTTCTGTATACAGAAAGAAAAATAACCCCCTTTTTTTTGCTTATTGAGAAAAATGTTGGCGCCTAAACTGTGCAGAAGGTCATGAGATGGTGGCAGTGAACTGATGACCTTTTCATTTATGTACTGATGTGTTGTACTTGACGTTTGCTGTGTATTTTAAAGGATTTGTTTTTGGTTTGGCTTACAGTAATTGCACTTTCTATTCTGTTTCTACACAGAAGGTCAAGCCTTGTCCACTGGTTGGCTTTTTCTGTATCTAAGCCCTTTGTCTCTATCAGAGGTAACTTGGGGTTCAGTATCTTGACCACAAATACTTCAAGATGGAGGTTGGAGTGGGCAAGGAACTCACAACTGACCTTCTGATTGGTAGATCCCGTGCTACCTCCTGAGGCTGAGGTAGCTTAGGTACCTCCTGAGCTACAGGTCCCTCATATACAGCTAGGTCCATAAGTATTTTTGGACAATAACACTTTTTTGTTAACTTTGCCTCTAAACACTACCACAATGGGTTTGAAATCAAATAATTATGATGTGATTGAAGTGCAGACTTTCAGCTTTAGTTCAGTGGATTTTAGTCCCCCGTTTACAAAAGCTCAAAAGTAATTTGACAACAGACTTCATGGACATGTGAGGAGTGTTCCCTGATTATTCCATGATACATTAAGCAGATAAAAGATGTGTTTAATTTGTATTTGGTAGATTTTCACTTGAACTATCAATATGAGCTTTAAAGAGATTGATGAGTTGATGCATGTGATGGAGTCAATCATTAGGCCGAAGGAAAAAAACCATCAGAGAGAGCAAAAACTGGTAAGTAGTATGGTGAAGGACAGACACAGCTCATAATCTAAAGCATATGACATCATCTGTCAAACATGGTGGAGGTAATGGTGTGGGCATGTATGACTGCCAGTGGAACCAGGTCACTGGTGTTTATTGGTGATGAAATACAAGATAGAAGTAGCAGGATAAAATGTGAAGTGTACAGGGCTGATTCAGGTCAAACTACTTCACACAAATTGATACGGATCCAAAGCAACCTGCAAAAGCAACCCAAGAATTTCTCAAGGCAAAGAAATGGGATATTTTTCAATGGTCAAGTCAGTCACCTGATCTCAACCCAATAGAGCATGCTTTTCACTTACTGAAAAGAAAACAAACTTTTTGGGGGCAGAAAGACCCACAAACAAGCAGGAACTGAAGGCAGCTGCAGTAATGACCTAGCAGAGCATCTCAAGGGAGGAAAAACAGCATTTAGTGATATCCGGTGGTCATTGACCGCAAAAGATTTTCATCCTTCTTTCAGCTACTCCCTTAAGGGGCTATTTTATTTAAAAAGCAAACAAACAAACAAACAAAAACGCTCATATTTAAAATCATGTTCTTCGGTTACTTTTGAGCTTCTGAAACTGAGGGACTGTGTATAAAAACGGCTTTAATTCCCAAACTGTTAATGCAACCATTTTGTTAAATCCCTTAAATTAAAGTTGAAGGTCTGCACTTCAATCACATATTGACTGGTTTCAGTTTAAAATCTGTTATGATGGCGGCGAGAGGCAAAACTACAAAAATATTGTCATTGTCCAAGAATTAACTGTTCGTATTTGTTAGCATGTGGAGAGTGGAAGCGGGGTCTAATCTGTGACAGTCAGTGAAGATCTCATTATAGTGCAAATGTTCTCTTGTGTTTGATCACTCAGGACACATGTTCATGTATAAGGACACTGTCATTTGTTTCATCGTGGTCCCAATGGTCCATACTGGTGAACCAAAGTCCAGGAGCCACCTCACCATCATGGTAACCAGTTGTTGTTTATGTTATTGCTTTTCCTACCGTGACGAGGCCTCAAGTCTCGGCTCAGGTGTTGACAGCTGCTATCAACTGAACACGTTTTCCTGTATAAACAAATAACAGTGGTCCGCAAGGTGCAGCTCTCCTTGCACCTTGGTAATAGGTGAAGTCGTGCCAGAAGCCTCCATCCTCCATAAAAGTGAAGCCATAATTAAGGAAAGTGTTTTTGCTGCTCCTTAAATCTGAGAACTGATACTTGACGATTAGTTTGAAAGGAAACAGAAGCCAACTGAGTCAGCAGCAGGGGAAGCATTCATGCAGTCACAGAGTAGAGAATTATGCTGAGCTTGTGGATAACATGCTGAAAGCATATCAGCTAATGAGTGCAGAATGTCACAGACGATGTGATTTTTACATTCTCATCTTGACTTTTTATACCCAGCAAATCTGCTCGACTCAGGGACGAGATTTGATGGGCGACCTCTGTTGGTTCTTAAGTATAGAGACGGGTGTTCAGTACAAACACGCCGTAGCACGCTGACCTGTTTTTCCGACAGAAATTTGCTTTAATGCGTCTCTGATATCATCCTCTGGTTTATCTTCAGGATGAGCACATTAAAACAATTATGGTGGGAAATAATTAAAATTCCAGACATTGTGTTGATATTGTTCATATCTGAAATCAATGTAAAGTAAAAAAAAAAAAAAAAGATAACAAGCTGGTCTGAAGTTCACAGCAGCAAACAAAAATATTTTTTTAGACGAGTATAACAGACGGCTAATGACTAATTTTTTTTTTTTATGTGTTCATCATTTGCAAACAGCACACTTGAGGATACATGGACTACTGCTCAATCCCTTGTAGGCTTGTACAGCCTGTGGCCGGCTGGACCCTGTGGTTAGCGTTGTCACAGCAGACAGGGTGAGACATCAGAAATGAGGTTTGATGAATCACTGCAGCCCACCCATCTTCAGCCTGAGCAGCTGCCTGATCTGTCACATTGTAAACACGTGTGTGAAAGTGCAGGGACTTACATAATTCGACTAACGTCCAGTTAATATCATGTTGCTTCACAGGTTCAATTAAAGCTGCAGAACATTTTGGTATTGCACAGTGTATAAAATTAGCAGAAGCGCAGTATGCTTCATGTGTTTTATGGCTATTTGAATCACCTGTGTGACCTATTTTAATGGAAAACTTTTTGTTAAAGCAGGAAAAAGGGGGATCTACTGATCCATGCAACATTAAAATAATCAACATACCTGTTTGTTTATTTTGGTTACAGTTTTGAAAAAAGGATATTTCTAAATTCAATCTTGGAGTTTTTCACATGACAGGATTATATTATCTGACGTAAGTGTGCAAAAACCTGGGAGTGTATCTATTTTCTCTACTGCTTATCCATTTTGGGGATGCAGAGGGCTGGAACCAAACCTGTGTGTCAGGGTGAGAGCCAGGGTGCACCCAGTCCACTGCGTAACACAGAGACACACCTAACATGAATGTCTTTGAACTGTGGATTTTTGTTACCTTCACCAAAGACGTCATGTTTTTGGTAGTGTGTGCGTGTCATTCTGCCTGTAAACACGATAGCATGAACATTTTTGAATGAATTCGGATGAAACTTTGTAGGGCTGTAACAATCCGATCAAATTTCACCCACTGAGGTCTTCAAGGTCACCGTAACGATTTATTGATCAAAAATTGACCAAAAATTTGACTTAGAAGCTATGAAATTTACAAGTGTGGTGTGTATTGTCCACAGATTTAAAATATCATCTCCCATTGGACCTCTGACCTCTCCTTCAAGGTCGACAGATTGATCTGAAGGTCAGAGTGATAATAATATAGAGCCATTTAAAATAACAGGTTTTCAGATTGACAAGAACCTGTTGGCATGGCATAATTTGATTGTGACTTTGTTACGTACCTTATAATAACCGGTCATAACCGTTAAAACAATTTGAATACATTTATAATGTTCCAAACTAAGCTTTTCTTTTTTTTGTAATCTTCTTTGGAAAGTAAAATAAACTGATGATCAAAAAAATTCACCCGATGAAATGAAATGACTGCTGGACGTGTCTTATATCCACACATATAAAAAAGAATAAAAAGTAATTATACTCAAAATGATGTCAAGTATAAAAAACGAGTTTCAGCAGAGCAAATAACAAAAGCCTGCACTTTGCACTTGTTATTGCTGCACTACTTAAAGTTAATTTAAAAACAACAATAAAAATGTTTACATAATGAATGCAATCCCATTTCCATAAAAGTAAATATAAATACTCTACAAAGAGTGAGCTGCATGACTGGCTGAGGCTTAACTCTCCGAGTCTTTCGTGTTTAAATGTTAGGTGTAATTTCTACTTCTTTTGTTTTCTGAACAGCCACCCATCAAAAAGAAAAGTCTTAAAAGGAGCAGTGACAATGACAATAATAGAAGAACTGTCTGCAGGGAGCACCCCGTTCCCATCTTTGGTACCAGTTGAGAACCAGGCTGGTGAAATTACGTGAAAAAACACTTGTCCTGTGTGCCACTAAATGGATAAGTAACCTGAGACTATTGTCCCGTGGATATGCATTTGAAAAGCGTTTGACCAGAGGCACCGTGCCTGATGTCACGTCTGCATGCGTGCACTAGCACACTCACTAATAATAGGTTATCATCATCCGTCATGGAAGTTAACCAAACACTGTTTTGGCATCAAGTCAGGAACGGGAAGGACAACAAGGAGTCAGTGGGACTGAGATATGTCAGTGATAAGGCTGTTATCTTTGACCCTCTCGGCTGTTTTTCACATTTTACATTCTCAGAAACAGTTGATGGCTCAACCATAAGACGTGATTTCCACTTCTTATTCAGGCAAAATGTGGAAAGTGTGCAAATAGTGAGTCTTTAATTACTTGAGGCATCCAAGGACGACTCTTCAGTACCACCGACTCATTTTAGGTTGTAATTTGTGCAACACTGACAAATGCACACCCGTTGTGTAGGAGTAAATCAAAATAGATCAGTTTCTGAAATAAAACCATCCCACAATCAAAGTCTCTTAAATCACCTCAGATGCTCTGTTTGCACTCCAGGAGGTCGTCCTGACCATGTATTCGTGCCTAAATGCACTAAGCTGCTGCCTTGTGAGCGACTGATTAGGTATTTGCAATAAGGAGCAGTTGAATATACCTAATAAAGTGACTAGTGGGTATATATTATGAGTTTCTATGGCAACAACACTTTAATTAGATTATCAGTCTGTTCTCAAAACCTCTGCAGTGCCTCAAAAACCAGATGCTATGTTTTTTTGAATTTACCGGTTGTAAAATATTCACTGCATCATTTGATTTTGCCTTTTTCCTGTGAAAAACTCATTGCTTTCATATGTTATAGATTTTTTTCTACTGGAAACAATGGACACAACCAAGAAACAGGTGATGAGGGGGCTCCAAATTTGTAAAGAGTGAGAAGAGCTCAGGGTTACTCCCCCCTCCCCTGAGCAGCAAGGATAACATTGAACACAGGGACGGGGAGAAAGGAAGAGTATTATCTCTTGAAAACAGCCTCACAGGAAGTTGAAGTAATGGAGGTCCCAAAGCTGCTCATGTGACGGACTCTGCTTCTTGTAACGTCCACAGATCAGGTGATAGGTCCTAATAGCTCCCTGTGAGAGGGACTGCTAAAGTCTTTGTCTCATCCTGTTCACAGGATGAATGTGACCAAGAGTGGAAAGTGAGTCTGAAAGATAATACCCTGCATGAGAGTCCAACAATACTGAGCAATTTGAGGGTTTTTTTGAGTGTCTTTGAGACCACGGGCACGCATGCCAACACCAAGGGTTTCACTCTTTACTTGCTTATCAAGACAGTCTGACAAATGTCCTCAGTTGACTTTCAGATCAGTCAGCAGCCACTATCAAGTTTAACTATAACGTGTCAGGACAATGCATATTCAAATGTGTAGAATGAGAAAAAAAACCAAACAGAACTTCAATGGACAAAGTAGTGCAGAGAGTTTTATTGTTACGAGTGATTTCAGCATTATGCGTTTCCAAGTTCAAGAATGCAGATCAAGAATTTTATTTAGCTGAAACACAAAGCTGTTAATTTCTGAGTGACACTAGAAGTGTAAAGCAGTTGAATACAGTAAACCAAGCAACTCTGAATCAAACTGATTCCAGAAAGTGTAACATACAGATTACTGAGGCTTTCAATTTCCCTATAATTCATTTGCATGTGGATATTTTTCATGTCTTCAGCTCTGTATGGAAGAGTAGTAAGTCAGTCTCAGCCTGTGAAGCCCAGCTCTTTGTAGCTGACCTCAAGGTCAGCGATGACCTTGCTCATCACGTTCCTCAGGCCCTGTTGTCCAGCGGCATCGAGTCCAGCCTTCTCTGCAAAGACTTTAACGATGACCTCAGAGATCAGCTGGAAGGAGAAAAATTCATTTACTTCAGTCAAGCTCAGTTTAACAGCAAGCATGAGGTGATGGAGCTACAGTAAACTTTGTCCTCTTGCACACTAAGCTCACCTTGAAGTTGTTAATGGGGATCTTGTGCTTTGTTGCATGGCTGTTGGCCAGAGGTTTGAGAATGGCAGCATGGTTGCCTTTGGCCTTCAGCAGTTCGCCCAGTTTCTTTAGCACGGTGGCTCCATGGTCAGCAACAGCAGAGCTACTGGCCAGCTCACCCTGAGGGATGCCGACAAATTTGGGGAACAGCTTCTGGGTCTCCGGGTGCTCCGTGAATAAACTGAAGAGGAAATAGAGCAGCAGGGTCATACCACACAGATCATGGTTTGCATTTTAGCCATTTAGGGTGGCAGTGTAGACGCCATAATTTATCCTACTTTGATTACATCACTCTTATGCACAAAATGTTTATTCCTGGCTGTGATAAGACTGGATACAAACACATGGGACCGCTTTGATAAGGCCCATCCCATCTCCTTCAGTAGAATAGCTCCTGTGCCGCCATTATGATCCTCAATATGCTCATGTTTGTGTTGGCACTGGCGGAAGTTTGGAAATTAAATTAGATCAGTTAATGGCGTTTTTCCCTCTTGTCCATTAACACAAATTAGAAGGGGGGGAGGAAATCTGAAGCAACTGAATATAACCGAGTCAAACATCAACCATGACCTTAAGACAAAGATTTAATATCTCCGTGTTTTAAACAAACACAGATTTAGGCATCATAAAAGTTAGTGATGTGGCAGTGGTTGCCAAGTGTGCAATTAGACAGGTGGTGGCATAAATAACACATGAATTCTATTCTTAAACTGCACTGGAGGAGATGAATTTTTAAACTCCTGGCCACAGGTCTGAGTAATGAGACCTACAACGAGTACAATCTTATTTTTCTTTCCAGAGTCACTGACCGGTTCAAAACCAGGCTCCCATAGCCAGTGTAGTCTGCTTCCACTGGTCCCCAGTACTTCAGAACTGCGTCAAAGTCCCCCATGATCTGAGAAGATGAGGGGAGAGAGTGAAAGAAAAAAAAAAAAAAAAAAAAAGTTGCCTGATTATATGAAGCTTGTCAGTTACAGATGCAGTTATCCTGTACTGCACTTCTGTTTGAGTTAATGGCTGAGAACCAACAACAATATCAGTCAAGGGCAACTTGTGAAAGATGGATATATTACCTCAGATGAACTCAGGGAGTCTGACTGGCAACCTCAGTATAGCTTTAAATAGTTTATTTGAAGTGAAATCAGATTCACTTTTAGTTTTAATGCATTTGAGGTCATGAGAACGCTGCAAGATATGTAAACAGAGTGAAGTTCTTACAGATTATCCCACAGTGCACTAATCAGTCATGCATTTCCTTTGTTCTGCTTACGCTAGTTTATTAAGATAGCTTTTAATTTAGCAGTGTTGACATTTTACATTTCCCCCTTTAACTGAAAAACTCAGATTCCCAAGCATCCTGAAAGAAAAAAGTTTAAGATTAATTTTACCCCTGAAATGTTTAACTCCCAAGTCATGATATATATTGTTTAATTAATTCTATTATTGCAGAATCCATTGCCTTACCTGCAAGCTTGTAATATATCCTGTGTAGTTACACCAAATTCCTCTTGTCCTGACTAAACCCCCCAGAGCTGACCTTTTATACTCCCTCTGTGCTGTCACCAAGTTTGTTTCCCCCCCCCCCAGCTCTCTGTGAGGCTGCCTCTTACTGCACGTCTCCCAAATGTTCCCAATGCCTCCAACGTCTACCTGGAAACTTAATTCCAGGTGACTTAGCCACTTGGGGCATCTTTGGTGTGTTTTGTGGCCGAGCCATCAAGTAGCCCAGGTAGAGTGAGTAAAGTAGGTCATTTGAGGAAAAAAAAAAAAAAAAAAAAAAAAAAAAAAAAAAAAAAAAAAGAAGAAAAAAAAACCCACACAACAACAACAACTACATACAAAAATAGGGCTCTAGTTGAGAATTTAGTTTTAGTGTTACCTTTCCAAGCTGCAAATCTAGCATCTTAAAGCAATTTTCCATTTGTGATTTTAGAGCAGCCTACTCACATTAGACAGCAGGTGAATTTCACAGCAATCCCTGCACTAAAACTTCATCCAGTACTTTCACTTATCAGTTTGTCATTAGCTACTCAAATAGTTCTGCAGCAAAACCTGCAGAGATACAGTAATTCTGCTCAACTAGAGCAATTCAAACTAATTGCATCAAAATGTCATTGATTCTAAGCTTCACAATGGATATAATGTGAAGGCAGAACACACACTATACTTCAGGATCTTTTCCTGCTTTGATCAAACTTTTCTAGATTAATTTCCTAATTTTGACTTTAGATTCAGATAGTGGTTTCAATTGTAATAAATTTGATCAAATTCCTCCCAAGAGTATTAAAATGTCAGAATTGTTTCAGTCTTGATTTTCTTGAGTCTAGCCAGTGATTTTAGTTTACTAGAAATAC